>NC_089206.1:12051009-12678509 GCF_963930695.1 Labrus bergylta | reverse complement strand
GAAGTATGAAGTTATTGTCAAAGCAAATGATCATGGAGAAGATATGAAGTCCTCAACGGCTGTCATTACTCTCAATATTGTTGACACAAACACTCATCTACCAACATTCAAAAGCAGGGAGGTATGTTTTGTTTTTATACTTCACTTTAATCATTGCTGTTTTCAGATTGATGCATGATGGTAAAATTGAAACTGTTCTGCATATCTAGTACCGTGGTGAGGTGCAAGAAGCGTCTATCAAGGATGATATCTTGAGAATTGGGGTAGAGGATAAAGACACTCCTAAAACTCCAGGTTGGAATGCCATATATTATTTCATGGAAGGAAATGAGGATGAAAACTACAAGATTGAAACAGACCCTGACACTAATGAGGGAATTCTCAGTGTCATCAAGGTAATCTGCTTTTATCACACTGAAAGAATCTTAACTAATTTAAAGTGTGTCAAATCCAACTTATTTTATAATTAATATAGAAAAGAATCACTCGTGTTTTTTTTTGTTTTTTTGTTTTTTTACAGAAAAAGGATTATGAAAAGACAAACACAGCCAAGCTGAAGGTTGGAGTAAAGAATGCAGAACCCTTAACTATTTGTAAAGATTATAAAGATGATGGCAAAGGAGAAGAGCCTACTGCAGATTCAGTAACCATTGATATCACGGTGATCGATATTAATGACCCACCAGTGTTTGACAAAGATCCAGTTGATGTGTACCAGAAGGAAGAGGAACAGCCAGGAATGGTGCTGTACACACCAACGGTTCATGATGCAGAGGGGAACCTGATCAGGTTGATGTCTACAATGTTTTTGTACTTTATGTTCTCTGAAGTTATTTCTGTAATATGATAAAGCCTGACCTATGCTGTTTGTTTTTTTTTAAAGCGGTTACTGGTATTGATATTTGGAAAAAAAATAATGTTTACTAAAACCCGTCATTTTTGGTTCAGAATGTGTTAAAATTTGGATGTGTAATTGACATTCAGTGTTTTCGCCTTATATGTTCTGCTTCACTTTCTTTTCTCCTCCTTATATTAGATTTGATCTGCTAGAAGATCCAGCTGGCTGGGTAACCATTGATGAAAAAACAGGAACAGTCACATCAACTAAGAAGATGGATAGAGAGTCACCATTTGTTGACAACACGACAAGCATTTACAAAATCCTCATTCGTGCCACAGATGATGGTATGAAGATGCTCAAATTTACAGTAGATTCTCATGAAAAGAAAGCGCAATAAAAGGGAGCACTAGTAAACTACGTGCCGAAATTAATGAACTGATGTTTTATTTATTTGCTTTGTTCTAAGGTAAGCCTCAAGGCACAGGTACATGCACTGTCCGGATCCACCTTAGGGATATTAATGACAATCTACCTCAGCTGGTCAACAAAGGTGTTATTATGTGTGGAAATAAGGTTAGCAAGGTCATGGTGCAAGCCAATGACTCAGACGCCGTTCCTTACAGTGGGCCCTTTACCTTCTCCCTGGGGGGTGATGACAAAGATCTGGCACAGCGATGGAAATTAGACCCTGCAACAGGTAGTTCATTTCTGTTAACCCTCCTTACAAACATAATATTACATTATTCCAAACAAAAAGTAACAATGCATTTCTCTTTACATGCATACTTCACCAGGAGAAGAAGGTGGCCTTGTTAGCCTGAAACAACTTCCCTATGGTAACTACCCAGTGCCCCTACTGATTCAGGACCAACAGAACATGGTTGGACGTGATACTGTGGAAGTGACGGTGTGTGACTGTGGAGAGAAGAATGTTTGCAAAGGCAAAGAGCCACTCTCATCCAGCCTTGGGGCCCCTGGCATTGGACTGATCTTTGTAGGACTCCTCTTATTCTTGTGTGAGTGTGACAAACATAGGCAACATGAACCAATTCATTAAGTTCACGCTCAGAAAACCTGCAAAAATGTGTGCCCTTTCTTTTACCATTAAATGATCAAGTACAGGTAGATTGAATTAACCTAAGTCAAAAATAAAATTGTTCAAGATTGTACGCTCATACTTCCATCATCAGTGATTAAAAGTTGTGGAATATGAAAATATTATCACTTCAACAATACCAATATAATAGCTGGATTAAACCATTAATAGACAATTATAAATCATTTCAAAATATTGAAGTCACAGTCTGTTAATTCAAATTGCATTACTGGATAGCGGAAGCACAACGTGTAGAGAAACAGCCAGAGCTCCACACACACACTTAGACACACACACATACAGTGATGTTGTTTAATAACATGTTCTATACTTACTTACTTAAAGACCAGTTACTAGTATTTTTTAAGCCAGAGAAAACCAAAATCCACAGTAAACTACTAAATATTGTGATATAGGGCTTATGTTCATAATTGTAAGCATCTTAACGGTATTAGAAATTACATTAAATACAAATTTAAAATATTGCCATTTCTGTAAACTTCAGTGCTATTTGGATGAAGTTACGAACAAATGTTTATACTGTGATTCAAACAAAAGTGACATCCAGCTATATGGCTATTTGCTGTGAATGAGCAAACTGTAATGAGTGAAAAAAGTGTTGACAGCCACAGTGACAACTCACTCTCTTCAAGTGTTGACTGGCCTTATCCGTTTTTGGCTGGGGGGTAATCCTGTTGATAATCTATTTTCAGTGGCTGGTGTTTTGAATAGGCAGGGAAAGTTTGGCAAAGTAATAGTACACAACGAGTTGACAGTACAGAGCCATAGTGGAGTTTTTCGTTGGCTCCTCAATGGTGATATTAAGGAATGATTATTAATTAAGATTCATTCTTTTCCCACCAAGCTCTATCTAACCAGTTCAGAGACCTTCTCCAATTCAAACAACCAGCACCTATCTTACTCAGGTGTTATTCTTATGAAAACATACAATTTGACCTCTGTTCTTATATGTTTGGATGTGTGTCTGCAGTACTGCTACTCATTATTATGTGTCAGTGTGGAAAGAAGTTCACCATCCCCACTGCAGAGGATGAGGGTAACCAGACCCTCATCAAGTATAACCAAGAAGGAGGAGGCTCTGAATGCAAGGTCTGTTTGACATGTTGTGTGTGGATATTAAAGAAAGTAGGTCTGTGACAGTATGCTATAATATTGTACTTATCCACAATTTTCATATGTATTTATTTGTTTGTGGGGGTTTACCTTTTTTTATCTCTTCTCTGCCAGTCTGCGCCCACTCTGCCTCTGACACCAACACGCAATGAGGCTGTGACAGACGGTATAAAACTGGGCACCAAACAGGTACTCACCCTCTGCCCTTCAACCTATTTGTGGGTGGCCTTTTTTTTAGAGGCAGGCCTTAGGTGTTTCAGTTATGTGACAGATTAAGCTTTGAGGGTATTACACAGGAGTTACATAAATAAAACAGCCAGAGTTTGTCAGAAAAGGTTACACCTAATCTTGCTGAAACAAAAGAGTGACAGCTATAATCCAGTCACTCTGTCTTCTTTTCTTTGTCCTTCTACCTGGGGTGATGACAGATGGGCAGAGCTGCAACCTAAGATGTGGTTGAGATGTTTGTTGTGCACACATTTATGGCATAAATTACAGGGTTTGTGCAACAGGTTTAACTTTAATAGTAGCATGACACAATGCAAGAAAAAGCCTTTGATTTACTGAAGTACCAGCAAAGATGGATTACTTTATTTATTGTGGAAATACTAATCACATTTACTGCAACTACTTCTGAATGTTAGATGAGAGGATTGTGGTACACCAGCTAAGTTTCAGTAGAGTATTGAATGTATGTATGATGATTAGGTTTATGGAAATGTGAAGTTTAGCACTAAAATCTGAATATAAATACAAATATGAATTATTTTTCAACTTTAATTATTTTTTTTATTTTTTATTTTTTGGGGGGGTTGCAAAGGCTTTTTTTTGGATAGAATTGTGGTTAGAGTAGGACATCGATGAGAAAGATCGGGGAATGACAAATGGGAAAAGAGCTGCAAGTCACACTTGAATCCAGGCAGTCCGTATGAGGCGTGACCTAACCGCTAGGCCATCTGCGCCCTGGATTCTAGATTTATTTACAAAAGTTAAACTTACGCTGCATTTCCCTTTTCAGACATTTTAAGATAAGATTTTTGGTAAATGCTGTCAACACAAACACACAGCCACTTTTACTGGGTTCTGATTGTAAGGTTGCTTTTAAATTTGCTTGACTCTCCTAGATGTCCCAAACGGCTCCAGTAATGACCCAGGACATGGATACATACAACAGCTATGGACAAACCATGGTAAGCCACAGGGAAAAAGACTTAAAAGGTTTAGAGGCCTGTTTAAAGCAGTAGGATGAATCCAAATAATAAAGTTAACTTGCTTAGTGGTGCGTGTCTGTACTTGTCCTTTACTACACTCCCTGATTTGACCTTAATGTCATTCTCTTACAGATTAACAGTCACATGAGCTCAATGACCATGCAACATCAAAGAGACACTCTGAGGAGCCAAGGAGGTCAGAACATGGTGAGTGACCTCAGCTGTGACTACAATAGCTGTTACATTTCACTGCTGATTATTACATGTCATTTGGAAGGTCCGCTGCATTCTTAGGTTAATTTTCAATCGGCACACTGCCTGTTTAAATACACAAGGGGGCGCCACAGCCTAGATTTTAAAGCTATAATAGCAACCCCTTTATATACAAAATACTGTGTACTCACTGCGGTAAAGAAGAAAACTCCAGGTACATCCAAGGGGCTCTTGAAGCAAAGTTAAAGTCAAATATATCAGCTAGGAAGACATTGGGGTAACGTCATGCACACTCGCACTGAGCCAAGGATGTGGTTAGAATGGCTTTATTGGTTTAAGGCACATCACCCTAAACCAATCAAGGCATTTTAACCACATCCTAAGATTTGTGTGAGTGAGCTTGAAGTAAGCTCAAAGGCTTCCCCCTCCCTCTGGATAGCAAAATGGTTTCCAAAATAAAACATTTTTATTTCAAATGTTTAATGAAAGGCTGTGTGAACTTGGCAGTAAAAGTGAAGGACATATCCAAAACTGTTTCACTTCAGTGTACAATGTTACAATTCACATTTATCGCAGATGCTTTTATCCAAAGCGATGTACATCAGAGAGTAAGTACAACACTAATCCATAGATACACTGCCCCCAAGCAGCGGGAGCAATGCAGGGTTAACTGTCTTGCCCAAGGACACATCAGACATGTTGCTCAGCTGGGGATTGAACCCTCGAGCTTCCGGATGAGAGGTGAAGACTCTACCAACTGAGCCACAGCCACCTGCTTTCTGCTGTCACTGATGTTTATTGAATTGTGATGTTTTTTTGGTATTTTGCCCATAAAAAATATAGTTTTTTACCAGGCATAACTGACATTTATGCTTAGACAGTGAATATTATTTGGGTTACACCGAAAGCTTTTTGTCATTTTTAACCAACTCTTATTGCTATACATTGACTGGATCCTGATAAAGACTAAAACGTTATTATATTGAATAATTATCTATCTTGGGAAATCTTGTTCCAGTGTAAATAACTCCATGAAAATAGAGTTTGTCAGATAAGGTCAAGTGGGGGTACTTACTTTTTAAATTTCACTCATTTCAGTACTCTGAATGGAATACAAGCAGGATAAACACCAACCAGGTAGGAAGTGTGCACCATTAATTTAGCATATTTCAACAAGAAGGTAAGTTTTGACTGCATTGCATACAACTTGCTATGCCTGTTTGTTTAGTATGTGAAGAACAGTATGTTAATTCAACAGTGGAAAGCTTATTCACATCACAGTTTGGCTGCAGAAGCTCACAATCCTTCTCTTTGTGAACAGGGAGGCTCATCGAGATACCACTCTGTCAGCCAGAGGTCAAATCAACACATAGCAGGTCACCTTGACAGGGTAAGAAGCTCTGTGTTATATTAACGCCTTATGAAAGTTTTAACATATAGCATGCCTAATAACTTTGGTGCATGCGGCTCAGGAGGTAGAACAAGTTGTCCGCTAGTCACATAGTAGAGAATCTTTCATTTACTCTTAAAGAAAGTGCTGTGCCCGACAATATTATGCAAAAAGGCATATTGTTATTTTTTCAATATCTTCAGCCATTTATGCCTCCAGTTTCTGCTGCTACAAGCAGGAAAAACATATGGCAAAAGGCCTTTAATTAAACTTCCTAAAGCTCAAATATGTATAAGGTACCATATATTAAACAAAATAATTTATCACTGCATCTGTTTGAAGGCATCAAAAAGATTAAGTGCTCGGATCAAACCAAGTTTCCCCCTTGGAATGATTATAGCGTTTCTGATTCTGGTGCTGACTGTCTTTATAGATTTGTTGAGGTATGATTTTGTTTAATACAAAATGACCAAGAAGTCTTTTTTGCCTCGTCAATCCCTCAGAGACTGCACACCATTAATGGAAACCAGGCACACCACCCAGTGTACCAACTCCATAACTACACCTATGAGGGACAAGGAAGCAGAGCCGAGTCTCTGGATGGGCTTTCTCTCAGCAACCATGGAGACGATCTGAACTTTCTGAATGATTTGGGACCGAAGTTCAAGACATTAGGAGGCATCATGCATCAGACAATTCAAGAAAAGAGATAAGGCTTCAAAAGGCACGGCTCATCTTGAGTTTTTTTTATGTTGACCAATTATTTTTGCTCCACATTTGAGATGTACATATATGACTTTACTATTGGAGGGATTGTTTTTTATTTGTACTTAACAATTTAAATGATATTATGGATTGGTATCCAATGGATTATCCAGAAGAAGTTGTACTTTGCTTCCTTGGACTTTGAGTTAAAGCACTGCACTAACTGTTATGCTCTGGTAATTTTGAAAACTTTGGCAGGTTTTGGCAGGGACTGGGTGTGTATGGTTATGTGTTTTTTTTACAATTCTTTTCACTTCCTTGGCAGTGCCTGCTGCCACATAGCAGTGCATTGGACAGCACATCATTTCTAGCTTTTGAAGTTTATTCGTGGCAGTATTATTTAGATTTTTAAAAGTCTGCATTTATCTGTGTGAAAGGTCCATAATCAAAGGACACTCTGCTTTAGAAGATCTCTTAAAAAGGACTGACAGGAATGTGAATTGTCAGAAATCCTTTTTGTTCAATAGTGACTGGATAGTGCATTTGTCCTTGTGGTTGTTAATCTTCTGTTCATATGGCGGTATGGATTAAACTTGCTTTTCATGGCTTTGTTTTGCTTTGTTTTTCCTATGAGCATTTGTTTCAGTGGTCTTCAACATGCATCCTTTTAAAAACTAAATATAATTTTTGGGAAGACGGGGTGAAATCGTTTTACAAGTTGGATATTTTTACAAATAGGATCAATAAATGGAATCAATTAAAATAAAATCAAGGAAAACTAAAACTTTACAAAGGTAGTTGGATCAATGATTTCAATGATTTCTTTCCCATAATGCATTAAAGTGATAATCCCAGATAAAAATGTTGAGCTCATTTCTGGATATTGTTTTTAAAACCAATGACAGGGGTTGTCTACAGTGTTGGTACTGTATGCTGTTAAGCCTGCATGTCTGCAAAGTGGTTGTGACACGACTAGATCGTATCATCAACCCTGCGTGTTGATACAAAAACAATTTTCTGATTATGTTTGACATGTGTTTTTCCAGGTTTGATGTTCACTCCATAAGCTGTTGTTGAAAGCTAAACGCATTGCCCCCTCAGCCTGTCAGCAGAAGTAGAAGAGCTTGTTTCTTGATGAATGCATGTCATTGAAAGTACAGTATGTAGGGAGGCCATATCAGGTTAAGGTGTGGCAAAGAGTAACATATCATTCTGATATAAATCAGCTTGTTTGATCCACATGCACAACCCAGGCAGACACAAATGAACGTGCATCAAATATACACAATAGTATGCAAGCGCCAAAACACAAAACGGATTACAAAGACTGATAACGTTGACATTATTAAAGTGATTCAAAGTAACACCATCTCTTAATTATGGAAATAGCAATCTGACACAAAAGCTTTGTTATCACTGTTTTAGGTTGGAGCTACGGGGAAGTGTGTAGGTTGTAATCCCACTTTTTTTTTCTCCAATATTTATATCCCATCCACAGAAAAATATAGAAGCCCCTGTTTGGTCATTCAAAGAAAGGTGATGTACTAAACAGCATTCTGAAGGTTATAGCACAGGTTTGGAATCTCCCTGAAGGGCTTTACAGTCAGTTAGTATTTCTCGAGAATGCTCGCAGCTGCTTTACCTGACAGCAAAATGAGGGCGTTTTAATATGATACTGGCTGGAACATGCACAAGTCGCTGCAGGGGATCCTCCTGAGCCAAATGATTGAAGTGGTATGCTTTCTTTGTTTCTTTTAGGTGAGTCAAAGGCATGCTTAATGTGATTAAAATACGATCTCGTCTCTTCTAAGGGAGCAATGTTGAGCCACGAGCTGTACATTTATATCCACATTTTAATAAAGTGTCTTACATCATTGCGCTGATTCAACTGTGCTATAGGATTTTCTACGATACTTCTATAATAAGAATAGTTTCTCCTAATGAAATGCTAAAGTTTTATTTAAACAGTTTTCCATTCTAACAAACTACAGACTTCAGAACCCAAAGATCACATTTCAGCATGGAGCTCACGAATGTAACAAAGAGGCCAGTGCTAGCAAGTTTTTAATGGAGTATCACTCACTCAGTTAACAGTCAGCATATTTCCAATGCCATCATAATGCCATCATTTTGGTTGGAGGATGCATGAACCAGATTTTTATGATGAACTAAAAGAAAAGAAAATATTTGCAAAGGCCCAACCACAAAAAAAAACCCGAAAGACTGATGAACATCACGAGGCTCAAGGGAGCGTGAAATACTACCAAGTATTGCCTTAAGCGTTGACTTGACATAGTATATTGAAAGTTACAGTTTTTTAGAATGAAGCTGAACAGGAATAAAATATGTGTTATAACTGTAAAACTTTGGTTGAAATGACATATTTGTTTCAAATTGGCTGTAGAAAAACACAACAGAATCCATTTCAGATGCAGCACAAGATCCCTTAACCAAAGGTGAGGGTTTTGTTTTTTTAAATAATTTTTTGGGGGCTTTTTGAGCCTTTATTGGGGAGATAGGACAGTCGATAGAGTCGGAAATCAGGGAGAGAGCGAGTTGGGAATGACATGTGGGAAAGGAGCCAGAGGTCGGATTGGAACCTGGGCCGCCCACTTGGAGGACTGAAGCCACCATACATGGGGCGTGCACACTAACTTCTGCACCACCAGCGCCTCCTGATACCACTCTTTAAGAGTCTAAAATAAGTTATGTTATGATGTTATTTAGGTTGGTAAAACATTGTTAGTAGGCCCTGTGGTGGAAACAATGACAATTAATAAAGATAATGAAAAAATATATTTAAAAAAGAATTTTGCGACACAAGTCTCCTTGGAGCTTTTTATGGTGTCCTTTACTTTTATGTTTTGCATTTTAAAGTGTGTAACTGATTATTAACATGTTCTCCCCTCCACAACAATCTCATATTTGTTTTGCATGCATGACTGAACTCTTGTGAAGTAATGTGAATTGGAAAATGAAACAAAGTTCTTATCATACTTCTGTTACAGAGTATGGATTGCAAACAATACATGTTCATTTGTAAACACAACACATACACATCCACAGCACACTTGCACTCACAAACACTTTGAATAGTTTGCCCACGCCCAGCTGTTATGAACCCATAGCATGAGGGCGTCATTCTTTTGACACATGCCCTCCCTCTCACAGGTCTATACTGCTGCCAGAGCTCGCGTTGGCATTCAGCTGATCTTCCACTCAGCTGCTTGAGATTTACTTTTGTGCAGATAATAATTAGCCTTATAATCTGGATACACCATGGAGAGAATAAACCTCTGCCTTTTCATGATAATGGTAAGAATTCATCTTTGGAGACAGGCTGACTTGATGGAAGTGTTAGTGCTTACTTCTGAATTAAATTACACCAACATTGATGGTTGTTTCAACATCCGTTTTGTATTTCTGTGCATTGACTCAGCACGTGTGTATGATCAAACTTAAAGCTGTTCGTTTGCACTTACTGATGTTGTTTCCTTCTATTCTAGATCCTTCTTTTAGTTGAACTTAGTCTCTGATGTGCATAAAGGCGTCTGCAATTTTTTATTTTATTTCTTTCATTGAACCTACAGAACATCAATTTATATCAATAAAAAAAAACAGATTATGAAGGAGATAGATTTTGAGTTGTAAAGTATTTGGAAATATTTAAGGTTGTCCACAATGTAAGCCCTTAGAATGAAAGATCTTTTGAATTTGAAATGACAATATGAGTCACTTATTATGACAACCAATGCAGTAAATACAAGTTCTGCATCTTTGTGTAAATTTGCTCTGTTAATTCAGGTACTGGAAGACACATTATATGCACATATTTTGAGGCTTTTCCTGTGTTAAGATCTTTTTAACAAATTTGTCAATAATATAATCATATCATCCAAAACAAGCCCCTTTAACAATCAATCCTCGTTCTCGTTTGCAGTGTTTGGGAGCCCACATGTCATCTTCAAAAATGCTTCAGAGACAAAAAAGAGACTGGATCATTAATTCCTTTACAATTCAAGAAAACAGTAAAGGACCTTTCCCGCATAAACTGGGCACAGTGAGTATCTAACAAAAGTTACAATGCATGGATATGTAAAGCACAGATTATGAGATGCAGGAAGGTTGTTGCAAAGTTCACAGCTGTTCTGTTTTCATTGCAGATTAAAATAGATAAGAACTTCACCATTTTCCAAATCGAAGGCCAGGGTGTTAAAGAAGAACCCGTAAACACCTTACAAATCAACGAAGAAACAGGAGTGGTTCATGTCCTTAAGCCTGTGGACTACGAGGCTTTCCCGATGTTGAAGGTAGGAAAACCTGAAAGCACACTGATCGCCTTGAAAGCGCAAAAGAGTGAGTGTGTGTGTGTGTGTGTGTGTGTGTGTGTGTGTGTGTGTGTGCATGCGTGCGTTTGTGTGTGAAGCATGTCTGAAGGTTTGATTATTTCACAATTATTGCCTCTCATCACAGCTAACATTCAAGGCATTAAAGAAGGACACCAATGAAGTGGACACACAGCTCGGTGTTGAGATAATAATTGAGGACGTGAATGACAACCCACCAAACTTTGCCCAAAAGGTGTACGAACAAGACATACTGGAGTCAACATTACAAGGTAACTTGCTCATGGCACTATTACGGAACAACAATTTACGTGAATCAATATTAAAATTTGTAACAAAATAACAAATTCTGTTTTCATCTGATTCTGGCAGGCACTGTCGTGGTGACCGTTAAGGCGATCGATAAGGACAATGGAACGAATGGAAAATTTGATTACAGAATAGCCAAAGTCACTCCTGAACATGACAATGTGAAGTTCTTCTTAAAACAGTCAGATATTTCTAAAACTGCAACCATTTCCTTCAGAGGCTGTCTAGAGTACAAGGTTAGACGTTAAATCAGTTGATCTTGGAACTTCCAAGTCTCTAATTATGTAACTATGAAGGTAACTTCAATATGTTTAAATGTTGTTTTTTAATGAGTCTTTTTCTTTTTCATTGATCAGACTGCTAAAAAATATATCATTACTGTGGTGGCCACAGACCGTGGAGAAAATATTCAGCTCTCCAACTCCTCTACTGTCATACTCAATATAAAAGATGGAAATAACCACTTTCCTGAAATCACAGGAAAAACGGTGAGCAATTATTTTTTTGAATAGACTTAAAATAAATGTAAGAACTATTGGTCCCTTTTACATTAAAAACAATGTTTTTGTCTCCCAGGGTCTAGGGAGAGTGAAAGAAGGAGAGGAGAATGTTACTGTTTTCCGTCTGCACGTTCAAGATGAAGACGAAGAAGGTACAAAAGCCTGGAAAGCCAAATATAAAATCCATGGAGACTCCAAGAATAACTTCAAAATCATTACTGATTCTGAGTCGAATGACGGACTACTAATTGTGGAAAAGGTATGTTGTCTGCGCACAACATCACCACAATATCTTGGAACCTTAGTTCTATGTGGTATGAAAACTAATTCAAGACAGAAGGAACTACTACAATAATAACTACAGTTTAAAACAAAAAAAATGATTCAGACTTTGCAGTGTACTTGAATTCCTCAATATACGGTTATGTAGATGCCCCAGTTTGATGTCTGTCTTTAAGATATCAAGCATTGTCAATTGTTCTACATCCTGTTATGGTACGGATTTTTTTTAAATATGACCATGACAAACAAAAGTTCACTTCACTCCCAACAACCATGCTACGCCGTTTCTTTTACAAAAGAAACGGAATTACACCCTCTGAATTTCCCCACAGGTATAAACATTACTTCATCGTATTTTATTCTTTTTCCTGCACAGAGTTGAACACAGTGACGACCTCCTCTTATTGAAAAGTGTATAGGCATTAGACTGAAAAGGGGAAATGTGGAATATAATATGGATAATATGGATTTATAGAGAAAAAAATCTATAACTTTGTGGTTGACTTTTTTTTGCAAATATAAAACAAGAAGCTGTGACATTTGATCAACATCTTTTGCAGCATCTGGACTATGAAGACAGTTCTGAAAAGAAGTTGAATATCACTGTAGAGAATGAGATGCCCTTTTACTCCTGCAAAGTGAAGACTCGCAAAGACAACGATCTTTGGGTTGTAATGACTGATAACAAAGAAAAAAGCCAACCCCCCTATCCAGTGACAGTGCATGTGGAGGATGTCAATGACGCCCCAGTCTTACACCCAAGTAACGAAAAAGTTCCGCTGAAAGAGAACACTGAGAAGGGACGCCACCTGATAACATTTACAGCTGAAGACCACGAGAAAGGAGCTGCAAACAAAATAGTGTAAGTCCTGACAACAAAAGTGCATGTGTATTTTACAACCAATTTATACATTAGTATGTCATTGAGAACTCCAAAATATCGAACACAACACATCACTGTTTTTCAGATTCAAAAAAGAAGCCGATCCAGCTGATTGGGTTACAGTAGACCCCAAAAGTGGAAAAGTTACCTCATCAAGGCCTGTGGACCGAGAGTCGTCATTTGTGAAAAACAACACCTACATTGTCAATATAATTGCTGTTGACAATGGTATGACATGAAGGAGATTTTAATCACTGTATTTGTTATTGATAAAATGTTGTACATTTACATAATATATAATTGCTGAAATGTACATTTTTGTTTCTTTTGGCCAGGTAAACCTCCAATGACAGGCACTGCTACCCTCACCATTTTAATTATTGATGACAATGACAACGCTCCATACCTACCTGAAAGCACAATCGACATCTGCCAATCTGATAAACCATCTAAGGCCATCCTCAAGGCCATTGACTTGGATGAAGGAGTCTACAGTGGGCCTTTCAGCTACACGCTGCTTGGAGATGTTAAGGGGAAATGGAGTATTGATCCTCCTCAAGGTGAGGTCTTGTATCATCCTTTCAAATGTGGCAAAAATCCTATAACCTGTAAAAATAGTCTTACTTGTGTCAAATCAACCTCTAAGATGTTTTTACTGTCTGGAGCTTATTACATATTAATTCCGCTGCATGTACAGGGTACTCTGTGAACCTGGTCAAAGAAAGCAAAGTTCACTCTGGACACTATGAGTTGCAGCTGGAAGTGTCGGACTTGCAGCTCAAGTCTGCTGTCCACAACCTGTCAGTTACTGTGTGTGAATGCACAAACCCAGAAAAACCAAACTGCCGTGTGCGCAAATCTACTGGCGCCGCAGCTGGAGGCACATTTGTTGGGATCCTTTTTTTGGCATTTCTACTGATTGCAGGTAAGACTTATGTCTAAATTACTACCACAAATAAAATGGCCATATACATTTTAGACCCAGAGTTCAAATAAAATGAGCAATTTTGTGTTTTACACTTATCTATTGTGTTTTATCTTGTGTGTGAAATTGCTATACATAATCTCAATCAAACTCAATCCAGATCTTTTCATGAACTCTTCCTTAGATTAATGATGAATTGGCTGTTTCATTTGATTGTTGTCTGTGTTGTCTTTGTATTCCAGCCATTCTCCTTTTAGCTTTTTTGATATCATGTAAGAAAAAGCAGGACAAGATAGCAGAGGATGAGGGTTCAGGACAGCAACTCATGATCTGCAACACTGAGACACCAGGAGATGACTGCAAAGTATTTACTTTCAATACACAATAACATGTACCTGGTTATTATTAATGTTACATTTGTTTCAATGTGTTTATTTGATTAGAATTGCATTGTCATTTATAGAAATGAACTCTACAATCAAAAGCTATGCTAAAAATGTTCAGTCATATACTAAATCTATATACGTGTGTGTGTGTGTGTGTGTGTGTGTGTGTGTGTGTGTGTGTGTGTGTGTATGTGTGTGTGTGTGTGTGTGTATGTGCGTGCGTGTGATTAACTGTACAGACAAATAATGAAAAATAACGCTGACTTGTTGCATTAAGCTTCATAGTTTGTTAAATTATTCAACAGGTGAAGTCACACAAAGTGAAGAGTCAAAATGAGGAGAAAATCAAAAGAAAATCTCAAGTCAAAACAAGTAGTGCACCACAAGTAAGTTTTTTAAAAATACAATAAACATTAAAACAAGATTTTAATGACGTTTAAATGTTGTTTTTATTGATTTTGTACAAATTATGACTAATATCCGCTGATACCATTTTGCTTTTCTACCTATTTGTGTTATTATTATTTTTACCTAGTCAAAATTTGATTGGTATTTTTTTTTCCCACAACCAATGATTAAGGCAAGAACTTCTTCAGTGTCACGAGCCCAGCAGGCCAGAGCCCAAACTGGAACACTACAACAGCAACCAAACTATGTACAGAAATCTTTACGTTTTAATTGTTTTTTCTATTTTTCATTCATGATTACAAAGACCACAACCAACAACTGATCAATCTTCAGATAGTCGATCACACACGCACCGTCTTTCTGCTAAATACATAATAATGCAGCATTTTATGAAAGTTCCAAAGTTGACTCAGTGTCCAGTTTTCCTCACTGAATGTATATTTTTTTTAGTCCATGGGGGCGTCATCATCAATGAGAACAAGACAGCAGAAGAACACCTCAATGCACAGGGTGCGTATATCATTCCCTGTGAAAAAATTAATTTGATTTCATTTTTTATTTTCCTAAAGTTTAACTGTAAAGCCTGCTAAGACTCCTGTAGTTATTGAGTGTGCCACTATTATAATCCATGCTTCTGATTTCCCAGAGTTCATGGCGACAATCGAAACATTTTGCAGAACAAACCAGTGTTACAATTCAAAGGGAAATTCTGCCTAAAGTGATAAAAAAGGTAAGAAAAATAATATTTGAATCAAACCCACAAAGCTTGTCTGTTAAGTTTCTTTTTTACAGTATAATTCCGCTTCCCCCCCCCCCCCCCCGCCCCCCCACTACAGAAGTTGTACACTCTGCAAGCACCAGGAGAGGAGCTGGTTGATTATGCTCCTCATGCGTATGCTGAGGAGGAGCAAAACACAGAGCCCAACGATGTTCTTGATGCCATCTCAATCCCTGATATACCCTTTGACCCTGACATGGAGCTGGACTCAAGATTTGTTCATCTGGCCTCAATCTGCATTCCACATAAAAATACTAGTCGCACAGATCTCTAGAGCAATGGCCAAACTTGAGACAGCAATACTGAGAGCAACTTCTACAGTTCATTACTTTATGATAATCACTGTTCTTTCAAAGTCAGTTGTTGGGGTAAGAGAAATGTATTAAGTATGACATTGTTGATTCTGAGCTAGGCGATTAAATTCTCTAGAAATCTTTTTAAAGCTCACATAGAAAACTTGATATGAATGTATAGAGTAAAAGAAAAGCAACAACCCGAATGGAGAAATGGCTGCCT
Organism: Labrus bergylta; assembly: GCF_963930695.1. NCBI lineage: Eukaryota > Metazoa > Chordata > Actinopteri > Labriformes > Labridae > Labrus > Labrus bergylta. The sequence goes on along the minus strand of NC_089206.1, from coordinate 12,662,586 downwards.
ATCACATTACTTTTCAGTTACAATTGTTTGTTTTTAAACATAGAATACACAAAAGGTCTTTGTTAAATACTAATCTTGACTAATCCATTCATCAACTTCATTCTTTGATAACTCTATCAAAAGATACGTTCTGCTACATATTCCACATTTACTGCGTTGCATCACATGAAGCAAACATCAGTACAAACACATTCATTAACCATAGATAATTATGTGGTTGAGTGTGCAGTAGGGCAGGGCCATGGTATGAGACGATGGAATGTTTGTAATTAAAACAAAGTCTTTTGGGAATGTTAGATAAACGTCAAAATGTGACTTTTAAGCTTTAAGATTTTTAATTAAAAAAGTATTGGCGAGGTCACTATCTTTAGCAGAATTGGTTCAAACAGTGGCAATGAAGCCTATGGCCAACTGATTAAAGTCCATGCATTTGCAGTATTTTTTAGTATAACACTGTGTATTGAGACAAAAAAATGACGAGGGATTAGAGCTGTTAATCAGCTGTGTTTTACTCTTTAGTTACACGGAAAGAACCACAACAAAAACATCGATAAAACTTTCTTTTCTTTTTATATACAAATGTTGCTTTCACAGAGAATAACATAAGATGTTTGAGATATTTATTTTACTACGGGTCACATTGAATATTCCTACGTAGGAACGGATGGAGGTTTATTCTTTTATTTGCAGGGTATTTTTAAGGTTTATTTTTTTGGAAAGTTTTTCATGCAATGTTTTAGCCTTTGCTGTAGTTACATAATAACAAACAAGCCTGTCAACTACAAACTGTCCATTACAAGTTCTCAGGCTTTTGAAAACGCTGACATTTAATGCGAGCCAAAATCCCCTCTGTGTTTGTACATGACTGCCAGAAAGGTAGGTGTGTCTCTCTGTAAACATCACACTTCCAAGGAAGAAAGATAATAACTGATGCTACAGATGAGCTATAATTCCATGGTAACTTCAACCACCATCTGACAGCTTGTCAAGCCAGTTTTTTGTTGTTTTGTTTGTGTGGAGATAAAAATAAAAAGGTGTGTGTATATGTGTGTCTTGTGTGAGTGTATGTGTCAACTTTTTAAAAGCTTGTGACAAAACACTCACAATAGCAACTGCAAAAAATATTTAGAATATACTATAATAAAAAACTGTATTTAGAGAAAACGATCACACCGAGGGGAAACGATTTGAGATAACTGATCGGATTTGTTTCAGAGAAAGACGAGTGTCGCTTTTGTAAAAGATTCCACATGTTTGAAGCAAAAAAAAAGCAAAAGAGTTATTTTTCTATTTCAGAATGAACCCGAGGAACATTAGACAGTCAGTAGAGCGAGTAGGGTAGGTTCCAGTGGACCAGTTCAGCACAGAAATGATATAAGATGGGGTATGTCCAATAATGGGTAGAAACCGGTGTTTATCCCACCTCTGGGCCAAAGTAGACCAACCACCTTGGTCATACAAAATACAATCAGCCAGTTATATGGGAGGAAATATTATTGATATAAATTGTTAACAATACAGGGCCCGGAACTGACCCCTGCGGAACACATTTTGTTCAAGGTAGAATCTCAGATTGAATATTTCCAGCCTATACACCGTGTAACCCATCAGAAATATAGTTCTGGAACCACTTACAAGCAGTGAAATCAAACCAAATATTACAGAGCGTCTGAATAAGAAGGCAGTGATTAACCTTATCAAAAGCTTTTGACAAGTCAAACAAACAGCAGCATAATGCCTCTTCTTGTCCATTTCAGGAACAATATCATTAACGACTAATGTGGCAGCAGAGGTGGTACTGTGCATGGGCCACTCTGATACCAGACTGATGAGGGCTTAGGAGAAAATCATTTGACAGATTTTTTTTTAGTTGGTTGTTTACCAGTGATTGCAAAATCATTTGGATATTTAAGACAATTATTAGGGTAACTGTTGTCTTCTCTCTTCTCCCCACAAAAGGAGTCACCTGAGCAGTCTCCAGATCAGGGGTGACCATCCGGGTGATCGCGTTCGACAAGTAGACCGCAGTCGACCGCTAGTTGTTTAGTCACTATAAAATACAATTGTAAAATAGAAACATCATCATTTTTAATTTGTTCATAAAATTGCTGCGTGTGCGAGAGAGCGAGAATGAGAGAGAGACAGAGAGACAGAGAGAGAGAGAGAGAGAGCGAGAATGAGAGAGAGACAGAGAGAGAGAGAGAGAGAGCAGGGGAGAGAGACAGAGAGAGAGAGAGAGAGCAGGGGAGAGAGACAGAGAGAGAGAGAGAGAGAGCAGGGGAGAGAGACAGAGCGCACGGGTAACAGAGCCGTGAGGAGCAAAAGTCCTGTTTAAAAGAAAATTCCGTCTCGACTCCTGCGAAGAAATAAGACAGACTTTGTTTTAAACATTTTAATGTACAGCTGCTTGCTGCTGATTCTGTGCTGGACTATAAATAACGTTATATCAAGTGGAACTTTTCAAAACGCGAGGCGTAGTCGTTGTGTCTGTGTCTGTGCCCATGAGTGGATAAATTGAGCAGATTGAAGTTGTTGGAAAAACAGATTTGATATGAATACAAACCTAATAATAAGATAAATCCTAAGATTAGAGTAATAAAAGAAAAAGTGTGTCAGTAAATGTATTGTACTATTTCTTGCGACTCATAGAACTGTAATTTATTATATCTGGAATTATTTTCTGTTTGTTGTGTGCGTATTAAATGCGTTTGTAAACTGTGAACTGGTAAATGTTGGCAGACTGGCAACTTCAAAAGTAGATCTTGGTTCAAAAACGGTTGGGCACCCCTGCTCCAGATGGTGGGTAGTATACAAGCAGAAATAGAAATAATACAAATATGAAAGTGGAAAGTGAACTTGACTTTGCTTACTCATTATTTGCGTGTCATTTGTTGAGCCTGATTGAGATTTCATTTGTTGCTCATGGCTGTAAGCAAAGATGAATTTTGGGGGGGATCTTATAAATATGTGAAGGGAGATCTGAAGCTTCAGTTTAATATCCAAGATGCATTACAATTTAAAGCCATACATCTTGAATTATTGTACTTCATTTGCAGTGACATTTGACTGGCAATAGTGTGATAAGACAAGCATAACTGCATGAACCCTCTGGGGAAATCACCATGCTAACTTTAACTGATACCTGCAGTCATAGCACCACTGTGTGAGTTGTTTACTTGGGGTAGTAACCAGCCCAACCAGTCCATTTCTCTCACACCCAACATGGCACTAAAGAATAAGTGATAGACCGTACTCAGCATGTAACAGATGAGATCAGAGGCTGTGCCGACAGTTGGATGAGAGTAATCAAAGTTGCTTAACTGGGTTGAAGTCACAATGGCATTTATGAGCTCACCCCCGCCTAGGCCACTGACACATGAAGGTGGCATATACCCTTCGTTCCATGAAGGGCTGCTGCACCAAGATTACTTTGGAGACTGCGGAGAAGGTGGGAAAAACAACAAATATTACAAATGAAAAGATGAAAAAGGGTCTGTTGTGTTAAATTGAGATAATTAGAACAAAAACTGAGGAAAAGGGTTCAAATTTAACCAGGTGTGTATATTCTGCTGCTCCCTGGGTTATGAAAAATGCTTTAACACTTATTAACAAGCACAGCTAGTGATCTCCCACCTGGGATGTTCCTCTCCTTGAGGACTCTATGAGAAAAGCGGATATTCTCCCCAGTGTTTGTGGCTTCAGTCTCCAACAAGCTGTTCATCCTGGGAACCCCCATCCGCAGAGCTACATCCAGAAAAACCTCAGCCTCTGGTCTAGTCCACACACCTATTGAAAATACAAACTGCCCAATACTGATCTAAGATGTGATTGTTTGTGTGTGCATGAAAAAAGTAAGAACAGATATCGCTGCTCCAGGAATCAAAATGTTGAACTTTTCTCTTGAACTAAACCCAAGAGAACAAATTAAACTAGATCCTTTTAACTGTTAAGAATATCATTCATTAAGGCAGACAATATCACATACTTTTTGATATGAAAATATGTATGCGTAATTATGTGCTCAGTGCTGTTTGCTTTGAATTTATTTATTTAATAGGGACAATGCAATTTAACATAGTTTCAATAGAGAGCATGAAACTGAAAATACATAACAATATGACAATACAAACCAATTTAAATTGCTTGCATTTCCCCGTTTTATTTAGGCGATATATATTTTATGTTTGATGCATTTGGTTAAGCTTCTTGCTTAAATAAACAAACAAACAAGCATAAACAAAGAGGCATGTGCTCTTACTAACCTGCAGTCTGCTTGCCCACGTTTCCTGTGAAGAGCAGCAGAGGAGCCCATCCTTCCAAAAGTGCATGTCCATATGATCCTGTTTGTGTGTGCATATATGTATATACTTCAGCTTATGTGTGTGTTGCATGAGTACAGAGTGTAAAAACTGAAATTTCCCCTCACAGGGATCAATAAAGTAAATCTTCTTCTTCTTCAAAAAGAGAGCCGCTGAACTTTCAGCAACCCGAAGGTCATGACACCCAATTATTGACCAATTATTACACCACTCTGAGAACAAAAAGTTACTGTCAACGAATAATAAGTTAATAATAAGACTTAACCTTTACGTCGAAAAGTTTTAACGTATTAACATATTTTAGGCAGACAATTTTAAACCCTCTTTTGTTATCAGAATAAACGGTCTCTTGCTCTTAAAGAAGCTAAAATGTCATAATAATGTTACTGGTGTATCTGCCTTATATTTTAAATTTTGTGAAGGCACTTAATGGCTTTTTCTTCTTAAAGTGTCTGCCCCAAGTGGCCAACATATGAAAACGCAGCTATAAACTGTTTTCATGGTGCATGATGTGCAGTCAAATTGTTAATAAAAGTGAATTGATATAATAATTATGAACCTGTTTAAAAATAAATAAATCCTCAACATGACAGTCCATACTTTTTCCAGACGCTGATGTAGACAAAGGTAGTCCCACAGGATTCTGGCCCTTTCCTCACACTCTTCATCCATTCCTTCCACCTGCTGAACTGTGGAGAGAGGCAGGGGGCAAACATTTCTACCAAATCCATCACACAGAAAAATCTAAAAACATCATAGCAGCCCAGCTCCCTCAGAAACACATTTTCATCACATTTCATGTCAAGTTTGAAGTTTAAATAAAGCAGTTGTCATAACGTCAATGGAGCAAACTTACATCATTCATGTAAGGTTCACTGATTGAAAATATGCGACACAGCAGGCTCGATAAAGGCGTTGTCAGCCTGAGGGGAGGAGGCTGAGTGACCACTACAGTGGCTGGTTTCCACTGAACTTGAGTTAAATTGTAGATTGGTTCGGAACATTTATTCTTGAACTTTCTTATTCATTATCTTCCTTTCTGTTAACTAAATTGTTTTCTTTGAGTGTCTCTCTTCCATCCACTTAAATATATGAATCATTTCATCTCCCAGGTGTTTAATGCTTATGTTACCCAGAATACATTACCAAGCTGTTTTTCCTTTTGCAGGTTAGGGGACTCAGTTTTATTATTCCTCTTATTTACACTGTCTTGTAACTAGCTGCATTATTACTGCTTACAATATTATTATCTCAAATCTACCTTTACATTAAGAGTTTTGTTTTTATACAAATTACTTTAATACGCCACAGTAGCCTTTCCACCACAAACACATCAACTAGGGGCTGCTGGAAAAAAACAACAACCATGAAAAAAAATGTAAGGCTGGGCAGCAAGTTAAGAGCAGCAAGCCAGTAAATGCTGACATGGGGTCAAAGGGCATGTTGTTTTTCAGCCTCAAACAAAACAAACCTTTTTGTGTCCAGCCTGCTGAATTATATGTTCAAAGGTGTGCGTCTGTTGAGTAAATCAAACGAGCAAAATTTGCTGCTTGAGCTGAACTACAGCCAGTCAGTAAGGATTACAATACTTACTTATGTCATAGTGTGGTCTCTACAAGGATTCATTTTGTAGCATGTCCTGCATGCAAAAAGGGGTGAATAACTTTACTATAGCTAACGGAAGCTCGCCACACATTAGTTAACTAGACTACTCTTTCCTAGAGCTAAATGAGCGCTCACTCCCTACCAACCTGCTAGTCTACTCTTTCCTAGTGGAAGGAGCTACATAAAATTACTCCTCTAACACCCTTTGGAGGTACAGATGAACAAGTTATAATCACAGCCCCAGGATTATCTGCCTAACATTCATTTCTAGAATGATTAGATCAGAGATAACCCCTGGTATAGGACTCTAGATTACCCCCCGGAGAGGGAATAACTGAACTCCCCTCACTAGGATGTTAGGTGTGTGTGAAGTGTGTAACGTAAATCAGTAAGACAAGTGTGCCGTGGTGTGACTGCTCAAAACTTACCTTCCGAGGTACACGTGGTCCTTAAGGGAGACTCCGGTCTTTTGTGGTGTAAATGATTTCAGTCAGAAAATTATTTCAAAAAGTTTCCGAAAATGTATTTAAAAAACTTCAAATGATAATATGAATGCAAATACAAAAGAGTAAAAGTAAAAATATAAAAAAAATGGAAAAGGAAAACAAAACTCAAAGACCAAAGTCTAAACCTGTGAGTGTAGACATCTGAAGTTTTAAAAGATCTTTGTCTCAGAGACTAAGTCCCAAAATGGGATTTCAAAAGTCGGAGTGGCGTGGATTCGTTTTGCAAAGCAAAAAGGAACCTCGATCAGATTTTCTACAGGGTTTTTATCCCAAAAAAATCTATCTTTTTTTTCCAAGATCCTGTAAGACCTCAACAATGCACGTTTGCAGAAACGTGATGCATCCACAGGTCATGCCAAGTTGAGGACATAGGTAATACGTGGTTCATATGTGGTTTCAGCTCGAAGACCGTGAACCGAGCAGATACTCAGAAGCGCTATATGCCTACGAGCTCTTATGTGGTTTTGCTTCAGTGTATGTCACACTCCTGTGGTTTTGCTTCAGTGTATGTCACACTCCTGTGGTTTTGCTTCAGTGTATGTCACACTCCTATGTGGTTTTGCTTCAGTGTATGTCACACTTATCTTGACCTTCACAGGAGCGTAGGCACTACGAGTGTGTGTAAGTTTAACAGGAAATGTTGAAAGCAGAAAAAGGTTATGACTTTATGACCTATGTATTAAATGATGAAAGAATTAAATGATAATAAAAGGAAAAAAACAAAAACAAATTCAACAATTGCATAACTCTTTCTGATCTTTCAACAATTTATTCAAAAACATGTCTGTTATCAACTTTAAAAAGATGTTACAGGTGCCCTCTGCTGGTTCATTTAGCAATTGTGTTAGCTTCATTACCGAGTGAATCTTCAACTTATTTCACAAACTTCCTTTTTTAAGATTTATTTTTGGGCATTTTGTGCCTTTTTAATAGACAAAGAGGACCGTGGATAGAGTTGGAAATCAGGGCGAGAGTGGGCAATGACATGCAGGAAAGGAACCTGCTTGTAGAACTACAGCCTGCTAACCACTGCACCACCAGCACCCCTTCTGTGTATCTTTTTGCACAAATATCCTTCCTTCAGTGGACTTAATTTCTCTTTACATGTGGCGCGTAAACAGGTCTTTAATACTCCAAACACTTTTAAGGGGAATCTTTCTTTGTCTTAGCATGCTATATGTCAAAATGTATTTTTTGAACAATATTCTGCCCAGCATTCATAAGAGCAGACAGACATTCAAGTTTCCTTTTTTTATTCAATACAAACTTTAAATACATTTTCTATTGTCCAGTATAAATGTATATATTATTGTATGTAAAAGTCAATGAGAGCAAGAGGAAAAAGCTTTCTCCATCATCTGGTGGGTTTGCCTTCACCACTGTCTTCCTCTCTGAGGTAGCCGTCATACAGCTCCCTGAGGTGGAGGATGAGCTCCTCTGTGTTCTGTCCTGTTAGCGCTGACACAGGGATGACCCGCTGGCTAACAAGGTCCCTTAGAGTCTTCAGCTTCTCCTGGGCCTCAGGCAGGTCCATTTTGTTTGCTACGATGGCCTGAGGCCGCTGGGAGAGACCAGCTTCATACTGGTCGAGTTCGAAACGCAGGTGCTGGAGCTGGGTCCAGGGCTCAGGAGACGACATGTCCAGAACAAAGAGGAGACAACGACAGCGCTCTATATGACGCAGGAAAGAGATTCCAAGGCCTCGATTTAAATGGGCTCCCCTGATGATGCCTGGGATGTCAGCAACTACATATAGAAAGGTAAAAGTGAAGCAAATATGTTAAACTTGGGAAATATTTAGAGTAATGCAACCTAACAATGCAGATGAAATAATATTTACAATATGTATTAGTTATTTTTTAAATACTCTACCTGCAACTTGCTCATGATCCCTGTATGTGACAATCCCTACATGTGGGTTGAGTGTTGTAAAAGGGTAAGCAGCAACAGCAGGCCTGGCATTGGAGATGGCTCTCAACAATGAGGATTTCCCAGCATTAGGAAACCCAACCTGATGAATTAAGGTTAGAAAACAAACAGTCCATTTGTGGGGTCGGTTGGCAAGTGGCAACATACTATTTTTGACTTTAAACGGCCTTTTCTCACCAGTCCAGCATGGGCCATAGTACGGAGCTCCAAATGAAGGACCCGCTCCTGCCCCTCCAGTCCTGGGGTTGCTGTCATGGGTGCCCGGTTTTCATTTGACAAAAAGAAACGATTACCTTTCCCCCCGGACCCTCCAAATACAGCCAGATACTCCTGGCCATTCTCAGAAAGGTCCACAACTGTCGTTCCCTCTTCTTTCACCACTGTGCCTAATGGTACCTTCATAGTGGGAAAACATCAAAGTTAGGCCATGCAACAGTGTTAATGATAGACATTTTACAAAAGTGTTCATAAGCTTCCTGTCATGTATGATCAAAGGAATGGACTCACATAAATATAGGTTGGACTCCCATTCTTGCCATAACAGTTCTTGCTGCCTCCTGACTGCCCGTGCTCTGCTCTGTAAACCGGGACAACTCTCGCCAAGGATTTGACAACGCGGTCAGCTGAACGCACACAAATAAGAAAAACAGTTTTGATAAATGGTGCCAAAGACGGGATGAGAAAAATTGCAACGTATTGCGTGGCAAACACGCAAGAATTGGAACAATATTCCTTGCGCTGATCTGACCTTTTATAATGATGCTTCCTCCATCTCCTCCATTACCCCCGTCTGGTCCGCCCCACTCCTTTCGGGGCTCGCTGTGAAAGCTGCACGCTCCTCTACCACCCGAGCCAGCCACCAGCTTCACACAACGGTGGTCTTTAAAGTGACGGGTCTGCGGGCCAAAACAAGAAAACACCCATAAGACAGCTTCAAGAAACACTGATGGTTTTGCAAGTTATACAAGACAACACAGAGATGGATTGAACTCACAATTTGGGAGTTTTTTTTTTTATGGTAGGGCATGGATGTTATCAAGTAATACATGATAGCGATATTAAGACTAGGCTTTGACGAGATTTTTTTGGACCATATTATATAATTCAAACAAAAACATTGCAACTGCAGGTGTTGGCCTTAAATTGTTTTACTTTTTTTTCCATGTAGTAAACTGGGGAGAAGACACTTAATGGTGTTTTGGGGACTAACGGGCGGCTTTTTGATTTAACACCCAGGAGGGACAGCTTGACGGTGGGTCACTTTCTGCTTGCAATGATCTTAATTCAGGGAATTGACACTCCGGCTTAAATAAAATCCTTTTAAGTGACTGTTTTTGTCTGACATGCTGAAAATGTGACATGATGCGAAATAGTTATTTTAATAATACTTTGTGGAAGACATGATAACTTATGAAATTGAAGTGATTTTGAAGGCAACTGGACACATATTTGTCCTGAGTTTAATTTCCAATATTACAAAGAAGACTCAACATAAAAGGAGTGGACTAACACCATCCTCAAATCAAAGTTGACGTTTTCATACATAATAGGTGAAACTGATGACAAAAGTCACTTGTAACACACACCAGCTTCTTCTCAGAGATCTCCGTCTTCTTCGGGTTCCCTCGGACTTTGGCACAAAGTGTACAAGAGGTGCTGACACCTCTGGTACCACCGGTGAGTCTCCACCTCCACCTCCACGCTGTCAGTGCTGGAGAACAACCTAAGTGGTTTGCTTTAACCACCTGGCCTAACAATATGTTTACTACACGTGTGTCCGGAGAAAGCCCACAGAGACGTCCCGCTGTCCTCATTGACGCCAACATTGTAGAGTTAACAGACTCACATTAGTTTTGACTTGAAGTCATTTACCTCACGACGGTTCGACAATGTCACCTCAACAGTTTTCTTCAAGACACTTTTAAGTCTATCGGCAAAATAACTCAAAAATTAGTCGTCCAAGTTAAAATTTATATTCACGATAGAAAACCATTCTACTAAAGTACTGTTTAAAACTATCAAGTTACTACCTACTGTACGCATACCTGCAAAAATATAAGTCTGTAGCATAGACTGTAAATATTACAGTCTGTAGACAGCGTGGACCAAACAACGGAACCCGGGAAGGAACAATCTGTGTGCGAGTTTTCGTTACGGTATCATTTTTGCTGCCTCCACTTGGTCCTCTACCGCCACCTAATGTGTCGGAATGTAAAAGGTAAATAAATCTCCCAATACATGATTGGTTTTTTGGGACGCAATAAGACTTGACCATTCATTTTTAACACAATTTCAATGAATAACTTAAGTTGTCTCCATATATAGCGACAGACAGTGTTAAATAAAATTATTATTTTACATTTTGATTAATAATTCCATACCTCTCTGTTGATATAATCCAATTTAGAAATATGAGATGTGAAAGGACTCGTGTAAGTATCCATTTTAAAAAATAAAACATACAAGTTAAACTAGTGATGATAATCTTCCCTTGTACATAAATAAAATGCAGACTTTTAAAGGTGAATATCATTTTATTTTTTATATCACAATCAGTAACAAAAGACATCAGAAAAGATCAGGCAATGCAGTCTAGATATGTAACATTCATGTTTTGATTATGGGCAACAAACCTCCCACTCAGATACTGTCTTTCTCTCTCTGTCCATCTTTCTTCCTCTCACATACACACAAACACTAACACACACACACAAACACACACATAAAAACATGAACAAGGCGTACCACCCACATCAGTGATGACATACTATAGACCATAGAAGAGGTGAAAACGTGTCATACATGTTAGATTCACAGTAGAATGCAACTCAGATACAAAATTAATGCAGTATAAAAAAGCATGTGATTGTCACTGTTGAGTGGTACAGTTGTTTAGCTGTTTGACAGCCACTAGACGTCTATACTTGATTAACCCTGCAAAATGACTGCAACCATTGTGCTACTTTACCCATTTAAGATAAGATAAATGGAATATATGGAAAAACTGGACTCACAGAATACTTTATACGCTTATTAAACTGTAACTAACAGTGTTACATGAAGGTCCAGGGATGCTTTAGCCTTGATTTCTCTTATCTAAATAAATTAATGAAAGATTCCTCAGAAAAAAAAGACAGACCGACAGATGAGGATAGATAGTCAGAGAGATAGATAAATGTGAAATGTAATGTATGTGTGTTAAATAAGGCAGGTTTGCTTGTACATGTACATTTATCTAAAACATTAACCTTCAATACCTTTTCTAAACTTTTAAAAAGTTATGTTTTCTAACAATATTTTTTCATCTAATACAGAAGATGTTTAAAATGTTTACTGGAAATAAACACACAAGTAAGCGTCACACAATCAATCCATAATTCACACTTATATAGAAAATATTTTCCTCAAACTTGATGTATTGGTTGAAAACTTCGACCTCTTGGACAACGTAAATAAACCAGCCCTAGCATATATCTGGCCTTTCTGTCAAGAAAATGCAAATAATGATAAACGTTGTGCTTTCATAATAAGATCAAAGTCCAACATGACTGACTGAGTGTATTGCACAAAACGGAAGTTGAGGTGCAGGACCCGATACTGCTCTGTCCCTGTCATACTTTGGCTTCTTGAGGATCATTTGTTAGAGACAGCCTGAATTACACTACAATTCAAAATATCAGACGATACATACACTGTCACTGCAAAATAAAGTGCTGATAAAGTGGCATGATGTTATGTGTGTAAAGTCATAAGTGAATGGCATGAGATTTACATAAACTCTCGATCTCTGCACAATAACAATACGTCTTTGCAAAGCAATTTCCAATGAACACATAATGTAAAACATACCACCTTGGTGTATGGTTATCATGGATAATAATACACATGAATAATTCTGGATGTGTCTATGAACACTGTAAGACATGAGAGTGAATGCACAAAATGTTAGAAGACACAGCAACACATCACTTTTTGACTAACACAGACAAACTCCCTGATTAAGTCAGGTTTAAAACCAATGATTTCACCTTTATTAAATCAATTTCTCTTACCATGGACTATAACAGTGTCTCAGCTTGAGCTTCACTAGTCAATTAGATCAACTTAAAGGGATATTTCCTGCCTTCCTATTTGCTTTTAGGATCCACTGACCTGTTTTGTGCACCAGCACAGAGGCTTGTAAATTAAAAATAAACATTAAATGCAGGAGGCAGGATATAGGTAAATGAAAGGCAAAGGCATAAACAAAAGAAGGATACGGAGGTTCAATTTGCTGAGGTTTCACTTTTTGCCCCCCTTGTTTCTTATGGAGGTTTCACATGAACTTTCTTAACTCTACAAGCAGCCTGAATATTTGTCAGAACCAAGAGTAGTGCTTCACACCTTCAGCTACCCTTTACAACCCTGTGTTAAGCAAAAAAAAATCAAGAGAGCATCACATATGAGTAGATGATCTATTCTTAGCTAGAATAAATATTAATGACAGGATAATAAATATGATGCAGCCAGATCTTCTACCCAACAGCTGAGTCAGTCACTGTTGAATCGTTGCCTTTTTCGCTTCTTCCAAATGGAAAACATTGTGGTATCTTATTGCTGATAGTTTCCATACTGACCCTGCAATGTAAAAAATGTTTACAGAAAGACAACAGATTAAACATGGTGTCCTTTTTTTCCCATGATTCCCACATGCACATTAGCTTTAATGTTGGTTTATACTGAATCAAGTAACAGTCGGGTTTGAAAGAGTATGATCCACAATCAATATTTGAGATTCGGGTTTAATACAAATAAAAGGTTTTAAAGATAAGGGGTACTTACAGTAATAAGTCCCTATTAATATTTGCTTCTAGCTACTACATACATTGTATGTGTGTGTGCTCTAGTATACATTGTGCATCATCAGCATTAAAAATGTAAAGCACAGGAAAAAAAAAAGTCTTAGAAAACCTTCAAAAAACAAATCATAGAAACCTTGGCTGTATGATCTTATTTGATGTACCTGCTCGTAGGCATAGGGCCTCTGCGTCTGTGCTCCAGGAGCTCCCTGGGAGGAGCGGTATGATCCGTATTGTTGGCTTGGACTCTGTTGATACTGAGAATACTGTGAGGCTCCACCTTGTCCAGAACCTGTAGCAGAGGGAACAGACTCAATTGTTGGGTTTTTTTCTTGTTGTGTTAATGTCTATGAACACAAAAGGCTGAAGGGGTTGTTCTGACCGTATCCCTGTGGCTGCCCGCTGTAGCCTTGTTGAGACGAGTACTGCTGCTGGCTGAAGGGCTGCTGCTGGCCAGAGCCCTGCTGATACTGAGCTTGCTGCTGACTGTACTGAGAGTTACCTGGAGGCATATGCACAGCAGGTATGCATCATCCACAGTATGAAACATACAGTATGAAGTGGTACTACACTTTAATGTAGGTAGGGTCGGATACATTTAGCCAAACACCGTGGGCAGAGAAAGAGAACAAATGCACGATATTTGAGTGACAATTACAATCTTAAAAAACTGTTACCTCCTTCATAGTAATGCTGTGATGAGTCATCAAAGGACCTGTCATAGCCTTGCTCACCATACGAAGACTGTTGATACGAGTACTCTCCATGACCTGTGGAGAACACGATTCAAGACGTACAAAAAAAAACCTCTGCACAGGAAATAAAGCCTCTAGATTTCATGCAAAAGAGACATAATGCATATGCAAGGACAGAATTAACAGGCGACACTTTCAAAGGCTTCTAACTTCTACATTATGCACAAAGCACAAGAAACACCCTGGAGGAAGTTTGCACTCTCTCCTTAACATACTGTTATAGCACGCTCTGAAATCTGAAATTTCGGCACACCAAAGGGGACAGTATGGACACAGACACACTGGGAGGAAACAGAATTAAGACCAATAGCAGTCTTTTGTGCTTTTATCAAAACTTTTCATCTCCCACAATAAAGGCAACAGACGATGACTGGGAGGAAGAGCTGAAGCCTCAGTGTTGTGGTAAATGTGGCTCAGACCTATGGGGTAGTGCTAAAAGGGAATGTAATGGTCTGTAATGGGAGGTTGGGAGGTTGTGTGTTTGGGAGCTGTGTGTTTGTAGTTTATGGATGTGCATGATTACCATCAGGGTAATATTGCTGGTTTATGGGCTCGCTGGAGCTCTGAGTGTGTCCATACTGCTCTCCGTAGAACTCGTCTTGTCCCATGAACTGCTGTGCAGATCCTGCAAGACAGGCGACACCAGGATTGTTAAACACTTGGTTGGACCAATTTGACGCTCAGTTAAGGCTGTGCCAGGACACTGAGGTAGAAATTCATCTGTAGTAACTGTCTACCTTGGCTGTCAGCATTTACAAGTTAATCGCAATTGATTAAGGTCTAAAATGAATGAATAAGGTTTTTTAATCGCGTTTAATTGCATTCTTTTGAGTCCCTGTTGGCAAACCGTGGATAAGCCTCACGGTGATGGAAAAGCACAACACTCTTTGATCTTTTAATGGCTCTATTTACTTTTTCAAAATGCTAGAAGTATATAAAAGTAAGTAACATTTCACCCTTTTACCGTTCCCTCAAGCTGTTTCCATTTAATTTTTGATCCTTAACCATTTCCTTTTTTCCGTGGTTAAGTTAAAGTCGAAACCTTCGATCTACCAGAATGTCCTTAATTTATTTCAAAATAAAAGCAGGTTGAATTCAAACAGCAAGTAAAGTACTCTCACCTTAAGACAGTATAAAAAAAAAATAAATAAATAAAAAAAAAAAAGACTAAATCTGATATAGAGGAAATTCAAACAGCGGATTCAATATGCGATTAATAGTGATTAACTATTCAAATTAAGCAATTAATCACATTTACAAATGTCATGGTTTGACAGCTCTACTTTCTATGCATTTAAAATTATAGCAATTCGAACCAATTACAAAAGACAAGAAAACAAAAAGCCAGTTATGACAGAGAAAACAATCTCTTCTTGATGATGGTGTGCAGAAACTTCAGATTTCACTCGTTCCTTTTTCCCCAACTAATTGTATCTAAAAAAAAAAAAACTCAGATCAAAACCCAACAGAAAAAAAATCTATCTGGTATGTTCATCAAAGAGCCATGAAAAAAAACATCTCACGTCTTTTGAAAACGACAGGTGACCCAAGAGTCTCCAAATACAGAGAAAGTCATTAATGAACTGTTATATCTTATCTTTGCCCCATATCTGAAAACTTCTCATACAACCGATACCATACACCACAGCTAATCAAGGAGCATTTCCCCAGAGCTTCAACCTGGATATACTTCCCCCGAGTCATGCAAGGATAATAGTACAGCAAGGCGAATGAGGACTTACAACCATGGCCTGTTGCCCTGGAAACAGTATCCCTTCTTTTTTAATACATTTGAGTTACAACATGCATTGCCTTCACCCTTCAAAGGCATAGCAGGACAAGCGGGGAGCTATTATTAGGCACATAATGACACTGCAGAAGTGATTTACAAGGACAGAAACTAAATGTGACAAGAAAGATACATCTCCAGACTGCTTCTTAAAGTCATACTGTAGGAGGCAGCCGGGTTGGACCAGTTTCCTTTAACACCACTCTTCCTTTAACTACAGCACCATGCATTCAGCAAAATTTGAACATTCTAGAAACTGTGAGTCAAAATGAACAGAAAACCTGCTGACAATTTCAGTCTAAGATGTTCCAAACACTACTCACGCATCCATAATATAGTATGTACTTTAGCACTCACTTGACAACACAAACAAAATCACTGAGTCCTTTGCCAAACCTAACTAGCATGAAGAAGTCTCCCCACCTACCTTGTTGTGAGGAGCGGTAGGATCCCATGGGCCTCTGAGGCATCATACTGTTCCCTTGACTGCCCTGACCCATCATGCCCATGGCTTGCTGTCCCTGATAGTGTTGCCCCCCTGCCTGGGCTGAGGAGTAGTGCGGAGTGGCAGACTGTTGGTGCATCATGGTGACTGGATAGGAGTTCGGATTATTGGGGAGAGAGCTCATACATTATTATACGCATGCACAAAACAGAAAATACATGATTCTGAGATTTGAGATGGCGTAAATGTGCTTCCTTAAACTGATAAATGAACAAATATAAAACATGTCCGCAGCAATCTGTGCACAGGGTAAAGCCATCATGGGTTTAAAGCAGTCAGGGGTCGGTCATAGAAAAATCTCTGTGAAGAGAGTTTTCACTCTTAAGTATAAATGCAAATAAAGCAAGTGAAAGCAGTTAGTGCATAAACAGAGGTACAGTCAATATGCATGGACATCCAAGGAGAGGAGGGCTGCATTTCAGGGCCAGGGGTCAAAGATCAGGAGAGGTTAAACCAGGGCGAAGAGTGGAGGAGGCAGGATAACTCTGTGATGAACTGAATGTGTTTGATTTATGAGAGGGTTAGGGTTAGGGTCAACGGGGAATCAACGGTGTGATGAGGGCCAATATGTGTGTTAGAAAATGTTTTAAGCAAAATTGAGGGAGTGTTTGGTATAAACACATTCACACATTCTTTTTACACTATGGATTCTACCTCACCCTTAAATTCACAAGGGTGTGTACTCGTTTATTTTTTGGGGTTTTTATCCCTTTTTTTAAAAAAAGAGATACGACGGTCAGAAATTGGGTAGAGAGCGAATGACAGGCAGGAAAGGAGCCACAGGTGGTATTCAAACCTGGGTTGCCCGCCTGGAGGACTATAGCCTCTACACTCATCATTTCACTCTCTGAGTGACAAAACTTGCGTCACTGGTGTGCTCAGTTCTAAAGTTTTACAAAAAGTGGACATCTTCCTGACTGAAATGCTCCCCTATTCCTGGCTCACCTTGGTTAGACTGCATGTTGAGGTTGCTGCGGGAAGAGGAAGAAGAGGAAGATGAGGAAGAAGAGGAGCAAGAGCCATAGCCTGGCCCGGGGCCCTGGAGCGTGCTGCCCTGGGAGGAGGGTGCAGCATGGGTGTAGCCGGAGGCAGAGGCTTGGCTACTGTAGCTGCTGAGGGATGCTGAGGGAACAGACGACTGCATCTGACCAGACTGCTGCTGCTGCGGCTGCTGCTGCTGCTGCTGCTGCTGCATGGGGGCATGGCTGGGGCCTGACGACACACACGCACAGTCAGAGCAGCCAGCATATATTTCCATGTGGTGCATGTAAATCATAGACCCACATTCAGTTCATCATTACGGGAAGCTTTTTGTAAAAAAGGACTGAGTTATGAGTGATACAAATGTGAGAAAATAATAAGAAAGCAAAACAGTAGAAATGGCTGTAGCTGCCAACAAATCTGATTATCCGACCATTAACAGGACATACGACCACAGATACTTGCAGGCAGCACTACAACAAAGGAAAAAGACACACAAGACATGTTATTGTGTCTGCAGACAAACATGCAGCAAAGTCAGATTCCAAAAAGCTCTCAAGGCAGGGGGGGGGGGCGGACAACCGGGTGGAGCTGTATGTGGGCACATGAAGCTTTGGATTTAGTGGAAAACAAAGAAAATGTGAAAGTTAACCTAAAGAGATCCACATTTGAGTTAAGATCATACCATTGCTTATTTGGCTCTGCATCACTGATGTGGGAGGAAGCCCTGGTGCCATGTTGTCATTGAGGTTGCTTGGAGCATGTGACCCGCTCTGCCCCATCACTCCAGGACCTATAGACATATTGGCTGATGGAGGCTAGAAGGAAAATGATATTAGGTCAATTAAAACTATATTTGTAAACTTTCCTAATTGCTGTTTGGTCTACCTGTATATATTTATCAATAAACTAAATAAGTGTGTGTTTTCTCTGACATGTAAAACAGTCTGCCACAAAGTCTGCTCTCAAAATAGATGTTCAGAATATTTGCTTCTTAAAGGTGTCGCGAGAGGACGTACAACAAATCAAATTCAAGTGAATCATTGAAATCCATGTTTTTTGACTTGCCAAAGGACTTACAGCAGGTAGTAATGACTGCATGTTCTGATTGGAATCTGCTATTGTGGCCAAGTAAACAAGATTTCTGTGCAGGACCTGCTGATACCTGTTAAAAAGGGAAAATAAAACATAGCATAATTCTGTTACCAGAATGATCCATTTACATAGAATTTTTAAAAAAAGGACACTTACTGTGTGCATTCAGCTGTCTTTCCTTTGCTTTGGTAGTCCATTATACATTGTATTAAATGGTGGTTTTCATCCAGCATCTTTGGGGAAACAACATCACAACTTTAGTAATGTAGTGTGTGCATGATTCACTGAGTCACAGTGCATAGTGAATCATACAGTTTAAAATGTCCTATTAAGACATTGAATTGATGCTGCCCTGGATTCTCAGAACTTCAGCCAGCCTAATAACATTTTTATCTGGGTCACTTTTTTTTTTCTCCTCATAAAAGGAGCCAAATAAAGCAGCAGCTTCTCTGTTTCTATTCAGGCTATTGTTTCAAAGTCCTTGTCTCAGTGCGGTTTTTTTTTTTTTTAAGTCTACCTGAAATACTCGGGTCAGTCGAGGATTATTGCAGCAGCTTTGTATATATCTCAGAGTTTTGTCTTAATATTTGAAACTAAACACTAAACTTCTGCTAATTGGCATAACATGTGACCCTTTTTTTTTTTTAACCTAATGAGACTCTTTCTTTGACGATGGCACCATATACAACAATGGTGTTCAAATTTCTTGGAAACAATTTACAAAACCTCGAGCCAGTATTTTTTGAAGACATTAGGTTAATATTTTCAGGACAAGAGCAGCGTGGGAAAAAAAAAGCGTCTAGCTAAGCGCTCTAAAACCTAATTACCGTAATGGCTTTGTTTGATTCGCACCTTCAATTGACTGTACCGTTACAATACAAGTTGCCATTTCTTCTGATATCCACGACAGGCTATACTTTCATATTGCACTAGCGGCGGACCGCACACTCCCATCCAGACAACAATGTTTCATCTTGCACACCGTGAAATATTTACATCCTTACCTTCTGAATGGTCTGCGGTGTCACCTCCCCTTTACTCCTAGGGCGAGCCGATGAGAATGCCAGCGACATTTTGTCATATGGGAAAATTAAAGCGCTTCTTTTATTCTAATATTTATAATCATGAGGGCAGCACTCTATTCGGCTATATAGAATGTCTATTTCAAAAAAAAGAAAAGTGAAGGGGGGTGGAGGACGTGTCATCTATTCGTCAGGAAGAGAGGACATGTCAATAAAGAAACCGATTTCTCTAAAGGGTAAATAACCTACCGTATTTCTGAAAGGATTATTTATTATCTCCATGCAATTACTGACAGATGGATTAATTCACGAGAGGGGAAATCCCCCCTCTCCCTCCAATGTTGGTATGACCCGGACAGTGAGTAGCCTACCTCTTTCCATGTCTGTAGACGGGGCATCCTTTGATTCACAAGAGCCAATCAGTCCACATTGTGCAGGCTGATTGTTGGAGCAATTGTGACGTGTGGCTGCAAAACTTCTTGTAAAGGACCTTCATAGAGATTTGAATGCGCGATTATTATACCAAGTCAAGTCTCCTTTGTTACAATATCACAATGCACCTGACATCTGCAGCCTTTTCCAGCACTAGCCTTCAATAAAAGACCTAAAGCAACCCAAATGTTCAGCTTTCGATGTTGTCTACATATTGGACACCTGTTTCCTATAGATAAGGGAACTGAATACCCATGAAGTACAAATAGGATATAACAGAACATGCATGAATGCCAACACCCATTTTCAATTCTCACCTGCGCACCTCACACACTAACACAACAATGTATTGTAAAAATTAACTCAGAGCATTAGACAAGTTCATCAGCAATTTTTAGTTTATTAACATTATTCTCACTTGTTGCTTCAATATGACAGAATTAAGCAATGCACAAGTTTTGAGTTTTCAAATACACGCAATTTAGTTAATTTGACAATGTCTATAGTATACAACACCCACACAAATAAAAGTACAAATAAGCCTCGGGACTCCCAAGAGGCAAAGCCACATATTTATATCATTAACCAAAAACAAATTAACTTAAATACTCCCTTCCCTTTTAACTGAAAAAAAAAAAAATAATAATAATAATAATAATAATAATAATCTGGCAAATATTCTGAGGGAGGAAATAACTATTGGCATCAAAGTGGACCATCTTGCATGCTATGCATTTATAGTCAAATTGTGTCCAATTGATGGGGGCAAATAAAAATAGTGGCAATATAGGGGCAGGATAACTTCTCAAGGAGGGGAAAAAAACAACAACAAGAAAAGACCCTTCTTTATACAGTGACAGAGCTTATAGAATGATTATCATATACAAAGGGCAATAGGTTGAAGACAGGTCTGCTTTAGTGCCATCATAACAAACTCAGACCTTCACAGCCGCCCACCTGCAGTTCTGTAAGCAGACTGAGAAGCTCCCCATCCTCTACGTCCACTGTATCCACCTCTGAAGCCCTGGCCCCTCAGGAACCGTCCCGGGACCCCGAATGTCTCCAGATTGCGCTTCCGCTCCTCTGCCCATGTTAGTCTGAAGCACAAGAAGAGGGCACAAGCCTGTAGCGCCATGTACAAGTGTACATTATTGATAATCAAAGAGGCCACTAGTTTACCTGAACTTCTTATCAGAAGAGATGTTGTCAAAGAAAGACTTGGCTTTGTCATAGTAGCATTTTGGTCCAAAATGATCATGTGTAGTCAAGTGCAATGCCTCCTTTTCTTTCTCCTCCACCTCATGATCTCCATCTGCAGACAGAAACATGTAATGAGTTTCTTAAAAAGTTTGCAATACAAGTAGATGAATGGCCTGAAGGAAGACAAATTCACATATTTTAAACTCGTGTTCTATAGAATCCCAGACCAGATCTTATGTTAGATATTGACCTTACTTACCAAGCAATATTCTTTAACAGAAATGTGACCCATTTAAATCCAAGATAAACAGCTGTGAAAATATGTGCTGAATTGCAAAACAAATCTCTGCACATGTGAAACAAGATGAGCGTGAAACAATAAACTAAACAACTGACCAAATCCTGATACTAGAATAAGCCTTTCATGCAAAGGCTGAGCAATGCCAAAAAACTTGCAGGGTTTACCCTTCAAGTGGGAGTAAACATCTCTATAACATTAAATGAAACGGTACTTTTTAAACATAGAAATTGTGTCAGAAAGATGAGAATATCTTGGTATATTTGTGGTAACTAGCTGCTGAACCAACCCTTTTCATTCCTCTTGTCCTCTTTCTCAAGCTGCTCCTTCATAAACCGAGCATTTGAGGAATCAAAATCAAAGTCTTCTTCAAACTTTAGGATAGCAGAAGGAGCATCAGCCACCATGAGCTGGCCTCTACTACGGTTCCTGCGCCTCCGGGGTCCTGAGATTATATGTATTAAAAGCATTGACTGTTAACCATATATTACTTAATTTCTAGCAACAAAATTCTGATTTACTTAACAAACATGTGTTCCACACTCACCTTGTCTCCTAGGTGGCGGCCTGTTTTCATTATTCCGCTGCCAAGACTCATGCAGAGCATTTGGCAAACCTGGACCTGTCCTCCCTTAATATGAGAAAAAACATTAAGAATGACTCTTTGAATTGCTTATAATTACAATTTTGGAATTTCACAAAAAGCTCAGCCAAATCCTCAGTTTCAGGTGAATAAGTGAACAGTGTTTTATTTTGCCTTTAAATCACTAAAATTATCTTTACTTACTGGTGGCTCCAGTGCCCCTTCTGGTCTGGGGACTCTCCTGTCTGGTCCTCGGGGGCCTCCTTTCCCAACGCTGCTCCTGTTCATGGGATGTAGTCAAAGCTCTCCTTTGCCTGGATCCGTCCACATGCAGGGTTTGAACAGATTTCTCCACCATGGGGCCCCTTCGGACATGTAAACCTGGAAGTATAGGTCCTGCAAATGCAATAAATGACTGATGTGTTTCAACAGCCTGCTTTGAAGAACTTAACTACCAGGTTCAAGTAAGTTAAAGGTCAGTTTATAGGAATACATCTGAATTAGTTGATTTACCAAGGCCAAGAGCTGCAGCATACTGCTGATTAAGAAGAGAGCTGGCAGCAAGCTGGTTGTAGGCGGGCATCCTTGCAGGACTAAATGGTCCACAAGATGGGTAGACTCCAGAAGACCCTGCAAGGGATGACTATACAATCCAAGAGACATTATCTAGACACAATTATTCCACTTCATGTTTATCTAAACCATGGAGTTCTTGTATAAACCTACCTGTACTATTGCAGGATCTGGGGGAAGGCCATGGTGAGTTCTTGGAGGTTCACACAGTGTGATATCTTTAATATCACTTCCACGGAAAGTGATGTATTCATAGACATCATCTTTAGGTGGTGTTGGCCTGTCAGTGGGTCGTCCCTCGGTTCCCAGACACCTGACTAGTTGAAAAAAAAAACACAAAAAAAAACAAATAAGGTTTTATTAAGTGACAACAGTGTTTAAATTATGATGCTATCCGGTCAAGCAAATGCCTATACAACTCACCTTTAGCAAGGACCACTGTTGAGTTCACTTTATCAATCGTGTACAAAATACCCTCATAACGATTTTGGGCTTTTGAAATTAACCCAATTTTACAGCCAATGCAAGGCTTTGCTAAACTCATGTTTGGAGAATATTAAGAACAATTGGTGGCTTAATGTCTAAAAGAACACAAATCAACTCCATGCATTCAATTCACAGTATCCCAAACTATTTAATGGCGTTCGCAGGTGACTTGAAAGCACGCCCATTGATTGACCCGCTAACTAACGCACCTGTTCATCTGATTAACTACCAGGCGTCTGTCTCGATGACTCTTTTCGTGTTTGATTGATGATGTCTGATAGTAGGCTATAATCGAAGGTGTTGGTGATTATCTGGCGGGGAATGTCTTCTTAAGTGAAATGATAGGCTATTACAACTCATAGCAAAAACTCTTTGCCTTATTGAGTTGTCTACGATACGAAAAATAATTGAAAAATATGCAGCAATACTGTGAATAATCAAAGACATGTTTTCAGAACATATAACAATCTCTATTGCTGTGCCAATATCCCACTAAGAGAAGCAGCCGTCCAGTCTGACGGCGATGGTTGATTCAGCAGCGCAGCAGCTCGGAACTCCCAATGTTTATGTTTATTGTAGTGACCAATCACAGCCTCCGAGGCCACGTCACCGACGGTGCATCCAATCGGCGCATGCGTTCTAACGAGCGAGCGTAACTGGGCAAAAAGATGGCGGCGGACTCCGATTTGCTGGGCGATGTTTTGCTCGACGCGGCGGCGGACGAGAAAGTAGCTGGGGAGGACACGGTCGGCTCTGCGGAGAGCAGCGTGACCGAAGCGGGTCGCGTCAACGCCAACTCCGCGTCAACTCAGTGTGCAGAAAATCACGTCAGCAGCGTCGCTGTTTTAAGCAACGCGTGTGCAAATGTGCAGAGAAGCAAAATGGGACTTTCACAACAAGAGGTTGCCAAAACAGGTAAGGCAGCTGCCCACTCTCGTGTTGCTAACGTTAGCTGATTTTGGTCACGTTCTTTAACTAATAGTACCTTACTTGACTTTACTTTGAGTGTCCTGAAACTAATGCAAAAAAAAAAAGCAGAGTTGCTCGATACCCACTAGTTTTCATTTGTTCAGGAGCGCATGGAGGTGTCATAAGCAGTACGGGTTCCCTTGATTCTAACAGGGATGGAGCAGCCGGGACCACGTCGGCGGCGGGACCGAGCTTGACAGCCGGTCAGAGTCAGTCCAAGACGGGAGCAGCAGCAGGCGGAGTCGAAACGGTGTCTCCCGATGCTACTGGAGCGAATGCGCTGCAGACTTTGAATGGCAGTGCCGTGGTGACGAGCTGTCATCCCCCCGGTGGAGGTCCCGCTGACAGCAGCGCTCAGCCGCCCGCCGCCACGCTTGTAAACAACGGACACGCGGCAGTTTTGCCCGCGGCGCCTCCGACTATTACTCGAACTTCTTCTCCCGCGAGTCTTCACACTGCTGTCGTATCCTCCGTGAAAAGTGAACCGACGGTCACTCTTGCGAGGCCGCCTATGCAAACTCCTACTACTACTACTAACACCTCGCGAAGCGGAGGGAGCCCCGGGGCAGTTCTGACGTCACCAGCCGTCAGCGTCACCAGCACGACGGGCCCTTCAGTGAACAAACTCGACACCTCAAAAACTGTGTTTCACGCGAGTGGACACAAAGTGGCTTCCACTGTTGCTGCAGGGACCATGAGGAGCTCTACTGTTCTGCAGAACTTGAGGACTTCAGTTCCGTCAACCATTACCGCCGCCGCCGCCGCCGCTCCTCCCGCAGGAATACGAGCTATTGCCCCTCAGGTGTTGGCCCCAAGACTTACTCAGACTCAACAAAACGCCCCAAACATCCAGAACATTCAGCTCCCTCCAGGTAACTTTGAGTAAAGTTAACAAATTAAGAGCGCCTGTATTTTTTTATTTTATTTTATTTTATTTTTTTTATCTCCCATGTTACTTATTGGGTTGTCTCTTATGGCGGTGTCAGGCTGCAGGTTTCAGGTGCTCCTGTGTTTATGGACAAGCTGTGGGTTTTAGACAGCAGCAGTAAGCGTAGTTGATTGTCTTTAAAGTCCACAAATAACAGAGAAGAGATGGGCAAGGTTCTAACAGCAAACCAGAATAAAAGTCTGGAGTGCAGTCAAAACTGCATATTTCTCCTTTAGAACATAACATTATTTTTGCAATTAATTGTTTCGTATTACTCTGTCTTGTAAGAGACAATAGCAAACTGTTGACATAATTTAAAGCTGTTTACAGTTAATTTTTACAATTTCTGTCTAATAATTGTTAGACTTTATTTATCTTACTAACTCTTGGTTCTACCCTTTCCCCCTTTTTTTTTTTCTATATGAGAAAGAATTGATAAAAAACATTAATGTCAACTGCATGGTATTTAGCCACGCTATTAACAATAACAGCATGTGTGCTATTTGTATGTTTATGTACAACTCAGCCAAAAAAGGTCACTTTTGCGGCTTACTTTTCCTGTCAGAGCTCTCTGTAACTCACTATGTCTTTTTTTGTAGACCATAGTATCACTATGTGAGGAAGCCCCAGTGCTTATCACACATCCAGTTACCTATTTAATGAAGAATTGGCTATGACACAAGGTTACTGTGTCTTCTAATACACGTACCAAAACAAATTATGATCAGCAGAAAAAAAGAGTCTGCTGAGGTACTGACAAGATCTTGTTACATGACATCATGTTTCTAACTCATTTTGGCCTGACTGGTCACCTCTTAGCTGAGGTTAAACCAATGCGTCAATAGACCTACAGATAAATAATACATACCTACTCATGTTAGAAACTCTGTGCATACATGCAGTATATTGTTGTTGCTGAACAGAAAAGCCATGACTTTCGACTACTCCCCCTGATGTTTGCCTCTTGCAGGCATGGTTCTGGTCCGCAGTGAGAGCGGGCAGCTGCTTATGATTCACCAGCAGACCTTGGCTCAGATGCAGGCTCAGTCACAGTCCCAAAGTGCCATGACACCACGACCAGCAGCCCCGACCAGCACTCCACCTTTCCAGATCAACTCTCTGAAGGTACCTGAAATGCTGGACACATAGACACTTTGTAAATGGGACCTTCAATGTTAGGTTGTGATGCAGAGCAGTGATATAATATACCAGCATTTAGGTGTAAAATCACTTAATTTAATAGAACTGCTACTCTCCTGATCTGAGTGGGGCCCTTTAAATCCCTTTTTCTTGTCATTATTGTTATTCTGAAAGAAATTCAATCATTTTGTATATATTTATGTGACAAATTGTAGCAATCAAGTCATTCTTTTTTTTTTTTTTTTTTTTTTTCCAAGATTTATTTTTGGGCTTTTTATGCTTTTAATGGAGAGATAAGACAGTGGATATAGTCGGAAATCAGAGAGAGAGAGTGGGGAAGGACATGCGGGAAAGAAGCCACAGGTGGGATGTGAACCCGGGCTGCCCGCTCGAGACTACAGCCTCCATACATGGGGCGCGCGCACTAACCACTGCGCCACCAGTGCCCCACAACCAAGTCATTCTGATACACTTAAGCATGCAGTCTGATGTACCAGTAATACTTTTTGTTTGCATATATACTATTTTTATTAAACTTTTGTAGACTTTTGCATCAACTTTAATAATAAGCACAGCGATGGATAGAACTGCCCAAAATGAGAATTGATGGTAATAAACTAAATTTCTCTCTTCTGCAGGCTCCAGGCACATCTCTGCTTCCTCGTCCAGTAACCCCCATGACCATTATTAAACAAGCCTCACCAGTTCAAACCAGCGTAACAGCCACTACCACTCTGCAGAGGCCTCCGGTGCTGCAGGTAACTCCAAACACATGTACCTTTTTATGTATTTAATCTTCTGTGCAGTGTATGATGTTGTCAAGCAAAATGAGAGAAAACTTTCATTGAATTTCCTATTTGTCAAGACCTCGTACTTTAACTGGCAGACTAAACTCAGGCAAACCATGTGCTTTGAATGAAACAGGTTATCCATTGGCTACACGTTAGATTTTCAGAGTAATTCTTCTGGATTAAATATATTCTCAAGTCATAAAATATGTTTCAAAAGATGTAATAAAAAACCTTACAGCCTCTGTGTTAAGTAGATACATTTTCAACTTTCTCTTCTGAAGAAGTGGATTAGGGTTTGGCCATTTGGCCTGACACAACTCTGCATTCAATTTACAACTTGATCAATTCGATGCTGCTTACAGAATGTTACATGGTTTTTACCCGCCGTTTTTAGGCTACTGCTGTTTTCTGCAAACATACAGCGACCCACACATTTCTTACACTAGGCTGTTTTCTTCTGTTTCAGATGGTGTAGTGAGTTAATTACTTACCGTTCCCACTCGTAGTTGCCACTGACTTTGAACACATTATACTGGTGCAGATCTGAATCATTTGAAAGGACTGAGGAGCAGTCCATCGACCATCTGTCCCCCTGTTCCCCAACCCTCACATGTTAGCCCTCCATTGCTGCCTCACTCACCTTAGTCTTTCATCATGACATTGAGTGCAAAAAATTGTGAACGAAAAAAAAAAAAGTTTAATCAGGAGGGGAACAAAGCAGTCACAAAAGTTTGCAAGAGTTAAATGTTTTATACATTTTGGAACAATATCAAGGACTGTTGATATTATAAGCCTGGGGGAAAATGTGTTGGTAATAAAGTCGACTGTGTACTGTGCCCCTGGAGCAGACATGTCAAAACTGTTATTCTGACCTTGTCATTGTCCGTAGCCTCATGTCACGACTGCATATCCACTGACTTTTATAGAACACCATGATGCTGGGAGGAAGTGCCACCACTCCAGGACAGACGCTCGTCACGCCCAGCACAGTGCAGCCCGGTTCTGCAGCCACAGCAGTTACACAGAGGGTAGGGTCGCTTGCAGCCACTGGGACCCCTGTCACTCCAATAGCTGTCACCGCTGTAAGAGAGAATTACTAACCTTGAGTGCTGTTCTCTTTGTAATCTTTTAAAGCTATCT
The DNA here is from genome assembly GCF_963930695.1 of Labrus bergylta. Taxonomy (NCBI): domain Eukaryota; kingdom Metazoa; phylum Chordata; class Actinopteri; order Labriformes; family Labridae; genus Labrus; species Labrus bergylta. Next base: position 12,634,702 of record NC_089206.1, on the reverse strand, counting down.
ACAAGGATACCATATATCTGATGTGCATGATTATAAATACAATCTTGTTTTGGTTGCAGGAGACACTGGAGAATGTAAAAAAGTGTCGAAACTTTCTGTCTACATTGATCAAGCTGGCATCAAGTGGAAAACAGTCGTCTGAGACCACGGCCAACGTAAAGGAGCTGGTCAAGAACCTGCTGGTGAATGTCTCACCTCTTCAATCTCCTTTCCTTTCACTCTCTCAATCTCTGATTTTAAACTTGATCCCTCTGTCCTCATCTTTATGGCTTTTGTCTCTTTCCTTCAGTTTGTTTTGTTCCTTATTTTAGATTCTGATCCACGTCTCTGTGCATATTCTTAAACAGGAAGCAAAGCTCGAGCCTGAAGATTTCACCAGTAGGTTATACCGGGAGCTCAACTCCTCACCACAGCCGTACCTTGTGCCTTTCCTCAAGGTGAGACAAGCCGCATAGTAGCAGATATGCAGATGATGCTGCATGTTCAGGCCGTGTAAACTCAGACTTTCTTCCTCTGTAAACCAAACTGAGTTTATTTGCAACCAGACTGTAGCAATCCCACCATCACACAACTTTCTTTCTTGCATTTTAGCCTTTCCCATCGTGTTTTTTGGAACCACATTTGGAAGAGAGGGTGGCATTATTACACATTATTACATCTCTATCCTCAGGCGGGGACCCCCAAATGAGGTCATAATTTTCAAGATGATAATGCTCTATTGAAAAAACTGTAATCTAGCTATTGAGAGTATTAACTCAAAAACAATGTTAACTGTTGTAATGAATCAGTTGAGAGGTAGGTTAATTTCCCCATCATGTTTCATGCACCCAGTTTGAACTCCTTCTGTCCTTTTCCGCCTGCAGAGAAGCCTCCCAGCACTGCGTCAGTTGACCCCAGACTCAGAGGCCTTCATCCAGCAGAGCCTGCCACCTCAGCCCAGCAGTCAGCCTACCACAGCAGCCTCCACCGCCCTCACTGCTGTTGTGCTCCGACCTCCTCTCTCCACAGCTGCCACTACCACCACCAGCGCCGCTGCAACCAAAACCACAGTCATCAACCTCACTCAGACAACTCACAGTAAACCCGGACTGGTAAGTTTTGAAGCTAGATGATTACCTGAATTCAGTCACTGGCATGCTCACAGAAGAGGTTTTTTTTTATTTTGGGCTGTGCTTTAATTCTGTTTCTCATTAGTTGTCCTTAAATGTGCACAGATAGTCCCCCAGCAACAGGGCACCGTGTTGAGGCCTCAGATGACACTAGCTCAGTCTCCCATGGTAACGCTCAGAGGACAGCCTCACAACCGAATCATTGTGAGCCAGCCACAGGTGGTCAAACAGCTGCACGCAGGTGTGTGTGTTTATTTGTCACTTACACTCATTTGTTTTGCCCATCAATGAACTCAGTAGGCTGTTTATTGTTTCTCAATAGACATGTAAAATCAGACTAATGCTCTTAATGTTGTAGTTTATTTTCTTCTTTTGATAGATCATAAAATGTCCAATGGGTGTCTGTGGACAGACAGATTTATTTAAAATAAATGCAAAGTCAAGGCAAAACAAAAAAAGCTAGTGCTGCCATCTTGTGGATATTTGATGTGATTGCATCATTTAATCAGATTCCCATCATGTTGCTCTTTTAACAAAATATGCACAACATTATTTACAGTCACTTAGAATAATTCCTCTTAAATTGACACAAAGATGTAAAAAAAAAAAAGTTTTTCTGTCTCTGTTCCTCTGTTTCCTCCAGGAGTGAAGCAGACGTTGGCTCCAGGTGTCAAAGGGGTGGTACAAATAGTCAGTCAGTCTGCACTGGCTGTTGCTCAGAATCACAAGCAGAAGGAAACAGGAGGTGGAACCTTTAGGTATGTGACCATTTCAGATGAATATCTCCCGTGCATCTGAAGTCCTGTTCTCCAGATAGCCAGCGTTTTAGACGGTTAAAGATCCATAGTTTAATATTTTCAGAACACCAGAAGACTGTTTTGTTTTTGTGTTTAGTGCTACTAGTACTAAAAAGAACTCAGATTTTAAAATAACAATGCCACTTTAAATATAAGGACTAAAAGACCACTGCCTTTGAACAACCATGTACAGAAAGGCCATATAATGCTTTAAATATTTGATCCATGGAACTGCATCCATTTCAAATGATTCTAGTTGTGTTGCATATATTCAGCGCTGGAACAATTAGTTTGAAACAATGATTAGTCTAAGACAGAAAGCAAATAAAGTAATTTACAAATTAATCAATCTTTTTTTTTCCTTTTCTTGAACGGAAAATCAAAACTTTGGATTCCATCTGCTTAAAACCGTTGAGGAGTAGCCACTGTCCTGTACTGAAATTGTTGGATAAGTCATTTTTGTGATAAATCAATTTAAAGGTATAAAGGTTTTTATTGACTGATCAGAAGTTGGAGAGGAATGTGTTCCTTCTTACTTAGTAACAGATCTGCAAAAGTAAAAATGTATATAGTGTAGTGGTTTGTCTATAATAAAAACACATACTGGTCAGATGTCATATTTATTTGCTGCTCTCATAAGGGTGGTCAGACTCAGTACTGATGATCTGTTTTGGGGTTTTAAGACGACAGCAAATCAAAAGTATTGGGATTTATTTTGTAATAACCGAAAATCTAAGATTTCCATTCTACATGCAACAAGGTTTATATTGAGTTGATGTTCATGTATGTCTTGTGACTTTTACATTTTGTTATCCAGGGATGATGATGATATCAATGATGTGGCGTCCATGGCTGGAGTCAACTTGTCGGAAGAGAGCGCCCGCATCTTAGCAACCAACTCGGAGCTTGTAGGTGCAGTGACACGTTCCTGTAAGGATGAGAGCTTTCTCTCCACCTCTTTGCTCACCCAGAGAGCCCTAGGGATCGGTGAGATCAATACAATCTTAAAAGATCTGCCTTTTTTTTTTTTTTGCCACTAAAGCCCATGTATAACTGTTTCCATCTTTTGTTTCCCCACATTTTGTTACAGGTAAGAAGTTCGGTGTCAGCGAGCTGGGTTCAGATGTGATAAACTACATTTCTTATGCTACACAGCAGCGGCTACAAAACCTGCTGGAAAAGGTGTCACAAGTAGCACAGCAAAAGAACATGACCTTCAAGGTGATTAGTAAATACAGGCATTTGAGAGCAGTTCAGACCCATTGCCTTTGAGTGTGATTACATTCTTTGATCTTTATTCATCCCACAGGAGGACGAGCGGTACAAGCAGGTCAGTGACGTGCGAGCACAGCTTAAATTCTTCGAGCAGCTGGATCAGATGGAGAAGCAAAGGAAGGAAGAGCAGGAGAGGGAGATTCTCTTGAAGGCTGCCAAGGTAACATAACAAAACACGCTTCATCATTGGCAGGGAGAATCTTGCACACTATCTCAAATTGCATGGACAAGGAAAGTAAGGTCATTAGTAACGTTTCCTCTACTGTTGTCTAAAGAGAATAGATCTTCTTCATAAGAGAGTGAATGGAAAAAAGATTGATTAAATGGATCGTCTTGACACATTCAAATGTCTTCTCCCTCACCGTAGTCTCGGTCACGGCAAGAAGACCCAGAGCAGCTCAGACTTAAACAGAAAGCCAAAGAGGTACAGTAAGTGCATTGCAATGATAAGTGACTCTGCTCTGTGTGGCATTTATTATATGAGATTAATCCGTGTGCTAATGTTTGTATTCCAGATGCAGCAGCAGGAGCTGGCTCAGATAAGACAGAGGGAAGCAAACCTTACAGCGCTGGCAGCAATCGGCCCAAGGAAAAAACGGAAAATGGACTCTCCAGTTAGGGGTGCCAGCGCAGAGGTGAGGAGTATGGGACGTTTATTTCAAATGTACTTACAGGAAAAGACTTGTCACATTTTTTTCTTTTTTTTTCTTTTTGTGATCTGTCTTACACACTAGGGCTCAGGATCAGGCCCCTCCCAGCCTGGAGCATCCAGCAGATCAGGCTCCAGACAGTTTACACGACAGAGAATTACCAGAGTCAACCTCAAGGACCTGCTCTTTTGCATGGAGAACGAAAGAGAGACCAGTCATTCACACCTGCTCTATAAATGCTTCCTCAAATAGCACCCTGGTGTAAAATGACTCGCCTCCCTTGGTGGCTGTAAGGAAGCAGTGTCAGCTCAGACCCCTTGCTGCAGGTACCTTCTGTAGACCCCTGACTTACAAGTGGGAAGAGATTCACTTGGAACTTGGAAAACCTCCTGAAGCACAGGCCTTCGGTATGTTTGGGGCAAAAGATGGAGGAACTTTTGGAACTCGGCTCTGATGCTTTGCCTTTTTAGAGACCAGTCGCCCCCGACTACACTTTAATCAGGCACTGCCTCATTCCTGCACACAAGCGAAACTGCTTTTAACTGAACTAGATGATTTCACACAAACTGCAGTATTAACTATTTTTTTACATAAGCTCTCTACTTAACTCCTTAACTGAGAGTTTAATATATTACATGTTTGTTGTATTTTTCTGCAAAGTTTAAATGTCAGAGTTTTTCTTTTTTACAGAGACTAACCTTGAAATTCTTCTCATGTGCTGAGTTGCCTTCTTACCAAATCAAGCCATATAGAGCAGAAACCTAGCCGTAATGTCCTCTTTTCTAACGGCTCTCTCCACATCAGGATGTGTGCTTTATTTTTGTATTACATGATTTCTCTCTCTGTCATTGCTTCATAGGAATCCAAAAAAAGGTGCTTTTTGTGCATGATTTAACCACAGTGGTTGGTGTTTGAGTACTTGCTGCAGTATCACTACTTCAGTGAGAGTCCCTCACACGATGCCTGTAAGAGGAACTCCACATTTATTCAGATTTTCTAGCATATTGAACATGAAGGCTGCAGATACTTTCCGACTAATCCTCTCTACTGCAGACAAAACGTCCTGGTTTCAAGAATCATGTCTTGACGGACAAAGTCAAATTCAACTTACAGAGATTCCACTTCTGACTGAGTTGACATCCTCTCAGCAGCAGCCACTGTCGTTACCCTACGATAAGAGATAACAGAGAAGAGTGTGCCATATTCCAGTCACTTTAGGCAAGGATGTTTACCGTGTGTGGTTGCTTTGTCGGACACATTATAGTGTAATTGTTTTTTTTTTTCTCTGCCTTGTATATCTTAAGAAAATCAAACCTAGGATGTTGTAATCATAATATGATTTTTAAAAAGAGGGCTTGGATATAAGAATACCAATGATGTTACAGATGGTAGAGATTTATGTGAATCAGAACATGTCAATAAGTTGTGTGTCCATAATTTTATATGAATGAAAGATGAGGTTCATGTTGGGGAAATATCGGCATGAAATGAAGAACGAGGAACGCACATTGACAGATCAGCTTTTAAAGAACAGGTCGATCGATGGAAACAACCAATTTATAACTTTTTTGTTTTGTTTTTTTATCTTTTTATACCTATTTTGATTTGAATACATTTTTGTTGTCAAATGAAAGACTGATTATCTGCTGAACATACTGACATTTGCTTTTTGTAGATGTATCAGGTCACAGCTACTAATCGGGCACGTTTGTCCATCCATCCATTTTCCTCCGCTTATCCGAGGTCGGGTCGCGGTGGTAGCAGGCGCAGTAAGTCAGCCCAGACTTTCCTCTCCCCAGCAACGTTTTCCAGGCGTTCCCAGGCTAGACAGGATATATAATCCCTCCAGCGCATTCTGGGTCTGCCCCGGTGTCTCCTCCCAGTTGGTCGTGCCTGAAAGGGAGGCGTCCAGGAGGCGTCCAGGAGGCATCCTTAACAGATGCCCAAACCACCTCAACTGGCTCTACTCCGAGCTCCTCACCCTATCTCTAAGGCTGAGCCCAGCCACCCTCCAGAGGAAGCTCATTTCGGCCGCTTGTATCCGTGATCTCATTCTTTCGGTCACTACATAGCTCATGACTATAGGTGAGGGTTGGAACATAGATCGACCGGTAAATTGAGAGCTTTGCCTTCAGGCTCAGCTCCCTCTTTGCCACAACGGTCCGGCACAACGCCTGCATTACTGCTGACGCCGAGCCAATCCGTCTGTCAATCTCACACTCCATCCTAGCCTCACTCGTGAACAAGACCCCGAGATACTTGAACTCCTCCACTTGGGGCAAGGAGAGAGCAATCCACCTTTTTCCGGCAGAGAACAATGGCCTCTGACTTGGAGGTGCTGACCCTCATCCGAGCCGCTTCGCACTCGGCTGCAAACCGCCCCAATGCCTGCTGGAGGTCCCAGCTTGAGGAACCCAACAAAACCACGTCATCTGCAAAAAGCAGAGACAAGATTTTGAGGTCCCCAAACTGGAAACCCTCCCATGCTCCCCCAAGAAGCCCTGCGAGGGTAAAGAGCTGGGACGGAATCCACATTGTTCCTCCTGTATCCGAGGTTCGATAATCGGCCGGAGCTTCCTTTCCAGCATCCTAGAGTAAGATTTCCCCGGAAGGCTGAGAAGTGTGATACTTTGTCTTACTTTTTAATATAATATATAGAATATATATCTGTGGTAGGAGAAATAAGACTTATATGACGCTTTCTTGCCAATGCCTTGTACATTTTGCACAGCCTTTTGTTTATATGTAAATACCAGAATCTAAAAAAAAAAAAAAAAAGTTTTTAATTGCTATTTTACAATCGATTGAGAAAATGATCCTCATTAAAAACAAAAGACAAACAAACATGTGGCTTGTCTTCATTGGTTGTTGCAGGTCTGGACTTTCAGGACTTCTTCGACAGTCGTTTACATTGAAGCTCAGGATTTTTAGAAAGCACACAAGAACTGGAACCCTTTTCTTCTGAACCCTTATGATCTCTGACGTGTCAGGGTTATTTCTGAAGAGAAGCAGTCTACTTATAGAAAGTAGTGGATGGACTGTTTAAAAAAGCTAAACTGAGATACATGTGACAATGATCATTTAGATTGGATGCAAAATGGTTTCATCCACCATCAGCCAACCACAGTTATAATATTTAAGTGGATGAATGACATGTATAGAATTATCTTGCACGCACAATATATTTGATTTTACTTTTTGGGACTTAAGGGGCTCCGTAGGTATCTCTCGTCTATGTCGATGTCTAAACCTTTGTCTTGGTTGTTCTTGGCACAGGCACACTTCTAAGTCTTCTCCAATATGTTTTCAAGCTTGAACGTTCTAGCTTATTCCCGCAAAAAGTATGAGCCAAGCTTTTCAAATACGACGACGTACAGGAAAGTAAATTAACCTAGACGAGGAAGTGTGTCAGCACAGTTTATGTGGTGGTTAGCACTCTACCTTTACAGCCTGCTGGTCCAGGACTCTAACCCTGGCCAGAACCTTCCTGTGCAGGGTGCTTTTTTGGTCTGGATTCCTCCCACTGGAGCACAAGCCATGCTTTTAAATGACCGAAATGTACTGGAAAGAAGATCATCTTCAAAGAAGTTGAGTTGCTAATCCAAGTCTGGTTGATGATAGTGATGTCATCCACTTTTTGATGCTTATTATAATGATCCTGTGTTTTTTTACCCTTTGTGTAACAACAAGCTGTAGAGGTTCACGTAGGTTTTATATTTATAGTGGAGACTTTGAACCAGTAAACTTCACTGCAGTTTATTACTCAATGTTTGAACCCTCACATAAACTTATTTAATATACACTGTACCTCTCAGTCCCTGCTAGACTTGCTGAGGCATGAATCCACGTTACGCAGGGACACTCTTCTTACCTTGTCTTCCTAGCATTAAGAGACACAGCCGTAGAATATTTCACTATGAATTGTTTATTTCTGTCAGAATGTGTGGCTTCAGTGAAGCCCGCCTCAGAGACTAGAATGCTGATACAGAAGCTCAGTCTTTCATACATTTGTTTCATATCTTTATCACTTTGAGGTAGAAATGTAGGGTTGTGACAAACTTGAGCGGAACATGAATGTTGTTTGAATGTTGTTCAATGTTTGAAGGATCATACTTGACATGTGCAAAAAAAAAATGACAAGGTATATTAACATAGTATAAAATGTTAAACATAAGATACTAAATCCACAAAGCTGGAAAAATCTCATCTGATCTGCAGTTTAGGAGCTGCTCACGGTAAATACTTAAAGCCACAACAATTAAATTAAAATAAAATGTTTCATACATCATTTAAAATGCACTTAAGAAACGTCATGCACTGAAATGCACTACAAAAAGATAACAATGCTCCTTATAAGGGCAGACAGCAACAAGTATATAAAATGCTTAAAAACAACATGCACTCATTTTGATGAAATTACATGTACGAAGGCCATTTCATGACAGCGCCTTAAACAGTCTGTGTGGGCTGCAAACCCAAATAACACACACACCATTTCACACAAGACACACTCCTTGCTTACTTCTTTACATCCCCCATCATTCATGTTGGTGTGGATGCTCATTTTAAACCATTCCACTAGTGGGTAGGCCGATACACATCAGTGTATGACTTCAGTCTTCAAGACATCAGTGCACCTGAGACCAGCTCCCATCATTTGTCTTTTTTTTTATATCAGGGAAACCTGCCTGAAAGTACTTTAAGTACACTTTGTATGTAACAAACACATTTGTTCACAACAAATTATAAATGATGAGAAAACATACAAACAGAAAGGTTTTAGTCAGCATGAACATAAAGGAATGTCAGATAAGCTGATCGATGTGCACTTAGCAAATAGCAAATACAAACACAAGTACAAAAACAGTAGCAGAGCTACACACTAGTAACATTTTGAAAGAAAAACCTTCGAGATTACCTTATGCCTTAAAGGAAATAACTGATATTGATAACACATACAAAATGAAGATTAAGCAGACAGTTATGACAACAATGGGACAAAAGGAAGTAACATATAATGATTGTCATACAGGGGAAAGTGATGAGGTGATTGCACTGGTGATTAGCAACTTAATGTCTATAATATCGATATATAAGAGTACCTTCACATCATAACACTCCAAGACTTAAAGATGTTTCAAAAAATGAAAAGGGTTAGCGTATTTTTTGGGTTACTTTGGCAGATATGACGTTGTGAGTGTGAGTTAGAAGTTCAACTTTAAGACAGAATGACATCAGAGGCCTGTACTATGCAGAAAGTGCTTTTCTTATCCGGCTACACCAACCATAACAAAAGGAGGTCACACTTAGAGCTAACACAAAGCTGGTTATTAACTATAAGTCTACCGTCAACCGATAGCAATATGTTACATACTTAGAGCAGAAATATGAATGACTTAGAGAGACTTAAAGGCTTATAATATCTCTCCATCATAAGTGTGTCACTATATTTCATAACCTGTTATAAGTCTCTGTTGTTATCAGGGAAGCACATGTCAATCTTTCATGGATATCTTCAAATTAAATTGTCCAGGAAACAAAAAATGGATCTCTTATTCCCAATATGACCTGCAGCCTAGGTGTTTAGCACGAGTTAACGTGGCCATCTCCTCCCCAGTAAGAAGTGAGCGACCTTCGTAGTGCCCAGATTTGACCCTGAAGTGACCCCGCTGACCTCCAAGCACAGGCCTCTGAAGTTTGTCATGTTCTCATGAGTTAAGAACGGGCTTGGTGGTAGCTCAAAGCTTTGCCAGTGTTACTCCATATTCAAATGGAAAGGGTTTGATAATTCAGGTTTAAATTAAGTTGTTGTATAAAATGACAGTTGTCATTCAAACCATGATTGTATTTTTATTCAACCTGAAGAACTGTAGCTCATTCGCTTTTATCTCCTAGGAAGTTCAGTCATCAGTCCTGTTCAGTTTGAAAACATAAAAATAAGAAAATAATGCCAAGCAGTCTTCAATTCTTTGTAGTATGACATTCAGAAGAGCATCAAGTGGTCTCTGTAACAGCCTCAATTGTCAACACCAAATCACTGTCATTGAAATACCACTTTATACTGATGCACTCATGTTCCCAAATACCAACACTAGAACATCCTTAACAGTTTAAAACACCTAAGAGTTAGTACTTTATTTTATCAGATTCTGCTTTTTAAAAAGATGCAGTTATACTTTGACTTTTTAAGATTTCTATTAGGTTTTTATTATCATTCAAATGTATCTGATATCTGAAATAAACTTAAGATCATTTATGAATTTGGTCGACATGAGAGCATGATAAGGCTTTGTAAGTGCTTTAAAAACATCAAGGGGATGAGTACAGATGAAGCTGCAGAGGATTCCTGTTTTGAATTCAGCTCAGAGTTACCCAGTTTAGGCCCAAAACACAAGATGACTGAACTGCCTGAGCATCAGAAAACATTCCAAGTGTCATACTGGATTTCAAATACCAGAATATCTTTTTTTTTTTTAATCATGTAGGGATTCCTGAATGACTATGCACCATGTATTGTAGGAAAACAAGGGGTCCCCTGCAGGTATTTGGACCTGGGTTCAACAGTTAACCCTATGAGAGACTTACAGCGTACCTGAAGTGGAGACTCACTCATTTGAAAGTTCTGGGTGCTGGAGTGTCGAAGTGATTGGCTGTCATTCTGAAGGGTCAGAGTCCTGGCTGTTATACTCAGCCGTCTCCATCTTGAGGATGTAGGGAATGATGCTGTCAATAGACACGTTACCGATCAAGCCAGTGAAGAAGAGCTCCTCTGTGATGCTCGAGTTCATGAGGCGAAGTGCTGGGAGACGAGTCAGAATACGAGTCAATCTGGGAAAATAAACAAATAACTATTAATGCAAAGAAATTCTTGATCAACTTATTTTCAGAATAAGATGTTATTAAAGGCTCCAATGCTTGGAAATTATATAACTCATGAGAATGTTTATCGAAAAAGAAAGTCTGTGAAAGAGGTTAAAACTTTTTAAGTTTTGGTGTCAGAGAGATGCTGTTCATTCAATTCAGTGATACACCTGAGGGTTGTTACCTACAGATGAACATCAGGCTTTAGGTTTAACATTTTTTTTATGTCACATCAGCTCCTTGGTCCACACATGATTGCGACCCCCCCTCCCCTCCCCCTCCTCGGCCTGGTGGAGAGTGTGATAGCCTGTTATTAGGTAAATATTCAGCACCCTGGCATGTTTGGTCTCAGTAAAATGACAATCTCCCTTTAACACATCAGAGTTTTTTGTGACTAAGAAAAGCTCTGACGTATCATGTGATGCATCCCAGTGCGCATTGTAGACTATTAATAGCATAATTAAATAAAAGAAGAATGAAACAACGTACAACAATAAGAGTTTGAATGCTGTTTCAAAGGTTATTTAAACTGTCTGGGGATTGTATTGAAAATGGCATACATTTCTACAGTGTTAAAACTTTCTCTGAAACATAAACATAAATGTAATTCTGTTATTAGGGTGACATTTCAAGTGATATATATTTCATGTTTGGCAGTATGGTGTTCAGGTGTTGAAGCAGTAAAGAGAATTATTTAATTTGATTTGTTTATGTCATGTCTTTATTTTAGAGTAGTATTGATAAGAGTATCTATAAGAGTATCTTTAAGTATCGGTATCGATACCATTCTTTACTGGTACATGTACTGGATTGAAGCTGGCTTTGAATCATACACACTGGAGGTGTGAGTGCACCTGTAGGTGTCTTCTGGATAGGTTTTCTGCACATAGTCCTGCAGCTCCATCAAAGCTTTCTCCTGGAACTTCTCAATCTGCCCGCTGCCGTCCACACCGGGATGATCTGACAAGACAGACACAATCCCAAACCCCAAACCAGGTCATGTATTGCCCCCTTCAGGTGGGCTGATTTAATATTTACTGACTGAGTACAAGTAATTATGTCTGTTATGAACTTGAGTAGGACTCACCAGGGCTGAACAATACAATAGCTTTCAGGTAGGCATATTCGTAGCTGTCCGTGTCCAACCTCGACATGCTGTTACAGAACTCCTGGAACTTCCAAATATGCTCCATCACCTGCTTCACCCTCTCCCCCGAAAGCTTGTCTGCGAGGGATGACAAGACCTAGTTTGATATATCGAGTTTAACCATTCACCTATTGATATGCTTTTCAGTCTCAAATCCTTATAAAAACCAGCACAGTAGACATTTTCTCCACTTTATATTGAAATCCAATCTGTGGCATCTGTCTTCATTTATGACACAGACTTATGAACAATGGTGCGGCCCCTTTGCAGCTCAATAGTCTCATACTGGACTGTGTGACAATAATGGTAAAACACAGTGTTTCTCTTTTTTTATGTCAATTTAATACATAAGAGTTAATCAAAATCTAATTAAAAAAAGTAAAAGAAAAATGTATCTATTACTTGACACATGAATGAAGAAAGCACACATGCACCAAACTCCAGGAAATGTCTCCACATTTTTGGGGTGAGCTGCTTTTGTGAACCCAAACAGCCATTTTTGTCACCTGAGCTTTTTCCAAAATGTTCCTACCAGCCCTCAAGTAAAATTTCCACATGAAGTTGGGGTGAGTTGATGTGTTAAGCAGCAGGAAATTATTATGATGACATGTATACCCTGTGACCAGCAAACGACCTGTGCAATCTTTGTGCACTAAGAGACGCTGCGTTATGTTTTTTGCTGGCCCGAATGTTCTTTGTTGCTCTCTGAACACGTCCATTTACACCATGCAATGATATAAAGGTAGACACTGTCATCACATCGTCAGACTCAGTGGTTCATACACTGATTTCTAGAATTTTTTAGGAGGTCATTAGTGAAAACACTGAGGGTAAACGATCTTCAGTCCTGCTTAGGTGTACTCTGTTATGGAAACAACTGAAGTTTGTATGTGTGTGCCCTACTGAGGAGTGATGACGAGCTCTGTTGTCCATACCGTCCTGGATGCTGCTCTGAAGGTGGTTGATGATGGCAGTGAGGATAGTTGACAGGTTCATCACATGAGCGCACTGAGCCAGACCCAGAGTGAACAGCTCATTCCAGCAGGCTCGCACCAAACAAGTGTGTGCCTCCAGACTGACAAAGATAAGATACAAAGAGAAGTGTGAGCACATGGATATGCGTGTTTACTGTGTGAAAGCAGGAGCTTTCATTGTTTCCTAAAGCCCTCCATGAGGTTGACTATCTGAAGTTGTGGTCTGATCAGTTTTGGTTTCATCAGTCATTTGCTGATGTTTTGTCTCTTTGCATGTGTCTTTTTTCAAGTTGACATGACTTCTTGTATCAAATGCATCCTCACCCAAGAGCTGAGAAGGCAGGGATCGATCGTGCCCAGTGCATGGAGAGAAAGAGAAGTCTTGACGCCGACTCACAGATGTAATGTACATTCAAATACTCGGGCAAAGGGCTTGGCATGGTCAGCTAGAAAAGAGAGGATAGGGCAAATTATCAATAAATAAATAAATACATAAGAATTTTGCAAAATGACAACCATGGAATGAAGGTTAAAAAAGCACCAGCAGGTGTCCCAATTTTACATCAAATCAACAGTTTCAGTATGTTTGACATTTTTAGCATTTAATGAGCAACCAAAACTTTGAGGGTGTAAGGTAAATATACACAAGTGTTATATGTACAGCTCGTAATACAATGTAGCCACGTGAATAAAGGCTTTAAAGTGCTTCAGTCATTTGAAATCAGTGTGGTTTGAAATCTTTTACAAATCTCACATGTTTGTTGACCACCAAGTCAAAGCTCATTACTGAAACATGTATCTATTATTTTGGATATATGGATTATGGACATTAGCTGTTTGACTAAAATTAAATGAAAACCTTAAACTACCTTAAAACCAACATGGCTGTCTGTGAGCAGTGGTCCTTCAACCTCAATGATGGGGGTCTCCTGGTCTCGGCCAATCAGCTGAATGGTTGTTCCACCCACACAATGTGACTTATCTGCCAGTCTCTGTCCGGAACCCACTTCAGTTGGGCTGAAAACTTTGGCCAGGGTGTCAAAGGCACTGTGAAAACAAAAACAAAAAGTAATGTATTTCTTATTTACAACTCCTTTAAAAAAATGTTTTTTTTAATCCTCCATGACTAAAAACTGGCGTGGGCTCTGTGCTTTTTTCTGGCCCTGATAGGGCCTCTGTCTAAATTCTATTCCCAGTACAGAGTTTACTTCTTGTTGCGATTATGAAAAAGTTATAATTTATTACTTGGCCAAACGCCTGTTTCACTGGTTTTGCAGGATGTTTGTGACAAATTTCGAGAGATTTTATTCCATGGCCAGAAACAACAAACTTTAGAGGCTGAAAAATAGGCTTATCTATTTTATTTTTTTATTTTTTTTATATATATATATATATATAAAAAAAAAAATATGGTGCCAAAACTAACCAAGAAACGATGGGATCTCATCGCTGTTAGAGTGAGTAATGTGATGTTGCTGAAACCTCTCACAAACACACTTCCCTCCACTCTGAGCTCTGCAGACTGACCGTGTTATCTCGCTGGCAGACTGCTCCTCCTGTTGGCTGTCCGAGGTATCACTGTTGTTTAGATTCTCTTTCAGTGAGTCACTCAGGTTTGCCAATGATGTTACCACACTGGCCAGTGTCCCCAAGTCCCCTTGACCAGACTCCATCTGAAATCAAATGAAACAATGCACAATGATTTCCCATTAAATGTGCCACTGTTGAAACTAAATCATCAGTATTAAACTGAGGAAAAGCACAATATTGTGTTGCCAGTAGCAGAAAGAATCGCCTACATCTCAAAATACATTCAATGAATGGATACAGATTAAAAGACTTTATAAAGGTTATTTGGGGTACTCAGTTGGTGGCCCCAAAGTTATTTATAATAATTAAAAATTCATTGCCTGATTGTTGTCAGGATTGGGGACATGAGTGTCCAGTTCATAAAGAATTATAGGAATAGTCATGAACAAAATTGACCCGGGGTTATGTGAGTGTGAGAGTCGAAAGATCATACTACTACTCCTCCTACAGGTCGTATAAGGAAACCTAACAGGCAGATGTAATATATGCACTGTAACTGCATGAACAGCTGTACCTTTGAGTCAGCGGCCAGCAGCAGAGTTCCATCACTCTGGATGATCGGCTGCTGGATATTAACCAGCATCCCCTGGTCCAGCAGGCTGGATCTGCACATGAGATGAGATGAGATGAGATGAGATGAGATTCAACTTTATTGTCATTACACATATACAAGTATAGAGTAACATGACACAGAGCATAATAAAAAACAGTCGTATTACAGCAACCATGCCTCAGGTTTGTCTGCAGATCTGATTCCCACTGACCTGGAGCCATCTGTCTCTGTATCTGAGATAAAGGTTGGCGTGGCAATAAGTGGACTGTTTAGATCTTTGCGAATGTAGATCTTTTGGGTGGAGGCAGCACAGTTGGCATGCTTCTCTCTGGGCAATACATCGATGGGCTTTCTCTCACTCTGGACAGCTGAAAGTTAACAGCAATCACATAAAGTGTGTTTATTTAAAAAAAAATGCTGTGGATGAATTGTTATTATGATAAAAGAGATACAAAACAGCTTGCAAGGAGAAATGTAGACACATCAGTGATGACATGACACTTTGTCCTTTTGTTTTGAGCGATTACAATTGTTGGAATTATTAAGGAAATGCATCCAAGGAGCTGAAGTACTCCGTCAAAGGGGTTCTGCAGTGTTCAATGTGTTCATTTTCACATTATGAAACCTTTCTTTCACCACTGTTTCACAGATTCAGAGCTCAAACGACATCTCAAAACCATAAGTGATAAGAGGGGCCTGACATCTCCCTACATCCCTCAACTATGTGCAAAAGACTTATTACTTTATATGGAAGGAAATCATTTAAAAAAAAAAATAGAAATAAATCTTTTATATACTTTCAAGACTACCAGCAGATACACTGATATGATACTTGATCTGAGTGGCACTGTTGATGCAAACTCACACTCAGTCTTCATCCCCATATTAAGGCATTTCCTCAACCGGCAGAACTGGCAGCGATTGCGGTGGTGTTTGTTGATGACACAGTCTTGTTTACTGCGGCAGCTGTACGTCAGGTTCTTCCTCACGCTCCGCTTGAAGAAGCCTTTACATCCCTCACAACTGACCGCTCCGTAGTGACGACCTAAACACCAAGTGAACATGTAACACAGACATCAGCGAACACCAGTCCTGTCAGATAGATAGAGCCCTCTGTATCAGGCTCTACTCAAGTGTAAAAAAGAGCATTCAGTAAGGGGAAAACATTGGTGTCAGTACATTTCTGATAAACTAAGTGTAGGTACCTGAGGCCTTGTCCCCACACACCAGACAGTACTCCACTGGCTGTGCTCGCCCCAAGTCCCCTGTCTGCCCAAACAACCTCTCCATTGACACTGGGTCTGTTACAATCTGAAAGTCAAAGTCAAACACAGGCCATATATCTGGTATTTCACATGAACACAACGTCAATATCACATTATTTCACCAAGACATTGCCAATGCCGTCCCAGAGGGTGACATTATGGGGGGGGACTGTACCTGTATCCTTCCAGGCAGCAGGCTGTCTGCAGCAGTGAAGATGAGCTGCTTAGCATTTTGGCTGTCTGATGAGGTCAGGATAACCTTGCTTGCCCCTGAACTGTCAGCTGTAGTCAGAATGAATTGTTGTTTCTGAGCACTAGGGGGCTTGATGGATGTCACTATCTGGATCTTCTGACCTGTCTGCTGGTCGGTTACAATCTGAGGGTGTTAAGAGATGGAGGATGGATACAGGACAAAGAAGGAGGTGTATACACATCAATGGGGTCAAGTTAAAAAAAAAAAAAAAGTAAGCAACGCTGATCTTAGGAGATCCAAGTCACATATTGTGACATCAATTTATTCAAGAAAACTTTCATAAGACAGGAAGAAGTGTCCCCATTCTCTAAAGATAGCTAAAGTTGAGAGTACAGCAATTACCTGTATTCGCTGTGGTGTTGTGGTAGGTTCAGTGGAGATGACCTGAAAGCGCTGTGGTGACTCACTCATCATTGAGTCTGAAGGAGAGCATGACCCCTAGAACCAGAAACACATTTTGACGGGATGAAACACATACATAAAAATAAACAAGTCCTGGAGAAGAGAGACTATCACAACACAACACGTGTAAGTCTGTCCCTTTGTCTACAAGAGGTCTGTAGCTGTGGTAACAATATAAAACTATCATCTGCTAACCACACGCCCAAAGATAGAAGCACTACAGTATTTTTTAATGTAAAATCTATTGAGGCTAAAGTAGTAGAACTTAGTACATCATGGAAGTCATTCTCTGCACACTCACCTCTCCCTCGTGCTCAGAGCCCAGTTTCTGCTGCGAGAGCAGATTCAGGTTCATGGTCCTGATGATGTAAGGACATTAGTGAGGTCTGTTTGGAAAGATGCCACATTCATTAATCAACCACCAAGTTGCAAGATGTCAGAGAAAAGCATGATGCATATGCAGCCTGGGATGGTTTTATCATCATAATGTAGTACTGAGTCATCAATGGAGATGTACTATGACAAACATGGAAGTATAGGTTTTGATAAAAGTTATGAAGTTTTATCTTTTTAATGAGTTTTTTGTTTATTTCAGTAAACTTGCAGTGAAGTCATTGTCCACAGCATTATAGGTTTTTTTCTCCTCTTGTTTTGATGCACTGTTAATAATATGTCTCAGGCTTTGACACAAAAAAAATCTCACTCAGGAGGCAAAAAAAAGCAAAAAAAAAAGCATAGACAATTATTTAATGCTAACTAACATTAATATTAAAAAATAATTATAACCTAATGTGTCAAAAGATAACCTGTTTGGTGCTCCGTATCTTGCCTGGCATTAACACCAGTAGTGTGGATTTGCTTCTAGGTCACACCTGGTGTGATATTCTTCCTGTTCAGCGATCATGAGAAAATGTGTTGTGTGGCAAATCAAGCCTCAGCATGACTTCGGCGATGCCACCACTAACCGTGACCTCAGAGTGTGACCTCGATTTTCAATTTCTAACACTAGAGACTGCACCTCACTCCCACTGGAAACTACGTCACCACCTTTTTATATGCATACATTTCAATCACAGCCTTTATTTCAACTGTCTTTCTTTACATGCAAGAAAATGATCCCACAATGCAGAAATGATTTTCTTCAAGTAAAAACATGACAGGTTGTGATCCATGCACAGTTTGTTAAAAAAAATATATATTTCTATCCATGGATGAAGTACTTTTTAAATATAATATATAAATATTCTACTACAGATATGTAATGATACCGGCACATAGAAAACTCCCTTAAAAAAAGCCTATGGGCTTTTGGAAACCTGTAATGCTGTATATCGATTCCTTGTCGACTACAATGCATTTGGGCATCTTCCTTTGCAGAATAAAGTGACAACATCCCCTTAAATCAAAACACATGTAAACATGTTATGAGCCTGTGACCAAAGGGAGAAGCCTCTGATTAACCATTGGTCTAACACAGTGCCCATCATTACATCCTTCCTTAAACGCATCACAACACAGAACAAAATGGAGAACCTGGCAGTCAGCCAATAAATCTACATACAAATCCTTATGATAAATATATTTAAAAAAAAAAAAATCATAGTTCACATAGTACAGTGCGCGTTATGCTCAGGTAGTGTGTTAAATATAAAAAAATTAAAAAAGCACAGCTTTAAACTGTCATGTTAATTTCAACCCCATGGCTGTCACCGGGATGGCAAAGGTAAAAGGGTCGAGTTCATCTGCAGCCACTTAAAGTTAGCTTTCCTTTATTAGCTGTTTAAGCCATCTTAGTGCAAGTTAAGTCTGCTTGCAAGAGACGACTGCATCCGTGTCACTCATCTGGATGGTTATAATAGGATGCAGGGATAATGGTTAAAGTTGACAGCAGTGTCATAAATTAACAATTGGTTCAAGTGTCAATGTGAGGCATATCAGCGCCCAAGCATTTGGCGTTTTCTTCCCCCGATCCCGGGTTGCCAGAGTCGGGCAGGAAGGAAGCTCCGCAATCGGCTGGCTAACGAGCTAGCTCTGGGATTAGCTGCGCTGTTTTATCATCCGGTATCTCTTGCAGGGCTTTCTGCGGTTTTCATCCCGGCTATGAGACTTACCTCCGGTCAACACTGCTCACTGATTTTGGCGCTCTCGTCTTTTTTATAAAAATGTTTGTTTTGGTTTTCTTCTGTTAAAGGTCATAGTTCGTGACCCCACCACCAACCAGCGCGTCGGTGATGGTTGCAGTTTTTTTTTTTTTTTTTTTTTTTCCTTTCTTCCCCCTCCTTCCTCTCTCTCGCGCGCGCACACACACACACCAACCCGCGCGCGTCCGGTAACCCTCCACCGCGAGCCAGACAGTACTGACGTCATCATGTCTGACTGTCTTCAGATGCTCCTGTCAAGCTATTTCTATTTGTAATAAAAATGATTAAGAGAACAAAAGACAAGCTCAATGAACAGATAAATATTGCGTCACTTCGAAGTGAAACAATGGAATATAAGATGCTAACTTATTCTGTGAATTGTACAGGCCTACCCAAACGTTTATAATGTTTTTTTTTTTTTTTTAGTTAAGGAAATATATAAAAGTCTTGACACTAAGAGTAGACACTGAAGCTTTTAATTTCTGATTTTTTTTAATATTCAACACACATGCTATATATATCTATAACAGTCCGTCCTTGACAATAAACTTCACCCCCATAAAACACTACCCACGTGACCTGCTTCATTATTATCATTGTATTATTGTATTATTATTATTATTTAGGTCAATATATATATACATATATACTGTACATTCTATATATTGTATTATATTATTATACTAGTCTATATTATTTAACATTTCATTATATTACACTATATTGTTCATATTGCACTATATTATATTATACTACATTATATTATATAACTGCACTCTGCATTACTGTGGTACAACACTGCCTCTCTTCTCTGCTGTTTACATTACTTGCTGCTATTGCTCATACCAAGTCACTTTAATCACTTGTCACTTTATCTTGTCATTCTCTGCAAACACTGTCTCAATTCTCAATTCCCCCCAGTTAACTTCATCATTCATTTTGTACTGTATATACCCCCTGTTTTTATTTGTATTTTGTATTTGTATTTTTATATTTATTTATCTTATCTATTCTGTTTAATGTGTATTTTTGAGCTTTCTTGTCTGTGCTGCTGTAACGCCCAAATTTCCCCTCTGGGGATCAATAAAGTACTATCCTATCCTAAACATTTAAAATGTTTTTGTTTTTTTTTAGTTAAGGAAATATAAAAAAGTCTTGACACTAAGAGTAGACACTGAAGCTTTTAATTTCTGCTTTTTTTAATATTCAACACATAGGCTATATCTACCTTTGTTATTTTGCAAAGTCTTTAAAATCATCATCATGTACATTAAAAATACATTATATTTAAGGAATGGAACTTCTTTTGACTCCATACTGCATATTGTGAGTTTGTAGCCTGCTAAAAAAAAAAATTTCACCTCATTGTATATCATCAAACAAGTAGTAAACGTGTTACATCATTGCTCCTCTTTCTGTTATCTTAGTGTGGTTACACCGGAAGATAAATGTTGAAAATTATGCCGTTCACTTTGACTACAGCTTGCTCAGAGCATCAGGGAAACCTCACCATCAAATTTAAATAAATGCCTCAGTCAAGCTGGGTGAGAATAACAAGGGAATGTTGGCCACTGTGGTTTATAACACATTTAGAAAGAGAAAAGAAGGTCATATTTACACAGCTTATATTAGGGCCTTAGACAATATACTAAATTAATAACACTAAATTAATTAATACATTTCCTATATCTGTTATCATTTGTTGGCGTCTTCTGTGCTTTACCCTGCAGTAGAATAGTGAAGAATCAGCTCATATTTGCATGAACCATTTGACTACATTTACATGAGGTTCTTCTCTCACAACAAGGCTCAAACACAAGCTAAAATTCAGTAACTCAGTACCTTTGAGTGAACTCTAGGTGTCGCCCTGCACCAGCAGCACACGACTGGGCTTGCAGGAGAACAATACACACACGGATAAGCTTCAAATCCCTTCAAATCATCCTGATTTGAAAAGAAAATCTGATATGATCTCGCCTTTCCTTATCGCTTTCTCAATCTGATATGGGATACTACGATTGTAGGCTACAACAGGCCATATAAGTTGATCATACATCTGCTTTAGATATCCTATCCATTTCGCCATTCTATGGCTATGTTACAGCTATTTTGAAATCTTATAGGCTATTAATAAACATAAACATATCAAACAGGCCTCCTTTTTCCTTCAGTCAAAGGTTATTTAGCCTGAATCAAAATTTGGTTTATCATTTTTGAAGTCTTGATAGGTAGGCCTAATGATAAAACACAGCGATGTGTTACGTTTTGATAAATAGCCCATTAAAATAATAAACTAAAGGCCTAAAATAAAAAGAAAAACACTCTTTAAAAGGACAACATTTGTCGATTTATAGCTACCCATTAGGCCTACATTGAAGAATAAAATATGTAGATTTTGTTTTAGCCTGTGTAGCAGCTGGTATGTCCACAGGACAGTCGTACGCAGCCTGGTGACCGGAAAAACAAAGCGGTTCATCCGAGGCAGTGTGCATCACATCAGCAGAGCAGAGCGCATTCTGCCACACGAAAGTGAAAATCATTGAGGACATGGGCCTATACATCGCAATCGACTCAAAGAGCAGCTCTTTATTACAGTAACAAGCAGCTTCGGGCTGCAGCCAGATCGATCGTCTTATTTGCGCAGCTGCATATCCGACTTTCGTTAAAGAGGACAGGGCTGCAGCAGCAGCATCAACACAAGAGCAGGAGAGCCGCACTTTTGCCGCATCCTCACCGCCCTGGCACTCTCCTCCGTCTGCAGCAGAGTGTTATTTAACATCGGAGCGGAGGAACAACGAGGAGATCAAGAGAGTGGGAAGCGCAATGACGGTACAGTGATTTTTTGTTGTTGTTGTTGTCTTGAGGACTTGAGGGAAAAGAACCAGGGGAGAAACGTGAGAGTTGAAGAAGCTGCATCGGTGGCCGGAGCTGCGCATTGGTAGCGGGGCTTGGTCATGGTCGGTCGGGGACTTTGGGTATGTAAGCCCCGGTTAGGAAAGCGAGGGAGCAGGCTTGGCGTTCTGCCAATTTTTTGTGCCGCGACAGCGATCCTATCCCTTCTGGCTCTGCTCTTTTTGGACTTCATCGAGTCATGGGTCACCTCCATGAGCATGAACAGGGTGTTGGAGCCGCACGCCGGCATCATTCCGCCGCAGAGTGTCCCCCCTGCAAGACCCGAGGAGTTCCTGCTCATGCCAAGTCCGCTGGTGTGCCAGAGAGCCAAGCCTTACCTCATCACCATGGTTACCTCGGCTCCTGCCAATCAGAGGGCTCGCCAAGCCATCCGGGACACCTGGGGAGGGGAGGTGGAGGTAAGGGGCCTGCGGGTCATGACCCTGTTCATGGTGGGTGTGGCGGCAGACCCTGGACTTTCCAAGCTTCTGATAGAGGAAGCCAGAGAGAAAGGAGACCTGATTCAGGGTCGTTTTGTGGACACTTACTCTAATCTTACCCTGAAAACCTTGTCCATGTTGGGATGGGCCCGTCGGTTCTGCCCTCAGGCTCACTTCATGGCCAAAGTGGACGATGATGTACTGTTTAATCCCAGTGCCCTTTTGCACTACCTCAACAAGAGCCGTAACCCCTATGAGCAAGGAGACTTGTACCTCGGCAGGGTTCATCTTCATGTGGCTCCGGACCGGGATCCAGACAGCAAGCACTACCTCCCTGCAGGGGCCTACCCCCCCTCTGTCTTTCCTGATTATTGCAGTGGTACAGCCTATGTCCTGTCCCGTGCTGCATTGCTCAAAATCTCCCTAGCAGCATCAGCATCACCTTTATCCACCCCTCTGCCCCCCGAGGATGTGTTTGTGGGCCTGTGTGCCCGGGCAGCTGGGGTCCTGCCCTCACACTGTCCCCTCTTCTCCGGAGGCCCTGCTGTGCCATATGGGCGCTGCTGCTATAAGGCCATGGTCTCCATCCACCACATCGCACCCAGGGAGATGCTGCACTACTGGGCTGATGTCCATTTATCACAGCCCTGCTCCTGGCTGACTCTGCGTGCTTCTCTGGGAATGTGCAAAGTCCGGGCGATGATTGGGACAGTTCTGGGGCTGGAGGGGGGGTTATGAGGGTTAATATAGAAGAAAAACAAGACTGATTGGGGCTGTGCCTCGCTTTAATACTGTGAACAGCACAAGTGCTCTGCTTTGAACCTATGTGTACTAGAAAAATGTCACCTTATTTTTATAGCTTTCATTTTTTTTTACACTTTAATGTATTCAAATGGCTTGTTTTTGTTTTGCATAAAAGGGTATGATCATCTGGCAGTTATGAAGACCTGTCACAGTAGTCTTTGACTGTTAGAGCATCTGTCATCTCTACACTTACATATGGTGTAGTAGAACAAACCACAGTGGCATGCCGATAGTAGAAATGTTCTGACACCATTACTTCCTTCCCAATGCTGACTATATATTACAGAGTATTATTCAAAAGCTGCCTGTATATGTAATGCTCTGAAGAAACACTATGCTTCCCCTCCAAATGGAAATATTGCATATTGCATAGCTGCAGGCTATAACTGGAGGGATTTTCTTTTTCAGAATTAGATATTACACAATTGCAGATATTTGGCTAACTCTGACTCATGTTACACACCACATAGTTGTCGTCTTCTGGTGTCACATAATCAATTCTCTCATCAGTTAATAATAATAATAATAATAATAATTACACCAAGTATTTCTATTAACATACTAAGTGCTAAATGTTAATGCTGCTATCTTGATATATGTTCCATCTGTTCTGTTACTTGTCAGGTACCGAAAATGTAGATGTTAAGACGCTTCAATGCATGAAGATATCAAACCACAGGATTGTCATACCTTGTAGTGAGAAAAGTAATATGTAATAAGTTTAAAAGTTTGTAGTGTTCCAAACAGAAAAAAAACAATTCCCTCAGTACAGGATATATCCAATTTAGGAATCATAACATACACTCAAGAAAAAAATGACTTGATAATTTGTGCAGCCTGCCATTTATTTGATGGTTGATATTTGAGGCGGTGCGACGTATTCCAGTTCTGAAAACCGTTTTACGGAGACAGTTTGGTTCCTTTGTCTTTGCAGGTTCAGTTATTCTACAGCGTGGATATTTCCCACCTGTTCTAGTGAAACGAAACATTAAGCAGAGAAGGCTGGCGTGTGTTGACTAGGATTGGTCTGAAAAGTATTTTCTAAAAGGGAATAGGGAAAATAGGGAGGAAAAAAAAGTGTTCAGATAAAGCCTCAGTGTGTTGCCCCACCCTAATCGTAATAGAAAACATGTCATAGTATTAACACTCAGGAAGTATGTGAATAGATAACAAATAAACCACTCTCTATCTTACAGCAAAGTGCCTTTTTTTCTTCTCCTGTTTCAGCACTCAACATCCGTCACATTAGGTTTCCCTTCTCCTTTAATTAAGGAAGTTACCAACTAACTGTAAAATGTTTCACCAACACAGGCGAACAAATGTGAGCTATACACCACATCATATGGGAAGTTAATAGATTTATGTCAAGAGCCTTAAGTCATCCAATCATTCTTAAATCATTAACCAAGTATGGCTTAGTGGGTGCTCAACCCTCAAAGCCATCTGATAAAGAGGTGCCGCACTTAGAGCCTTAGTCATCCTGAACAAAAGACAAGAAGCTTTATTTATATTCCTTCACTAACCTCTATTTAACTCCAGCCTCATTTGTGTGGGAGAAGACTGAAAATAAATGACCTGAACATGAACACAGGCCTGAATAAAAATACTTTACTTACTCAAACTTTACATTTTATTAAGAGAAAGGAGTATTTGTGAATTCAACACAGAACATTAGAGTAATACTCTCGTGTTACAGGGGCCAGTTTTCAGAGCTTAAATCACAAACATTCACATTGAAGTCAACTGAGGACGTGACAATGTAAAAACATTTGAGACAATGAAAAAGTTGGCGGCACAATACTACCAGCAATCCTTGAGTGGTTGTTTAAATTCAACAGAATTTCACTTTAATAGATAATTCTAGTAGCTGTTGCTCTTTTACATCCCTCTGTTCAGATGTTGTCATTTTTCCTAATCAATGGGCAACTAAATCTTTCAAAATGAATGCATTGGGTGGGATTCCAGGCTGTTACGGTAAGTGTAGTTAAACTCTGACTCAACATGGTTTCTGCATATTTAGAGTAGTCTGAACATGCTTTTGGGAGAATGAATAGCACTGTGAATAATATAGAGGCTTGGTAACATTTTTTACTTCAGCATATTAATATAAACATTTGACAACCACTGCACCCACACCAGCCACGGCATCTCAAATTGTCCACCCATGCAGACAGAAAGTGCTTCGGGCCAGAGGCATTGAACAGAACTGTCCTAGCACAGCACTCAACTCTGATTACAAATGAATGGCCGCCCCTCACAGTTAGTCCCTTTTAGCGGACTTCATCCTGGATTTGTGCAGTTGATGTGTTTTTGTTCCGGCAGCGGAGAAATGTGTCTGAAAGAATGCTTTATATGAAGTTCAAAAGTCATTCTGGCAGAATGTCACTGGCTTTTAGCTGCACAAAGGATTCTCCTTTTCTACTTTTTGAATCGGTCCAAAGCAGATTTCTGGCCTGATAACACAGCCGCCTTCTTCTCCCTCTGCCTTCTCTCTTCTTCAATCTTCATTTTGTCCTCCATAGTTTCCCTGATTACATCCTGAAGGGGGGAAAAAAAAGTGAAGAGTGATGAGCAAAGCACTAAAAAATATCCTTAAGGGAAAATCAGGAAAAAACAGTAGGAATGTTTTACTCTTCTTATTCTCAGGTACTTACCCTCTGGTCTTCATGAGCCACTTGTTTCTTGCGTCTTTCCACACTGCCAGCAGAACTCCTGCCTTTTTTCTTGTACTTGGGAATGAATTTCGCTTTGGCCAGTGGATCAAAGCCCTAGAATGGCAAAAAAAAAAAAAAAAGCACTTAAAAGGACTATAAAATAAAAAACAAACTAGTTAACATTTTCAAATGAGCATGCCTGAGTCTTTGTACAACCCCTTGGTGGTACATTTTTAGGCCTTCTACTCTAATACCAGTCGCTTCTCTCTCTC
The DNA here is from genome assembly GCF_963930695.1 of Labrus bergylta. Taxonomy (NCBI): domain Eukaryota; kingdom Metazoa; phylum Chordata; class Actinopteri; order Labriformes; family Labridae; genus Labrus; species Labrus bergylta. The sequence continues at coordinate 12,608,623 of NC_089206.1, read as the reverse complement.
TTCTCTCTTTGAAAAACAGCATCAGTAAACATTTGCCACTTAGAGCTGTTGTCATAAATAATAAATCAAATACTACATCCTCTTCCTTATATTGGGCTGGTTTGAGATATGACGGGGCTTGTCCAGGATGGTGTGGGGCGGTTTTGATAAGATATCTTTATTGTTACTGTACAAAGTACAACAAAGTACTGTTGGAGCCAGCCTGTAGATGCCTAATATCAGAAAATATACAAATACTAAAACCAAATATACAAATAAGAAATACATTTGAATAATACATTATAATATACAATATACAATGAGGTTGAAGGTTGAGGTTTTTTCCATGTTATTTATGTAAAAGAGTTTTGCATCTCGGTGACTTTGTTTTGTTTTCAGAGTGGCAGTACTACTCTGATCACAATCACATCTGTGGCTGTCTCGGTAAATTACCCAGCATACCCAATATTTACAAGAAATCTGCAATCAACCTTGTTCAGTTAGTGTAATGCTTGGAACTCTACACTGGTAGTGAGTCAAGATTGTAATTCTAGATCTTTCTTGCAACCATTTCCTTAACATTGGGCGAGGTTCCCGCTTTGCTGCTACCTAACCTGTTTAGTTGTTGGGTTATGGTTTTCTTATGAATTTCCTTTTTGGTTATGCAAGAAAAGCATTTTGGTTACACCTCAGGCTTTCTCTCCCTCGTTTGCTGAGCCTTAAGAAGGGCTGTGACAGTCCTTTTTCTATCTTAAATGAGTTGTTTTTGCCTTTGAGGGCCCTGCTATACCGACTGAGCAGACTTTGTGCTCCTTTTGACAATCCTAAAATAAACTTTGCTCTGTGCTAACAGGATGCTTCTAAGACACTGACCAGAGCTTGGACCCTGTCTTGATGCCGCTGCTCAAAGGCGGCATTGTCGACCTGTCCCAGCTCGTGGGGGTCGAGGCTGATGAGCTCTGGTTGGATCTTCTCCAGTAGGGCTTTAACCTCCCACTCCTGCCTCTGCTTTGCACTACGGTATGGATTTGCATCCAGACCATCAAAGTTAGGCTCTCCTGCACCTGGGAGTTGAAATTGAAGATGACAGAGTTAAAGAGGGAAAGAAAGAGGTGGCAAAAATGGACAGACTTTGTTGCAAAGGAGAACGGAGGACACCATCTTCTTCTGACCCTTTGGACAATGATGGACTGTGAAATGGCTATATAGGTATTCATCTTATTGTTGTTCATTTGTTCATCAATTTTGTTTGTTTGTATAAAACAAACAAAATAAAGAATAATTTTAAAAAAAGAAGACAAAAAACTGCAGTTCCTCGAGTGTCCACTTGAGGCTTGCTACAAATGCCAAGAACACTCGTAACACCCACTTCTACAGCAGAAATAAAGCATTTTTACAGCAACAATGTTTTCTATAGATCATGTCTTTAACTTAAAACTCTACAAAGGACATTCTGTAATGATTATATATTAATGATATGAAACGGGGCGTGGCTGATTTAACTGATAAGCGAACACTTAACTTTATGCTTGGAGGTAAGGCTCCACTTTAGCTTAACGCCTTTATTAAAGGAAGAATATGTGATTTTTCACACTTCAATGTAGCAGAAATCAAATATATCGTCTGAAAATAACTCTGTGAGTCATGACTGTCTACAATGAGTGTGACACCCGAGTCCCGCTGTCTGTGATGTTTACATCGCTCGGATGGCCGGCCAGCTCATCACCTTGCGTATAAAAGTTGTTTAATTGAGGGACTCACTAGAGAAAATAAGAATAACATATTGTACTCACTGATTTTTTGAATGTGTAAACTTACATGCAGTGCAAGATACGAGCAAACTCAATATCGCTAGCATTAGCAATCCTAACACAACAATGCAGCGCAAGTTTTTTTGGTTTCATGCTGGTGCTCAAGGGCGACATCTGCTGGATCAAAAAAGAATTGCATATTCTTCCTTTAACGTTAAACTGTCGCCTATATACAACTTCCTCTCATTTTTTGGAATTTGCAATCAGGTGAGGAGGTGGACTAGCTAGTGTGCCAGCTAGCTAGGCTCACTAGCTAGTTCCAGCAGCCAAAGTATTCATTCAGCCTGCATCAATGTAACCTCTTTGCCTGACTCCAGATTTGTATAATTAGTTGGAGTCAGAATTTCCAATATGGCAACCGACATCATTAGGCTTCACAGCGGCTTTTCAGGGATCAATAGGTGATGTCACTCAGCCTACATCCATGTTTTATACAGTCAATGGTGTTCTTTTGCCTTAAGCAATCAAGAACACTGCCACATGAAGGCCTGTGGAAGCACTTTTTAAATAAACCTTTTTCGCTTTTTGTTTTACCCATGAGGAAAACAACATGACTACATCAAGCTGAATCTCCCATCCAACTTTGTAAAAATGGATGTGTATAATGTGGAACTCAGTGTTACCTGGCACAAGCATGCTGGTGAAACCGTCTCCATGCCCCACCCCGAGGACATCCTCAAAGGGGCAGAAGTGTAGCCCCCAAACTGTTCCACGAACTCTGTGAGCCATGTAGGGTTTGGTCACTGTAGTGCTCCATACGTCCCTGTAAACCTGTAGACGACAGTTTACCAAGACACAGATTAAACAATATGAGGACAAACTGTTTCCAATAGAAAGGGTTTCTTATTTTCAGCTGGATTGAAAGAAAGAACACAGAACTGACAGTGACCTTTTTTTTCCTCTGTGTACTTTAAAGCAAACACATTTTCTCCCAGAAGTCAAGACATTAGTTTCATTAAGGTAATATTTGAAAAACTATCTTTGTAACGATTAGAAAATATAGATAAGACACAAAAAAAAATTTTTAAATAAATAAAATGCACAGCGGTAAGTGGGTGAATCATTACAATCTAGGGATGTAAAGTAATATCGTGATAAATGGATTCAAAGGTGTCAAGTTTCACATCGGTACCCTGAAAGATGAATTTAAAAAAATATCGTGGGCGTCAAAGGAAGTTGGCTGCTGCAGAGCAAGAAAAAAAAAATGAAAAGGCCAAACCACACTTAGACGTTTGTGGGTTTGCAGCCCCTAAAGCAGTCATCATTTGTCTACAGTCTCATTTTGTAAAATAAACCGTTACAGAAACATATTGTGAATCCAGTATCCTGAATCATACCGTGAGTTGAGTGAATCTTTACATCCCTACTACAATCCCAGCAATACATCATTATCAATGTACTTATAGTAGGCTATTGTCACAAGGATGAAATGTTGCAATGTATTCAGTACTGCAATAGCTGGTGGTGCAAAGGATCTCAGTTGATCCATAATCTGTTTGAATCACAGCCCACGGTTCTCAACAAATGTGATCTGCAGATGGATGAAAATGTATCATCATGTTGTAAGGTAGATTTAGTGTGAATAAATATCTGTGCAGACGCTCAGGGAAAAGAAAGACGCGTTTAATTTATGTGTGTAGGTGGTATGGCTATGGAGATCCCACAAAAAGGAGGACAGTCTAGTCTTTTTCTGAATATTCTACAACAGGTTGTGTGCAGACTTTCACACAGAAAAGGGTCTTAAGGTGTTGATATTTCAGTGTCTAGGGTAACTTTTCATCTAATCCATGTACACGCGGATAAAGGATTTTCAGAATGGCAAGTGGTCTGGTTTCTTCGTTGGAATACATTTGAAGTCCAAGTAGTTTTGACAAAATATGTTTCAGTAGGCTCTGGGGAGTGCAGGATAACCTGTCTGTGTGGGGCAGCATAAAACAGGTGGAATGTTATCTGTAATAACGACTGTAATGGTCAAATACAGTTTGACATACTGTTCACTGTTCGTATTTATCTTCACTGCAACTCTTTTTTGGATTTAGCGTGAGCGTTTGACGCCCCAAGTTGACAACAGGAAGTTCCTGCCACACTCAAGTTCCTCTTTTCTAAGAAACCTGCACTTACTGGTACTAACTTTGCATGACACAACATATGACAAACCAGATCCTAGCCGCTGTTTACTGATGACTATTTATTCATCTCTAGACAAAGATTATAAATCTGCATCATGATGTTATCCCTGCAAACTTAATTCCAGTGAATCGTGAATTTTAAAAAAAAGAAAATAACGTGGGTTTCTGTTTCGGGCTCAACCACTGAAGTGAGCCTGTGTGAAGTAAAATGTTGGCTTATTTTCAGCATATGAAGTCAACCTACTTAACGATTTTCTATGTAATAAATAACCATGCAGTACAACGACAGCAGACCAACATCCATTTTTAAAATCTATTCACTGGGCTTCGATATCTAGTGATAAACATAGAGCTAAGTATGAATGGGAAAAGGCTCAAGACAAAGGCTCAAGGAGTAAGAACTAGTCATAACAAAGGCACAAGTAGCAGAGAGAACTTCCATGAGTCTCCGCTCGCCTCAATGCCATCTTCTGTTTTGATTGAGAACCCCGACGGCAGATTTTACATACTGTGTGTTTAAGCATTTGAGCATTTACGTCCTTATTAGCATGATAACGACTTCTTCTTCAAGTCCCCTTTATGTCTCAGTGTCGTCATCAGGTCATGTTTCTCCTTCAACTGGAAAAAATGAGGGAAGAGCTGGAAGGCAACTCAAGAGAGGTTTTTAGAAAAATGGCGACCCCTCTTAATGTATTCCAACTCCTTACAGACCTTACCCACAGACTGAATATATAACGTGACTTTCTTTCTTTATCCTTTTTGTTGTATGGCTATGGAGATCCCACAAAAAGGAGGACAGTCTAGTCTTTTTCTGAATATTCTACAACAGGTTGTGTGCAGACTTTCACACAGAAAAGGGTCTTAAGGTGGTAATATTTCAGTGTCTAGGGTAACTTTTCATCTAATCCATGTACACGCGGATAAAGGATTTTCAGAATGGCAAGTGGTCTGGTTTCTTCGTTGGAATACATTTGAAGTCCAAGTAGTTTTGACAAAATATGTTTCAGTAGGCTCTGGGGAGTGCAGGATAACCTGTCTGTGTGGGGCAGCAGCATAAAACAGGTGGAATGTTATCTGTAATAATGACTGTAATGAACAAATACAGTTTTCTAAGGGCGCGGTCACACTGGCCATCCGTACCGTGTTGTACCCAAGCACGATTGCCCCCCCCCCCCTGCAGCGCCATTCCCCCGCTGGCCGGCGGGGGTTTGCGGTCACACTACACAGGACTATCCGTGCCTAAGCACAATTACCTTTTGTACATAACGTCGTAATACAACACATGCACGCTTTATGTCATTATGAAGCGTGCTCAGTTTACAAACAGGCGGACGAGAGAGAGAGAGAGAGAGAGAGAGAGAGAGAGAGAGAAAGAGACAAGCAGTCGATTCCGCGTCTGCACATCAGAGAACAACACAGAGCATGACAGCTACTTTACAGCTTATTTTAAGCCATTTTAATCAGACACAGCCATAAATAAATGAATTGTTCTCCGATGTGCGATCGGAGAACAACACAGAGCATGACAGCTACTTTGTGTCATTGTGACTATTGTGTCATGTTAGTCTGGTACAGACATGAAACTCTGGATTTCTCCATAATGAAGGCTGTCAGTGTTGTTTACCCGCATGCTTGTGCTCGAGCATGAAGTGTACCGTGCTGAAGCACACCTCTCCGAAGTGTGTCAAAGCCAAGGAAGTGTACTGTGCCTGAGCGGTCACACTGATCAAACGAACTGGACTTTAGCGTTGAAGCGTGCTTGGGCACGGTACGGATGGCCAGTGTGACCGTGCCCTTAGGGATATCCTTTTTGTTGTATAATTGAGTACTTAGTATTTAAATTCAAATTGGTTTTTTTTGTCCAAAATTATTTATATTCATATAATTATGGTCATTATAATGATGATGATTTTTTATTTTATTTCTTAGTTTCTCTCTTGAAGTTATGTTTAATTGTTGCTCCCCCATAGTTCTGGGTATTATTGGTGTTTCTTTGTTCCTGTACTATATTGAGGCAATTGTCTTTATCAACATGACAAAATGTAAACAGACAGTGAATATGGGGCGGCAGTAGCTCATTGTGTAGGAGGGGAACAGGAGGGTCCCCGGTTAAAGTCCCGGTGCGGACCAAATCTGGAAATTGGTCTGGTAGCTGGAGAGGTGCCAGTACACTTCCCAAGGTGCCCACTGCCCAGAAGTACCATAAACCTTTTATTTTATTGCAGCTATATTGGACTGTGGAGCAAACAGTCTGACTTTCACTGCCATATAAAAACATGACAATATGAGGCCTACATGTGACAGACTGAGACTGTATTTTATGGGTTTGAAGTCCAACTTCACTGATGGGCGTGGACTACGTTCCTTTCAGTTGTTATCAAGCATGCATCTCGAAAAAAAACAGTGACACACCTTCAGCAGCCGCAGGATTTTGAAAGAGAATCAACGCCTCATTACAGTTTAGAAACTTCATCTTCATAATAAACAATACTGCCAATTGAAATGCTACATTTCTGTTTGGCCTGACTACTGACGCTTATTATGTTATATTTCTGAGTTCCTGCCTGTTTCTCTATCTGTTTCTAAAGGTGCTCGATAAATAAAGCTATTATTTTTATTAGTATACAAGTTCTACTCATGATTAAGATCCTACTCATGATAAAGCAATGCTGGAAATGCATCACTTCCTTTACTTGTCTCTTAGCGACATTCCATTCATGTAGTGTGTGAGTGTTAAAGACCTGAACAACGTCTCCAGTGGCAGCTGACAGCAGCCCCTTCTGGCTCAGCGACAGACAGGAAGATCCGGCAGGCAGGAAGTAAGAATTGAGTGGCTTGAATGTTCTAATGTCGAACACTTTCAGCTTTTTATCCATTCCAGATGTCACCATGTATCTGCCAAAAGAACAGAGCAGAATGAAAGAGTGCTCTCTGGTGGACAAAGACAAAAGTGCAGCTTATTATTGCAGCTCAACAGAAAATCCACCTGATTTTACGCCTTTCTAATTAAGGATTTGTTGTACAAGTTGTTAACAAACAACTAACGCGGGGAAAGCACAATGACAAATAAATACACTCTATTATTAGAAGCAGAATTTATAGAACACACTGAACACAAAAGGTGGGAAATGAAGGGTAGCTCACAAAACGACACCATACGTGATACATGGCCCAAAACAACAATATCACAATAAAATAATTCCCTATAATCAATATATTACAAGACAATTATGTAATGATATGTGATCATCTGTGTTAAACAGAGGAATAAAAAATGCCCCTAAAAAGGATGTGCAGGATTTAGCTAGATGAAATAATATTAAGGTTTTGAGTCGGTAAATTACATTTATGGAATTAGAAAGTGTAACAGATTCTTAAAAAAAAAAAAGACACAAGATAATTAGACGTTCGTTTTTTGACAGACATAACCCGCTTGTGTATGTAGACCTGTACACACTTACTGCTAAAATATCTTAAAGAATAAAAAAAGGTTTCTTTGTAAACCTGAATGTATGATTGTACAGGTGACAACTACTGTAGTCAGTAAAGTGTTCTACGAGTGCTATTCAATGAGATGCCAAGTGTGACAGGTCAATTGAGAACATTGATGTTTATTGTTTGGTTATACAAACTAATTTTTGTTGTACTTGTCATTTTGAAATTCTTTAGTTTATAATCTTTTTGAATTCATCTTCAAAGTTGCTAATGTTAATGGATTTTTCTGAACTGCAATTCAAGCAGTTGATGTTGACATGTTATTAATTAAATGCGCTGCATAATCTACACCACTAGGTGGAGTTTGTGAGTGACAGTGGCATGCAGGGGTTCGAAGAAGAGTTGTTGTTGTTGTTGTGATGCTCCAGAGTCAGCAAGAAAGTTTTAGTTATGATTCAGCAGCGGAAGAGACTCGTAGGCAGAGTGAATGAAGGAACTGAGTCTTTGTTAAACGCTTCAATAAAGTGAAGACAAGTGAAACTACTGGCTGCAACATAAGCAGCTCTGCATGTATCTAAACATGCTTAGAACAGTATATTATTGAATACTGACAGCCTGTTCTATCGTTATACGGCAGCTATTTTCAACAAGCAGCACAACTCCGGCACAACTCCGGGTCTTTGTCACTCAGCTTTCATTCCTCCCTAGCCTTAAAACGTCTGCTATATGAACAGCAGTGTGAGTTCATGCATCACCCTAGTTTCTAACACGTAAGAATGCATTTCCCTCTCTCGTTAGAAATCACATGAGCAGTGATTGTCACGTAGAACTCAGCCACCAGTGACGTCCACCCATTACAAGTAAGTGGTGCAACTCTCTCAGCAGACTGCAGTGCGTCCTCTAACCGACCTTTCGTTGCAGCACAAACAGCTGGAGCAGCATTTTCCTTCTAACTTTCTTTTTTGGTTCAAAAAGCAGTGAGGGCATCTCTTCACCGTTGTTTAACCTAAGCCTGCTGACTTCTTCGCCCAATTAACTTCAGCACATTGATGTTGTAAGCAACACCCCAAGAAGTCGTGAAGTATTGACACAGGCATAGAAATCTGTGAAAAGCGCTGTATTTTCCATTATTAAAACATAGATAATTAGATTACAAAAGTCAGGACAGGTCAGGACTCCCTACTTGACACTCTGCAGTTTGTACTGTTATGTTCATGTCAAGGTTTGCACATATTGACGGCACAGCTAAAGACTGAAGTAAAATATGGATAACAATTTGTAAGAAATACCGGTTACACACACAGACTATAAGTGCAGCTTTCTTCTACTTGACTAAAAGTCCAATATGTTTGTTTCACTGCATAATTAGCTGTAAGTTTTTAAAAGGTGCGACTCACGTGCCGGTCTTGTCTACAGCGATTGATCGCACGCCACCCTGATGACAGAGCATCTTGACGAGTGCTTCCTTCTGGTTGGGTGACCAGAGAGTGACCGTGCCGTTGTGGTGGCCGAGGTGGACGATGGCGTTGTGGGGATTCTGGCACATCACGTCAAGCCGACCGGTCTTTGTGCAGATGGCTGCGACCTCCTTCCCCACGGACACGTCCAGGTACTGCAGGAAGCTTGTAGCGCTCTGAAGACAAGAGGAGCATCAGGAGAGTTTTGTCAGAGCTGAGTACAGGTGGTTCAGTAAAGTCAGTGTTTATAGAGTTTGGGAAGTTAAAACTGTGAAGCACTAAGGGAGAGATCTGTGCACAAGAACTCACTGCTGTGGCGAGCAGAAAATGGTACGGGAGGAACTGCATACGGAGGACGTCGTTGAATTTGCGTATGCAGTGAAGCTCTATTCCATTGGTGTCATAGATATAGAGCCACTTCTTCTGAGCCACTGCATACATGGCCTCACTATGAAGCCACCTGGATCAACACAAAGACGAGTTTTTATTGTCAGAGAGAGAGTTCTACACGGTTCAGGTAGGTCAAGCTTGATTGCACTAAACAGGAGTTTTCAATGCATGATCCCAGGCTGGACGACTTACTTCACATCATTGACGGACTCCATCACATTTATTTCACACATTAGCTGTTTGGACTGCCAGTCGACGCAAGCAACGTGGCCTCTCCTCCCACCGAGCAGCAGGTGACTAAAAGTGAAGAGGAAATATTGTAAAGAACTGGCAGACAACACACACATTAGACATTTGAAATCATGTTTCTGAGCAAACTCTGCAGATTGTCTTAGCAGAGAATCCGTATTATGAGCAGCATTACCTTTTTGTTTAAACGATAATAATGCTATGTTGGCTGTTTGCTTTGAACAACTCGGAGGAATACACTCTATACCACTCAGACTTATGTTATACAAATTTAACATCCCTCAGATGAAAACAGTGTGTCGCAGCTAGAAGAATGAATATGCGTCAGGTGCGTTAATACCAGCTCTGAATGAATGATCATGTTGAATGAATGGGAACGCAAAGAGCCACATTTTTCGCTCCGACGTCACCCCGAGTTTCTCCGGACAGACCCCCAGTATTTTTTTCACAGCAAGTAAGAGTGAGCTGATGTGAGAACGCCGCAGGATATTCTCCGGAGAATTCACCTCGAGCCAATAGGAGGGGGAATGGCGTTTCTATGCTGTGACAGCTGCACGGTGCATAGAGTGTACGCACGCGAGCATTACCATCTCTGCACGTAATTAAACGGCTGCATTATGTTTTCTGTTCGTCAGTATGTTGTTCTCTGCTCATTTGTTGATATTGCCATTCTGCTGAATTATATGCAGTATTGATATAAAAGCAAATATTGTCATTATAGTGTTGTATAGTGGACTCTGTTGCTTCGTCTGCGATTTTTGTGTATGTGTGTGTAATTTTATATATATATATATATATATATATATATATATATATATATAAAAATAAAATAAAAAAGAAAGATTGTCTTTTATCAGAGAGTAGAATACTGACCGCCCAGTCTTGCTGTAATCTACTCGATATGGTCCAAACTGAGACAGCTTCAGGTTGAAATACTGAGGAGGTACAGGAGAGGGAAAAAAGACATTAGTAAAAAACAGTTACATACATTAAGTCTTGTGAAGTAAGACCCGTTTGACTCAGAACCAGAGGCCAACAGCACACATGAAGTAAACAAATGTTTACTTGGGAGGACACACATTTGTTATTTATGACACAAGTCAAAAACAACATGTGCTTTTTGATGCTTATGATGTTCCCAAGGTCTTTCATGTTGGAACAAAAGAGCCTTGAACCAATGAACCTTGTTTTGTTCTTTCGTGGAAGTCTGCAAACCTAGGTAGAAATGTTCTTACGCTGCACATAAAATAAGTGCATACGCAAACTCGCATGTGCACCAGCTCGGTTCTTATTACCTTGCGTCAACAACCTGTAAACAGCATACTACTACACCCCCATCTCTTAATATAAGGACATCCGATTGTTGTATCAAGACGAGAGTGGTGAGGCGAAGACAAGTAGAAGTTGCGATCATTTATGTACCCTGCATGTCCTTTAATAGGATCCCAATTAGTCATTTAGTTTTGGCAACAGATGCTCGATTTCATGGCCCTTTTGGTGGGAGTGGATAATGATTTAATGAAAATCTAAACTGTTACATTTTTATGTGTACATTGTCATATTCTTGATTGTGAAGTCTTTGATTTTAAGATGAAAGATTTTCACTAAAATGAGGATGAAAAGGTGTCAGTTTCATGGTGATTTAAATCATTTAGTCAATGCAAGTTTCACCACAAAAAGTTTAACAAGGAGACTTTGTTACAACGAAGACTATAGCTTAGACATCAGGTGTGAAACCATTCAGCAGTCTCACCTTTGCTCCAGATGTTATATCCACAGCATCTGCAATATCTTCCTGAGAGATTGTACACGTGTCCTCATCTTCATCACCTTCTAGAAACCTGACATAGGAGAAAGGAAAGTTTAACACCCAGGCTTTTAAACGATGGCTTAAAGCTACATTCTAGATCCCCGCTGTGCACTTGATGATTCAACGCGGCCGCGATCCATAGATTTTTACAGGAAATTACCCAGCATCCTCAGGGAGTAGGAGATCAAACCGGGCAGATTGCTTCTGGGCCATTTCTGAGGCTTCTTCAGAGCGGGATATCACGTCTCTCAGCTTGTTACCTACGCTCCCGGACTACACCCAGAAACAGGAAACACACGTTAGCTAGTGGCAGCATCTACTGTACTAGAATTTGTATACAAAAAGGAGACTTTTGGTTGCTTACTCTTTTAGTTTTAGTTTTCCTCTTGAATTTCCGCACCCGGTCCTGTGAAATCGGAGCAGGCCCAGGGAAGGGGTCTGATTTCTGAGGGCCGCAAAACAAGAAACACAAAAAAAAAAGTCAATGAATTGCCTTTACCAAACACTAAATTCATGAAGACCTGGGAGATATATGCTGGCATTTTGTCATAACTGATAATCCAGGTTAGTGATTCAATACACGCCTGCAAGAAGCATTCATGCAATCATTCATTTCTCCATCAACACAACGAGTACTGGGACTTGCATGGTACTTCGAGTATGTCTGGATTTTTACCACCAACCAGCTACTTTATATCGTTTACATTTATGAGTTTGTTTCCATTTCACACACAACCAGTGAATGAAGAGACTGGTGTCCTCGTGAGGAGGTCTGTGCAGTCGATTGAACTAGAAGAAGACTGTCTCCTGTAATGTGTATTTGATGGTTTCAGATTGCCTACCTGAAGCAGAGTGATATACAAAGTAATTTATACCAGCACAAGTTGCAACTGGAATACCTCTCATCCAATCAAACTGCGTGGTCTGAATAAACTTTCCTAAAAGTATCCACGGATTTGTTGACATTGCATCCACATATGTGACACTCAAGATAGAAATCCACGCTGTGTTAATGAATGAATCTGAGTCAGTAACACATCAATCTCACCCCTGATATCGTTTGCTTCACAAGCGTGTCTTCTTGTTTCATTTTCTTGGCTTTCTGTGTCTTTTTCTCCTTCATTTTCTCCTTCATTTTCTCCTTCTTTTTCTCCTTCCGTCGCAGACGCTTCCTACTCGGTTCTGCGTCTTTTCCAACTTCAGCTTCATCTTTTCCCTCCTTCTGCAGCTCCAGCCAGTAACGAGCTGGGACCTGGGATGCAAAGCAGAGACGACTTTAATCAAAGGACAGGTGAAGAAGTAGATTTTTTATTTATTTTTTTTGTTCAGGCATCAGTTCAACTCAGTTTATCCCGGCGCTACTTGCGTTAGCTTACAAGATGTAAGTGAAAGTAGCAAACGCGAGGCTGTTTTGTGTCAGTCACAAGCGGCGATAGATGATAAACCAAAAATGATAACAATGATACAGTGACGCTTAGTAATGATTTATTCGTATTTACCTTATTTTTACCCACGTGTGAGGTATCCAGCGTTGCGTCGCCGGGGGACGCCATTTTCCTTGTATACGTTTTTAACTTCCGCCGACGTCACTTCTGGAACGTTACGTAGGCGTTCCATAGCGCGCAATAAAATACAAGATTTTTATAAGATTTTGTGTCCAGGTTGATAATATGAATTCTCTGAAATAGAATGTGGTTAGAATTTTCAGCATATTTTGAAATAAAATGTTAGAACAGCTTGTCCTGGGTCATGTTTACCTTATAAGCCTTTTAAGTTGTTTTTTTTGTTTTGTTTTTTTTATCTCACAACACAATAGAAGGTGCACTGTAAGAGGTTCACGTTACAATGTAACAATTCACTTAGCAGACGCTTTTTTTCCAAAGCGACGTACATCAGAGAGTAATCCATTCATACGCCGCCACTGAAGCAGCGGGAGCGATGCGGGGTTAAGTGTCTTGCCCAAGGACACATCGACATGTTGCTCAGCTGGGGATCGAACCCCCCCCCCCCTGACCTTCCAGTTGAGAGGTGACGACTCTACCAACTGAGCCACAGGTTAAATCAGTTGAATTCAACTGGGTTACACTCGAAAAAAGAACTGAATTCAATCTTTGCGCCACTAGATTTTACAACTTGAATCATATTGAAAACGACTATTTTAAAGTTTCCAATTCATGTTGGAGAAGCATAAAGTATGCATAAATTCAAGTACTGCAGCTTCATTCCCTTTATAGGTGCAAGGTGAATGATTCAAACATGGAATAACTTATTCAACCAGCTGTTCCTCGCTAGTTCCGTCATTTGATCATTGACAAATTAAAAGTATTACAACCTCTCTCTCTCTCTCTCCTTGTCAAACATTTGCCTCAGACAATCATTAAGAAACCATGTGAGGTTTTATGACTCAGCCCTTGGGGAAATTCATTGACTCCTAAAGCCATGTCACAAGGAGTCACAAGTTCCAAAAAAACCTCAGCGTTTTTCTATGCCGTTTTTTTATATAGACTCACAAGATTATAAATGTTTTCTTTTATGTTTAACCTTAATCTCACAATTAGCTGTTGACTGTTCGATAAATGTGATGATGAAGGAAAAAAGTGCAGTACCTCCATTTGACAAGTTCTGCAGAAGTTGAAGTGCATAAAATGGATACATTCAATTAAAGCAGCAATTAAAGCAAAACCTCTAATTTCTACTTGTTGTTCACGGGTCAATGCAGTTGTTTTTTTTCACACTTGATACTTGATGTTGGCTGGACAGAAATAGTGCTCTATGTAGATTCTCAAGTCCACCGCTGTATCCTTGTTGATATGCACTACAGTAATCTGAAGCGACATGATATCCAATGTGACTGTGTCATGATTTGGTCTTATTTAGTTTTGTATTTCAGTATGTTTTAATTTATCCTGTTCATCCTAGTGTTGCTTGTTTCCCTTGTATGTTTTTATCCTAATGTTTCATAGTTTAGTCTTAAGTGTTTTGTGTGTTATTTTGTAACTATAAATAGAATAAATAGTTTTTGTTAATTCTGCATCTGGGTCCTCTAAGTTTTCTCAATCTGTAACAATTATAAACAAAATGTAAACTTAGACTTTTTGTGAAATTGTTTACTTGAATTATTTTTATTTTATTTTTTCTGTTATTTTTTTTTGTTTTATTTATTGAGCTGTGTTTATAGGATTTATTTTGTGTGTATGGGTGTGTACATATGTGTGTGTACATGCATATCATAATTTCATTCAGTAATATTGTGTTTGTTTCAAATTGTATGTATATTTTTCCTCATCAAGGCAATGGCGATCTGTAAATAGTTTGTATGTTTAATGATGCTGTCTTGGGTTTCTGTCACTGAAGCTTGTGTGTAAGCATCTTACGTAAAATTTCAATAAAAAGTTGATCACAAAAAAAATGATGTATCACATCCTCAGTGTTATTCACTCAGCTTGTATAATAATGGAACATTTCCAGTGTCCTTCACATTACGCACACCTTAACAGAATGTAGCCATGTAATGGGGCAGCACACAAAGTATAGCCTAAATCAATATATGCTACGAGCTATTTATCTAATATTTAGCATAGGAACGATATTTCACATAAGATCCTGTGTTGTAAAAGTTTGTTTTATCATTAATTCGAGAGGGTATAATTGTATTGCCATTTATATGGCAAGCCGTTAAGGAAATTAATATATTGAGTGAAACTTCGAATATATTGAACGAAGCCTGAATATATTGAATTAAACTTTAAATATATGGAATGACGTCTGAATATATGGAATTGAAGCTGATTTCAATTATCCAAATCCACCAGTTTCATTGTTTTCATCCAAAAGACACCCTGCAGAATATGCTGGTTTTGCTAAATGACATCAGCTGAAATGTACCAATACTTTCTTGAACATCAAAACTTTTTGGAAAAGTTGCTGGTCGTACTCAAAATCACATGAATAATTTGGAATGTAGAAAGCGTCAACTTGAAGATCATACTTCAATTATTGGAACACTTTCACTGCTTATGAGTAGTAATGCTCAACAAAACATTGCTGAGCAACCATCTTTTTTTTTTAGTCTCTTACTGAGATGGAAGCTGAAATAACACTACAGACTTCCATTCAATATATTCCAAGTTCCATTCCATATATTCAAAGTTCCATTCCATATATTCAGACTTTGTTCAATATATTCAAAGTTTCATTCAATATATTAATTTCCTGAACGGCTTGCCATACATTTGAATTGAATTGAGAGAGAGAGAGAGAGAGAGAGAGAGAGAGCTCCAATGGACGAGTGAGAGTAAAGGAACGTGCCATTATACGCTCAGAAGTCGAGGGACAAAAAAACAAAAATGAATTTGCTAACCTGTCCTAATATAACTCAGTTTACTAGTGGAGTGTGTGTACACCAGTTCAGACTGCAGTCTCAGTTAATAGACGATGGTCTCTAGAAAACAGTTTCAACGTGCGTTCAGCTCCTCGTCTGTAGCCTATAAAATCTGTTACTCTGTTAACTATAAACTGGTCAAATGCACGTCTGTGAGTACTCTGATAAGGTTGTTGTCTGCTCTCAAGTGCTAAATTATCTAAGATCGGTCTGAACTCTAGGTTATCCTCCCCCTTATCATTCAAATTCAATTTATAAAAGATGAGTTGCAGCAGAAAGTTTGACGTCATCAAAAAAATAACTTGGTCCCCGATTTTCACTCTTAACTAGTTAAATATAGAAGTTGCAGGAACTTTTAATAAAGGTTATATGAGGATGACACCGAGAGTTATCTAAAAAGTTTTGCTGTTTACATTCTTGGAGCAAGCCCAAGCTCGTCAGTTGTATGTATTCGCTCTCAGCCTTTCACACGCTCACTTGGGGAGGGGGGGGGGGGGGGGGGGATTGTATTTGTTAGGACCATCTCGAGGAACGGGGGAGGAGCTGGACTTTCATATCACATGTCGAGCCAACTGGTATAATACAAGCGACACCGAGTTATGTAATGAGTGGCAAGAGAAAGGACCACAGCTTTTCCGGGAAATGTGCAGGAAAGAAGAGAAAATAATCAGCGTCAAAACAGTGCAGGAATAAAAAGTGACCAGTCTGTTGTGTTGATCCAGATAAGGTATGTCTATAAATGGTCCCTTTTGAAAAGAGCTGCATGCATACTGTTTCTTATTTTCAAGTTGGGTTCATGACTCGAACTGCTAAGATAGAATGCTAAAAAGTGGAAGTGAGCACAAACTCCTAAAATGACTGAAGGAAGTTTGATTTAAAAACAACAACAAAAAAAACGAAATCACTGAGACTGAAAACGAACACTGCTGCAACTTAAAGTGTGACTTCTCTCACTTACTGATCCCATGCTCTGAATGTTAAAATGTTCTGACTTTTTTTGAAAAGATGGATTCACTTCGACCAGAACTGATTGAATTCCATGGAGTCTTCATGTCCCACTATTTCACAGACAACTGGGAGAACGTTCAAAACTTCAAGGCAAGGCCGGATGACATACTTATTGCAACATACCCCAAAGCAGGCGAGTATACGGAACAAAAAAGAATCAGTTTGGGCGTATTATAAATCGGATGATATGTATGAAGTTTGGAAGGTTTGGAGTTTTATTGTCCTCTCTGTGTGTCTTTCTTCCAGGAACCACATGGGTCTCCTACATTCTTGACCTGCTGTATTTCGGTCAAACAAACCCAGAGCGTCAGTCATCCATCCCAATATATGACAGAGTGCCTTTCTTGGAGATATTCGTCCCATCGATTGATGCAGGTAGAATACTTATTCCTACATACATTCATTGTCAAGCTTCAGTCTTCATTGTTAGTTGTCTACCATTTATGTAAACTTCAGTGAACTTCATCATATGCAGCAGATACATATTCCTTTTATTGGTGTCATGTTTCTAACAGTGCCCAGTTTTTATCACACTGTAGGTCAAGAGACTTCTTAAGCACCTTAAAGGATCAGGGTTTTGCTCACTCCATTTGTGTCCTTTTGTTACAGGAAAAGACCTAGCAGACCGGCTCCAAACCTCTCCTCGGCTCATTAAGACTCATTTCCCAGTTCAGTTTGTGCCAAAGTCCTTTTGGGAGCAGAATTGCAGGGTCGGTGAAATCATCTTCTGCCACAATTCATGAATTTTAAAATCACACACAAAGTAGTTAGTCAAATAATGGAAGTATCTAACCCAGGAAATGTGTAAAAACAAACCCACATAATCTGGCTTCAATTACAGTGCAGGATGAATTCATAGTCTTTTACACATCGCGAGTTCTATGGTCGGGATGTTAACGCTCCTGTAAGGCGATGCAATGTTTACATACAGAGGTGTAACAACTCGGCACGTTTGTGGACTTGTAATGTGTAAAGGGCTTGTGAGAGACTATTGGGCAGAGAAGCCCATTTCTGTCATCAATATATACTAACCTGGCCTTATGAGGTTAAGCTTGTGGCTGGCTGGTACTATCAGTTACTAAAAGAAAACGCTTACATAAAAAATTTTTTTTAAAAAAGTGTCCTGCTCAGTGTTAAGCCCTCAGATAACTGAAGTATTTTCTCTTGCTACAGATCGTCTATGTGGCACGCAATGCCAAAGACAACATGGTCTCCTACTTTCACTTTGACCGCATGAATAATGTTCAGCCAGAGCCTGGAGACTGGAGCAACTACTTCCACAGATTCATGGAGGGAAAGAGTATGACACATAAAATGTTTTCATAGAACAGAGATGACTTTGGATTACTTTGGTGCCTTAATGTACTGTTCTGTGGTCTTAGCTGTGTTTGGATCCTGGTATGACCATGTGAGCGGCTGGTGGGAGAAGAAGCAGTCTTATTCAAACCTCCATTACATGTTCTACGAGGACCTGATTGAGGTTATTCATTTTTTTTTTCTTCAGGCTGTTTTTTTTCTAAAGCTCCCCATGAGTGTGTAAAATACTGTGACCATAATCTGATCATTTCCTCCCGCAGGATACTGGACGGGAAATAGACAAACTCTGCAACTTTCTGGGTATGTCTCCCTCAGCGGAGGAGGTGCAAAGAGTCGCAGGAAGTGTTCAGTTTGATAACATGAAAAAGAACAGCATGGCCAACTACTCTACGCTCCCTGTAATGGATTTTAAAATCTCTCCTTTCATGAGAAAAGGTAACTTCATAAATAAATAACCACATGTGGGTTACATGACACAAAAGAGGGCCCGTATTCACAAACATTCTGAGAATCCTCTCGGAGAGCTCCTCGCTTAAAAAAATCCTAGCAAGGACTTATAGCCTAGGAGTGATTTAGGAACATTCTCAGAGCAACTCTGAGCAAGGGAGAGACAGAAACTTTTATCTTAGTGAGGAGGCTTGGTTGACCCCGTTGCTAGGTATGACATATTTTTTTTCAGAAGCTGTGATTGGTTGCTTCAGAAACTGCTAAAAAGTCCTGCCTGTTAAAAGTGCTCCTAACTACTCCTAACGTTTTTACACCTTAGGAGCTCTCTTAAGACACTTTGTGAATAACTTTTATCTTTACAAGGATCTAGTCTTAAATTTGAGGGATAATTCATAGAAAGTGTCATGATTCTAACAATTTTGTCACCAGGAATGACTAGCACTCAGGAGGCTTTGTGAATACAGCCCTAGAGCTTAAAAAAAAAAAAAAAAACCCTGACAGATTCTCTGTTGTGCTGCAGGAAAAGTTGGTGACTGGAAGAACCATTTCACTGTGGCCCAGAACGAAGAGTTTGATGAAGACTACAAGAGAAAGATGAAGGACCCCTCACTGCAGTTCCGCACAGAAATTTGAAACAGGGCTGAACAGGCTGCGAGCATTGCTTTTGACTGATGGGCGGATGGCATTTCTGTAAAAAAAAGAAAGAAAGGAAGTGATAGTTACCACACATGTGAAAGCAGAGGGGCAGAGTTTTATCTTTTTAATAAAAGTCTAATGTTAACCATGTTAGCCAAATATCTGATAATCTGACTGTTTGTGTGTCATTAGAGGCAGGCTGTATGATTGTTCCATTTGTACTGAAACTCTCAAATAATGAATGAAATAGATACATAGGAGGGTATCCTATCTTGCTGTCAGAGTATATTCAATTCAATTCAATTCAATTTATTTTGTATAGCGTCAACTCATAACAAGTGTTATCTCAAGACACTTTACAAAAAGCATGTAAAATACCTTACTTATTGCTATATTACAAAGATTATTATATATATAATATATATATATATATATATATATGAAGTCGTCATGATGGAGTCTGAAAAGTCCAAAGACTTTCAATTTAGGAAAGACTGCACATGTATTTCCTAAATTGTTAAATAAATAATTGTTCATTTTGAATAAAGTCTCTGCTAATTGAAATGCCTTCATCTGGCCCCGCTGCTTTGTTGCTATGAGTTGAGCTGGTCTGGGAGGGAGGTTTCAGAGGGGAGGGAAGGTGCATCCAATCACTAATTAAGGCTCTTAAGGCTGATACAGAAGGTGTTCTTTAAAAGTATGTCTTATATCACTCAGATGTTAATTTCATAATGTTTATAATTACACAATGTCTGGCTACATTCTATGTATCTATGTAATTTATTTTTAGATTAACCAATCACAGCTTCTGAAAAAATGTTTCAGTTAGTGTTTTCCCATCTGCTTGAGAAACTCTTAACTCATTACTCCTTAACAGTTTCCCACCTTAGGAGCTCTCTTAAGGGTTAAGAAGCTTTGTGAATAACTTTTATCTTTACCATGACCAAGTATTAACTTTAAGGGCAAATGCTTAGAAAATGATTCTAAGAAGAATGTTCTTAGAATTCTGTCACAAGCAGCCACTCTTAGTGTTTTGGGGACTTTGTGAGGTTCATGCATGAGTTTCCTTCTTTTGTCTTAAAACCAAGCCAACAACTCTGGAAGATCTATGTTTACTTAACTGTTGTATTTTGTCCGAGTTAAAAATCAAACTGATTAAAATATCAACTGAAAGATTTATACATACATACATAGTCATACTGTATCTCTGGAAGTGTTGGTTTAATGTTTGACCAATCACACTCAAACCTGATGAAGTCACATCTTTTTCCTTTCACCATTTGAAGAAGTTGTGCAGGATGTCACAGTGAGTGTTTCAAATCAAAACTGACTTCTTTACTGTGGACAAATACTACAGACAAATAGCTGTTTTGCAAAAAAAACTACTCATCAAGGTGAGTAGGGAGAAGGCTCAGTTAAAGGTAAATATTTGCAGAAGGAACATAGTTAGATTTTTTTAAATGTTTGTTTTTAGAAAATCTGCTATCCTTGAAACTTATGAGGTAATGATGATTAGTTGATCAAAAAAAAAAAATTTTGGCTTCCTGTTTCTGAAGTTACCAGTAGTCACTTTGACAGATTTTTAGACATCTTTTGTTCCTGCCATTTTTTTTATTTTAACCATCTACATGTACTTCAACTTGCAATGACAGCAGTCCCAACTCCAAATGCCTCCTCAAAATGCCTCTTTTTCTGCAGCCAGCACTGGCCTTTTAAGCTCTGAGGCCAGGTGTACCTCATTGTGCAATTTGTAGCTTCACCTGGGCTGGAGACAACAGAAAGGGAGAAGGGACACAGGGAAACACACAGCCATAACACATGTAATTAACAAAACTGCTTGAATTATTTACAGGAACAGGTCTATCTCCTACCCTTTTTAAAGGAACAGACATGGTAAACATCTTCCAATCCAGTTTCTGCCAAAGTCCTTTTTGGAGCAAAACTGCAAGGTGAGTCAAACTATTACAACCTTGAGGCTAACATCGATGAGAATTTTCAGTCATATTGTATATTTACATTTGTAAACCTTTTTAATAGACTGCTGTGTTCCCAGACCAAGCTGCTTAAGTCTGTTATGTCATCAACTGACCATTAATGAAGATTTGTTTACCCCTTTTCTAGAAATTCTCTGGATCGCCTCCTAAACTTTCCTATTTTTTTCTAGAATTACATTTCCTACTCAAATCGCTCCTTTTAATTAATAACAAAAATGTTACAAGTGTATGAATTATCATGAAACCTTTTTAACTCAATAAAGTTATTGAGAAAAAAATTAAGCTTCTCGATAATTTTATTTTTTCCCACAAAGTAGATCATTTATATAAGTCGCAATGCCAAAGACAGCGTGGTGTCTTATTACCACTATGAGCGCACGACTGTACTGGAACCAGAGCCTGGAGACTGGAACAGCTACTTCCAAAGGTTCACGGAGGGAAATAGTATGTGCTCCTCATATATACAAGTTGTTTTCAGTGGTACAAAGATTCACTGAAGTCCATGTTTCCTTTCTGTGATCTTAGTGCTGTTTGGATCCTGGTGACCATGTCACCGGCTGGTGGAAGAAGAAGCAGACTCATTCACAAATCCATTACATGTTCTATGAGGATCTGATTGAGGTAATCTTAATGTTTTTTTTTTTTTATTGTATAAATTGCATTGGTTGAAATTGTGTGAAAGTGTTGATTTTACCAAATGCTCACAGGATACTGGACTGGAAATCGACAAACTCTGCCACTTTCTTGGTTTGTCTCATTCGGTTGAAGAAAAGGAAAGAATAAGAGACCAAGTGCATTTTGAAGAAAGAAGCGGTCAACTATTCATCGATTCGCACAATGCACTTCAAAATTTCACAGTTCATGAGAAAAGGTACAGTCAGTCATAATATGAAAAACATGAGACATTAAACAGAGTCACATTTTGAGCCATAAAGTATTAGACAATTCCTCTGTTGATCTGCAGAAAAGGTTGGTGACTGGAAGAACCACTTCACTGTGGCCCAGAACGAAGAGTTTGATGAAGACTACAAGAAAAAGATGAAGGACCCCTCACTGCAGTTTTGCACTGAAATTTGAAACAGGACTGTTTCAAATTTCACAGTTGACCTTTGGCCTTTTGACCTTTTGACCTTTTGACCTTTGGCTTTCATCAATCATTTGGAAAATGTTTCTTTTACTGAGTCTAAAGAACAATAAGGACATCTATTAACTACGACCTTTAGATCATTTCTCACACTGATACAACCAGAAAGAAGAATTGAATCGTTTTTATTTGCACCCAATTACTGGTACTGTTGCCTGGCAGGGGCGTTGGACTTTATACGCCAGGGAGATTAATCTTGTGAAATTGTAAACAAGAGATTTACAAAGAGTTCAACCTGGACTCTGACAGCAGGGATGGTTAAAGCACAGTGGGCCAGGCTGTGAAAGCTCTCTCGGCCAGGTGGGACTGGCTCCAAACCTCACAGCAATTGGCTACTGAAACTTGAACATTACTCTCTGGACATAAAACATAATCACTTTCCCGTTTGAACAATAAATACTCTGCCTTGTCTCTCTCTGTCTCTCTCTTCATTAAATTAATGAGGATAAAACATGTACAATTACTGAAAGCTACATAAACTGTTGCACTGAGCCCAACAGTGAGCTTCATGTTACCAAACCTGTCAATCAAAATTTAATGAGTTCAATCATCTGGGTTTGATCATAAGAGGGGCAGAGCCATCCTTGGTCTCCACCCTCAAATTGTCAAAACTCTTTGCTCCATGTGAGAAGAACTTGCTCTAAAGTGAGCCTCACCTCACCTCAAATAAGAAGTAAGAGAGAGAGAGATCGAGGGAGAGAGCACCTGCAATCCTGCACTCCCAAAGAAGACAGTGACATTCCTTGCCCTCATCTATATTTTTTTTCACCTTCGCAGCTGCCCGTGCAGCAGTTGACACACTTTTTGGTATATTTATGTGGTCTCTCAAGATTCAAAATAAATCTGATTCCACACCCCCACTGCTCTTCACCATTCACAGGAACGACTGCACCTCAAGGGACCCTTCATTGGAACTCCTGATGTTTACAGACGACACCACTGTCATCGCTTTCATCCTGGACGTTGATGAGTCTGTTTACAGACAGGAGGTGGAACAGCTGGCACTCTGGTGCGGTCAGAACTTCAGGAGAAGCCCCCCTACACTTCCCCCCCTCACCATACTGAGCAGCACAGCTTCAGGTTCCTATGGATCCACAATCTCCCTAGATGATACAGTGCACTGCACACCAAAACAACCAGTAGTAGGAGGGTAGAAGTAAAACACATTTAAGAAAACCAAGAACTGGATATGTCGTACCGATGTGTGCGTTAAGGTTTGGGCTGAATTGATATTATTTTATTGTCCATCTTTCTTTTGAGCCACACTTTGCTCTGCCACGTCTTTGACCTGCTGTATTTTGGTCAGACATCTCCAGATCGTGAAAAATCCCTTGAAATATTTTTGAGAGTGCCCCACTTCAGTTTTGTGATCCCCATGTTGATGGTTTAAATAGTTGTAAAAGGGTTTCAATTATTGTAAAAGGGTGGGCCAAGAAATTCAATTACTTTAAAGGCAGGGTTGGTAATTTACCACAGATGCACTTTTTAAGATTTGGGTTGAAATTGTCTTTAGGTCATGACAGAAATGAATAATTCATGTGCTCTGAAACAAAGGAACAAAGAAAATCTGTCATCTGTAGCAGTTGTAAGCATGTAAACACTTTGAGCAATGTCTGCCACGAGGTACCAATTTGATGAACAAATCATGCCTCCCTGCTCATTCTCTACCTCTTGCGTACACTAGCCCACACTCAATGAATGTCACTGATGACAGAGACTTTACTGTGAGTTTGTCGTTGGCCGTTGTGAGTAGTAAAATAGTCACGTTTTTTAAAAACATGTATTATGATGAAGTTTTGTGTTTACTTACCGCTGAATGAGACACGATACAACATAGTTTTTACACAAAGCAAGCGATGAGCTGAGGGCCGCTCTATATTAGGTCCCTTGTTGTTTACTATTTATATTAATGATTTGGGGAAATATGTCCAAAATGCAAATGCCCATTTTTATGCTGACGATACTATTATTTATTGTTTTGGAGAGACTGTGTTAAAGGCTGTTGATCGCTTGCAAGCTACTTTTAAAGAAATAGAAGCCCAACTCCTGTCTTTAAGACTAGTACTTAATCCAGATAAAACTGAAATGATGATCTTCACTAAATCCAGGGACAAAAATAACTGTCGGCCCACTCTATTTACATTTCAAGGTACTCTTATTGAGACCGTTTCCACTTTTAAATACCTTGGTATCATCCTTGATGACAATTTGTCTTTTAAACCCCATATCGAGAACCTTGCAAAGAAACTAAAGGTAAGATTGTGCTTTTATTTCAGACATAAATCTTGTTTTTCTTTTGTTTCTAAAAAGAGGCTTATTGCTGCTACTTTTATTCCATTATTAGATTATGGTGACGTACTGTACATGACTGCCTGCTCTACCTCACTGCACATGCTGGATGCTACTTATCATTGTGTGTTAAGAGTCATTACCGGCTGTAAATCACTCACCCATCATTGCACCCTGTACTCTAAAGTAGGCTGGCTGTCCCTGTCAGCTCGTAGGCCTCTTCACTGGTACACCTTCATTTATAAAGCTATTACTGGACTACTCCCTTCATACCTCTGCACCTACCTCACTTTTAAATCAAATCCATCATACAGTTTGCGCTTTCTGGACTTTCTATCTACGTCAGTCCCCAGAACTCGTACTGAGTTTGGGAAGAGGGCCTTCATGTACTCTGCTCCCTCCGCATGGAACAGTCTTAAAAAAACACTCAAATTGCAGGAACTCATCACTATTAATGATTTTAAAACTTGGCTCACAAGTTTTTTAAACGCTAATTTTGGAGTGTGTTAATGTTTCACTGCATAGTATTTTATCATCATCACATAATTGTTCTTTTAGTGTGTATTGTGGTGTTGTGCTTTGTTTTTGTTTAACATGATCTTGTCCTCCTTCTTCACCTTCTAGACTGTATTTGTCTCTTTTTCTCATGTCTGTGCTTTCTTTTTGGGTTTGTCTTATATTTATTTTTTGCTGCTGCCATTTTGGCCAGGCCTTGCTCGAAAAAGAGGTCATTTGATATCAAGCAATTCTGCCTGGTAAGATAAAGGTTAAATAAAAAAATAAATAAAATAAAAAAAAATTGTCCCTAAGAAAAGCTGATGACCGGATGTACTATATTTTAGGGCACACTTACTCTAAGCATGGTTGCCTTGTACCGTGGTGAAGCACGATTGTCTCCATTCCAAAGTCCACAGGGGCAATTCTGGGACCTCTAGGGGATCTCAGCTCAAAGGAATCGCGACATCTAGAGTTGAATCCTGCTGCGAAAGCACTCACTTCATGAACAAGAAACATTCTCCTCCATGTGAGACTTTTATTAACAACAATAGAAAAAATCAAGTTACATGAGTTTTACACCACAAAATAGTTTGTAAGGAGATGGAAGATGGAATATGCTGTTTTTGAAAAAGAATTAAATTTGTACAGGTATTGAAATCATTATTAAATTATTTATAACATATTTTGTAAGACATTTAGCACAATATGTAATTCTACTCATTGTTGAACCATATTTTAATGACAATACCATTCCTTCTATTAAAGGGTTAAAATGCAGATTTGATGTAACAATGCATCCCAACACAGTTGTACTTTTAAGTAATTTGCTTTTGTTTATTGTTTAAAATCAGTTGATGATCAGTTAAAAAAATGTCCCTTTAAAGAACATTACATGTCTTACACTGATTTCCTTGTAAATCAATCAGGACATCTGAATCCATAACATTCACACCGTATTTCAAGTCACAGTTCAGGAATGTTCCTCTTGCAGACTCGGAAAAAGCCAGGTCGCTACACTTCAGTGCGAAACTGCGGTGCAGGATTCCTCATTTTCTGCTTGTATACCTCATTGAACTGCTCATCCTGGGCCACAGTGAAATGGTTCTTCCAGTCACCAACTTGACCTGGAGAAGCAGACATAATCATTCAGGTACTTTTACTAAATAATTTTTTTTTCACTTGAGTAGAAAACACATTTCCAGCACATAAGCAGTTTTAACTGTACCTTTTCTCATGAAAGGAGACACCTTATGATTCATAACTGTGATAGTGGAGTAGTTGGTCATTTTGTTTTGTTTCATATTGTCAAACTTGACCTCAGTTACAACACTCTGCTTCTCCTCAGTGGAGACAGACAAACCAAGGAAGGAACAGAGTTGATCTATCTCTCGTCCAGCATCCTGAAAAAAATGGAAATATCTCAGTTTGCCATGTAACACATACAGTACAGTAAATCAAAGATATGGTGATCATATTTCTCAACAACAGTTTAAACATTTTTTTTTCATACTACACTGATTTCTGTCCCAACTTTGATTCACTTTTTGCTGGAGTTTTAGTGTCTTTATTTATTAAGAAATTTGACAGTTTACAAGTCAAAAAAACTCATGTTGCCGCGGTATATGCTGTTCTGGTCCACTTATGTGCTGCGGCATATGCTGCATATGAATGGCATATGCCCCAGCACATGAGTGGCACATACCGGTCTGGTCCACCCATGTACCGCTGAATATGCCGCATGAGTTGCATATGCCGTTCTGGTCCACTCATATGCAGCGGGATATGGCGTTCGGGTCCACTCATGTGCTGCAAATGATTGGCATATGCCGAGGTACGTGAGTGGCATATGCCACGGCAAATGAGTTGCATATGAGTGGCATATGCCGTGGCACGAGTGGCATATGCCGTTCGGGTCCACTCATGTTCTGCGGCATATACCGCACGAGTGGCATATGAGTTGCATATGAGTGGTATATAAGTGGCATATGCCTTTCAGGTCCACTCAAGTGCTGCAGCATATGCCGCACTCATAAGCACTTGATTGTGGCAAGGGAGACTAATAACTCCTTCAGTTTAAATAGGGTCCTCGCTTCAAGGTCGGTGCTTGGGCCCTCATAATAATTCCTTGCATTCCAATAGGGTTCTTGCACCTTGTGAGTGCTCGGGCCTTAATATCCGAGTTTTAATTATCTTCAAAGATCAGTATAAGGATAAGATTGATAACACATACTTGTTTGGAGGTCACCTGAGCTCACCTCAATCAGATCTTCATAGAACAGGTAGAGAAGTTTTGAGTGAGTCTGTTTCTTCTCCCACCAGCCGTTCACATGGTCAAACCACGATCCAAACACCACTGAGAGTACAGAATATGTATTGGAGGACGTTTAGGTCATGAGAGGATTGTGAACCTCTTTTACACAAAAGGCATATAGATGGATTTTTTTCAAGTGGTGTTGTATGAGTTTATTTGTCAATAGAACCTCAGCCTACATGCCAGCTCTCTGACCAGTTTCTCAATAAAGGGGCCATCCATGCTGACCGATATCTCCTGTGGCTTCCAATTGATTAGTGATGCACTGATCCAACTTTCTGAATTCTGATAAGCAGAACCAATCTTAAACCAGTGTTAAATGAATAACCCTAACAGTGAGGATAAGACTGGGAATAATTAATTTGCAATGTAGCATAGAGTTTTACCAACTTTGTCAACTAAAATTAATAAAATCACATGCTAACAAATAGACTTGCACTGTAGGCACAATGTGGCCAACAATCTGGTTACCACTTTCAATGGCATCACTCCCCTTCTGCCGTCAGTGAGGCCTCCTTGACTACGACCTGTGTGCAAAGCAGCCAAAGCTGTGCACTCCTTTGTTATCCATTGTTTTTACATGTAGCATTGTCTCTCAAAATATCATGAATTTTCAGTAAACTGATGAAGCATTTCCTTGAAGGCAGATTAAATCGAGTCGTTCGTGTGTGATCAGAGTCAGTCTTTAGCCAGTAGCACTTTGCGGTAACTTCAAAGCTCCAGGTATCTGTGGTGAAGCTTATAGCCTTAACATCCATTACCTCTGCTTATAAATGTTATCAACTATTACTGGGAAGTTCCTTGCGTCTTTGCAAAGAGCCAACAAAGGTAACTTCTTCCTTTCATCTGCTTCTTGGTTTGTTTGAACTCTATCTTCCAACCCTTCAAATCATTAAATCACCTTTGCAGATATTGCAAGTTGCTGTAGAAGTTGTTTGCCTGAACAGGTGTGAAAAACCTACAAATCCTGCCTTTGTTTTTAGCTCCCTTCATGATAACAATAAAGGCATAGATGTATTACATGCACTTGCTTTCCGGCAGATCGGTGCAGCCCTACTATTGACAAGTACTTCATACAAACCCACTTTAAAAAATCTTAACTATCCCTTTTACCAACTGAACTCACCCTTTCCATCTATAAAATCCTGCAGAAAGCTGCTCCAGTCCCCTGGTTCTGGCTGGAGGCTGTTCATACGGCCAAAGTGGAAATAGGACACAGCACTGTCCTTTGCATTGCGAGCCACATAGACAATCTACATAAAGAAAAGTCAAAAAATGATAGTCTATTTGAACATAATTTGGTGAGGTCCAAAATTCCCACATTTCACATCTTTTAATACAGCGTGCAATATTTGCTTTACCCTGCTGTTTTGTTCCCAGAAAGACTTTGGTATGAACTGGACAGGAAGATGAGTTTTAATGAGACGAGGAGTGGTAGGAAGCTGGTCTGCCATGTCTTTACCTTTGTAAACAGAAACAGTAGTCATTAACTGTCTGCACACATAATCTCACCTGTTTGCGTACTAGAATAATCTGCATTTGTTTTGAACAGAGAAGGTAGGTTTACATTATCCCCACACTGCCATTTTGGACACCTCTCGGTTTGCCAGATATCAATCAATCAATCGATCAATTTTTTTTTTTTTTAGAAATAGAGAGAGGTGAGAACTCAGAATGCTTTCAAGACCGATGCATAGCTGGCAACCATATAAGCCCCTTTCTCTTATAGTTGGTGTTTAATATATTATTCAATTGCTAGATCAACCTGTGAAAACCGATGGTACAGTGATCTCCAGAAAGGGCACTCTCTCGTGAATAAGAACGGTCTCCTGACGCTCCGGACATGTCTTCCCAAAATAAAGAAGATCCAGAATGTATGAGACCCACGTGGTTCCTGAGAATAAGAAAATGTAGCTGTTCAGTGGCCTGAATATGGGAAACATTTGATCAATTGAAGGTAATCATCAGCATAAAATGATTTAAAGTAAACCAGGATGCAACAAGTTACATTCTCTGTCACACAGAACCCGCACCTGCTTTAGGATACGTAGCTATAAGGATGTCATCTGGTCTTGCTTGGAAGTTCTGTATGTTGTCCCAGTTGTCAGTGAAGTATTTGGTCATGGAAACTCCATGAAAGTCAAACACTGTTGGCCTAGGTACCTGCTCCATCTGCTGGAATTATTATGCAAATATCAGGTACCCATAATACAATTTAAACATGAACAAATCTACCAAGAAAGACAATCACACAGTAAATCAGAAAGGAAAAGGCCTAAAAAATGAATTCCAATATATAGTTAACTTAAACAAATATTTTGTCTATTTAGGACAGATGTTGAGGTTCATCTTTATCTTGTTTTGTCTTGCTGCTTTTATATTTGATCTGCAAACTAAACAACACTAAAAGCATCAGGGCCTCTAACATTGACATTGGCAATGCATGATTAACTGGCTTCTCCTCCTTACATATGACACTAACAAGTTAACAGACATGGCTTTGTTGTGTCTCTAAGACAACTTAAATATTCCTGAGATTCTAAATGAGATGTGTGCCTCTGCATTTTAAGTTTTATGTTAAATGTTTGATCACCACCACCAGATAGACTGCACTATGCGAAACCTGGACGTCCAGTGCTGGATACTATCCAGTCACTGTTTCATGGACTAAGTACAGCGTTTTCGTATGATTTGAGAGACCACAAAATCACAGCTCTTGTTCTCCAGTAGGCTAATCTGCCAACTAAAAAACTCTTAGGGGTAGTATATTTCAAAAACCAAACTTCTGTTGTTGCACTTTAAATCCTTCTATTTTTCCTTTTTTGAGCATTCAAGAGAGAAAAAGTATTTCTAAACTCACCCTGCTGCGTACTGATTTCCCTCAACAGTGGTGGCTGGATCGTCCACACTCAAGAAGCCAGTTTGTTGTGAAATACTCAAAGTCACATCCTACACAACTTCCTGAAATGACTGTGTTTATGCTTTCAGTGATTTTTGTCAACGTTGAGCTTAGAGAAACTTTTGTTCGAGAGCGTCACTTCAGAACAAGTTCAACATACCCAGACTTTCTTTGCGTGAGCTGACTCGAAAAAAACCCTGAAGCCCCAGATGGAGAAGACAGATATCACGAACAGACTGTCAACTTTCTGTGTGCCGTGCGTCAGGTAAGCGCGTTCACAAAAAAGTGCGGGTGACATCATTTGACACGTCATTTGACACTTCTTCCGGACAAAATGAAATGTTACAACAAAACAAAATGTTACAACAAAACAACAAAACGTTAATTTCTATGGCATATTAGCGTAGTAATTCGTATATATATATATATATATACATATATATATATATTTTTTTTTTTTAACCAACCCTTGCCTGCAGTTTATTTATGTTTATTTATGTTTCAACTCCTCATTATGTCAAGAACTGCATCTACATCTGAAAATGTATAATAAAGGATACGTGAAAATTTGGATATTTAAGTTAAAAGCCAAATATTTAGGTAAATAGGCAATATTTTATTGAAGAAATCTACACAAAGATTGTTTTTTACTGAGCAGATATTGAGAGTTCCAGCAGTCCAAAAAACACCAGATTGTGCTGAATTCTGATGCTCTAAGCAAATCTACTGCTCTAAAGTTAGCCATTCACCTATTCACACCTTAAAAATAGCTGCACCTTTATTAAAATGCTGTGTGTTAATTGTAGCTCAGCGTTTTCACACAATTAATCTAAATACAGTGATATTTTATTTTAGGGAACTTTCTTCTATGTTAGTTTTGCACATACCGCACAAATAATTACAGAACCACCTTCATTCCCACTACAAGCACAGTGTTTGTATTTGCCCTATGACCTGTATTTATTGTTCATTTAAAAAAAAAAGTTTATACATCATACTTTTATATTGCGATTTAATATTTAAACATTTCTTTGTAATTGTTTGTGCAGTATAGGGTGCTTTTAACTGCATGCAATTGTACAATCCTGTTCTGTATAATGAGGTTAAAGCTCAACCATTTTTCTGAATATTTAAGCATATTGGTCTCTCCAGTTCCATTGGATCATTTTAAGATATACACTACCTTTCTTTTATGAATTAAAATTGTAAGTGAGGGGTCACATATAATTATCTTATAGTCTTCATTCTTGGCCTATAAGTGAAATGAATATTTCGGTCACCAACCTCTCCTGCTGAACCACTGAAAATATGTCAGTTATAAGCAAGACATCTGGATTTTAATATATAATTTTTTCAAGTAATAGTTTGTCGCCCTATATACGCACCTACCTTATGAGATAGTTGGATATGCGAACACCTCCTTAAAAAATAAATAATTTTTGCCAGTTATCATACCTTTTCTCAAAAGAGATGCCATTCTGAAGTTCATTGAGTATAGTGCTGAATGGTTGACCATTCATTTTAACAAACTGAGCCCTGCCTGTTTTTTTTAAATTAATTTTACTCAGCTGAAGGAGGCAAACCAAGGAAGCTGCAGACGTCTATGTCTATTCCCCGTCCAGTATCCAGGAAACATAAGTACATGTTACATAAATGCAAACAAGAAATGCAATTACAGCGCTCTTATGAATTTTTAATGTTTTAACTTTTGAAATTTTGATTTTTTTTTTTGTAGGTTGCAAAAAAAAAGGAATTAGAAAGGAATATGAAACTCGTCCTGTGATAGAAGAGTTCTTTGATGGTGCTAAAGATGTCAGAATCAGTGTTCACATACAACTTAGATTGTCCTTTTAAACATCTATAAACCAACTAGTATTAAATGGTGCTCTTTTTATATATTTATGCATAAGTTTGGTCTTCAATTCTGAGATCATGACTTACTCACTTTAGTTCAGATATTATAATACTTTTCTTCAAAAGCCTGTTTGACACTTAAATTGTCACTGCTTGCACTTAGATATTCCCTGCTCATGCTCAAACTGTATGCTTACACTTAAATATTGAAGATGGATGTTTATGAAAATCTGGATACAGATTTTCATAGACATCCCTTATGCTGCCTCAACAAATTGTGAAACATTTGCTCAAAGAATTTAGTTCTGCTCTCAATTTTTACAGCTCTTTCAAAACCCCCCAACCCCTCGAATACAGTAGATCTCTGCCGCATTAAGGGAACTCTTATTTTTCTTTTCGACTGTCCTGTTACTCCATGCAGTAATTCTTATTGGTGCCTGTCTTCTCTCACACTATAAAACTTGTATTTATAATTCTGTGGCTTTTTTCAAAGACGTTTGAAATAAAAAGGTATGCTTTATGAAAAGCCTGATACTCAGATAAAGAAAGCTCTTTCCTTAATTTTGACCTAATATGTATCTCTTCTGATATATGTAGTAACTCAGGGCTCTGTTCTTGACCCACTTTTAATTTCCCCTTTTTGCTAAATTTTACACTTTTTTTTTTTTCATTTCCATTTATATGTTTAATCTCTGTTGTGTGCTTTTCAAGGCAGATGCTTATCTTTAAATTATGAATTAGGGCCTGCCAGTCTAAATGGAAAAAAAATCTTATAAAACTAATATACTGGTTAATACTTTAGTGTTCAGTCTTATGCTCATGCTTGAGGAAGATTACAATCTAATGAAGTTATATGTATATATTTTTTCTTTTAAGAGAAACATAAACAAATACAGCTGAGGGGTTTCAAGTGTTGTTGTTTTTATTGGAATCCAGACATGAAAATCAGCAAGAAATACATAGCAAAAGTTGGATGAGAATAATAAACATTAATATAACACTTTACTGTTGCACTGTGATTACAGACTGGAGAGGGCACAATATTGTATTTTTCTATGGCACATTCTGCATTGCAGAGGGGGTGACAATTGTATTTGGGGTAACATATTGGCTAAAAAGGAAATGGGGTAATGGTAAATACTGATATAATGAAATCTTATGGATTCATTGGAATGCAGCAATAACATAAGGCCATTGTACTTGAAATACTAAACAAGTCAAGCATTCCACATCACTGGGGGGTACTGCAAGTCACGCCAAGGTAACTGGAAAATAACTCATGGACCTGCAGGGAAAGAGGCTCAAATTCAGTTTTATTCCAAAATGATATTAATGCATTTTAGAAAAATTAAACTTCTTGGAATGTATCATTTAGTGTTTACAACAGTCACTCAGGATAACACTGCAGTAAAAAAAAAAACCTTGACAGTCCATTTAAAAAAAAAAAAAAATCGAATGTGGGAACAACACGATGTAACAGAAATAAGAAAGCCACTGTGCTTTTGTTAAGGATCTCCAAAAAGATTCAAAGTTAATCAATAGACTTCATATTGATTTAGATGAAATGCTGTCTGTATTTCCAATACATTTGTCATTGTTTAATGAAAAATAAAGTGATCAAATATCCTTTTGAACTACTACAGTTTTTTTAATTTTGCACAACCTGCATCATAAAATACTTTGAATAGCCAAACCAAAGTCCTTGAAATAACCTCGTGAGTCAAGTATTAACTTTCACAGCTCTGCCTGTTCTGAACAGGCCACAATCTGATGTCAAAACAGCAAAGTTTCTGCACAGTTCAGACCTAAAAGCAAGACCTCTTTAGATTGTCTTTCACAGTAGGAACTACTACTATGATTCAAATACACCTTTATTCATAAACATCAAAAATAAACATATTTACATTGTTGCTTATACATCATATCATTGAAATATATTTTCCTCTTAAGTAGTAAAATACTTCGGTCTAGTGCTCAGGCTTAACTGTTAAGTGCTCTGTTATTGAGTAACGTTTAGTACTGTATATCTGAGGTTCATGCCAAGCCTGTCCTGTGAGATGCAGCCCTGCAAAGCTGTGCAGCATTTCAATAGTTAACATATTCAAAAGTTAAAATTGATTCAATGCAACTGATAGGATCATGATTATGTTTCATATTCTTAGTCACATTCTATGCAGTGCAGTCAGAGGCTTTTATGGTGCATTATTGTTGTTTGCAAAAGCTTTGTCGTACATCCAAAAACACGTTGGGATGCAATAATCTCATAGGTGAAGCTCATTTCTAAGACAATTTCAGCAACAGCTTAAAGCCTCAGAAACACTTTCATATATTACCATATTTCTGCCTCTTCCAGTTGTTTACTGCGTCTCTATTTTTGTAACCAGTTTGACATTAGCATACAATGCAGACTGGACACAAACAACAGAACAGCATGTTAGGAGCTTAGGAGTAATCTTATGCTGAGTCACTATGATACTGGTAAGACGCTATAGAGGGTTCATCCCAGTAAAAGGGTTTATAGAATCATACAAATAGCACAGAACCAACCAAGTACATGTATTGCACATCTCTACATCACCAACCAAATTGAAATGTGGGAGACAGCAAATGAACACTAAAAAAAACCCATGATATTCACACATGCAAACATTTTATTCACAGAAACAAAAGAAATACCGACACTTAAGACTAATGTTTGTCTTTAAGCCATCATACACAATGAAACTATGAGTAATGTTGATACCAGACAGGGAGTTTTGGAGCTAATATGTAAAGACAGCATGATACTAGTATACATGAAGTCCGACGGGTCTAAAGGATTTGTATGCATTTGAGAGAAAATCAGGAGAAAAAAATTGAAGGATATAATGTGTGCATGAGAGAGAGATGGGGGCAGTTCTGAGAATTCTGTTTTGTTACATCACCTAGCCTTACTCTCAGAGTAAAAGTATACAAAATCTGTTCCACAACCATAGTTTTTTAACCCTTTAACAAAGTAAAAGGCACCTAAGTGATATCCTTTAGGGTCATCACCCAGAGACACTTTAAAGTATATTCCTCTTCTAAAAATAATACATTTTTAGACAATTGACTGGAAGAATAATCACAATATTTGTCGAAGGAAGTCTTTGTGAGGAACAGTATTTGTTAAATGGGTGCAGTCCTTGGTCCTCTTGTCCAAGGTTTGGTTCATAGATCAATAATTTCACTGCTGACACTGGCAGAGTCGTCCTGTCTGCTGACCTCCAGGTAACTCCGTGACCCAGCAGGCCTCCCGGCCCTCCCTCGCACCCTCTCTGAGTCTGGGGTGATGAAAGGCCGTGTATCATCCACGCCATCCTCCCCCAGATTACCTGTTGATGTTCTGGAGGGATGAAGTGACACAGGGCAGGATACTGATGAAGGGACACTTCCTACAGCGTTCCCTGCCCACCTGTGACCCTGGTGAGAGGGTGTTGGGGGAGCAGTCACCTGTCTGCTGGGCACACTGCTAAGAATGCTGCCACCCAGTGGCATGGAAGACTCTGTTGGTGCATCACTGCTCTCTGACAGCATCTGAGGATCACTGTTCCTGCGGAGCCAGGGTCCCTGGCTGACCCCTGAGCCTGGGGAGGGGGACTGTGAGGTGTGGTTCAAAGGATGAAACAAGCTCCCTCCTTCCAGCAGGTGCTCCCGGTGCAGTGCTTCGTCAATGCTGCGGGTCAGGTCAATAGGAGATGGGGGCCTCAGATCAAACTCATAAAAGGACAGTGAAGTGTCCCGGTCCTGATCCAGACTGCCACTGACTGAGCGCTGTGGGGGTGGTCCAATGGGCTGCAGTCTCAGCAGGGAGCCTGAGGAGCCATCAGATACGCCTCGTTCTGCAGAGTGGCCCCGATGGTTGCGTCCCCTGTTGCTGTCTTTGATGCAGCGTGCCTGGACAGAGGGCTGCTCAGGGTTCTGATTCCTGATCAGACTCTTGCTGATGTCAGCTCCAGGACGCTCTTGGCCAGCCCAGTTGTTAGGAACCTCCCCAGTTCCGCCTCCTCCCACCCCATTACTGTCAGACTTTCTACAGGGCTTCCCCCTCAGGCTCTGGACTATCTTGGACCAGCAAGTATGTCTTTGATTGGAGCCAACAGATTGACCAGGGGATGGCAGGTCTCCTGTGGCTCTTCCATCTTGTCCAGCCTCCTCTCTTCTGCCACATCCTTCAGGCCTCCAGAATACCCAGGAACCCAAGACAAGGAGGGAGAAACCCCAGGCAAGCTCGAAGAGACGAGCCCAGAAGTGTACCAGCCACCATCCCCAGTTGAAGCTTGTCCAGTTACCTAACAGTCCATAGAGCCACAGGGTGGCATGAACATGCAGCCCACAGCACAGTGCACCCAGAACTGCACACACTGCAAGCACTCTCCCTAGGCTTGCCCCCATCCTCCTTCTCCCTGTCCAAGCTTTCCTCTGAGCCTCTTCAGGGGCTCCAGGGTAGGGATTCGGAGGGCAGCGTAAACGTGGAAAAACATAGCAGAAGAAGCCCAGGCAGATAATCAAACCCCAGCATAGTGACAGGACCTGAAGTGTGACAGGCACCAAAGGGGAGAGGGCTGGGGAAAGTAGATCCGCTGCCAGGAGCAGGGTACACTGCAACACA
Source organism: Labrus bergylta (assembly GCF_963930695.1). Lineage (NCBI taxonomy): Eukaryota > Metazoa > Chordata > Actinopteri > Labriformes > Labridae > Labrus > Labrus bergylta. The sequence continues at coordinate 12,571,955 of NC_089206.1, read as the reverse complement.
GCTAACACAGCCACAAGAGGAGGACGCTCCAAAGTTGAAGGTAACACACTGACTCCTTTCACCCTCATGGCAAGCAGTGCCAGGGCAGCCTGTGCCCACACAAGCAGGTGTAAAGGCAAGTTGTAGAGGGCTGTAACTGCAGGACGAGGAAGGACATTTCTTGTGCCATAGGGGTCAATCAGAAACAAAGTTGCCCGAAGGCCTCCGACCAGAAACAACAGAGCGTTGGCCAGCCCAAGAGCCCCCCGATGTGGACAGTTTGCACCAGGAGACAGGGTGAGGCCAAGAGCAGCTCCAGCAAACAGGAGGAGGAAGAGGCTCGCTGAGCCATAAACATGCAGCTCCCAGGCAAAAGCCAGTGTTCGACTCAGGTCACCCCAGTATAGAAGTGTTGCATTAGGTGAGGGACTGGTACCTGGTGTGGGCGCTGGATTTAAAGTGGAGTGGGGAGCTTGGTGAGGATGTCCTAAAATTATGGAGCGGTTCCTCTGAACAATACCAGTCTGGTATGTGGGACTTAACCTTGTTCGGACAACAGGTACAACACCAGTGGCAAGGAATGAAGAGGTCCCTGGAACAAGAGAAAAAGAGTTTAATTTATTTTTTCTTTATATTAAACTCCAATGTTAGTAGTAAACTTACAGGATAATTTAAGATACTTTCTTGTAATTGTATGCAATACGACAAAATGTCTTTAGTTTATTTCCTAATGCCATTGTTGTAAATAGCTGAGTTCATATAAAGGGTACATGTAATTCTATTTTAGAGCCACTAGAGGGGGGGAGCTCACCATCAGAGGGGCTCAGTTCAACATTTAAACTTAATCAGTTCCACAGAGACACATTGTCTCAGGTGTTTGTAAACCAAATAAATATGAAGACAGTGTCCAATAAAAAATCTCACTTTTAGAGTGTCATTGACCTGTCCTTTTAAAATTCAAATTACATTTGAATCAGTTCATCTCTCTGGCTTTCCTCTTTTGCCTGGTTAGTTTAGATATGTGCATGAGCGGCAACATTACATCCCAGCGTATGGCTTGTTATGGAAATAACCTGAAACACAGCCAGTGCACCTTTGTGCAAAAATAGTTGTACAGAACACACATCATGAATATTTACTTGTAAAGGCACACGACTGCACATGTAACCAAATAGAGGCACAATATCTCAGCTGACAAAGTGTGGATAATGTTTTACATATTCACTGAAAGTGTAACAAGGTATCGCTTTCATTTACATTAAAGTATTTTTAAAAAGATCCTTATTTTTTAGGAAAGTGTACTCACTCTCATTATGATTGGAATACCCAGCTTCCAAATGTTTCACACTGGATAAAACTCATCATCATTTACTAAGTGGCAATTGTGTAGCCTAATTAGATTATGTCATCAAAAAAGGAACATCTAAATTACATAACACCAAACAGAGTCACAACACAGCCATGAACAAGGAAACGCTCAAACCATTCAGATCTTCATTTTACAATAAAACACAACCTCGTCAAAAAATACAGTTGGTTTAATAAGCTTCCTCATGGTACTAAAGGTCACCTTACATGATAAACAAATCAGTAATAAAACAGACCATAAACAAGATGGATCATGGGACAATAGAACACCTTGACACTTGTGTATCTCATCCTCCTTATCTCCCTTTTCTTTCTTTCTCTCTCCCTCTCTTTCTTTCTCTCTTGGTTTCTCAAGCTCACACATACTTCTGTTTGTTCAAGGCACTCCACCTTATCCGCCTGCAATACCCTGGAAACACCCAACACCATTATAATCATGACGTCATTCATCACCAAGGGCTTTGTTAACTAATAGTATAGAAATGACAAAGCTTTAATAGAAAAGATACAATAACTGACTGAGCACAAGGGAATGGTGTAAATCACGTTGCTATGTACTTTATGTTAAAACAGCAAACACAAAAATATGACTGTGACTGATGGGTCACTCAGAGAAAGTGGTCTTGAAACACATCTTAAGAATTGTTTTAAACAAACGAGTGTTAACTTGATTGATGGTGGAACAACATAATATGTGTTCAAATGCCTGAAGGGATAGTTCAGATTTTTTTTAAAAGGGGGTTGAAGAGGCGATGTATGAAGTCTTCTAGGCAAAATTCATATTGACTTGTACAGTATAGATCCAGTGAGCAGCAGGCGGAGGAAGACATATGTGATGTGTGTTTTTTAAATAAATTAGGTAAATTATGTGGTACAAATGGCCCCCATCTGCTACAACGTTTAGCCTCGCTTCCGTGCCAGCATTCAGGCTGGTTTCTAAATAAAGGAGGGGTCGAGCTGACCGGGATCTCCTGTGGCTTATACATTTACTATCGACTAGTCCTTTATACAACCTCACAAATAAAGGAACTATCCCTTTAAACAATCAGCCTTCTAGAGGACTTAAAGCCCATCCTCACAGAAGACATCTATAAAGCCGACACACTGACTAATGACTCACTCCAACATGTGTTCTGCTTCCTGGCACCCCCCTCTCTCCAACCCTCCTGTCACTCAAACACACAAGTTTAACTTTCAGACTCACATAGGCGAATACTTAGCCTGAAGATCACAGACACACTTCTTTATTTATAAAGGTATGTTTTACTTCCTTCCCTCAAACTTTTTTTTCCTCTACAGGAGCAAGGTCCAGACACATTCCAGATGTTCTGATCAAATTTCACAGCTGCATACACTTAAAGACTACCCCAACTCTTGAGTGTTTCACTTTAACACACCTACACGCTGCTTTCACTGCCTTATATGTCCACGAGTTGCAAAGGATTACAAAAATAAATATCCCGTTCCTTCTCAAAGGACACACATTCATTTATGACCCAGATCCAAATGTGGACACATACATGCATACAGTACAACCTAGTAGGTATAGGCTGTTAATGAAATTGTCCTTTTGGGATAATTAATGTCTGAATCTGAATCTGAGTACTGACATAGTACTCGGCTGTTAGTTCTTCCAACGGCTAGCCAAGAAAATGACTTAAAGACTTGTGCTCATGGAACAAGAGAGCCTGAACAACATTAAGATGTTTTTCTCATGGTATCGTAGTGACTGCCTCATATACTCCATGTGTCATGCTTTTCCTCTTTCCTTTCCTTTTTCCTCAAGTCCCCTCCCTTCATCCCTTTCTCCTTGCATCTGGATTGAATTACCATTCCTCCTCTCTGCATTTCTATGCTTATACCTTTTCTTCTACCACACTTTCACCCACCCCATCTAGCCTCTCATCTGTATTCCCAGCATTCTCTTTTCAGACCCTACTTTCCTCTTGTCTTTCTCTCTTTGCATGGCTGTGATTCTACCCGCCCCCTCTTGAACCCTCCCTCTCACCTCCTGCTCATACTTTCTTCCCTCGCTTAGTCTACCCCACACAGATACCACCCCACTTTCCATGGAAATTTTTTTTTTTTCTGTTTCTTTCCCCCCTTTGAAGCTAAGTCCAGATTCTTCCAGTAAAAAAGTTGCAGCTGCATAAACATTTCCTTTTTTTCTTAATCAAAGGATAAAGGACAGTCAAATTCTAGACAAATACAAAGCACAGGGCCCTCCTTTCTTACCTGCCCTTGACAGCTGTATAGTTGTGCTGGCTGTATTTCTTCCATGTTGTGCTGTTTTGTTGGGTTGATTTGTTTTTTTGGCTGATGTTATTTCAGCCTCTTGAGTAGTAGTAAGCTTCATGGTTGTAGATGTGGTTGTTGACTGCTGTGTTGTGGCAGTGACTGGTTGCCCTGCAGTCTGTGTCGGTTTGTCGACAGAGCCAGTGGTGTCATTTGCTGTCTGGGGCGATGTCTCTTCAGAAGATTCCCGCTTCGGAGTATCTCTGGCAGTGGAAGGAGTGCTCGCTGTCAGCTCACCTTAAAAAAACATAGGAAAAGACTCATTTATGTCATGGTGTAAATCATTTTTTCACGCTGCATTTATTCTAGTAGGTTAGAATCCTCACCTGTTAACACAACTGTCCGAGGTGTCGCCTGTGTTACCACAGGGGAAAGTGTGGCTCTGGTTTCAGTCTGTGGTGTGGTAGAGATTTTACTGGCTGTTGTAAGCCCAAACAGGCGAGGCTTTGCACTGTGACTGTCCGTTGGTGGTATTTTCACATCAGAAACTTTAGATATGGCAGTCTGTGTGTGAGGCCGATACTGTGCCATTTCATCAGCATCTGTTGGCGCAGGGACAGGTGACTCCTTCTCCACAGTGGGACTACTACCTGACCCCAACTCCAGCAAATCATCCTCCTCATTATCTTTAACAGATTCCCTCTGTGGATTTTCTGCTGTCACAGGTTTAACACCTGCAGACTCAAGGACAGCAGAGGAGGGCAGAGTGGGCAAAGGTGGAGGTGAGCCTTTTGTAGGCACATCTCCTTTTGCTAATGAAGTGCTCATTGCTAAACTAGCCATATCAGTCCTGGGCCTGGAGGCAGTTGGTTGAGTTAAAACCGGCCCTCTGCTGAGGTTCTGTGTAGAAAGGGCAGATATAAAAGAAGAAGAGGACTGTGCAGGAGGACGGGATGTTCTTTGACCCTGTGTCACTGCAGCCGTAGTTGTCACTCTATCCCGGGCTGTAGCTCTGACGGGCACATCACTACGCCCTCTGGGAGGCAAAGAAGGCCAAAATCTCGGACTCTGCATGGTTGGCTGAGATGAAGAGTTAATAGGGGGGTTTGAAAGAAGGAAGGAAGGGGAAGAGCCAACGATGGTCTGGGCATCTGAAGGATAAAGGAGGGAGAGAAGGAAGCCAAGGAGAAGGAGAGACGTGGCCATGGTCCGCCTTTGACTGGTCAGCAGCGACTGGTCCCTCAGCTCTCTAGCTGTCCTCTCTGTATCACACCATTCTTCCACTGTGGTACTGTTGACAGAAAAACAGGACATTTTTACAATACGGGATTATAAGGAGACTTAAAAAACACAAAAGCACTGTTGGTATCTATGTATATAAATTGCACAAACAGAGCTAAAATCCTTTTTCAGCTCAAACCTCTGCAGATTTCTAAAAATGTTCAACTTCATTCATAAAACTGTGAAAATCTGTCAAACTTATAATGTCTTATATGAGTGTGTGTGGTAGCCCTGCTATGCTGATGCAGGAGGCAGGTCAATGAAACTGCCACAGGGTTTTAGCAGCATGACATCAGCAGACACACAGGTTGAGTTAAGGTGTCTGCTTTCAGAATGCATGGCACTTACAACGTCGCACACTGACGCTCATAAAGACAGGAGTTCAGCATGTTAGTTATATAACACGTAGCACAAACTAAATCAACAAGACAAAAAAAGGAATTGCACGTGGTTTTCTTCAGTGGCTGTTCACTATTTCTGCCTTTAAATATGTTCTTTGGACTCCTCTCAGGTTTCCTCTTGAGACTTTTGTTCCAATCCTCACTTTTCTGCTACTTTTGTTTTGAGTCATGGATGCCAGTGGCCGACAGCTGGAACACACCAAGTGGTGAAGCGCCAAGAGCCCAGGCAGTGACACACAGAACACCCCCCCACCCCCAGCCCTTAAGGATTATGCAATACCTACGAGTCATCCATCTAAACAGCAGCCAGTCATGTCCCTTCTTTAAAACATTCACCTCTTATCAAAAAACATCCCTTTTCTTCCACTGTTTGAGCCTCTGACTAACATGAGCCTCTCTTGTTCATACCAGTATCTACATATGACTCACAGTGGGAGATGACCTTGAGGAGCTGCAGTCACGATCATGCTGAAACTTCAGATGAAATAGGAGGAGGGAATGTACGGAAAATAGAAATCTATGGGAGAATTCATTGTGCAGCGTATGACTCACCGAGGGTCCATTCAAAGAGGCGATGTCTAGCTCACTGAAACACTGTGGCTGCACACCGCTGTTGGCATGTATATATCGTGCTCTTGGACCCAAGTCGGATGTGAGTATTTCTTGTGAGCGTATGTTAAGAACACGTTTAAGTATGTGTGTAAGCACGAGGGGTCAGTCACCAAGCAAGAAGTCACAAGTCATACTATTTGAAGACATTAGTGCACACAAATACAATCTTGTCTCGCTTACTGGCTCGTCTTGTACTCGGCTGTGTTTTGTTTTCCTTTTTGATTAGAGCAACTGGAGAGAAAAACTGTCCATGAGTACAGCAATAGAGGCAGAAGTCTATCTCAATCTCCACCTACTCACAGGAGCTTCAGTGTTTTCTTTTTCTGCCTGAGCCACTTCTTCTACTCCGAGTCTAATCGGCCAATCCAGCATCTGATTAATGGCTTTTCCTTTCTGTTTCTCTTGCTGAGTTATTTCAACACAGTCTAACAGCATGCCCCTATGTGTAGGTCGAACGAGAGCTCGGAGATATTGAGATAAGGTGGATAGGGAACGTAGAAATAAGAAAGATACGCAGGAAAGACGGGGGAGATAAAGATGGACGGTTGGAGAAGATGGAGGAGGCTCGATGATGGAATTGAAGCTGACAACGGAGGGAAGTGCGTAGGGAGGGGAGCAGGAATCAAAGCAATCAGTGACAGAATTAAGACTGAGAGGAGTGTTGGAGGAGGCTGTAAATTTAGAGGATGTGGAGATGGCTCTTGGATAGGAACTGACAGAAAGTAAGAAGCAGAAAATTTGAGCAAAATAAGAGTCACAAGAAAGCTGTATTTCAGGATAAGCAGGTTTGTTGTGGTCAAAGCAAAGCCATGGTGGTCTGTCGGGGAAGGCATGCGGAGAAACTGAGCCCACTTCACCTTTCCTCTGAGGTCAAGAGGCAGGTGAGAAGTCTCGAGCAGTCATGGACAAACAACATAAATAGTGAGAAATTGCTCTTAGTCAACAGACCACTATCTGTATCCAATGGGATCCAGCATGCCTCAGCCTATGTATTAGTATTAAAAAAGAGATTAATGTGTTCAATAAGATTTCCAGAGAGGACAGAAACAAGCTGCTGCTGTTTTGGAAACGCTGTCATCATTAATCTCATCTCCACACACGGGCCATAGGCGCAAACACGCAGCCACACACATGCTGGCCGTTAACCAAAATTTGGACTGGATTTACACAACCTGATTTTCCATTATGCTAATACGAATGGAGTAAATTTAAGCTGATTGGTGACTCCCTAAGCAGTCTGAATAACATGCCAGAAACTGGCAACCATGCATGACAAAGACTAGATCAGTGTAATCAGCTTGTTTAGAGTTTCCCCTGAATATAAACCGGCATGCTTGTAGTCGACCAACGTGCACCGTTTCATTTCTACATCCACTGCGACAGAAAAATACAGACACACATGCTCATGAGTAAGACGGCATGATTGTCCCAGAGGGAGAAGGCAGATGGGTGCCGGGTCAGTGAGACTATTTTTATCGTGTTCAGCTCCTCGGGGTGGAGAGGCACTCACTCTGTATTATATTTGCAGTGGAGTTTGCATGTTGTGTAGATGTCGTCACTCTCTCCAGCACAATACGTTCTTTATCCAGAGCAGGAAATGCCAACGGATAATAGCCAATATTGCAGCTGCAAGCAACAATCTGAAGATTACTACAAACTCCTTGCCCGCAGTATAAACCTGCTGGTTATACAATAACATGACTCAGTACAGCACAGCTGCTACTAATCTATTTATCATTGCAGTAGTGATGTCATGTCTACACTAATGCAAATGCAAATGTCTGTAGTTTACATAGGAAAGTGTGCTGAGGGAGACAGATGGGTGGTGAAGTTTTTTTTTTTTTTTTTTTTTTTTTCAAATGATCTCCCTCTTCTCTGCCAGATTCCAAAAAAAAGTCTGGCAGTGAACATTTTCCATCAATTTGTGTGAATGTTTCCAGTGGCAAGCATGAGTCTGTAGTGGACAGAAGGACCTGTGTCTTTTACACAGGTCCTACATGAGGACTGGATATCCAACCTAAAACAGCAAAATGTAACTTAAGCATAGAGAAGAGACAATTTCCAAAGACCGAAAGATAACATTCTGTGTCTGGTCACACTTTAAAGGTAATTGATTTCATGTTTCATCAAAAAGGTATTGGACAGTAGATTGTTGAGGGACATGAATGGATGTACCAGGAATTAAATCACAAATTGTTAAGTTATAACCATAAATGCCAACCCAACGGACTGCAAAACAAAGCTTGTACCGATTTCCAAGGTATCCATCCAATACTTGTTGAGAAAGTGTGAACCACAGTGGTTGCTAGTTTGGCTGAAAATGCCACAGTCCTAGTCTTTATCTGTGTATGGGAATATCTGTGGACACAAACTTCTTTTTATGCCAGTGTGTGAGATTTAGACAATGCCTGGAGTGGAGAGTATAACCATCATCACCTGAGTTGATTTGTAGCATCCCATTATCCCTCTAATTAGCAGAATTTAACCATCAAATTCACTCATGACCAGAGGGGCTCTCATTCGAGAAGAAAAAGGCCACAAGGAAGATCAGAAGTGGGTCAGTAGAATGTAAAAGAAGGCGATGATGATGATTGCAACGCGAGAGAGGTAGTAGCAGTGTTTTTGCAGGGTGAGCACATATGGAAAGACACAGATGGCAAAGATAGAGGACTAGTAAAGATTGACAGAGAAAACGAGGCTGTGTGTCACCGAGGTCTGCTGCACTGCAACGTTTCCTCAGTCCAAAAACAGGCAGTTAAGTATTACTCGCCATGCAGATGTGTAACTTGTTTGTACCGCACTATGCAAGGGGGAGAGGTGAGACTGAGAAGCCGTCTATGTATGTGAATCTGTGAATACGTGAGACACATAGAGAAACAGAGAGGGGGGGAAATGGGAGTATGTGTGGTTAACTTGGTATGCGGGTAGTGGGGGAGGCCGCCAGTTTAACCGTTACAAATTCCACACCTTGAAATAACATATGGATTCCAAACTGCTCTCTCAATATTCTCTTTCTTATCTCAATAATAGCTGCCACATTCAAATCATCCAATAAAACAGGAACACAATTAAGATGTGTATTTATATATCGTGAGGTGTATGAGCTTTTCAACGGAATTAAACGCTCGGCAGGAAGTTTTCAGGCAAGGTCACCCAACTCCTGCACCTCTGCCTTAGACTAAAGCTGTCCATTTAGCTCTTAAGACAAACCAAAGCCTGTTAAAGATGCCTCTCTCGTGGTGCTCCACTGCCTGAGGGGGTGCCAAAACTCCCGCGGAGCACGCGACCACACAACGAGGTCATGTTATATGAGGAGAGGAGGCTCCAGAACCAATCGTGGATGCTTTTGATCCCCAGTTGAAGAGGATGTCCAGCTTAAAATTGCTGAGCTGCAAAACATGTTTGAGTGATATTCTGCCTTCATGCAAGCCACAGATCAAAGGCTGAAGGTCAGCTTTTAAGGGTGAGGCATTTGAACTGCACCGTGGAGTCTATGGGATATACCGCACACGCACACATTCTTAAGAGACACATCACTCTGAATTCAGGGGTAACACACAAGCTACAATTGTTGACATTTGATAGGTAACAAATGAAAGAAGGTTCACTAATAAAATAACTTTTATTGTCTTCAGGGATTCTTTGGATAACCGTTAATTGACCAATAACACAGTCCCAAAAACACAACCTGAGAGAAAGTGAATCTGGTGACTGATATAGACAGCTGCTAAACCACTTCAGCCACAAAAACACTTTCAGTAAAACAGATTACAGGCATACCAAGTCATAACTGTTTGCCTGCTTCAGGGAATAAACCACAGTTCAACTTCAACCCAAGACTTACACTGTTACATCTGGTTGCAATAAAATGCCTGCTGTGTTAAATGGGGTGTTGTGTGGCAATCGTTGAACTTGCAAACAGATTGTATGTATATAAAAGCTACAGTATTATTTTGGAGGCCTCTCTGAGCATTTAACATTATATTAGCCACTGCCAAAAACCAAAAAAAAAAGTCCATTGCCATTAAAGAGCCTCAGGACAGATCATGTCTAGAGCTTAGTGGGTTTGTGCTTCGTGTGATTTATGCTTTATTTTCCATTCTGCAAAAGCTATTCTGTTATGGACAGTCTGTTCTGGGAAGTGTGTTATGTCTATGTTAACTGGAAGGTGTGCTATTATTTCACGGTGCTGCCAGTTTGAACGCATCTGGCCAAATAGGTTATATGGGGTGATTGATAACTCTTTTTAGCACAAGATGTAAAATATCTAAAGGGTACTAAATATATACTGACGTGTGCAGTGCATCGTCACCTGCTTTTCTACACTGATGTACCTTTTAAAAACCCCACTTCTGTGTCCAAGAACCCAATAAATCTCTCTTAAGCTGCTTTACACATGGACAAGGCCTTTTCCCCCATTGTCAGTGAATCAAGGCGAGGCTGTTCTTCTGTTGAATCACAGCTGACAGGGCTCTGCCTTTTATCCAGCAGCACTATAGGCAGGCTTGAGCAGTCTCTTCAGTGAGCGGCACATTCCCGCCCCCCCTTCTTCGCACCCTTTAACAGCTGGATGCGTTCACACCCTAATTAAGGTAGGCACAGGTGTATAGCCTACAAATCCTCTGTATGTTGCACCCCACCATTCACAGACAAGATCTAACCTAACAGTTGCCCAATTCATGAAAAACCTAGTACCAAAATGTATCACCACAATTCAATCATCTTACATACTAGAATGATTTGGAAGCTATCACTATTAGTGTGTCAAATTAAGGTTCCGCTTTCCGTACTTAACATACAGGACTTCATGAATGAACATTAGGATTAATAGCCTAATAATAGAGCGTATTTGTCCTAACGTCAGGTGCAGGGCAATTGCATCATTTGGGTCACTTTAGACTAATTAAATTAGCAGTTTAATAAAGTGAAAGGCTTCATAACTATACAATTTAGCAAGTAGCCTAATTAAACACACGTGGCCGGTAACAAGAAAACGCGGTAGTTATAAAGTGCGTGTAAACTCTGCTACTGTAACTGATTGTTGTAGCCTATTTGGTAAATTATAATATTGTTTGAGGGAACAATTCGACCAATTTAGAGTATTTTTCTGTACGTACACCTACTTATGGTAACAAGGTGGTGTTATTTAGCACTGGTCACGATAAACACTCAGGAGTTATTGCGTGTTGGGCTATACGGGAAGATGTCGTGACGCTTTAATTGACCCGACTGCGTTGTGCACTAACCTAAGCTTCAAGTTTACTTTCCTTGATAAGCTGTGACATAAACTACGTAGGCCTAGTGCCAGTCGGGCAACCCAGTACAGGTACAATTGCTAAGATACGTTTGAGTTGAGTAGCCTACAGCTCATTGTCTCTAAACCTGAACCGCGGCACAGGTAGAGACTACGTCACTGCGCAAAGTATCGCCGCATAGCAGCCACTCCACTACTGTTATCTTAAGTCCATCTGTTCTCCTCAACAAAAAAAAAAAATACCTGCAGATCTATGTAGCTCCTCTCCGATGGCGTCCTCTGCGGCAGGGTATGGGATAAGGAGATACCAAGGAAAATGTGTATCCTCAGTCCAGGTTAAGCGCTAATTTCCCTTTGTATACAACGCAAATCCACATAAGAGTTGAAAACGGTCCTCTCTCGAAATACAGAAGGGTTGCGATCAGCAGCCTCGTACCTCTGCCAGTCGTCAAGGCATGAGCAAATACAGAGATGCACGCCCCCTCCAACCGCTCCATCTCACTCCGCATCTCTCCCTCCCTCTCATTTTTTTTTTTTTTCTCTCTTGACAGGCGGATAAACACGATCGCCTTTTCTACCTTGCTGCTACCAACCTGCCGCCTGGCTCGTCTGTTACGCAACAGCACCAGCAGTCCGGCACGCACTTTAGAATTGATCTCCCCTCTCACCTTATTGGCTACCTTTTTCCCCACAAAGCAGCATGCTCAGACGTAACCTGCTGGAAATATGACGACATAGCAGCATCATCATAATCATCATCATCACACAGCATGCAGTGCCACTATCCAGGTTCTGTTATTTATTTATTTATTTTTCTCTTGGAACATAGCTAGAAATGAGGTGCCATACTCAGGGCTGGGTAGTTAAAGTTGTGTGAAAGCAGAGTCATGTGGAGACAAGTGAGGAGGCACCTGACATTTCTGGCACAGCGGTGCAGCAGTAGCGAGGACAATGAGCTGGGAACCGAGCTGTGCATGAAACTCTAGCTCCTGGCCTCTAACCCGGGTTTGTAGAGGAGAGCAAGCCAGTCTGAGCCAAGATGATACTGTTTCCTCAAGCTGCACCTTGGCTCAGTGCCTGCCTGCCCCCCCCCTGATTGTCTCCCCCTGTCTTACACAAGAACAAACAACTCTAGTTTGGACATGCTGTAGAGACTGCAGCTTGGCATAGGACGGGAAAAAAAAGCTATCCTGCCCTCATACGTAGTAAACCATGAATCATTTTTTCCTCTTTCAGTATTAGCCACATTCTTAATATCATTCGTACTGTACACCTGAGTCTTAAAATAACCTGTGCAGCTCAGAGGATTGTCCTAATGCCATTACATTACTACTGAGCCAGCACTGACAGTGAAGGATGGGTGGAGCGGAACACTTGAAGATGATAATCACATTATTGCACACGGATTATGATTTATATTGTTGGGGTATGATCACGTTCTTGTCAGCATGTTTAGTAACAACTAGAGACAACAAATGAATGGAAACACATTACATATCAAATTTAAAACTAGCAAAGGTTTTTTTCTTTTTTTTTTTCGTCCATCTATACTTGGAACGTTGATCACGTGAATTTATTGTTATGCAGTTATAAAATTATTTCAATCTGGTGTACCTGAGATTGATTCAATTAATCTGGCATTCTTAATAATATTTTTAAACGGCTTGGATGAGTCTTTCCTATGGCACAGTTGCCAATTACACCTGTCTAAATGCAACAAGGAGTGAAGGGGGTCGCTTTTAGATTACAAGTGATATCTACTTAACTGAATATATAGGAGCTGTATTTCAAACACAATGCTGAGACTACGGGAAACCACGTCCTCCTGTCCCTGTTTTTAACAGTGTTCAGATTAATCTTAAGGAAACTTCTTGAACCCACAATTTGTTTACAGGTGGTGAAATCATGACACACCTCACTAGGTGTGGTTCACCTTATGTGTAAACCCAAACAATTTTAAATATTCTTATTGCATCTATCATCTCCAGCTAAACCAAACTCGTGAGGATGTCCTATTTATCTTTAAACAGGGTCAACCAGTAACTTAAACTTACACACTGCCTTTGACTGACAGCCGTTGATTCACACGGGGCAATTTTAGCAGGCTTTAAATAATTTCAAGGGGGAGCAGTATTTATAGCTTGCTAAATGAACTAATTCTTAAAAAGGAGGTAGTTATCTGCACTGACACTAACATCCACCAAAACGTATCGAGGCACTCAGATCTCCCAAAGCCATACTGTGGATAGTGTTTCTATACCATCTTTGTCCAGGAATGTGGTTTATACATTCCACTTAGTCATTTGAATTGATCCTGGTCGGGGCTGTGAAATCTAACTCTGCACAGATGGAACGGTTTCTTTCTCTCAATCTATAAGGCATTGAACCTTAATCCCAGCCGAGCCAAGTGGAGATCCTATCAGATGGAAGAAGGTTTTAATTTTCTCAACAGAATAAGCCTCTTTCATTAAGAACAGCCAGAATTGTTATATGCTAACGTCCGTTCTCCACACAGATATGAGTCTGAAAAGCTTAAGATCCAAAGTCTCTCTGCCAGCTCTGTGCTTCCTGTCTGTCTCTGTGTGGCTTTCCACCCCCTCCCCTTTTACCCCATCGTTGTCCAGACACCAAAGAGTAATCTCCCCAACTCGGGGCCCCAAAAGACAGACTTCCATGTGGGGACCGCCTGCCCTCCCCAGTCCCCTCTGGCTCCCCCACAGCTGAATCCAGCAGCAGCATTGTGTTTCACCACATCTAAGGTATATCAACACAACTCTCTTTAGATTGAACCCATCTTAGGCACTGTATCAAATACGGTTATATAATACACGTGTGACCATTCAAGAATAATACCATCCATCATTTTAAGTAGTTGTCAAAGTAATCTTTTTTTTTTTTTTTGGAGCTCATGATGGAAAGAAAGATACACAGAACATTCAAAGGACTTTGATATATCCCTTTGACTCGTACAGTTAACTTGCACAGGAGATTTTCTCTATTATCATCTTAGTTCATTAAATACATTCCTCTAATTTGCAGATTTGAAACATTTGTTTGCAGATATTCACTCAGTTGCCACCAGTGCAATCTTTAACCCAGTTACAACTGTAATACCATTAAATCGTGTTTGTCATGTTCACTGGAGCTGGTGTTTAGTGGAGGAAAAAGAAAAACACACAAAAAACAAAACCAGTTATCTATGACCTCAATAATAGTATCATTACATTTACATATTCATTAAACTGTAAAGCGAGCTGCTGAATGAATTGGATTACAATAGATTGTACAGATGTGTCTGCCTTTGAGTTCAGATTCACTGATATTTTATTTATTTATTTATTTTATTTTTAGTATTTTGCATCTGTTATGTTCTTGCTGTTGTTTATGTTCTTCTGTGTTTGGTTTAGTTTGCTTTGTTCTTGTTTTTGCTGTTTGTCAAAGCACTTTGTAAACCTGTGTTTTTAAAAGGTGCTATATAAATAAAGTTATTGTTATTATTATTATTATTATTATTCCACATATTCAATTATTATATCAAAATAAAAAAATACAGTACTGTTTCTACTCCACAAACCAAACATCTATGTATCTATCTGGTCATCTATGTCTCTATATATAAATCTAAGCCATTTTATTCACTGGATTATTTAACAGATGTGGCCGTTTGGTAATTTTTTCCACATACAGTTTTACCAATGGTTTCTAAGGAACATGATGATAATGGAAGATAGCCTTCATAAAATTTCATGTACATGATGATCATGATCATAAAATCTCATGTACATGCATAAGGGACTTTCTGCATAGCATACACTACATGGGCGCACAAACACACTCACGCTTTAAAATATGTTCCCCACGTCTCTCTCGCTCAGAAAAACCATTTCACACATCATATCACTGTGCAACAACTAATTCAATCTCGCTGCTGCACATCTGGAAATAGAGAGCAACCTTTACCTGAAGCTCATAAAGTGCTGCCCCCTGGTGCCTGAAGGACTGAAGTAAACTCTCTTTAGACAAAGCTCACACGACGAGAAATGTACTTTCAAATGAAGTATTCCCCCGTGCTATCACACAAGCTGAGACCCATCCCTTACATAATACACAGGCCACTGTTGTGCTGTTTTAGCCTTTGTGTGTCAACATGCGTGAGCACAATGCTTTTTCTCTACAGATTTCATGTCTCCACCTCCAGCACACTTTCACCTCTTCTTCTTTTTTTTTTTGAGAAAAAAATGTATTCCATTTCTCTCAGACCTATTTTTTGTTCTGTTTTCATTTCCACTGTGACTCTGCCCTGAAGCTGGGCCTCAGCTTCTGTCCAGCTCTACTGGAGTGGGGATGAAAGCTGACTCACATATTCATTAAGACGCATGGCTGCACGCACGTCCACAAATAAACAAGGGCTATGGATGTAAGACATGCACATACAAACCCACACAGATGAAGTAAAGACATGCATGATGCACCTGCTCACATATGCAATCATGCCAGAATACATTTAGTATATCGTGTAGTTTCTGAATTAAGGGTTTGAGATTTGAAAATCATGAAAGTTGTTTCAAACCAAATAAAAATATAATTGCTTGGTCATATAGAGATAGTAATAGTTCAAACCCCCGGAGACATGTCCAAGTTGTCACAAGAGGCAGTCATGCATGCCCCAAAGGAGTGACAGCAGGTAACTGCAATCCCTGCTATAAAAAGAACAGCTGACACAGTCAACTAATGCCTATAGATAAACATACAGACACCATGGCACGTCACAGACACCCAGCCTTTTTTTTTACATACTATTTTGATGTAGTGCACTTAAGAAATGTACCATATTAGCTTCCTGTGACCTTTTCATGTGTGCAGATGACGTAGTGCTTCATGGTGTAACAGTAGCCAGAGGGTGCGACAGAAAGTATTCACCCAGTGAAGTACAAATATTTCTGTCCTATTTTTAAAAAAAAAAGCAGGCTAAAGAAAAAAAAAAAGCCATACTGTTTATATTATTCTGCTTAGTACTCACTGCCACCTAGAGGCCTTTTCTAGCAACAGTTAGTATGTGAAAGCCAACACAGGAGTAATGTTATAGAGAGCTTGAAGAAAACAATTAACTCAGAATATGTACACAAACATTTGATGGAAATATGATTCTGTCTTTATTGTAAAAACATCATTTTGCTGCATTTGCGCTACAGTAGTGAACTCAGAAAAACAGACTTGACAGAGGGCAAAAAAAGCAACATAAACATGTGTGGATGAAACCCTGAGATTATTTTCACCATTTTCTTTTTTTTTTTTTACATACCATCTACCTGACAAATATATCTTATATAAATACCATGAAATTTACTTTGGTAAAATGACAAATATCAATGTATTTAAAAAATGTTCTGATCTGTAAAAAATGAGTTTACCTCTCTCCCATTCTAGACAGAGATCTTTGCTTTCTCTCATGCCGACTTGGCTTTTGTCGTCATCGCAGTTCAATTTTTCTCTTTCTTGATTTTGGTTTTCTTGCATGCTACTCTCATTTCTTCTTCGCAGTTTTCCTCCTTCTTTGGCTGCGGCATTTCTTTCAGCTTTTGGAACTTTTTGAGGTCAGCACAAAACAAAACCTAAAACAGGGAAAGACACTGTGTGAGAACAGCGGACTGACTGTGAGAGACATGAAAGCAACTCACTGACAGGTAATGAATGATCACACTCACTGACTGTGCCCAACCAGCATAAGGACCCCAAAGATTTCTGAAAAAATCCCCTGTGAAGAAATAATATATTGGAATAAAAGAAAAGCAGTATTTGGTTCGTTAAGATCACATGCAACTGTGACATTCTACTGCTGGATGAAAGAATACTAACCAATATCTCTATGAAGTTTGTCTGTGATGCTCTTCTGTTTATTTCCAGAAGCATAGTTGTAGTCACGTTTAGCAATCTGCCACACATGTGTGTCTACAGGGACAGCCTCTGCCTTATCCAGGGACATCAGACATACACATTCTGCAACCTACAGTGGGTAATACAATTTTATTTATTTATTTTTTTTACATTTTTGCAACAATTTATTTCATTTATTATAAAATAAACAAGACTGGTGAAAGCTTTTTACCGCCTTACCTTAGCTCCAACACCGGGGAGAGTGCGCAGAGCGTCACAGGCCTTCAAATATGGGACACGGCGTAAACCATCAAGCCAACCGAGTCCATGGGTGTCCAAAATCTGTTTCGCACTCTGCTGCAGGAACCGAGCCCTGTATCCAAAACGGAGATCCCTCAGACAAGCCTCTACGCTGTCACCTGACAGTTACAAAGTCATAAACAGCATTATTGTGAAGACAATGTGGAGGCTTGTTGTGCTTGAAAATACACTACATTATCAATTAACCCTCTGGAGTAGCAAGTAAACATGACTGTGATTTTGCATACTTAACTCCTTGTTTGGACATTTTCAATTGTTATCACCTTTTTCAGATTAGAAGTACATGAAAAAAGCTTGAAAGGAATAATAAACATGAGACATGGGCTCATAACATTTCAGTCAAAGAAGCCTGAGAATACACACTTATCTTAATGTTCCAATTTAAAGTAATATAGCTTGGTAGTCAGACCCATGTAAAATATGGATTTGCTCTAATGAATCGTCAGTGAAGACTGACAGTGTGGGCATTTCTTTCCTTTCTATTATTTGCACTCTCTGAATCAATGAATGGCACCTTAGAGACCCGGGGTCTTATCACATCTTGTAAACACTTAAGAACTGAAACTACTTGTATGGTTCTTTAAAATTAGAAACAGAGATATAAATCAGTTTAAAAAGAAATTGTACCTGCTAGAGCAGACAGTGTAGGAAAGTTGTAGTAAGATTTGTCATCCAGCTGGCACAATCGGATGCCTAGAGTCTGACACAGACTCTCTATCATACCCTCGGTACGAGAAATGTTGTTGTTGGAGGTGCAAATGATAGAAAACAGGCATTCAGTGGGGTCCTGGCGCAGCATCCGCACACCTGGAGAGAAACCAAAAAAAGACAGGTCATGTGAGGTTTTTTTTTAAGATTCTTTTGGGGCTTTATTGTAGAGATAGGACAGTGGATAGAGTTGCAAATCAGGGAGAGAGAGAGTGGGGAATGACAGGAGCCACAGGTCGGATTTGAATTCCGGGCCGCCCGCTTGGAGGACTACAGCCTCCATACATGGGGTGTGTGCACCAACCACTGCCCCACCAGGGCCCACATAAGAGGGTTTTTTAGCTAGCTACGAAAAGAGAGTGAAATTAATATTGATGCCACTTTATGACCTACAAAAGCAAACACGTTAATCAGGAAGAAGGTTGATTTGAATTCCAACAGGGAGGAGGTGATTAAAAAGAATGCTGAAGAACCAGCTTAAAGGACAGAACAGCAAAAATAAAAGAGGTACTGCTTCTGTGGCCAAGGGGGGCACCAAAATGTATCCAAAACCTAACAGGAGCTTTAACCACAACATTTCATGAAACATTTATTGGCTATGTGTTATACAATCCAGGCATGAACACAACACTTACCTGTGAAAATGTCTGCAATGCGCTTGAAGTGGGGGTCTGCTGCCCCCCATTCCTTGTACAGATCCCCCATCCTAACATCTAGCTGGAAATAATCTCTCAGCATCTCTTCATCCTCATCAGTGTCGTTCTCTGAAGTCACAGGCACTGGCTCGTCCTCTTCCTTCTTCAAAGCTCCTTTGAATCTTTTCTTGTGCTCCGTCTGTAGAGAGGCATTGGCTTTTCTTTTCCTGTCACATCTCACTCGCTGGCGGTCCTGGGTGTTGTAAACGTGGTACCAAAGAGTGTCATCTGTCTGAGTCAGCGTCCAAACTCGTCCTCCCATCACTCCGGTCCAGTGGCCTTCTGCAGTTTCTCTCCAGCTGTGGGGTTTAGATGTGTTAATACAAAGACACATACCATGATCAATCAATCAATCAAACTTTGTTTATGTGGCACCTTTCAGACAATTTAAATTGCAGTTCAAAGTGCTTAACAAGAGTGCAGAAAAGTTGTTGACAAAAAAAGTAGTTTATAAAATCATTGCTAAAATCATTGAGACTAATGCACACCAATAAGAATTAAAAAAATATATGTATAAAAATAAAATAAAATAAAATACGACACATAAAAGCAACAAGATATTAAAATAAATACATAAGAGGAAAATATTTAAAATTGTCGTAGGATAATAAAAAAAAGACAATACAGTAATGTTAAGATTTAAATTGATATAAAACACTATATAAAAGCCAGACTGAATAATCATCATAACTAATGATCATAACTGTAATAGATCTGTCTGGAAACTCTTGCTGACAGGTTAGTTACACCTGAGGTGACGTGACCAACCTACCGAAAAGACTGTCCACAGGCCAGCGTGAGATCCAGGCGCAGCTCGGACTTCGCGCAGGCCAGAGATCTCCATAGTTTCGTCCCAGATGACCACACTGCATGTTTGGCCATACCTGTTTTCCAGCTCCCGGGTTAGGCTACCTGGCGTGATACTAATGGATTAATACTGGCCTTCACTGACCTACCTGTGCAAAAGCATCTATGAAAAGAGACATAACATAATTAACGCAAATGTCAATCTGATGCAACATTACCCAGATCCCCGGTAGCCTCTTCCGTGATGTCAACACACCTGACGATTGGCTCTCTCGCTCGTAGTAGGCGGGAGCTGCAATACAATTCATCTACGATTGGTCCATTCCATCCTCGCTAGTGGCGTCCCATTGGCTGAACTTCCTTTCCCCTCTGCGGGTGTACAGGAAGTGTACGCTCGCTCCTTTCCCGAGAACCAAAAAATCGTGTTCGGTGGTGGCGTGTCCGGTTGGCTCTCAGTTAGCCGGTTTATACGGTGAAAAAATGGCGGATACATTGACACTTTTCGCTTCCATTGGACTCAGTGAGCAGAAAGCAAAAGAAACCCTTAAAAATGAAGCGCTGAGTTCTGCCCTGAAGGACGCAATTGTTCAGGTGCGTACCGGGTGACTGAACTGTCCGAGTGGACAGCTGCGAAGTGTGATTGACATCCACTTTTATTTTTTTTACTCACTTGTTGTATCCACCTTCAGTTCTTCAGTTCACGTATTAACTGGGATCTAGATAAAGTTGGCTTACCTTGGGATGTGTTTTACGTTTTACTTTTAAAGCTACTGTGAGGAGTGTTTAGCAGAATGTGAAACAGACTTGAATTAATATTGATAACTCTTTATGAGAAATAAAAACACCATTAGAGACCATTAGTGACAGGATTGACTGTTAAAAAAAAAAAAAAACACAACAGTTTCTGTATTTTTTTTTTTTTGTAACTTAAGTTTTTATTAACTTTTAACAGTTTTTAAAACAATGCAGCCCATCTTATACCAAGAAAATAGTTTCTGTAGTTTTAACAAAAAAATAACACTTACTTAAACGTGTTAAGGACACAATCACTAAAGAGTTGTACAGCTTTGTCGACAGGGGTCACCGAAATTCACACAAACAAACATTTTCTCACAAGCTTTAAGTCGAGGTCCCTACTTCCTTTTTTTCCACATTCTTAAATTTGTCTCGACACGACCACAGACTGTATATTAATCAATACACACAAAATGGTCAACACAAGGTTAATAACAACCCCCCCCCCCCCCCCCCTTCAGCCTTATAATTATTTGGCACTTGTCACATTTTGAACTAGAAAACTAAATCTGCTTGCCTCTTGCTTGTTTTAATAGGCTCAAAATGTCTGTGGTGCATCAGGAGTGGACAAAGCCATGGGTACTTTGCTGTACAGTATGACATCTCGCCTTAAAGACACCAAACGCCTGGCATTCCTTTCTGGCAGCATAGCCCAGTCCAAAATCTGCACGGAGCTGCAGCTTGCAGGTATTTCTGATATATTTTGAAATGTTACATTCTGAACTTGACTCATACTAACCCAGTAGATGTGACTTTAAACAATATGTTAGGAAATATTTTCAGATTATTAACTTCTGACACCAGAATATAGTTTTTCCTCATAATCAAATTCAGTCAGAACTCAATGTTTGGCATTATGTGTGTGCTCTGCTCAAAAATATTAAAGGAACATTTAATGGTCGCAGTTTAACACTGAAGTCGCATAAACTTCAGGGCAATCAATATAGAGGTTAGGTTCTCTGCCTGGAACTGGCCCAGGCTGGGTCGGGCCAGGATCCTCCCCCACCTGGTCCTGAGGTCGAATAATTTTTTTCTGAGATCAGCATTTACACGAGGAGAGTTGGACAGAGCTGTAGAAGGGCATCATGAGAGACGCTTCATACGCATGTGGCAGGCGTGAAAGAGTCTGGAGAAGCCGTGGTGAACATTACGCAGCCTGTAACACCATCAAGCATGACCGGTGTGGCGAAGGGTCAGTGATGGTCTGGGAAGGCGTATCCTTGGGGGACCGCACAGACCTCCATGTCACATCCAGTGGTATCCAATAATGGTATCGGTATGAAATCCACCGAGCTATTATCAGACCATATGCTGGTGCAGTGAATGAGGGAGGCATTGATGCCATTGACTGGCCCTCTTGTTCCCCTGACTTGAGTCCAATTGAGCACCGATGGGACGGTATGTATCGGAGCATCTGCCGCAACCAAGTACTGTCACAGACTGTCCTGGATCTCACTCATGCCCTGATCCAGGTCTGGGAGGAGATCCCCCATGACACCATCCGCCAACTCGTCAGGAGCATGCCCAGACGTTGGCGAAAGTGCAAACAGCCCCTCGGGGGCCATACACATACACACTACTGAGTCACATTATTAGTTGCTGTGATTAAATCCATACAAGTTGGAATAGCCTTTAATTTCAACTTTCTACTTTGAGTTTTGGTGTGATTTTGAATCCAGCCCTCAGTGGGTTGATGATTTTTGTTTTCATTGGTAGTTGTTGTTTAATTTAGTTCTCAACAAATTATACAAGTACACCACATAAAGATTGTCAACTTGAGTCATTTGATAATCAAGCTCTGATGTGTGATATAAGTGTTCCCTTCATTTCCTTTGAGCAGTGTATATATTAAGATCTTTCGCTTTGTACGTGTGTGTACGTGTGTGTGTTTAGGTTTTATGGATAAATGTCTAAGGTGAAAGAAGTAAGCAGAATAAGTAAGTGTAGAGAATCCTGCAATGTTGAAATTAACGAATGTCTGTTTACTTTGCAGCTGCACTGGACTTTGTTAAGGGCCATCCTCAGGACCCCATCAACCAGAGGGAGTTTGAAGAAGCATGCGGAGTAGGCGTGGTCATCACACCGGAGCAGATCGAGGATGCAGTGAGTGCATGACGTCACATCTCCACGAAGGGCGACTTTTACAAGCTTCACTGGGTGTGGATGTGTTCCGGTGACATTGAATGTTTTTCAGGTGGAGAAGGTGATCAAGAAGCACAAGGAACAGCTGTTAAAGGAGCGGTACCGCTTCAACATGGGACTACTAATGGGTATGATTATATGATTACGTTTGTGGAACATTGTTGTAACAATTGAAGCCATAACAGAAAGAAAGAGTGACTCACTGAGCTTTTGTTTCTGTTGCAGGAGAGGCACGTGCTGCTCTGAAATGGGCGGATGGAAAAGTCATTAAAAATGAGGTGGACATGCAGGTGTGTTTTTTTTTTTTTTAAAAGAGAATATGATGAAAGAGGTTGAATATCTAATTTCGTATTTGTGTGTTAATTCTACGGCATAACATTACACGTTTTGGTATTCCCTCTTTAAAGGTGCTACACCTGTTAGGACCCAAGACAGAGGCTGACCTGGAGAAGAAGCCTAAGGTAAAACACATCCTATAATTCAAAAGAACATACATTTTGTTCATACACTTAATGCAAATATTAAATAGATAAAATAAACAACATAAGAAGTGTTCATTATTGAGCTGTAAAGACAGAGCCCGGCTAGCCTTGTCCCTTTGTATCCGGATTATAAACACAGCTCTGCTAAACTACGTGTTCATGCCACAAACTACAATTTACATACAAACAATAGTTACTCTTTGCAATTACTTATTTCTCAAGAATGTCTCATTGTTTTTGTGACTGTTCTGTAAGTGTTAAGATTAAACCTGCGGTTAATCTCCAACTGTTTTTGCAGCCCCAGAAAGCTAAAGTAGCAGAGAATGAGTCCAAGGTGAAGAAAGAGGAGGTGGCAGTGAACGGTAAGAAGAAGGCCGAGTGGAAGGGGAAATCGAGTTTACTTAATTGTGTATGCATTAGGTTAGTGGTTTGTCTGCTTTTTTAACTTTGCTTGTTGTCAGGTGGGGCGGTGACAGGGGAGGTAAAGTCACTGATGGAGCAGCTCAGAGGAGAGGCGCTGAAGTTCCACAAACCAGGTGAGAAGGAAAAACACCTGTACAGAGACATCTCTGCTCTTTGCTCGTTTTCTTTCTTTTATAAAGTAATGTAAAGGAGTTACACACTGAGTATTTTCCAACCTTGCATTACAGGAGAGAATTATAAAACTGAGGGTTATGTGGTCACACCAAACACAATGAACTTGCTCAAAAAGCACCTGGAGATCACTGGTGGACAGGTACTGCACTTAATTTGTTACTTTAGGTTTTGAGAATAAACAAGATCGCTTGCAGATGATGAAATGTATCGTTTATTTTCTCCTTTAGATACATACTCGTTTCCCTCCTGAGCCCAACGGTATCCTTCACATCGGACATGCCAAAGCTATCAACTTCAACTTTGGCTATGCAAAGGTACAAGTTGTCCTCTTGTCCCCCGTCACTCCTCTCTTTGTGTTGCTGTTTATTACAAACGTTGTCTCTTCCTGTAGGCAAACAACGGGATTTGTTTCTTGAGGTACGATGACACAAATCCAGAGAAAGAGGAGGAGAAATACTTCACCGCTATCAAAGACATGGTGGAGTGGCTTGGTGAGGATCACTCGAATGTTCTCACACCTTTTTGATTCCTTCATGACGATAGTTTCTCATCAATGTGTCCGACTTACCGCAGGCTATGAACCTCACGCTGTCACGCACGCATCAGACAACTTCCAGCGACTCTATGATCTTGCCGTGGATCTCATTCGAAGGTGATCATTGGGAACTCTGTGTACTGGTTGTTCTCTGTGCATATAAGCCTGATGGTGTTTAATTGTTATTTTTTTGTTGTCCTTCAGGGGACATGCATATGTGTGCCACCAGAAGGGGGAGGAACTGAAGGGCTACAACTCCCCTCCATCCCCGTGGAGAGACAGACCCATCGAGGAGTCTCTGGTGTTGTTTGAGCGGATGAAGAAGGGCATGTTTGCGGAGGGAGAGGCTACGCTCAGGATGAAGATGGTCATGGAAGACGGGAAGATGGACCCTGTGGCGTACAGAATTAAATACACGCCACACCATCGGACAGGAGATGAATGGTATCAAACCAGATTTTTTACGCTTTTTTTTTTACCATTTCATTCAGTATGCTTTTATGACAAATATTATGACATGCCTATCTCTGCAGGTGCATCTACCCTACCTACGACTACACCCACTGTCTGTGTGACTCTATTGAAAACATCACACACTCACTCTGTACCAAAGAATTCCAGGCCAGGTATATATCATTTATTTTATATTTTCTTGTTGCTGGTCTCCTTTTCTTATCATTTTTCTTCTTGTGTGACAGGCGTTCATCATATTTCTGGCTGTGTAATGCTCTGGATGTGTACTGCCCCGTGCAGTGGGAGTACGGGCGTTTGAACCTCACCTACACTGTCGTGTCCAAGAGGAAAATCATCAAACTGGTAGAGGCTGGCGCTGTCAGGTAAAACACAAGTTATTCTTTAGCTCTTTTTTTGATTTACATATGGTAACAATTTTTCTTGTAATGAAGGTAATAAAAAGATTCATCAAATCCTGGAAGCATTTGCACATCACTTCAAACATTTGTGAAGAATGGAGGAGCAGTTAAAAGTATTCTGTTCTGATTACAGAGACTGGGATGACCCCAGACTCTTCACTCTGACTGCACTGAGGAGAAGAGGTTTCCCACCTGAGGCCATCAACAACTTCTGTGCGCGGGTATGCAGAAACGATGGGTCGTTACATGTATTAAGACAGGTGCTGTATTATATTACAGCACTTATTATGTTCTATATATGCTGGTAGGTCGGAGTCACGGTGTCTCAGACGACAACAGAGCCCCACCTTCTGGAGTCATGTGTGAGGGACGTGCTGAACGAAACTGCCGCCAGAGCCATGGCTGTGCTGGAGCCACTCAAAGTCACCATAACTAACCTTCCTGAAAACTCACGGGTTCGTGTATGACTTCAAGAATAACACGCCAAACCGCCCTTTAATTACTTGTAATAAGAAGTTTATTCTGTCTTCTTCACCACAAGTAACATCAGGGTTATAACATCTTCCTTCTGTCATCCTCTTCTGTCCCAGTCAGATGTACGGGTACCAGACTTCCCTGCCAATGAGTCAAGGGGCAGTCACACGGTTCCATTCACACGGACAATCTTCATTGAACAGAGTGATTTCAGAGAGGTAAATGACAGAAACAAAACTCCCACCCGTATATATATATTTCTTTATTTGTGGACAGGGGATGATCATGTACATATTTTGCAGGTGATGGAGAAGGGCTACAAGCGACTGACACCGGATCAGTCTGTCGGTCTGAGGCATGCCGGATATGTCATCTCTGTCCAGAAAGCCATCAAGGTAAGACCCTGGGTGTTTAGATCAGATGTGCCTTGAAATCTACTCAAAATCAGACGGGACAGAATAATGGGTTGGAAGGATTTACAGGTGATAAACTGCTAAAGCAACAGTCGAAACCACTCCTTCATTCAGTCAATGCTCCACATATTCTCTTTCCATATACTGTTTAGCAGTTCCCTTGGAGCTTCTGAAGTATTATATTTTATTATTTCATTTTACACATCCTGCTAATGTCCCCTTTGTCTCGCAGGACGCTCAGGGCAAAGTGGTTGAACTGGAGGTGACCTGCTGCAGCTCTGACGCTGCGGAGAAACCGAAGGCCTTCATCCATTGGGTCAGCCAGCCGCTGGTGTGTGAAGTGCGTCTCTATGAAAGACTGTAAGTCAAGAACAATTACTGAACTATCCTTTCTCAACCGTAATCTGTGTGTAGAAAAATGACTTTAAATACATTCTCGCTGTTTTTGTAGATTCCTGCACAAACATCCAGAAGATCCATCTGAAGTGCCCAGTGGCTTCCTGACTGACATAAACCCTGTAAGTTACTTTGCACCACTGTTATAAAGGTCTGTGTGGATTAACTGACATCCATTAGCGTGTGAAGTGATTGTTGTTCGTTTCGTCTTTTAGAATTCCCTGCATACCATCAGCAGTGCCTTAGTGGATACCTCGGTCAAAGGAGCTGAAGTGTTTGACAAATTCCAGTTTGAGAGAGTTGGCTACTTCTCCCTGGACCCTGACAGCACTTCAGACAAGGTACAGTAAGAGAACACATCTTTGAAACTGTTATCATTATTGAAAGCTCCTTCAGAGGTTATTTAGAAACGAGTTTAAAAACATATTGCTAACGATGTATGGTATACCTTTTGCCTTCCTTCTGTTGCAGCTTGTCTTCAACAGAACAGTCACCCTCAAAGAAGACCCCGGGAAGATCTGATGAGCTGAGATCAAGCTGCACTTCTTGCTTCCCATGAGCCCACAGATACATGTCCAAATTATTTGCATCACTTTATGTGTAATATCAGCAGGCACACAGACTTCTATGTTTGAGATTGGGATGGATCAGTTCCTGTAATAATTACATGTTGAATGTATCACTTTGCTCAATCTTAAATTTGGTCAGTCAGTGTCAGAGTCTGTTTGAGTCTTGGCTGCAGTTACATTCACTTGCCTTGTTTCTTCTTTGTTGAATATATACAACCTTGGACATCATTGTTCAACAAAGATGTCCTGTATGTTCATTTGATATTAACATACAGGATTTAATATTGACTCCAGGCTGATCTTACACAGAGGAGATGCTCTCAAATGCCATACATGGCTTTTTTGAAAAGGTGGTGAGACACTGCCAAACCATTCTGTGTTTTTAATACTCAAGAGGGATTACCATCTGTCCTTTTGACAGGAGTTCAGAATAAATAATATTTAAAGAATAGCAATGTGTCTGTATTTACAAGATCCCATTTGTTTTTACAATCTATATATTATATATGAACACTTTGAAATATTTGATGTTATATGATGATTTCTCTGTCCTGAGTATAATTGTGTAATTACAGTATTCAATCTAGAGGCAGGCGGCATTTATTGATTTGATAATATAACTGGTTGAGATTGGATTTCACAAAAAATGTAATAAATGTAGACAACAGAGGGATATTGCTTTACTATACTACAGCCAATAAGACAAGATAAGATCAAACACCAGCTAATAATCATGGTAAGAATATATTTTTCTAGGTTCCTGGATGTTGCTTCCTGTCTTGACCAGGACCCTTTGTAAATTAAATTCTAAATCTCAATAAGAGTTTCCTGATTAAATAATTTCTAAATAAAGTAAGTGGCAGTTGTGCAATAAGGCAAATATTGACAGCAAAAGCAACAAGCAAAAAATGATATGCATTAAATGATGCATACACAAGAGGACTTAAATGTGGGATGGGCAACTTTGGTCACAGCAAGGGTCACATTAATTTAATTCTCACTGCCAGGGGGCAAAATTATAGCATACAAAAACGATTACAGTCAATTTTGTCTCCAATTTAACTCGACATATACTAGTGATCAAATATTATTATGGACATATTTCTGGTTTTCATGATTTCATGGCAGATTTAATCATGTTTTCTTCATGTTCCCGATTAATTGATGTGTAAAAATTGACCTGAGGACCACGTTGAGGGTTGATGGGGGGGCCACATGTGGCCCCCGGGCCGCCAGTTGCCCACCCCTGCTATAGATGATAGTCTGAAGTGAACTATTGTCTTGGATTTTTAAGGAAACAATAAGCAGACATGCATCCATTCATAAATCAGACAGACTACATGGGAAATCCAAAAAAAATAATGAATAGAATAATGCATCAAAGATAAAGGAAGAAGAATATAGTATGAATTAAAACACACATGGTGGTCTTCTCCAGTTTTTTCAAGTCAATGTTAAAGCAGATTTTCGTCCAAACAGAAAGCAGTGAGATGAAATCCATGTTCACACCACGCTGAAGTAGTTTGCGTGGGAATTAACCCTCACTTGCCCGGAACATCCACAGCACCACTCAAATATTCAGCTCATCTCTTTGGGACCACCTTAAAAGATCCAGAAGCCAGTGAACCACTTAGGAGCGTCTGCCTGGCATAACTGGGTTTTAAGGTGGACTGACATCTGCTCAATCTTTGTCGGCTGTTTTGCTTGTGTGTGTGACTCCTTTAAAGGACTAGCCTACAACTGCCAGATATCGCGACATCATGTGGTGGAAATATCGCGACAACAAGACAAAGTTACAAATCGCTTTCTGATTGGTCCGGAGTCACTGTTGTAAGATGGCGCCCAGCGAAAAATGATTGTTTAAGGGAAAAGAAAAACTAAATAGCTTGCCACTTGGAGAACAAAACACAAAATAAAGAATCAACCCGCCAGATAGAAAGGTCAGTAGCCCGTCAGAGGCCACGTTTTGAGGGTAGAAACGCGCTTGCGGTGGTTCGTAGCTCGGCCCGGTTGTGGAAGAGGGGTAGCTAATGTTAGCATGCTTAGCTTCTGAGATGACAGAAAATGTAGTATGTTTAGCGTCATCGACAGCAGACAGGATTATATCGCTTTGTGTGTACTCACAAATGCCATTCTTATCTGCGCATGATCTAGTTGTTGTACTTTGTTAAACAAAAACGGCGGGCTGAGTCGTGTTTGCAAACAACACGCGGCTAGTTAGCGATGCACCTGGCTAACCTAGCGTGTTGTGTAATCAGCTGTTAGATTAGGTGTTGTAGATCCACTGCACCGCACACACCATCGTGACCCATTGTGTAAAACTTGTTTTCATTATGCAGCAGTTTCCGTCACAGCTTTGAATACTGCATCGGATTTGGAAAGTGGCCGCGCTTTTGTCCCCGCTCGTACACTCAGACAGATTTAACCCTTCATGTTCCTCTCTCTCTCTCTCTGTGTGTGTGTGTGTGTGTGTGTGTGTGTGTGTGTGTCAAATACAGCAGCAGGTTATCCAAACACACAATATGAGTTAAAAAAAAAAACCATAATATTAACTACTAAAGTAAATATTAAGTAGTATTAAAAAAATCAGAATTTGAATATATACAACCAGGATTTAACTAAGCATTACTAGTCTTAAATAGGAAGATTAAATGTAAATGTGCATAAACAGAGTCATAAATGGTTGTAAATTAAATATGAAAGATTGAATGTAAATGTGCAAAAACAGAGTTGTAAATTAAATATGGAAGATTAAATGTAAATGTGCAAAAACAGAGTTGTAAATTAAATATGGAAGATTAAATGTAAATGTGCAAAAACAGAGTTGTAAATTAAATATGGAAGATTAAATGTGGAAGGTTAAATGTAAATGTGCAAAAACAGTCGTAAATGGTTGTAAAGTAAATATGAAAGATTGAATGTAAATGTGCAAAAACAGAGTTGTAAATTAAATATGAAAGATTGAATGTAAATGTGCAAAAACAGAGTCATAAATGGACAGTATTCACATAAGTTAAAGTGCATGAGTGTAGACATATAATAAGCAGAAACTATACAATATAACAGCGAGTAGACAGCCAAATGAAGTGAAGATGAGTGCAGGGATAATTTGTAAATTTATGTGCAGAACAGATTACAGTATGGAGAGACAGATATTATCATGATGACAGTTCTCTGCTCGCGTGAGGTGAGCTGTTGTACAGAGTTATGGCCTTCTGTAAGAAATGCTATTAATGGTGGTGAATTGTTATTGTCTGAAACATGAAAGTTCCCAAATATACAACTAATTATCCCGCAATTCCTCAGATCCCTCACACTGAGGAAGATCCCGTTGGCAGCAATGAATAACTCCCTGGATGGTACAGGCTCCTATGAGGAGCTTGTGAGGCAGAAAGCTAGGAGCATCCCTCAGCATCGCATGAAGGAGTTCCTCGAATCCTTGGCCAACAAGGGTCCAGATGCCCTGCAGGAGTTCAGCCAGCAGAGCGGAGATGCTACAACTACCACTACTACAATGGTCTATCAACAGGAGGCTAACTGCATCTACACAGACAGCACAGAGGTGGCAGGATCATTGTTGGAACTGGCTTGTCCGGTAGGTTGATACTCTGAACTGTTACAAAACAATCTGTAAAAGAGGTATTTCAAAATGAAGCTGTCTGACAAGCACTGTCTTCTTGATGCAGGTTCAGGTGCAGGTCCAGCCGCAACAGATACAGGAGTCAACATCTCAGCAACAAACTGTACAACAGACTACGGAGCAACAGATAGTGCAGGTTTGTACTTCTCTCTACTGTTTCTGCGTTGTATTTATCATAAAGCAATGTTCTCTATTTTATTAAATATATTTTAACATTTTAGATAAACTATTATTTGCAGATGACATTTAGAAAGTTAAAACAAGGCTTTGTGCAAGCATGTACAGTTTTTCACTTTTGGGAAGGGTTAAGGTTTGCAAGTCATGCCTAGAGTTTCTTTCTTTAGGTACTAATGCTACCTTCAACTAAAGTATTTACTAACTTCCATTTAAAGGTGCAAATCCAGGGTCAGCAGCAAGGTCAGATGCTGAGTCAGGTGCTCCAAGTGCCCTCTGGCTCCCATCAACAGCTTCAAGGATTGACCACTGCACAGCTGATTCAGCCTGGGGAACTCACGGAGGAGCAACACCAACAGGTACACACCTGAATAAAATCATGGTAAATCTCTCATTTTGTCATCAGACAGAGATCGAATTTACTTACTTATTATCTCCCCATGTATTAAAGCTGCAAGCCCAGTTGGTGGCAGCTGTTGCAGGAGGACAACAGATCCAAATCCAGACAGTGGGTGCCCTCTCTCCCACCCAGCAGCAGGACAACACTGAGAGGCGGGTACTGGGAACAACCATTGCAACATCCCAGGGAGCAGGTGTCCTCCAGCCAGCCAAGAAGCGTAAGGTCGACATGCCCATCACCGTGTCCTATGCCCTGCCTGGTCAGCAGGTGGCAACAGTACTAGCTATCCCACAAGGACAGGGCCAGCAGCAAAGTTACGTGTCCCTGCGGCCAGACCTGCTAACTGTGGACAGCTCCCACCTGTACAGTGCTACGGGCACCATCACAAGTCCCACAGGGGAGACCTGGACAATCCCCGTCTATTCTGCTCCTGCTGGTTCTGGAGGCCGCGAGCAGGTCACACACATTGCCATCCCTCAGGAGGCCTACGGCACAGTACAGGTGTCGGGTGCAAACACTACGACAATGACCACAATGCCAACACAAGTCACTATTGAAAACGATAAGCTGAAAAACCCTGCCAGCCAGAGTCAGACAGCGCAGGCTGTCTCCAGCATTACAAGCTCTGGAGGAATGGGAGGCCAGGAGGAAGTGGTGCACACGCTGGCTGCAAACACACTTTTCCCTGCCCAGCTGATGAATGGAAACATCCACATCCCAGTGGCAGTACAGGGCTACTCCAACGCTACACAGTCTCTTATCTGGGATCCACAGCAGCAGGTGCTGCACACACAGGGGCTATCAGCGCAGGACACACAACAACTGCAGGTATTATCACAGATGGTGTCCTTACGGCTGCAGGATAAACATGAAGAGTAAAGATTTCATGTTGCATGAGGTAACTGTATTTGTGTCTGTGCAGGGTCAGACAGTGGTAGCAGAGGTAGATGGTCAAGGCCAGCAGCAAGTGCAAGTACAGGTGCAGGAGCTGCTGTTGCCTGCCACTCTGAAGCCGGAGGAGGGGCTAGATGTGTGGCGGCTTTGGGCTCAGCGGAAAAATGCAGAGATGGACAAATTAGACAAGAATAAATTAGCACCCATTGGCCGTAAGTGCACTGATACAATGTTAATTATAGTACTTGGTAATATTTTATTGTTGATGTGTTTTGGGAGTGTAGAGATAATGACAATACACAATATGTCTATATATCAAGTCATATTATGAATGAGTTTGTGTTTTGTGTGTGTCCCAGGGCGCCAGGCATTACGCTTCCAGGAGGACTTGGTGTCATGTGCTGTAGCTGAGCTCTGCATTGGGCTCTCTTTGATGACAACAGAATCTAGAGGGCTGGAAGGGGAGTCATATGAGGCTGATGTTCTTTACTATGTATTTCTGTGCATACAAAAAGTAAGTTCACACACACTCTGTGTTCATCATCCATTCCACCTCTGTTGGTGCCTGATGTAGGAACACTTTTTGACGTCATCTTTCTTTCTGCATTTCACCCCTGCAGTATCTGTTTGACAACGGTCGTGTGGATGATGTGTTCTCGGATCAGTACTATACACGCTTTGCTCACAGTCTGCACCAGATCTTGGATCCTTGGAGACCTTCTATTCATCCACTTGGTGAGGACTATGGTTGTTTTATCAAACCTAGAATGGACCTGCATTGTGTGTTTCTCTGTAATCAAATAAGGTGGTTAGGAGTTAATATTCTACCCCCCATCTAAAGCCAATCTAATATTCACATTTAGCTCAATTATTCAGCTGCAGTGTGCCAATGTAGCCCAACGCAGGCTCATATTCAATTATTTTAAATAGTTAGAAAATTCCACATTAAAAGCCGGCTGCCTGCACAGATTTTCTGTGGTTTCCTATGATAGCTTGAAGCTTTCTTTTGTTTCCCTTTTTTATATTTATTTTGGGGCTTTTTCGCTTCATTTTTTGGGGTACAACCTAAGCACTAGGGCATCTTGAAACTTTTTGTTAAATAACAATGGCAAGTTTTTTTTTTACAGCTTTGTTATTTATGTGAAAACCTTCAAATTAGTGCTGTCAGTTGATTAAATCCATTAAAAACGTAATCAAATTTTATTACTGGCTTTGCAATTATTTCATTGCAATTAATCCTACATATTGATAACAGGAGAATGATTGCATCAGTCACAAAAGCTGTGGATGTATCTTAAATGTTTCAGAGAAATAGCTTTAAATTAAGCCAATAAAAGCCTATAAAATATGGTAGAAGAAAAGGAAACTTGTAACTTCTTCAGATTTGAGAGGGACTCCAGGTTCAAGTTTTAAGCTTTAGTTTGGTTGATGGATGATTTTGATCTGTTGCTTCAACCTTCATCATGGTTCTTTTGCCTTCAGTTTTGCTTTTGTTTTCTTGATATTTATAACAAATGTGTCACTCATCATAGATTATATACTGCCTGCTGTTTAGTCTGCTCTTTACCTCTCCCTCCAGGTTACGTTATCCCCAGCCATGTGACAGAGGAGATGCTGTGGGAATGTAAACAGCTGGGAGCCCACTCTCCCTCCACACTGCTCACAACTCTAATGTTTTTTAACACAAAGTGAGTTTCACTTATTTACTTTGGGCATTGTTAAACTTCAGCAATTACACACTAATGATTTCCCTCTACAGTACCACTTAATCAGGATACCACTATATTCTCTACCTCTTTGTAAACCCATATCTTCATTTTGATTGCAGGCACCTTCATTTGATCACAAATGGACCAAATCAGTTTATGCACATCTCTATTATTTAAACAGGTATTTTCAGCTGAAGACAGTGGACCAGCATCTAAAAGTGGCCTTCTCTAAGGTTCTGAGACACACCAGGAAAAGTCCCAACAACCCCAAAGACAAAAGCACCAGCATCCGGTACCTGAAGTCAACAGAGAGGTTCATAGGACAAAAAGGTTCGAGTGCACATGAATGTAACTTGTGTTCTGCTGTATGAAAGGTAAGGCTTGTTTAAGGTAAAGTGGGAATTTGAACACTTTATTTGTATTTGTCTTTTTTCAGTAACAGATGACATGTACTCAGAGCAGCTGGAGGACCCAGAGAACCCGC
Organism: Labrus bergylta; assembly: GCF_963930695.1. Classification (NCBI taxonomy): domain Eukaryota; kingdom Metazoa; phylum Chordata; class Actinopteri; order Labriformes; family Labridae; genus Labrus; species Labrus bergylta. The sequence continues at coordinate 12,537,844 of NC_089206.1, read as the reverse complement.
TACGATGTCCAATCAAACTCTATGATTTCTACCTCTTCAAATGGTAAATATATAAACCTAGAATAAGGATAACAAGGAAATAAGTGAACATTAAGTGTTTATATAGGAACTTCTTAGATACCTAAGTAAGCTGGTATTCCTCAATACATAATTAAATAATCAGAAATAATGACATATGAAAATAATTTTCAGATACAGTATCAGCTTAATCACGTCGCCTTTTTCCTTTGACGGTCAGGGTTATACATTGGTTAAACTAGTCAGAACATTGTTGCTAGGCAACAGACAAAAAAACATAAATTCTGTATGATAACAGTGAATTCCTTATATTTTCTACCTGTTTAAAATATGCATGCGGATAAAGGAGTGTCTATTATGTCACTGTCCTTCACGATTTGTGAAACGGACAGCACAGGATATACTGTATCAACTCTTTTGATCGTCCATTCATCATCTAGTTATTTTTCATTTCATAATGGAGATATCTACGGAGGAGGATTAGGGCCAGCCATGAGAAATAATGATAGGAGGAAGATTTTTTTCCCATGATGCACTTCTTGAAAAAAGTCGAAATGTCGAGAATAGAGTTCAAATAGAATTTTTTGTCATTTCGATTTTATTCTTGAAATTGCGTTTCAATTTCATAGTGCATAATGAATATCTTTTTAACATACAGCAGTGATCCCTGCAGACAGAGCTTTGTATGTCCATTGTATTCTGTGCCTGATTGTTTATGGGTGTGAGGTGTGAGATAATGGGGATCAGATGTACAGATCATTCTAGATACTATCATGTAGTATAAAAATCAGAGAAAGTCATAAAGGCATACATGACTTGGCTGAATGAATGGATTTGGATTCTGTGTTTTATCTAAACTAATTAGGCTGGTCTCATCTCTTAAAAATGTCTTTTGAATGAACCTAAAATAATTAATGATTGATGTCAAGAGGACAAAAGTTCAATGGCCAAAACTAGAAGAAGAGTGGAAGATTGTAAAACACACTTTTATCACGGCGTAAACCTTGTATTCCTCTTCCTTGATCATAGAAATACATTTTTAGGCAGACATAGGTCAAAGCTGTAACTTTGACATGTGTTAAATAAATATCTCCTGAAATGTGCTCACACTTTGCTCTCTGCTCCTCTGTCAGTCCGCAGAGCGCCAAAGGTCGCAACGACACCTTCTACCTGACTCCTGAGCCCGTGGTGGCTCCGAACAGCCCCATCTGGTACTCCACTCAACCCATCCCAAAAGAACAGCTGGAGCAGATGCTCGCACGCATCCTCGTCGTCCGTGAAATCCAGGAAGTAATTAACATGTCGGAGAGCGTGCACTAGTCAGAAAGGAGAACAATGAAAGGACTAGACTTTTCCTCTCTCTTTTCACCCTGCCTTTGATTGCTCATTATCAGTGGTTTTCTATTCTCTCACACCCTCCTGTGGTCTTTAAGGGTGGTATGTATATGTTTATATTCATTATATGTCAGCATATCTTACACATGGACTGTACATACACATTCAACCGATACAGATATCAGTTTGTCTTAATGAGGCAATCTGTCTACCGTTACCACCGTTTTTTTTTTCCTTTTTGTTTTGCCAAAGGATGTGGTGTCTAATCATTTTTATTGGACCTGACCTGAACTCTAATTTAAATCATTTTTAACTGTTGGTTCCCCTCACTGATTGTCTGGAACAGTAGTTCATTGTCTGTCCTTGTTTAGTTTTAATCTGTAATATATTTCATTTATATATTTTCACTGGGGTTGGCCTGCACTGTGCTGCTTTTCCTAGACAATGCTCTTCTTTCCCTCATCTGCCTTTCTCACTGTTGAGTCTCAGATCGAATACCACAGTGGTATCAAGACTGTATTATGTAGCCAGAAATAGGCTAAAAGCTCATTTTCAACACGTGTGTTTTACCTGCTTCTTTGAACGTCACTCTTGTCTGTCTTTAGCAGAAATCCAACAGCGATCTCTTGTTTAGTTAGTGAATGCTGCTTGGGCGGTAGCACCCCCTGTTGGACTGGCCCGGCAGCATTAAACCACATCAGGACAAAGACTTAATTGCAATACAGCATCATCACAAAACATGCGGCCACTAGCACTTGCTAACACAATGAAGACGAGCAGATGTAGAAAGAGGAAGACCGCTGCTGGATCCTTTTTTTTTTTTTTTTCTTTGACCATCACCGACCCCAAAACTCACCCGACGAGGGATCTATTGTAACATACATGTTTATTACATGACAGAAGAAAGACTCTTAAAAAAAAAAAAAAAAAAAAAGGAGTGAGTTGGCCCTTAATGTTCTATAATGTAAAATACTCATAGCTCCTTCATGTACTGTAATGGGTTTCAGTCATCCAAGGAGAATGGCAGTGCCTGTGTTTTTGAAACATGACCTTTTTTGTACAGCCACTACACCACGTGTCTGCCTTTCTAGCATCTCTGCTGTCAGCTCTGCACATGCATCTTCACGTACTGATAGCCTGCATTGTGTCGTATAAAATGATGCGTAGTGAGTTTTTTTTCCAGAGAAGCAGAATAAAAGTCATCTCACAACATCACGTCACTGGTAGTGGAGGCAAACGAAGCCACAAAGAGTTATTTATACAAACTCAATGGTTTATCTTTAACAAAGGAAAAGTGTTCTATTTAAAGGGACCTGTCCAACATGTGTGCTTTATCAGTATTTCACTTTTTGTAAAGGTGGCGGCTTCATTGTTCCCATGAAACTCCGGGTAAGTGATTCACAACAGAGGAACAGGTCTGACCTGACTGGGAGGTTCTTTACTCAATCTTTCCCTCTGGTAACAATATGAAGTGCTGCGTCTGTGGATTTGCAAGTTGTCCGGCTAGTTTTCTGCCTGCGAGGCCTGCGCACACTGCATTTTTTTCTGCAGCTTTTCTTTTACTTACATCCCAGGAGCAGGTATGAGACCAGGGGATTTTTTTTTGCTTTGTTTTTTAACCCATTGTCATGTTTTAAAATTTTCATATTCAAGAATTATGTGATCCAGGATTAAACACTGACGACGGCAGTAACCTCCTGAGTAGGTTCCCAGGATGGAGAATCTGCTGCATTGTATTCTGGGGCTGGTCTGACGGGGGCATCTGCCGGTGATGGTGATGTCTCCTCCTTCCTGCTCGATCACCCCGTCCTGAGGAGCTGTGGAGTCGCTCCTGACTGGGGTGGTTAATATTTGAACTGGCTCCCTGAGTTTGTGTGCTGACAAGAAACATGAGACAATGAATTTAAACCAAGACGATTAATACACAATATCTGAGCTGAAATTGAATGTGCTATGTGTTTGTGCTCACTGGGAGCTCAGTTCGGTTTTCTCACCTTGCGGAGGTTCCTCCACTGAGCCAGTGTAGCAGACACTGATGAACAAATATGTACTGCTCCTGTTTACACACAAAGGAAGGCGCAAATAGTGAGGGCGCTTCATCTTGAATATGAAATGTTGGCACACATTGTTTATGAGTGCTGAGATGATAAATTCATGAGTAAGTAAACACTAAAATACCAATCAGTGGATTTCAGGTAAATACAAAACCTCAGCAACTATGTCACAGAATAATCGTACAAGTTTGACCCATAACTGACCCATCCCCTATATTAGAGTTACAGTTTGATATTGGTCAAATCTGATACTTTTGAACAAAGATAACACATTGTGTCATACACAGTCGTATATCTATTATCCTAAATAAGAAGCTACTTTAATTAGCTGACGTTAGCATCAGGACAAGCTATTTCTTGCTGTTTGTTTCTGTGTTAATGACTAGCCAATCTAACTAGCTGTAGCTTTCTTAACAAAAAAAATATGTCTGCAATGAAAGCCAGTATGCGTCAAATGTCAAACTAAATCCGGCTTTCTTTTCAAGAATTTTATGCTGCTAATAATTGTGTACTTTGATTTTTACGCAGGATTTTCTTTTAGGAATATTTCCAATTCGACACAAGGCAACTATAAGGAGCTTCCATTTGTGTCCATGTTGGCCGTCCCTGCTGCCCGAAATGAGTTATGCTTTCTCTTTTCTGATCCTTTCCTGAATGTGTTGAAGTAAAAACCTCCTCCTGTCTCTGTTTGACAAGCTGACATACTTCTCACTGATACTTGGCTGGGAAACTGTTAACAAATGCTTTCTCGGTCTACAAGCGATAATGTGGTTAGTTGGAATCTGTCGTGGTGACAGAGCTGACAGGTATTAAAAGGAATTTATAGTTGATGATCAGGTCACACTGAAGTTGTCAGTATTAAGATTTATAGTGCTTCATGACCAGTTTTAAACTCCTCACAGTTTATTTAAGATCTCAAACTCCCTTCATCACTGCATGTGAGTGTCTGTATTGGACTGACCACATTCTGGACCATCCACATTCGATGTAGCCGTAGGTCTTCCACAGCAGCTCGGATATCAGGCTGGACGCCCCTCGCGCTGAGCTGCATCAGCCACAACAGTGTCACAAATGTCCCTGAACGTCCAACACCTGCACTAAAACACACACAAAGATGCAACGTCTGATAGGTAAACCTCTGAAAACTGTAGAAAAAGTACTTAAGGGGCACACTTTCATCATAAACAAAATGTGCTCTCTGAAGGACGGGGAGTTCAGAGTTCACACCTGCAGTGCACCACAGCTGGCCCCAAGCGTGGGATGGCTTGCAAATGCTGCCGCACATGCTCAGTGAAGGCACAGAGGGAGGATGAGTCTTTTGGGACGCCCCGGTCTGGCCAGGTAGGATAGTAGTAGTGTGTTATTATCCTCTCCGTTGGACAGTCTCTCTGAAAGAAAAATCCGCTTCCTTTAATCCAACCACAATGGTTCTTCTTATCTGATTGATCACAGGGAAGTCAACAACAGTAGTTTATAGTTACCAAAGGACAGCGGGATGTGTGTTTGGCTCACCTGTCTGAGGTTAATGGTGGTGATAAAATAATCTGGACCTTGTTTGCGGGTCACTGTTGTCACTTGGATCAATCCATGATAAACTATCCCTCGATTCACAGGCCAATATTTATCACACAGCACCTGCACAAAAAGAAACACGGGAATTTAATATGATGTACTTCATATTCGCCTTTTCAAATAGACTAAAGCTTTTTTTCCACACATTTTACACATGCACTCCTAAAAAATTTCCGAGAGGCTGACTCCTGAGATTCTTCCTGAGTTGCTTGTTCACACATGTCCCTCACAGCGGAAAATTTTCCATCGGTCGGGGAGTTGGAGATCTCAGGGTCTGACGCTATGATGACAGCTCTTGCCTTAATAATAATGATACGCGTAAAAGAAAGAGCTACACACATATCATTGCTATGGTCAGTTGCTGTACTCAGGGTATAAATATTCCACCCACACCCCCATCAGCTTACTTGACTTCTTGCAGAATTCTTACTAGGGAGGCTGGCAGGAAAGATTCTCGTTGAAGTCAGGGTGAAAAACATGCAGCTTGTTAAATGAGAAAATTGAAATAATCTAACCTGAGATAGTTCCTTGCTTGAGATGAACAAGACACATAATTCCTACAAATGCTAGAAGGCATTAACACTCACATGAACACATATGTTAAATTTGGTTCCTGCTCCAAGTTTTTTGTGGTGTAGTAGTCTTAATTCGGATAAGCTGTTTGCCCCACTATTTACAGGTTATATGCTAAACTAGGCTAACGATCTCCTGGTTGTAGCTTTATTCATAGAATACCTACATGATAGTGGTATTAATTCTCCTTTCTAACTCTAAGCGCCTCAAAAAATGATCTAAAAAAATGACTTAAGATAAGGACAGAGACGCATCAGGTTAAAGACAGACAATCACAAAATAGGCACACACACTAACACACACACTGAGTGTTTCTTACTCACTGTGTCCTTCTGTTTCAACGATGTCACCATGACAATTATTCTGACGTTTTGCTCCCACACCATCCTCCAGAAGTCAGCCATGGTGTTGGGCAAAGGACCCTGGGTGCAGATAAAGTCTCTTTCTGATCCTCCGCCCTAAGTGCAGACACACAGGTATTAACACGCGCAGACACAGGGGCAGTAAAGCAGGTGATGAATATTAAAGGTGTGTTTCAACTTACAGGAACAAAATTAGCGTTGATGTAGTCAGTGTGTGAATTGGAGTTTTGAACAGACAGCCTCACTCGACAGTGGTCATCTAAACCAAACGTGATCAGGAAAAGGAAATCAGACACATCATACATTGACAGTGACACACATACATGTCGTAATCTGCCCCAGTATGATGATGAGTTTTAGCACTGACATGGTAATATGTAGGGGTATCTGTTCTTCTCTCTGTTGGCCTCCAGGTCCCCTGCTCTGGTTGGGAGGTCTTTGCCAACATCATTTAGGTCCTTCACAAATCCAAAGCACACATAAGAAACACGTTTAGCACTACAAACAATGAGTCTAAAACAAAGTGTATTTCCAAACGTTATAGTTACCTCAAACTCCTGTTTGAAGCCTCGGTTGTCATTGGCTGCGAGTGCCTGGCACCGTATTTGACACTCTTGTAGAATTTGCGCTCTTGAGAAAGTTTGCAACCTGTGTAACATGAATGCATAACATTGAACTGTTTTCACAACATCTAAGCACAGACACAATGAGGATGGGTCTGGTATTTCTTAATGTCAACAAATGCAAAGACAAAAAAACAATGATTAATTGACCCTAATGAGAATTCAGACCTTGATTACCTTAATTATTTTAGGCTTAAACCTCTACAAACTGTTTCCCAAACTTTACTTGAGCACACAATTGAGCCACAGGGTAGGCCTGGCTTACATGTTGGCTCATTAACTGTTAATTCAGACACTCTAATTATTTGACTTGAAATTTTTGTAAAGTTTGAGGAACATCTTAAGTTCAATAAATATCTGTGCATGTCAGTTCTAATCTTGATTTTTGAGATGCCTTTTTAGTAATGTTCTATTCCCAATACAGTTCAACGTCACCACAAAGTAGTGAATCCAAAAGTATTTAACCAGTTTCAGTAAAAATATAACCACTATAAGTTATATAAATATTTGTTTTAATGCAGGACTTTGTTTCAATGCTGCTCAAGCTTTAGCTTTATGTATCAACTTGCAACTGAATGTACATGGGACCTGTTTTTAAAGAGGAACATATTCAGTACGGACATCAGGGTCCAGTGCCACAGATAGGGATATAAGGAAGTTTGAAAACATAGAAAGACTAACTTACAAATCACCAGTTTTGTAGTACAAAAAAAAATACAATACTATTAGTGTAACTCAGAATATAAGCAATGTGTACCTTACCTCATGTCTGTTTTGCAGTCAAACTTTTTTTTTCTTTTAATGCAAGTTTGGCTGGAGTTCAGGTATACAGTTATTCAAAGATGATTTTGGTGTTCTTCTGAAAAAAGGTGATGTTAATATCAATAAAAAAAAAAAATCATCTGACACATTGAAAAGCTACCTGTTGTTCTTTCCCTTATAAACAAAAACACAGTTTTTGAGAGGAAAGAAAGTAAACATAACCTAAGTCATAAATCCTAAGTCTGTAAAATAACATAGAAACTAAGTTTTTCCTCTCCCGTGTTGTTTTGATTGTAGAAAGCACACCAAACAAGACCAGGCCAACACTTGCACAGCCTAAATGGTAGTCCTGACACGACAAGAACTAAAACCTGCTCCAACAGGTTTTTCAACAACAAACACCAACAGGAAGACAGAACACAGTCCCCGCAGCTTTAGAATCATGCGTTGTGCAGGATTACCTTTCCAAACCAGGCTCTGTTGGTCAAAGTTGGCAAAAAGCTGAAGAAAAAGAGTCCAGGGCCATACTGCTCCAAGCCATCCTACAGTTGTCTGGTTATAATTAAGCTCTCTCTCTTTTGCTTGCTCCAGAGAGGACGTGTAATGGGTGGAGACAAAGTGGGTGGAGAGAGGAGCACTAAAGCTCTTGGAGGGATGTCAGGATTTGATGGCCTCACCTTTTCTTACACACTGTGTCATTCTGCACACCTGGGAAACAATACATGTACCTTTTTTCATATTTGTTTTAAATCAATGTCAGAATTGAGCCCCTGATTTCTTTTTTTAACATACTGAATAGTTGTCTATACTCACACAGACACTTCCCTTCAGATATTTACATTATATCTTTTAACACTTGATGCTGATTCAAGGCCAGATTTAAATGGTTATCTTGTCAGGGATGAGCTAGTTTATTGTAGCTTTACTGTCAATTTTTTTTTTGTGTATTTTAATTCTTGTGGTGTTGCTTTAATCTTGTAAACCATAGAAACATCCCAACAAGTGATCTCAGACTTCAGATGGATAGATGTGCAAACAAAATACTTTGTTTGCATCATGTCTTGTATTTTATTGTCCGAAAAATTGTCCCCCCCCCCCCCCCGTTGTCTTAAAAGTCCTGTATGCTTAACACATGCATTTCAAAGCACACATCCCCTGATAAATGGATATTAAAATAATAATAATCTAAATTTTAAAAAAAGTGTATTGCAGGATAATGTTAGAATTTAAAGTTAACATCTGAATTCTAGTTCATAAATAAAAAAAAAACACCTTGAAAAACTCCCTTTACGCCAAACTCGTTAAATTTCGCAACCATTCGTTAAAGAAAGAAGAAAAAAAAAAGAACTGGTCCTGCAGCCAACTTCTCAACAAATGTGTAAAGGTGTAAACAGGTGGCAGAATACAGTAGGCTGTATGTTGTGAACTGCGCATGCCCGTCTGGAGTCTGGAGGACAACCGATTTTGTTTTCGTTTTCGATAAGTTTTATGACCGTAGGCTCATCCGATTGGGTGGCTGAAGAAAGGGGAAGCAAAAGTTAGTTGCGTTATTTTGTCCTGCGTGAATCGGCGAGAGCAAAGGACTGTCGCTCGGCAACGTTTGACATTTATCTGCAAGAAACCTTTCAAACTTGTCACGGTGCAGTCTGTGGAGGAATAGAACTGCGGGGGGAAACTTAAAGTCGAGCATTTCTCTTTCCAGATGTACCGACGAGGGGTAATCTGAGAGTTCGCACGCGCTTCCTGGTCCGCTGGACTCGAGACAGACACAAAAGTCCGCGTGCCACTCGAGACAGATAGCACGACGCTGCGAACAGATAGAAATGGATCATGCATCACCGCAGGACGCTCATCAAAGCAAGGTAAGGAAAAGAGTTTCATTGGCGTAAAGGGCTGCCTGCCACCACAGCACTGACAGTTGTCTCGCAGGGGCCGTGTGCTCACATCCTCCTCCTCCTCCTCCCCCCCCCCCTTCCTATTCCCCTGCAGATTGACAACCACATGACCCACCCATGTTGTTATCTCATAACGTAATAAATGACTTACAGAGATCACAGAACATATTAAACTAACATACCAGGAGATTTAAATGCACATTTAACACACAAACATACATAATAACAAAATATTATAATATTATATTCTGCACAGTTTGAAACTATGACCAAACAAACAAAACGTTTTTTTGATGTGTTTTTTTTTTTTTTTGACTTTTTGTTCATTTTTTTAAAATATAAAAATGTATTTTTTCTTAAGTCTATAAATAGATTAAAACAAATAAAAATAGATGATTTTTATTTTTTTAAAAATCTGACTTACAAAACCAGACATATTTATTTATTCTTCAATATTTGTCATTTTTAAAATATAAAAAAATATTTTTTCTTAAGTCTATAAATAGATTAAAACAAATAAAAATAGAAATACAATTTTTTAAATCTGACTTACAAAACCAGACATATTTATTTATTCTTCAATATTTGTCATTTTTAAAATATAAAAAAATATTTTTTCTTAAGTCTATAAATAGATTAAAACAAATAAAAATAGAAATACAATTTTTTAAATCTGACTTACAAAACCAGACATATTTATTTATTCTTCAATATTTGTCATTTTCTGCTTCAGAGTAACTATAAAAAAACAAATGATTGATTTTTTTGAGAAGATATATTCTATTATTTTTCTCATAAACAAGAATAGTGTGTCAGGCCGAATATTTCCATATACCTCCTGCACTGTAACACCATAATAACAGGATTAACACTTTGCATTCTTCCTTCAGAGCTCCATGCTGCGCCAGAGGGAACACAGTGATGAACCTGTGGACATTAGGCCTGTTGATAGCTCAATTTCTCCCTCTCAGGTACATTTTTTTTTTTTTTTCCAATAGGCACCTCCACCCAGCTTATATGTAACGTAACACAGTTTGATAAAGTGGTTTTCCACCTGTTTGATTCAGGAAGAGAAGAGGCTGATCAGAAGAGTACGAAGCCCATCCAGACCGAGGGCATGGCTGTCCGGTTCTTCTTACAAACCAAAGTTTGGAGGGCGATTCAACAGACCTCGGTAAGAATGACAGGTAGAAACAAGGAGCACGATGCTGATGTTTTCCTAACTATTTGTTTTCTTCGATTCATTAATATGTCTCACTTTTGTGCAAGTTAATTTACCTGCAAAATATTGTAGATGATGTTTATAGTGACTCTGATAAAATCCTGTTTTCCCTCTTCAATCGAACAATGCTGTCTTCCAAGGGATGACCACTCATTCCACAAACATGGCTACCACAACCACAAATACCACCACTACCCTCCTCGGGGTTTTTACCACCGGAAAGAATATTTCCAGCCTAAACCTCACCACTCTGCACTGAGGGAACACGAGAAGGAGAAGGAGCGGTACGAGCAAAGAGAGAATGCTGACGGGAGCTCACTTCCAAAACAAAACAGTGGTAAGTAAATGTTAGCAGCAGCGGCTTGTAAAAAACAATGTTAATATACACAGTGTCCACAGAAACGACCCCTTTGTCTCATTGGGACTTTGAATCAAGAGAACAGGTGCTTAAAGACTAAAGACAAAATGTTCAGTATAGCAGGCGATTAGAAAGAAGTGTACTGAGCCCTTAACATCACCAAGATATGATCGCCTCAGCTACTCTTTGGACTCACTGGTAATTAGGGGCTAAGTAGACCTTATTTGACATGTCAAATGAAGAAAGCACAGGTGTCAATAAAGAAATGAATGAAGCTGAATTACATTGTGGACTTTAACAGTAACACCTGTGTGTGTGTGTGTGTGTGTGTGTGTGTGTGTGTGTGTGTGCTGCATATATATGTCATAGCCTATCATGAAGAACAAACTCAAAAATAAATATTATTAGACACGTTTTCCATACAATTGATCATGACTTTGAAAAGTAGCATACGCAGTATTACACATGACCCCACACCCATTGGCGACAGTCTTCTACTTACCTACAGCATCATCCACATTCACACACTGAAATAGTTATGATGAGAAATATTAACTGAGTCAATCTAACTCGGTTATAATCAGTATTGTTTTAAGAATTTGTTCATAACATCTTGAAAACAATCAAAATACAACAAACTTTTTTTTTTTTTTTATCAGTCAGCCTTAAAGGTGCACTGTGGAGTTTTGGTAGAGAAATATGAAAGTTTGGGAAGTGTACAGATCATGTGATATATGTTCATAACTCTATACACAAACTCTCCTCAGAGTAAAATTTTGTCCCTGTAACACTGTTTGAAGATAAAATGCCACGTGAGAAGTTTTTGTGGTGGGCTGCCAACAGTGAAACCGTAACTCTCCTGGTAGCTTTTTAGCCCCAAACAGTGTTCCAGGGACCCATTTTTTCCTTTGAATAACGTTTGTGTAGTTCAGAAAATATAGCATAGAATTGTTTCACTTCTCCGATTTTCAAATTACCCTACCAAATCTGCATAGTGCACTTTGAAATATGTCACAAGGCAGCTGTAGAAGGCCGCTAGCTCTCCCCCGTTTCCACTATCCTGCTGTTTGTTGCCTCATCTCATTAAAAAAATAAACACAGAGGAGTGGTTTCTATATTCTCTATTCGGTCTCAGCGAAAAGTGATGAAGGATATTTCCCAATATGCTTAACTATAACCTTTTACTGTTTTAATATTTTTGGAATGAGTTGCTATAGTCTAGGTGAAAATACTTCTTGCCATCGAGTGTACATATGTGTTAGTTCCAAATAGAGTTTATTTCCAACCTTACTTTATGAAACCGTGCATACATCCTGAATGTGTAAACAGAAGAACACACTTACCCTCTTTTAATACATGCCGAATATGTACAGTTGAACACCATTTAATCCCTTCCCCTTAAGGTGGCTCTAATGTATCTCTTTTTATTAGCTATACTTCCTTTCTTGAACCTGTTCATTGGTTTCAAATGTGTCACTGTGAAAATGCGTTACATGTCTTCTGAACGGTGTACAGTTACACAAGCAAGTCAAAGATAAAATTCTCCCATTTTTAATGCAAAAAGTAGAGAATAGAGTACCATTTAAAGTCCGATCCAATATTTCACCTCCACCTTAAAGTTGTCATAGGGTTGAATCAGCAAAGAAAACTGTGCTGTCTCAACGACTGCTGAACGTATACAAACTGCTGTAAGCATTTAATATTTAAGATACAGAATGAGTACACATTAGTACACTCTTACACAGTACAGCAGCTAATTCATAGTACTGTGTCAGCTATAGACATTATCTACATGCACTTCATTAGATGACCATTGGGTGGCAGAATAGGCAAGCAGAGGCACACTTGCACATTTTCCTGCACACTTTGCATTACAAATATATTTTGAGGGCATTTGCTCATCGTGGTATCTGCTGGTTGATAGGTAGTCACTCTGTGGTAGCAACAAACCAGTGTTACATAATGCTGATCACAAAGAAGCTTTTCTGGGGCTCAGTACATGGATTATGTCAACGCTGTCACCAGAGAATTGATAGTATCCCAGGCATTGTGCACATTGGGTCTCATGTAAAATGTGTAATTTAGTAACAAGAAGATAAATGATGTACTTGAGAATTACCTCATTCTTTTGTAGGTGGAACGAGGATGAGAGTAAACAAAGGGGAATTTGTATTTGTTACCATCATGTTACCTTGGTTTTAAACTAGCTGTCAAGTCCGTGTTTTTGTTGTTCTTTTCCTGCCTAATAAAACAGTGTGTTGTGTTGTTTTTAACGACTGAGCCGCTTGGTACTGTATGTTTTTATCTTCTCCTTGCACTCCGGCACTGTATGTGTGCGCACACTGCAGCACTGTGGAGGTGTATGTTTGTGTATGTGTGAGTGTGGAACAGGTTTTTTGTGTGCCTGAGTGATGGTGCGATGATGGTGACTCATCGCTGATTTGTGTGTATAAGAGAGTGAGAAAAAGAGAGGGAGAGACTAGCCAGCAGTATAAAAATCATCCATAACACAACTATTGCTTTACAAACAACAAAGTAACGCTGTAATTAAAAAAAAAAGGAAAAAAAAGGAAACATGTCTCTAACAGGAGGCGGAAGAAAGACAGATGACTCAAAGATGCACCTATAGATCGCTTAGGAACATATAGGTATAGCTCAAATAAAAGAGGGCTCTCTGACATGATCACATATAATTCTTCTTTGTATTCGAAAGCACTCATGAATCATGTTGATGTGTTGTGTTGACAGTGTGTTTTGTATGTTTTACAGCTTCCAGACCTTTCTTACCAAGGACAACCTCCAGCAGAGACAAGGACACACAGTTCAGTGTAAGTTCAGAGGCTGAAAAACTCTGCTTGTTTTTGCCATAAAATGTGGAAAATTACACAGCGGGGGCTTACCAATTCTTTTTCAAATGACCCAATATGACATTTTTCCCTTCCAAAATAGTGCAAACATTGTTTTAGGCAGGGAGCTTGTGGTAATTTCCTTCTCATTAGTAGATGAAACATTTCAATATGACGGTGATTTTGTTGAAGGCCATTTTTCCAGCGAAAAAGTACAACCGGAAAAAAACATTTTCATTTGTTTCTACACAGAAGATGCTGTTCTAGTTTGTTTATTAGACATCAGCTCAAAGACGGGGGTACAGGCTGAGATTTAATGGAAACAGCCCAGGTGCTGCAGAAAAGCTGAAATCAGATGATGCACACATTTCTTGGCTGACCTGAACACAACGCGGGGCAGAGCAGCACATGATGAATCACAGCTGGTCTCGGCTGCAGTGTGCTTAAAGTGAAACGCAAAAGACAGAATAAAAAACAAAGCTTAATAATATTCTTAATAATAATAATTAATATTCTTATCAGTGTTGTTGTGCAAGCAGCTAAAGACATACTGGACTTTATTAAGCCATGATTAAGGTTTCAATTAGACGGACTGATGCTACACAAAAATAATTAGTTCAAGCATGTTGCTAATTAATGTTTCATTGTTCTGCACTTCAGTTATGTGTCGTTAGCACAACAGAAACACTGACCTATTTAACTTTTCAGTACAATGAATCATTTCAGAAAGTACTGAGTATGAATCTGCTTTGAATCATCTAGCTTGATAAGAAATACATACACATTTAGGATTATGCAAATAGCCAAAAAATCATCAGGGTAAGTCATTAACTCACACAGTAATTTAGATTCTTAGTGCTATATTTAGTTGTGCTGTGTAGATGAAGTACTGCCTTCTGAGCTAGCACTACATTTCATTTTGATTCGCTAATTAAGGCAGTAAAAAACCTATTCCCCTATTTTTTAATTCTTTATTAACTTCTATAACTTCAGACTTGGATTCTTAACAGAAGGTGACTCAGTATTTTTTTTTTTTTGCAGCTTGATTCAGCCTTCCCCAATTCACCACAAAAAGTCAGAAGACTGCTCTCTAAGAAGCTAGCAAGATAGACTTAAAATGTCCATTTACACATCCAGAATACACAGAGGAACATTGGCTCTTCATTTGGAGTTTTGTTTTAGGCCAGGTAGAATATACCCGAAGTATCCATTTACAGTCTTTGTCTGATGCCAACCCCTGAGGAAAATATCTGGCTCCCCTGCAGCTAAATGCTTCACTATGTTACCAGGAAGTAGCTACCTGTGTGTGTCTGCACTAATCAAGGAGTGTACACTTAGCTTTTTTTTTTTTTTATTAGCTTTTTGATCAAACACCTTATTCGTATCTGGACACAACAGTGATTTAGAGGAGAAGAAATACTTTATTGATCCTGCAAGGGGGAAGTAAATTTTCTGTTATTGAGACATGTTACAGGCTGAATACTGAAAGGCTGAAATACACACATGCAAGATCCTATGGACATGCACTAATGGAGAGATGTCAGAGAGAGGGGGCTTCCCACAGCAAGCACTGCTGAGTTGGGAGGGAGGAGGGAGGAGGGAGGGAGGGGGGGGGGGTGGTGCCTTGCTCTAGGACACCTCAGCAGTGCTCAGGAAGTGATCTGGCACTTCTCCAGCTACCAGACCAATTTCCAAATTTTGGTCCGCACTGTGTCCCTCCGGTTCCCAACCCAGGTCCTCACAGACTGAGCTACTGCCTAAGACGTGAGAGCGGACCATGACACTAAAGTTACAGGTTCTAAAAGCAAAGCAATGAGCTGAAAGATGCTAAATGTAGGTCAAGAGAGGAAGGGTTGTATGTTGTTGGGTTTTTACTTTACATGGACGTGTTTAACTCACTTTTTAAATGAACTTATATCAAATAACTTACTTCATCCCACCTGTGGCAATTGGTTGGCCTGCTCCTACAATAGCTCTTTGAAATTATGACATTAGGAAGTGATAACACCCATACCCACCCCAATAGTTGACATGTTTTGCACATGAATACAGAAGCAGTTGGGACAGATTCTTGGTATATTATTCCCTTGCTTCTGTGTAACAAGCAGACATATGGATCTTCACTTTAGTCATTAGCAGCTCAGTCATTATCAGTGTTTGCACCCATGTTATTGGCCAGCTGTCTGATGAACGCCGTCCAACTCTTGTCTCGTTTTTTTTTCTTCCTTTTGCAGGTTTGCCACGGCGACAGGAACCAAAGCAGGGAGAGAGATCACAGGGGGAGCGGGAGCAGAGAGAGAGAACGGAGCAGAGACGGGGATCTCCCCTCGACGGCAAGCCAGACTATGGCACGAGACCGAGCCATCCAACAGAAGAGAAGAGAAATAGACGAGGTAGAGGAGTGGCATTACACAGACACACTCATCTTGGGAGAAGGGTTAGTAATAAGCAGATAGGGGAAGAGGAGAGATAAGAGAGCGTAGGATTAGAGAATGAGTGACAGAGGAAAGATCTTGGAAAGTGCTGGGAGACATGAGACAGGAAAAAAGATTTGCTTTCTGTCAACTAAACATTCATTTTGAAATGCTGAGCCTGAGGAGACTTGAGTGTCATTATTGTCTTCCCTTTGTAGTCCCCAACAAAAAAGGCCTTATTCATAGTTTGACATGATCGGTGGTGTAATTTTTCTGTCTTATAGCTGAGCAAAAAATGCAAACCGAGTCTGTTCATCCTCGCTCACCTGTATCACAAGAGGCTCCAACACGTGCTTTAATGCGGTCTTCAATGTGACAGACATCACATGAGGCTCTGCTCATTGCCTGTGTGTTTGTGTGAGAGTGTACTGTATGTTTGTGTGTGTGTTTCCACCCACTAGACAGAAAAAGATGGTCTCTTACTTTTCATATCTCCATGGTTTCAGGATTAGAGAGGCACTCTGAAAAAGGCAGTCTGGCAACAGGTACATGATGCAAAAAAAAAAAAAGAAGAAAAATGTCCATGGAACTCTGCATACAGGCACACCGAATACTTGAGAATATTTTGCATATGAGCATGGTAATTGGAAATGCATGACAAGGCCTCTCACTCAGCTCATTTGTTGTGCCCTGCTCCTTTTGTTCTCCAGCGCTCCCACTTTCTCTCCTGATTGTCTGTTTTTCCTGCTTTATCTCGCTCTTCACTATTAATGCGTTTGGCCTTTAACGACAAACATGTGTGTTCTACAGGTGTACTATCAGGAATGCGAAATGTTTGGCCTTGTTGCAAAGATGCTGATAGCAAAGGATCAGTCCCTGGAGGGTCCCATTCAGTCGTCGCTGCAGGAGAACCTCAGGGACATTGGCAAGCGCTGTGTGGAAGCCATGGAAAAATTTATCGAAGAATATGACTCAAGGGAGCCTTCTCACTAATCACACGCACATTCGTTCTCTCTTCCTATAATTGATCTGTGTGATAAACGTACTTTATTGCTAATGATTTGGTGCTGCTTTTTTATGTTTCCTAGACGACAATATAAGCTTCTACTTTCTTAGTTGCTTCCTGGACCAAGAACCCTTTTTTGTTGAGCACTGACCAACACTTGTGAGAAATGAAAAGGAAACTTTGATTGTGATTTTAACATTGGATACTTCTTCTAATTTTGTGAATGTGATGACAAATACTTATATGCACTTGTTGTACTGCTCTAAGTTTCTTTATGAGGAAGTCAGAAATGTATGTACATCCTTCTGACATGCTTAATTTATAAGCACTTGCTGTTTAAAAATGTAACTTTTGTTAACAACACATTTAACATGTACTGAACTTCTAAATGTTGGTGGTGAATTATTCAACGTTAGAAGGACAGGAAATGATCAGGTGAATGCAGAAAACACATCAATGGTTCAGTAGGTGAAAGGCCACATAGTTAGTTTAAGGTTTAAGTACTTGTATTGTCACCAGGTTTTTGGATTAGGAATATGTTATCCAGTGGCACTAAGAGAATACAAGGACCTGATGTTTTTGTTGCCTCTGACTAAATGTTTAGTTACTTTTCAATGTGAGCCTCCAATCTTTATAGTAGTTAGCTGCTCAATTACCAAAGTACAGCCTTGAATAACAATTATACCAGTATGTTTTTGAAAAACATGAAAGAGAAAAATACATGATGATGTCAATATTGTTAACATTTGATTTTGTTGGACTCTGTCATCAAAACAATGGATTAGTTTGAAGAAAACCCACTTTGGGCTTTGGTGCCAACAAAAGGTCTGGTCATGATTCAACATGTATATATTCAACCTGATTTTTACATACAACCACTATACAACGTTTGTCCACTGTTGGTTGATGGTGTTCATCAAACTGTAACTTCCAACATAAATTTCACCTCTGTCCATTGTTGGTTGTTGACATTCAAGCGATGTCTGCTGATGATCATTAACCTTATTTTTATTTCTAATTAAACCTCAAAATCTGTCCAATTTAAAGGTCGGTGCCCACACAACTTTAGTTTTGACGTCAACCCAATGTTGGGTTTTTGACATTGTTGGATGTTTTTCTAGTTAATATTTGGTTTTGATGTAAAAACCAAAAATGACCAAAAATCAATGTATGTGTAATGGTTGATGTTTATGTCAACCCAATGTTTACTGTAATTATCAATATTCTGACTTTACATAGATGTTTAGCGCCATCTAAGATTGTTCATAGATCATTTCCCTAACTTTTCGAGTAATTTCTGTACTCTTTCTGAAGCTACTTGGCAGTTCAAAGTTTTAATATATTCTATGCTTAATTTATGAGCCAACAAAATTAACAATATTCTTGTTCGACTCAGGTGTACTCTGTGGTCAGTCACTTTTGCCACTGTGGGTAGCGCCCCCATTTTCCTTGTTCATTGACTTGTACAATAGACCACTTTCACAGCATGGCATGGCAGGACAATCACATATATAATTGAACATATTAAATATAACTGCTGCCCATTAAGGGTAGCCAGTGCTGACATTGTGCAGGCCCAATGGCATGTCATACTGTGACAATAATTGGCCTGAGCAAACAATGACATTCCTTTTACCTGTACTTTCCTGCTGTGACACGTCTGAAATAAGTCTGTAATATATATTAAAAAAAATCTGTAATTCTTTTTTTAAATGTACTCTTCGATGACTTTCTGCACAAACACACTGTATACTCAAAACCTGCTCGAAAGTTGTGAACGTATAGACATTGGGCACAGCTGATGTGTCACCAAGCTGATCCAACAGGTGAGCTACAAACTTCCATTAAACCCTGTAGAACTTATAGAGACAACTTTCTGGTTATTCATTGAAGTACACTTTATTTTCAGTATGAGACAACAACAACAAATTAACATGCAAGTCTCCCTATCTCTACATCATGTTATACAAATAATGATTCTTTAGTTACAAAATATAGAAATATTTAAGACAATATGTACATAACATTTACATTACTACAACCATAACTTTATTAAGTTTATTATTATATATACATTTAACAGGTATTATTCTTTAATACTATTATAATTATTATTTGCATTTTTATTATTATTGTTAGCGTTATTATTATTTCTTACTCATCTATAGGTAACTCTCAAAATACAAAGCATGTTGCAGAAGATAAAACGGGACCATACCTGACGTTACTGTGCCTGAATGGTCAAGGAGCAGAGGCTGTCTGGCTCTCTGTCCTTGGTTAAGCATGGAGATCTGGCTATGTAGAGCACAAAGTTCAACAGACTATTTGTACAAGGTGATAACGGGGCTAGCGAGCCAACACTATATTCCAGCAGCATTTGGATTCCACTGAGGTAAACAATGACATAGCTTGGAATCTAGCACGTAACTTTCACTATCCCAACACAATTTCTGGTTTGTCCACATAGAATACGTTTTATTGCCCAGGGCTTGGATCACTGAGCTGCGACATGGACGGTCCGATCACTGTGGTCTGATCAGTTTTACTTTCCTTATCAGACTGTAAAGGAATTGTTCATTCTCTCTGTTTTCATGAAGACACGCAAAGACACGCACATACATCTTATTTTCTTGGACCACCGCAAACTTTGTGGCCAAATTCATCAGTGCTTCCTGGTACCATCAGAGGCGTTGATTTCTTTCATTGTAAACATTTCTGTTGTGTAAGCCAGCTGAGCTTCCTCTTATGATTAGATCATTCTGTGTAGGTGTACACAAACACTACCCGGAGTGAGTTGTGTAAGCTCACAAGCACATAAAATAGGCTTTTTCTCTCTTCAACCCCGACACACACACACATACACAGACACACTCTCGATATTCAATCTCACTGACAACTGTCTCACTCTCACCTTCCCACTCCCTCTGTTCCACCTCTCTGTTCCTGTATCTGTCTCCTTACCCTCTCTCTCTCTCATCTCTTTCACTCCTCTACTCATCCCTCGCCATCTCTTTGCTCTAAATCTAGGAAATTATGCAGTTTTTGCTCTTCCTCCTCTGGCGGTTGTGCATCTGGCCATGAATCGGTCCATGCAGAGGTCCATGATGGCCACCTATCCCAGTGGGAGTGTAGCGATGGCGCAGCTCCTCGTTGTTGAGGTAGCAAAGCTGCACGGGCCGAGGGATTGGTTCACCGAGGAAATAACCCTCATCTCCCTCTGACTCAGAAGAAGAAGAGCAGCTGGAGCACCAGGGGTCAGCAGCCTCCATGTAGCCGTCACCCCAGCATGGCCCACCCATCCCCACAGGTTGCCAGCCAGCATTCTGCAGGGTGAGATCTGAAGTGGTGCGGGGGCAAGGCCTGTGAGGCGGCTGTCTGTACCCTCCTGGCTCCAGACCAAGAAACTCCCGAGCGGCGTTACCAGAGGGGAAGCGATCGTAATCCTCTTGGACGCGACGGTAGGGCAGTTCTACCATCTGAGCAGGCCGGTCCGCCACAAGGTGCAAGGCATTGTCAGAGCGGGAGCGACGAGAGCGTTTGTGGTGGCGGCCACTGCGGTGCTGACCATTTCCGTGATTTCCACGATGGTGTTTGCGCCGTCTTGGTTGTGGTTGCTGTTGCTGCGTCACAGGTTCTTGTCCATTGATGCGTCTGCGGGGCATTCTGTCACTCATTGGTGCCATCCGCAGGTTTCCACTGCTGCCCATCACCCCAACACGACCTTTTCCATCAAAGCCGAGCGGCTGCGGGCCATCCCAGTACTGCAGCGGGTAGCCCACCCTCAGAGGTGTGTACATGTTATTGTTGTAAGGGCGAGAGGAGGACAGCGACTCTGTACTGTGGAATTGGACCGAGGAACTCAGGGTGCCCATGTTGCTCTTTTCAGACACATTCACACCTGAGTCTTTACTCAGGTCAGGCATAGAGAACCGAGACAAATGCTCCTGCCGCTTACTGACCCCATCCAGAGAGTTACCTGTTAAAACCATAAATTAGACGTCAAATTTTTATACAATTTGGCATTATATCATGACATATCATACCCTTGTCATTAAGATTACTTTACCTGTAGCGTTAGACACAGTGAGGGAGTCAACTGAGCCACGAGGAGTCTGTTCTAGAGGAGTGAGGGGCTCATTGAAGCTCATGGCGTTGATGGGGTTCCTCCTGGTCAGCGGGGGTCTCCCATCTCTCTGGAATCCATGCAAGCTGATGCTCCTTTTGTCAGAGAAGCCCTGACCCTGGCTAGACATCTCGTTGAAGCTCATCTGGGTGCGTAGCTTATTGGGCCTGAACTCATCCTGGCTGTGATGGGTCCAGTTCTCATTAAAGGAGTGTCCCCTCAAAGCGGCCATAGGGGCCCTCTTGGCGTTGCCTGGTTCCTTTCCCCAGGAATCTGGCCTCTTCACCGGGTTTGCTGGAGTCTGAGCTGGAGGATGAGAGTTCGGGTTGGGATTGTAGCCCTGCCTGAGGTTACACTGACCCAGCATATGTATAGGTGCTGGTGTGGGGGAGGGTGCCAGCTGGGGGCCCTCATATGCAGCAGGGACATAGGGCTCATCCCGGCTCATCCACACCTGGTTAAGGCTTGGGGCACGGCTAGGAGTGCGGCTGGGGGTGCGGTTAGGTGTCCTGCTCGGGGTCTGGCTCGATGAGAGGCTCAAACGGTCCATCTGTCCAGAGAGGGGATCACTTTCAGCAGACAGGCGGTCGGGCATGGGTGGAGGAGCCGACTGGCGTGCTTCCCCACTCCTCCGCTCCTGCTCAGCATTTCTGCGCTCCTTTTTCCCAATCTTGGTGCTGTGGCGTGATTCACGAGAACGGGCACTTTGGAAGGCAGAGTCTGAAGAATCGGACTCATCTGGATCCTGATCGGTTAAAATGAAACACACTGATTTAAATGATATTTGATGTTTGTTTGAGTGCTCGTATCTTTTACTCCAAAAAAAATCAATACTTTTTTTTTGGCGTTTTTAAAAAAAACCCACCTGCCCGGCACTGCAGGAACGTGAGCAGAAGATCTGACCCTGCTTTGGCAGGAAGGGGCGGCCCAGCAAGGAGCGCTTGCAACGAGCACAGCAAAAACATTCCTCAGTTGCGTGCCAGTGCTGACCATCATACGTCATTTGGCCTTGGTCAATACCTTTGGTAATATGAAAAAAAACAACAAAAAAAAAAACAGACATTTATTTTTAAAATGTACCAGAAACAACTTAATTATTTAAAATTGGCTGAGGGTCTCACTTTAACAGCTTAGTTATGCTGATGTGATGGCAGCTCTCTCTGACACTGCTGTAAAAGTGATATTCTATTAGGTCCGCTTAGGTAATAATTTCACCCACAGCAAATTCCTTTTTTTTTAGATATGCCCATAAAGCTGAAATAACAAATGCATAAACATGGCTTTTTTTTATCCTATGAAGGAATTGTGCGATTGTAAGCCAAGCCTTGACCACTAGGTTTGCAAGATAGTGAAAATATATTTCATCAACTCTGCTCCCCAGCTAGAGGAGGTAATCATCTTTCACGGCCCCCATCTGGATACAACATGGGAGCATCCACTGAAATACACTCTTTCACTGTTACCAGAGCTTGGTATGATAATAACATTCCACATCTCACTGCACTGACTCCACCTCTCCACAGCTGTGGCCCACAGAGCTGATAACACCCACATTTACAATAAATGGCTGTCAGTGTTAGAAAAAAACATGTCAGTGTGTTTCGGTTACAGTTAATGTATGTTAAGAGGACTTCCCCCAGCAATGATGAACGCTGAGTGTGCCTTACCTATGTGCTCTCCACATGCGTCACAGTACTCTGCGTAAAGGGACTCGAAGCAGTTGCAGCAGTGTGGCCGCCCGTCCTTCATGATGTAGCGCTGACCGCCGAGAGTGGTCGCACACTCGTAGCAACAGAAGTGCTTCATGTGCCAGTGCCGGCCCTCTGCCTCAGTGCATTCATCAGCAAAGATTATCTGCGTGACCCAAACATCACACTGATCAGCAAAGATACTCAGAGAGTCCATGAAGTTGAACTGAGGTCATGAGTAAATGTTAAGTGAGTGATTATTCTTGGGGAGCTTCAACCTGTCATGCTTGGTTCATTATTATTTCATAATCTTTTTAAGGTTTCTCTTGGACAGTAGTTCTTATCCTTTTAACCTAAGGACTCTAGAATTAAGTCATTTCTTTATTACTTACGTATAGAAAATGGTATTATTGCATTTAAAATAACTTCACTATATACCCCCTGTGCAAGTCCTTGACAGATCTACTATTAACCTACTAAACTGTTTTATATTTAAACTAAAGATACAAGACTTCATTTAGTGCTGAACACATTGGCCAGAGTTTTTATTATTATCTCTGGCCTGCTTGTCACACATTCTGATTAGATAACAAGCATACTTTTTGAGAAACAGCATGAAAGCTGAGACATATTTTCTCTCAGATCAGATTAAACCAAGTCCAAGTCTCTGAGCTATGAACCATTCAGCCATTTCAAACCCTGAGAGCTCAAGGCTTAGGCAGTTGCACCTCATCACAGGCGCAGCAGCGAGGCTTCTGCCTCTCAGCATGGTGCCGGCCACAGAAGATCTTTCCGTCCTGGTAGAAGTAGATGAGATCCACCAATAGTTCCTCACACATGCCACAAACAAAGCAATGGGGGTGCCAGCATTGTCCATGACCTGCCCGTGCTGCAAAGACCACAATGTCCCCTCCGTTTATTTGACCCCCACACTGTACAGGAGCAGAGAAAGGGGAAGGCGAGGAGAGAAGAAAACAGCAGAAAAGGGATAATGTAGAGGAGGAAGAAGAGGCAGAGAAAAAGATCGATACAAACTAAGAAGTGAAGAGGGAGACTAAGAAGATGCCACTTGAAATCCCTGTTATCTTTTTAAGATTGAAATGTTTTCTTATCAGTCTCATCTATCCTATGAAACGTCAAAAAGAGCCCGTGCAAGCAAAACCAAGAATGTAAAATAAAATAGGCTGAGTTTACAGTAAAAAAAAAGAGGAAGTTACATTCTCAAAAGGCTCATTGATATAAACTATGTGCCAAATGGAGGATGAGAGTGCATAAGAGGATAGAAGGGTAGTTGCAGATTTTACCTTGTCACAAATGGCCCCATTGATGGTGAGAGGGAAAGGACGAACGTTGCCTCTTCCCAAGTTGTCCTTTTTCCGCTGGTTGCTGAAGAGCTTCAGCTCTCGTTTCTCGTCCTCATCCAACGCGTTACAATAACGCACCTGAACGAACATGATTCATCATCAGGCATCGGCATTAAAACCTGGGACGCTTCCTGGCTGCTGGATTTTACACCCACATAGAGAAACTGAGTGGGAATTGCTGTGTTTATTTACCTCATTGTCATGTGGCGGCAACTGATGCAGCAATTGTTTGATGCGGTGCTTCTCTCCAGGGCTGTTTATGTAGGGGACCTTCTCTTCTGGTAAGGAGTTATAATACTGATGCACCTGCAAAAACACCAACAAACATAAAGTTCCAGTACTGCCTTTAAGTATAAAAGCTTTGGGAAGTGGAAACGACTTTTAATCAACAATAGCATACTGTGACAGAATGAATTTGATCTGGTATTTCACATTTTAGAGAACAGTTCTCAATTTCTACACCCAGCAGATGTGAAGCCGTCATTTCAAATTGTTTTTTTCTGGCCACTAGATGAATGCCAGCATGGACTGATTATGAAAACCAGGACCAATATGTGTTCAAAAAGTTTCAAATAACAATTCAGACGATTCCGATACGGATTTTTTCTTTTAGTCAACTTTTTTGGTGTAAGACTTCCACAATGCAAACATTGTCTCTCATGTTTGACCATGATAACAGATCAGAGTTTGTCCAACAGGTGACTTTTTCTGCCCTATTAAAAAACTCTTCCCTGAATCAGCAGTTGTGCTCTCTAAATGCCTAACATGTTTATAACCAACATGGCAACACTTTGGAAACTATGACGATGCAAAGTGCATGTTATAAAAGAAGAAGAAATTGTGATACGGTCCTACTTTCATAATTTTTAGGCTCTTAAAATATGAAAGTATTTTAGTTAGTGTTTTGTTTATAATAAAACCATTTCATTGACTTTCAGGGGAACAATCGACCTTTGTTGTTGTATTGGTTGCAGGACTTTGTTGGTTGGTTACATTATCTACCGTATTCCATTAATTCATTGTGACAGACCCACCTAAATTAATCTGAAATTACTTTTAAATTAATTCATCATGGTCTTCAAGCAAATAGAATTTGTTTTGCCTCTACCCTTCAATATCTCTGCCCTTGGAAATTGGTGTCTGGGATTTACAATGTGCTCTGTGCTGCTGCTGCAGACACTCATCCTTGAACAGCATCAGGTTCTTAAAAATTTAAACAGCTAATATTCACAATGCTTTGAGGAAATCTCAGTTACCCATACTTGTATTGACATTAGAATTCATGATGCAGAAGCCCCTTGTCGCACTGGACTGAGCCTCCCTTTCTATTTGCATGTTAGCGGGTGAAAACGAGGAAACCCTGATTGGTAAACACTCAAACAACAGAAAGCAATCTTGTCACTTGTCTGTGATTTTCAGCGAAACAGCCTTTGAAACAAAGTGAGCTAGCTTTCGGCGTGGTGTAAAGATCTATTCTGTTCAAGTTGTTGAGATCCAATTTCCATAATCGGTGGGGTGGAGAGTGAGCGAAAGAGGAAATATGTCTCTCTAAGTGCTGCCCCTCATGCTCTCTATGACCCACCCTCTTGTTTAATTCTATGCTATGGAGGGCGACACCAAACTGCAGGCATATTTTCAGTTATTTGAGATGATGAACTTATTTTCAGAATCTCAAATCAGATAAGGAAAGCTTAACACAAGTAAGCTTTAAAAGTGAAAGAGTTTTCACTCTGATGCAGCATTCTGCATTCTTTGTCTACAATTCTGCAAAAACTGGCCATTCTGTAGAGATAATTTTCCAATATTATTATTTGATTTGATAAAAGGTTACAAATCTGACGCTACTAAATTATCTTCCATCTGAGAAAACCAGCTAGAATTCGCAAGGTAATGTGTGGTACTTCTGATTTGAAGATGATGAACTAAAATTGTGGCTGCTTAATTGAATCTTTGTTCACAGTTTAAACATATGAGGCTTTAAAAAGAGTAGGACAAAGAGAAAAATGTGCCCGAGTTTGATGTATCTTTAATGAATACAGTGAGTGTATCTGTAAGAAATGAGGTCAGAGGTCATGAGTAGTCCATAGTTCACCCATAGGCACCACAGTCAGGAACATTTACGTCAGAAATTTGGGGAATAAACATGTCAAAAAGGCAATGCCAGCAAATATGAACCCTAAGTTCCAGGAAATGTAGTTCAAACTTGTGATTTTTTTCACATCTGACAGCTTCATGAACTGTGCAACATGAAGCCATGTCAATGTGAGTCCCATTAATGACATTCTGCAGAAACAAACCCAGTGACAGGCTTAAAAATCATCACATTCAAGTGTATATAAAAAAAACAACAACAGACAGTTACAATTGCCTGCACCCCTTGTTGGATCAGAAAGCTCGCAGCCTCTTTCAGCAGCCTGTCAAGATGGCTGACTGGAGAAAATGACTGTTATCAGCATGACCTGTCATCTGTGAACGGAACCCTAGGAGGCCTGTTGTATTAGAGTGCTGCCCTTACTTAATAAAGACAGCTCTTTTGTTCATCCAAAATCTCGTTGTACAGAAATGCATATATATCTTATGCTAGAACTGCAAAATAAATAGTAAATCAAAAATAAAAACAGAGGGAAAAAATGAACAAAAAACAAATAGTGGATATCGGGATGTGCACAATTAATTACATTAGCTTGGTCATGCATGCAATTAAAAGGCGTTTAAACTGCAAATTAGTCCAGACAGGGAATAGTGAAACCTGGATGCAAACAAAAACATTTCCAATTAAATTCATTCAAACATTCACCGACTCAATTACTTTCATTCCTTTGGGTTTAAAATAGCAAAGATGCACCAACACACGGAAGAAACTGAGGCTTCCTAAACGAAAGGCTTCATTACTCTGGTTTGTTAACAGCACCAAAGTGACCCTTTCTCTTATTCTATAGAGTTACAGTATATGTTGAAAATTGATATATATGAATCCCAATATAAATCAATAGAAAAATATAAAAATAAATCTTAATAGGGTGGGAATAGATTTTTTTTTCCTCTGGGGATTTTTTTTTGTCTCTGTATTAGGGTCTTCATCCAAAAGCAGAAAAAGTTTTTTTTTTGTCAACTGATAAAATGATTCAGGCCACATTTACGTTTTTCAATATAATCAGGCTTCTGTTACTTCACATGATCTTATTTTTGGTTGTCTTTCCATGTGACTCAGAACTTGTTCCCACACAATATCAGCTTTTACAATGGCAGCTGAAAATGTCCTGACAATTGTTTCCTCCATGGAAAGCCTGACAGCAGACTTATATAACATTCTGTACTTCCCCTTCTACTTTATAAAAAGGTTAAATCCCCATGAAGGGATAAAAACCCCAATAATGATTCCACGTCTCATTTTAAAATCGGTTCATTTTCCATCTCAGGATTAACAGGAAAATGCCACTGACACTTTATCCTGAATAAATTAATTCTTCTGACCAGAATTTGATATGGTCTGACTATGCTGGATCACAAAAAAGCAAAGCTTCAGCTAATGGAGCAATGAGCAGTGACAGGACAGTGTTGCATAAGCAAGCTGAATTTTGTTTGTGAATATTATTTACCTGCTCAGGACTGAGGCCAGGAGGAACCCAGACGTACTCCTCCAGTGCACATCCAGAGTCATCGTCAGAAGTGGAGTTCCTTTGGAAGTCATACAACAGCTTGGTGATGGTCTTCTCCATCTCCAGAGACATGGCTGTCACAACATGCTCCTCTACACGGGCCGCTTCTGTGGACACAAGTGTACCTGGGAAGGAAACAGACAAGATAGAGTCAAAGGACATCTTGAAGTCTTAATCTTTTCAGAATCAGAATCAGAATCGGGGGTTATTGCCAAGTACATTTACACATACAAGGAATTTGACTTGGTGTATTGGTGCTAAACAATTAACAAGGAAATAAAGCAGAACTAGCAACAACTTAAATAATACAGTATGAGAAGCTATTACAATACATAAAATAGAATTTAAAAATGTAAAATATAAAATATAAAAAAATTACAAAAGGTGCAATGTAGGAGCTGTGCAGTGGACTATGAGAAAAATAAATCTTAGCGTGTGTAACTACTCACAGAGTGCATGTCCAGTGGGTGTTAATGTAACGCATAAAGAACAGTTCAGCATTCACATTACTTGATGTTTTACTGACTTTGGGGCTGATGAGAGTCTGGGTTATGTGGGAGGAGCTAAAGCTAAAGATTTTGACTTTTGGTTTAAAACATCAGGCATACCAGCTGTAGAAAAAAAAAGTTAAAAACTATATTGTCTGAATTTAAAAAATAAAAATAAAATAAAATCGATTGTGATCCATATTCTTAAAAGGTATATTGATTTAATATGATGAATCAACAGCACTGCTAGATAGGATTTGGGTTTAACTTTGTAACAGTGGGGCTTTAAGATTAATGCTAACAGTAGCTAGTATCTTATTTTAACAAACTGACACAGTAGCATTTGCTAAGCACTGCTAGCATTAAACACAAGTACAACTCAGTATTAGAAACATTTAAATTTTAACTTAATGACATTGCTGGATAAAAAGTTCAGTGATAATCAAAGTGATTATCCTGATTAGTTGGATATTCATATTTGTACTGACTTCCTTGGCATTCCATCTAACAGTTGACTAATGGACAATGCTATAGGCTAGATAAAACAATACTAGGAAAGACTTCTGATTGAACCAGAAGAAAAAACAGGAGCTCAAGATTCATCCTATGGGAACTATGAATGTTCAATTTTTTTTGCAACAAAATCTCTTCAGTAAATGTGAAATATTTGACTGGATATTTAAAGATATGAGCTGTTGGTGGAGCCACAGGAAAAGTGAAAGGATTACCCCTAAAGACTTATCCTCTGGGGACCACAAATATAAATACAAAATATCTGTAAAATAGCTGCCTAGACATGCATTTACAAAAAAAAAAAAAAAATTGACCCTCATATTGGCGCAATTGGGAAAATCGGAGAATGCCAAAATCAGTATTTCCATCTGGACCAAAGTGGTGGACCAACATTATTTCCCTCTAGGCATGAACATATTGGTATGATATAAAAAACACATCACAAAAATGATGCAGACCTTAGACATCAATATAAACAGACACCGCTCTATCTGCATTCATGACTTAACTCCAATGTCTGAATGGAGCTCAATTCAGTGTTCTCCTCCCTCTCGCTGTTTGAGAGGAGACCAGCTGCGCACATTACTGACACATGAATAATTAACAGCACTAGGTATCGCCTCTGCTACTAAAGTATGAAAATGAAATGCAACTCATTTTACAGGCAACTAAGATATCTAGTGAGCCAGCAACAAGAGCAAGAATGACTTTACATCTCATGGCTTGTTATTTTGAAAGCTGACGAGTGGAGAGATATGACAGTTAATTAGTGCAAAGTGGAGGGAAACAAATGTTGATTAATACATTTTCAGAGGCTAATATAAATGAAAAGATAATTCAAATTGATTGTTGAGTTGCCTCATGGTGTTTTGATGTAATCTGTTGGATGTGAAGTGGACATTCCAGCACAGAAAACAGAGACATTAGATTGGATGTTTCTTTTTTTCTTTGCTTTCTGTAGGTCATGTATCAAGGTCACTGCTGTCCACTGACAAAAACACTACCGCGCAATGTACGATGAGAAGGTGCGAACAGGCTCTGACATTTGTGACTCGAAACGATTTCTCCTCGAACCAGGTCTTTTTTAGAGATTTTTCACACAGCAACACTTCCACAGCAGATTAGAAATCAGAAAAACAGAGCTTAAGCTGTGGCCAAGGAACAGCAGACATCACCACAGACCCTGCCAGTGAGTCAGCCTCCATCCAGCAGAGCTGAGTACTGTTTATCTCTCTAAGATGGGTTCTGCTGATTTCTTTCTGTGGATACATCACAGGTACGTAACCTTGAGCCTCCAGCCTGGCCTGAGGCTGTTCTTCATTAGTGTATGGAGGCACAGTGAAAGAGGCCTGCTGGGAAGACTGCAGCCTGTTGCACCAGTTTGCCACCAATTCCAACGTGGCATATTTTGGCGATAAGAAAACAGACCAGGTTCAAAAGAAGCTTTAGCTCATAGGGTAGTTGTTATTTGTTTGTATTACCTAGCTTTGTGGTCTGATATATCACTTGATGTTTTTATTAAGCACATATTTTGAAAAATCTGTTCTAGCAGTTGGTAGTTACATGAAAATATCGATATACAAGATGGACATTGTGGACAATTATGCTGATTTCTACTGGTCCATTAAGTAAAATGTTGTGTTTTCATTTTAGAAATATGCTTATTGGTCATCCTGCCAAGAGCTGAGATGAAAAGACTGATACTACTCGTCTACATAACATGTCAACATGTAGCTACACACAGCAGCTGGTTAGGTTAGCTTAACATTAAAGTTATGGCAGGAGAAAGCCTTTGTACAAAGACAACAAAATCCTCAAATTTGTATTTAACACACACTTCATTGGAAGGGGGTTGAGGAGGCCATAAAGCATTTATAACAGTACCACACATAACTGGCAAGAAAGCCAATATGTGACTCATCCCAAACTTGATCCATCTGCTCGGAAAGCAAGTAATACCATGAAAGTACTTAAAAGAGCATGCTTATCTTCACTTATGGTTTATTTAGAAATGGATCACTTAGCTCAGTTTAACTTGACTAAACATTTAAAGAAACTGCTTCTAACATCAGAGATTATCTCACCTTTTAACTCGGTATGAAACAGTGCATTTTCCTTAATGCCAGAATATTCCTTTTAATAAATAAAACATATTTCCAAAGGGCTTTAAAAGCCATTTCCCACAGAAAGCTTGGGCCTTATTGTGAATGCCAATTCGGTGCTAGCATACACAACAATGAATCTTAAAAATGTAACAATGCCACAATTAATGTCTTACTGCACCTGCTGTGACTGGTTTAAACCAGCAGCTTCCATCTTTTCATGAAATACTGAGAGTGGCTGTGTTCGAAACCACATGCTATCAATTATAATTCTTATGAGACTTCACATTGAGTATGTAATGCATTCAAATTCATGGAATGCAATTTTGTGCATGTGAGAAATAACCAAAATGGGCCATTATTTTTAACAATGGGTCATGAGCTCAATGGTCATACTAAAGTCAACTGCCTGAAAATGCATTTCAGCTCTTCAGTCTATCCAATGGCTGAGCTCACCAGCTAGCAATAAGGGGCATAGAAATGTAAATAACCTGCAATACGTTGTATATGTGGTCAAATAACATTAACTATGTAGCTGTATAAGAAATGAACGTATGTTGTTGTTGTTAGATTCTATATACGGTCTGATTGAGGTCCACAGCCTAGTTCAGACCCCAGAAATGTGATTGATGAAGTCCTGTAATGTGGAGATGATGTGCATTAGTATGATGCTAACAGACTAGAAGGCAGTAGTACATATTGTTTGAGTTTGTAGCAGATAACTGAATAACTGAAAATAGAAACATTTAAGCAGCCAATTGGTTGTTTTGTTCAAAAAACAAGTGAGACTTATCTTACTTGTGACATTCATTTTAGGCACACATTGTTAGGCGAAGGGGATGACAGCATCGCTTTGTGCACCAGTGCTTCGATTAATGGTCCCTTCACACCCTGCTTGTTAAGATGTACTGTAAGTCTCTACTGTGCATTGTTAAACAAAGACACAGCTTTGGTGTCAAACTGTTCCAAGGTAATGAGTAGTCTTTACAGCCATACTTTTGACTGAATGCACATTCAGCTGGTACAGAAGGCTGCTGATGATGAGTGTGTGACTTTTTGACGTAATACACACTTGCCAGGCCGACATGGTTAGTCATAACACACTCCTCTGTTCTTCCCCAGCAACACAAGTACAGAGGAGAGATGAGTTGTGAACTTCTGTTCCATGGAGGAGGCATACTTTTGGGTAAGTAATGCATCACAAAAATATATTGGGGGGGAGACATTTTTGTCTCTGTTTTGTGATTAGGATATTCTTGTAATTTGTTTACTTGGTGGAAGTATACGATTGCATATTGGGGCCTAATTTTTTCATGCTTTGGCGAACGATCCCATGTCCTAACAGAGCTGTACCCTAGAGACTAACAGTCTAGTAAAAAAGAAATGAATGGTAACTACTGATTCAATTAATTACATTTAGTGGTATAATTTAATGCCCTAAACTTTCTGAAGAAGAATGTGAAATGTTGGAAAAGTGAAACTCTATAAAAAGCTTATTTAAGTTTATAATAAGGGATCATGTGTTTGTTGTTTTGGAGCACAGTTGTGGAAGGATCAGGCTCTTGTTATAGATAGTTTTTAAAAGTCTAAAGCAGATATAGTCAATCTTGAGTCTTACAGAACCAACAGATTGCTCGTAGTCTTCCTCACAAATCAATACACCTCCACCCAGATAAGAGGAACTAATCAGTGAAATCTCATGCAGGAGTGAACGGCTGAAATAACAAGCTGCACACTCAGTGCCCTCTGCTGAACATCTTCTCTGCACTTATTACAAACATCTATCTTTGCCTTTTCACTGTTTTTACTCACTATTTGACCTTTACACCGCAATGACATTTCAATTAGCACCAGTAATATTACGGGTGCCACTGAATGGCTCACTAAATTGCAAAAAAAATAAACAGTGCGTCGTGGTGGTGTTGATGGTGGTGGTGTCATGTACTTGTTGTTGTTTTGACATTTTCATGTGAAGAATAATGGTCACCTCCTCTGCAAGGTAGGACATTACTAATGGCACTAAAACTGTTACAACAGTTAAATATTATTATTGTCTGACAATGTACCGTTTTCATAGAGTAAAGTGTGTCTTCATATTTACACCCCCCCCCCCCCCCCCCCGACTGGCCCTCAAATTATTCTTTTTTTTGGGGGGGGGGGGGTGATCAGTGGGCATGTGGCGCTCTAGGCGACCGCCTATATGGCTTATGCCAAGAGCCCGCCCTGTTTGGAGTTTTTAAATGATAATGTTGAACCCTCGACTGTCAGAAAGAAACATATTGGGCCTCCATGACATCATGGATTGGTTTGTGGACCAAACTTGATTGGTTGTAGGAGCCAGACGTGATCATATTTTCATCGGATGAATGAGTAAATATGTCCTGGTTGATAGTTTTTCACGGTTGCAACTTAACAATGATCTGAAAGCACACATATATATTGTACTCTCAACAGGACCATACTTCCAAAATGAATATTTGATATACTTAAAAAGACTTTAAAGTAGCACCCACTCCTGAGGAAATAACAAATCACGTGACTGTATGGTAATTGTGGCACTTTCATTTCACTTTTGCACGTGGCTTTCAAGTTCAAACCTGGAGGATATGTACCCTTTTAAAAAATACGTTGCAGATAGAGAATAATTTACATGGATTCAAACTCCTTCATTGCACACAGGTGAATTCCAATTTAATATTTGATGAGTCCTCCAGATCTTGGAGGCTGATTACTTAAATGTGTCCAATATAAGTGGATAACATGTGCATTTATGTTTCATAGAAGTGTTTTGTTTTTGTCAATTTGTAGAGACCAATTTCTACCCTAATCCTTTGAACAGTCTCGGAAAGACACATCAAACATAATTTCACATGTTAAAAAAGCTTCAGAGGGAGGTTAGTTTGTGTTTTGGTTGCTACAGTATAATTATAACTTGTCACCTACTGCTACAAGTTACCTTGCTTTGAGGTCAAACCCATTAATTTAATTGTGCCTATTTCACAGATTCAATTAATCAGAATCAAGCAATGGGTTGGCTCTGGGGAACAAAAGGCGTATTAATGTAATTATTTCACAATGACTTTCACTTTTATTTTTACAGGGTTGCAGAGACCAGTGAATCAAGAATAAGACAAGTTTACCTCGGTGAGGCAGCGGTAAGAATACTCTAGGTCAGTTGGATAAAAACTCTGCAAGTTGCCGTGGCAACTGATAAGTGTGCAAAGTCTTGAACAACAGTCATTATTTACTAGTGTCTGAAGAAATATATGATTCTATTGATGTGAAAGATAAAGACCAAGCACAGAGAAACCACTCTTTTTTTTTGTCTTTCGACCAATGTCTGTTGAGAAGCATTGAACTTCCTTTAGGTGTGATTTTGTCACACACCATAGCACAGTTATATAATGGATAACGTCCATACTTTAGGCGTATCGTGTTTTACAGATCATAAACTATCACTGAATCTGAATTTGGTTTCTTCTATAATTTGCTTTTCCTTCAGTAAGATCCAATTAGCACTGTCTTCATTTACACATAAATTAGCTGAGATTAATCAACATCTCTGTGCCTGAGGAGAGAAGATCTTGTGTAATTGGGTAATTTTGAGTACAAAGAGAAGATGCTCTGCCTATAAAAATCACAACAGCACCACTTTCAATCAGAGAAAGTACCCTTTTATACACACGGTATGTGAAAACAGACGGAGAAAGAAAAAATAATATCGGGAAACAATAGCGAGAGGGCTGTAGATGCAGTGTTAAGAGCAACGCGTTCCCTTTTCCACGTGTCATGCTTCACCCACCTCCCTCCTTCCTCCTCCCATCCTCATGTGCCTCTGACAGGCTCTGTGTGGGTGTGCATGAGAGAAAGAGAAGGAGAGGGAGTGATGGAGAGAAAAAAGCTCTTATTTATGTAAAAGCTGACATGAGAGGAGGTGCTCTGCTGAAGCACAGAGCCTCACCAAGGCTCCATTAACTCGTCACAGCAAGAGCAAAACCCATCAAAATCAACTATAGACCCCATGTGAAAGCAAAAACATCCTTATCTATCACCCCGGTACAGTATTACAACCAAATTAAAATGCCTCTTGGTTGACAAATTTCCTGAATATTACAGGCTTCAACAGAATAGACATAGTTTTGAAAACTGAATGTGTTGACTCTTGTGTCCACTCAAATACACAGAAGCCAAACAAAAGAGAGTACTAATCGTCTCAACAGGTTCTTGTTTGTCAGCTAATCTCAGTGCCGTATGTAGTCAATTATTTCATAGTAAACAAACACTGTGTGAAATTATTATTCCAACCCGCAGTCATTAATCATCCTTTGCATGTTGTGGACTCTACTGCAGCACAGTAGCAAACAATAGCTCAGGATTTATGAATGCCGTGCGTGTGTGTGGATGTTACTATGTGCGTGGAACAACTCAAATCACATGTAACTCAGGATGTTACTCTCTGTTCTTTGTGGGTAATTGCTGCACTTCACTACTTTCAACAGAAGTACATGTTCTAAGACTCAGCACATCTGATGAAATATTGAAGCCAGAGTACTGTGGAAAGCTTTTTTAAGATTGTTTTTACCTTATATATATATATATATATATATATATATATATAAAAGCTTTTTTAAGATTGTTTTTACCTTATATATATATATATATATATATATATATATATATATATATGTGTGTATATATATATAACATCCTGAGTTACATGTGAGAGATATATATATATATATATATATATGTCAGTAGTCTGCCCACAGGCCTTCTCTATAAATCTGCAAAGCACCAAACCAACAAGATGTCCCCTGGAGACTTGGGGAGCTGCGCGGGACAAAAATAGGATGTGACAAAGTGCATAAAGGTCAATCATTCAAAATCCAAAATGCTAATTTTCAGAGTTAGCTGCGGGCTTGAGTGTCGCTCAGTTGGACATTCTAAAGAACTATCGTAAGTGATAAGCAAAGACATTTTGATCTCCAGCAATAACATTTTCCCCAATGCAAAGAAGGTAATTAGAAAAAACAATTGATGAATCAAAACTGTATAAATACAATAAATGATCGATAAAAAGATCAGCTGACATTCAGCACAATTAGTTTGGCTTTTGTACAAAAATGAAAAAGCCCGATCCTTTCATATCTTATAGCCAAGAAAAGTTTCTTTAAGGTCTGAGGACATAACTGATAAAGGAAAAAAGAATCAAAGATCAAAGAAGATTTGTGTCAATAATAATCCCCTTGATTTGGACTTTTTTTTTAACTAACGCCGTTTTTTTGTGTGCTGGAAGCGTTCATTTTCTTTACTAAACTAATACCAATCATCACTCAGCGCCCTAAGCACAGTGACACCCTCTGCATATGATGTTTTTGTCACTGCCTTCACAGTGCTTTCAAATTTAGATTAGATTTTGGAACATTGCTGCTCATCAATGTAATTTCTATCTCATCGACCAATCAAAATAAGAAAGGGGAGGGAATTCTGATTATCAGCTTTTTCAAACACACACAAGGCAGAGAAATAACTCATCTGACTCGTCTTTTTGAGTATAAAAATGTCAGGTCTAAAGCTGCTGTTTATGTCAGGACATGATTCCTTTACTTCGTTCTTATGTTTTTCTGTGGATTTCCCTAAATAAAAGCTTACTTAGCATACGGAGCAATAAAAAAAAAAAAAACAGAACTTAGTCTCTACTGAGGGGAGTGCCGTGAGCGACTTTTGGTAACCTAGCAACAGTAAGCGCAGACGAGAAGGGCTCTTAAATGGAGGTTTTCAGCGCTGCAAGCGCAAAAAAAGCAGTTAGTGGACACAGGCCATTATTCCTATAGCTCTTCTAGGCTGATAATCTGCCAATGTGTTTCTTGTATCTAAAAATAAAAACCAGAAGGTGTTCTTAGTGGAGCAAAATGATTTGGAAATGTATCTGATCAGTTAGACTTCTAAAAAGTAAAGCAAGCAGATTCCCTTTGATATGTAAGCAGCCTTTTGCAGACATGCGTCCATACATTTTATTTACTTATCATTTTGTCATGATAAGTAATTTTAGGTTGTTTTTGGGTCATCAGATTATATGGGGGAGAAAAAGTTGGTTTGGTTATTCTAAAATGACAAAATAAACAAGTCAGGATCTCGAGCAAAGAAAAAAACTGAAATGACTCTTCAACCAGGGAACACCGAATCCCCTTATTCCTGGTTTAATCAAGCAGTGTTGGGATCTTGCATGCGAGTTCCTAATGCTATGCTGTGAAACTAATTTGGTTGCTTATTGCTCGCTCACTTACATAATCAAATGTTTTAATTAGTTTTACAAGACATCGAATGGAAAAAAAACGGGCATTATCATTTTCAACTGGAAAAGTTTGCAAATGGCTCTCTAATGGCGAGGCGTTTTCTTTTGGTTTGGATCGCCATTCTCAGGTGAGCATGTTCAATACGTAAACAGAAATGTAGAGTGATGAAACTTGTATAAAAAATAATGATAATATTCCTGTTTAAATCAGCCTCATTGTGATGTCCTCTTGCAGACATTTAAATGAGCTTTCACACATTCGCAGTGAAACACATCACATTGTGGGCAGGAATGAAACAGTAACCTACATCTTCACTCACAGGTGAGAGAGCCTCCCCACTGGACTTACAACAGCCCCAAATGTCAACCCTTGGCGTCTTTCCCCTCCCCTGCTGACCTTATCCTTGATTAATAATAAGGGTTAGACACACAAAGAACTGCCCACACACACGCACACACACACACACACACACACACACACACAGACACACACACAGGAGAATTATCTCACACAGCGGGGAACAGGTGTGCCGGAGCACAGTAACCTTCCATACAGCATAATGGCGCAAACGCTGGTGTCCATGGATTCAGACTGCAAGAATAAGTACAGTCAACCCTCGCCCATCGCTCTTATACCTCTGAAATGAAAGGAAAAACTAAATAGCAGAGTTCAAAGTATGGTATTTGTGTTCCTAAATGCAGGAGTACAGATGCAGGAGATGAGAAAGTAGTGTGCGTTTTTCAGCTTATATTTCAAGAGGATAGAAATGATAGAAAAGATAACAGCAGTTTTTCATTTGTAAAAGAAGTGGAGAGATTTTTTTTTTTTTCACTCAGTCACTCGGTCACTCAGGCAAGTTTGAAGTCCTTGATTCCTCCATTTTGTTTCTCATCTTAATGCCCCAGAAGGGGAGGCGAGTGAGTTCTTGTGTTCGACACTCTCTCCGATGTTGCATGGAAAATCATTAACAAGGACGCTCATACAGAAAGAAAAAACAATTTGCTTTTAGATCTCAGCCCCCGTTAGAGGCTGGAAATCGTTCTCATTTTGGCAAAAAACATCATTTTAAAAGCAAACTTTTCAGTCTGCATTTGGCTGTCAACACCATCAAATTCAGAATTACGTAAGCCTTAATTCCAGCAACAAACAGGCCTCTCACAGCGCCAATCAGCTCATAATCCATTTATGAGGATTAAATTCTTACTGCAGCTTATTTGGATCAGGACTAACAAGAAATTAATTGAAAGGGGGGTTGACCCTATAGGAATAAAGCTGCGCGGTTCAGCTCGCAGAACAGGCTGAGAAAAGCTCAGAGTGGGTGACAATGCCGCTGATATAATTGGGAACATAACACACACTCAGATTGGCCGTCTGCATTACTCACACTGTGCTGTCATCAATAGTTAGAGGGACATCATTTAAATGTGCTGGAGCTGTTGATCATAAAAGTACAGCCAAATATGCCAAAATGCTTAAATCAAACCACACACACACACACACACACACACACACACACACACACACACACACACACACACACTTCTTCCTGCCCCTGATGGGTTAATTACTGGAGGTGTGTTCCTGAAATCCAAAGTACTGAAATACAAAGTAGGCCTCTCTTACCTACAGATGCACAAAATTTTACAAGGACCTGAAAAGCTGTAATTAAAGGGTGACACATTTCTGCTCCTCTCTCTCCCACTATGTGTGGGATGGCCTGAAATAGAATTGCAGGGTTTCAACAGGCGAATCGCACACTCACACACACACACTCACACACACACACACACACACACACACACACACACACACACACACACACACACACACACCACTGCACAGGCTCTATCCTGCATCTCACAGAGGGAAATGGATACTGCCTGTGAGTGTGTTCATATGTTTGTTGTGATTTGAGGAAAATGATCTGACGGACAGGCGTGATTGGGTGCGATGACATGCAGGTCAAAGGAGCAATAAGCTGTCTGAAGGTTGACCGGCTCGGAAATGGAAACACACACACACACGAACACACACACGCGCACACACACACACACACACACACACACACACACACACACACACACACACACACACACGGCTGTTTGAGTT
Source organism: Labrus bergylta (assembly GCF_963930695.1). Taxonomy (NCBI): domain Eukaryota; kingdom Metazoa; phylum Chordata; class Actinopteri; order Labriformes; family Labridae; genus Labrus; species Labrus bergylta. The sequence goes on along the minus strand of NC_089206.1, from coordinate 12,498,462 downwards.
TCCTGTTCGATCTAACGACCTGTGTGATTCACAAACTGAGACTGATTCCTGTTGAGTGTTGCCTTTTCAATCATTTGCCTGAGGGTTTCATCTTTAATATGGGGCCATTATGATTCCACAGAGCCTTGTGTGTTTCATTTGTGCTAAATCCGTGCTGCTGTGTATTTATTTGTCTTTGTGTTTGTGTTAATGTGCCCGCGTAAGTATGTGTGAATGGCAAAGACAGAGAGAGAGAGAGAGAGAGAGAGAAGAGAAGAAAAAGAGTCTGTTGCTATGCATTTTTACATGTCCTCCCACTGCGCTCTTCATATCATGGTAGAGAGGAGCTGAACACATCTACCTGAGCCATTTTTTCTCTGTGATGCATCAAGACTTTCATAGTAAAAGCACTAAAAAGCCTCGGCGTAGCATTAGAGGTTCGATGTTTCCCTGAGCTGTCTGGATGCTGTGGGGGGAAAAGGGCTTGATCCCCCTCAGATTGCTTCTTGTTTCTCCAAATTGCTCCATTACTTGGATAGAGTCCAGGGTTAGAGCTATGGGGGATGTGTGTGGTGTTTTATGGTGGAGTCAAAGCACTGCTTTATTTTGCAGTTTAACCTGTGGTGAAAATCCTGCTATATGGGTTATTATGTAACTTTTAGGTTATGTAATGGCTCAAGGTGCATGTTTGACTGATTTATATTGGATAACAGTACTGTAAGGAGTTTCTGCCAACAATTAAAACGATGTCGTTTTTTAATGTTGTGGACTATCTTGGGATGAGGGGAATTGGAGTCTTCAGGCTACAATATCAGATGAAAATGTACCTGACATGACTGAGACAGAAGATATGTTGTTGGATGACGTTATGGGATGAGGTTATGTATTATTATTTTATTTTTAATCTTGTGAACAGTTCATAAATCTCCTTCCCAATTACATTACATCATCTGATGGTGGACAGGGGGGAAAACAAAACACATTGTTTAGTTGAAAAAATGTCAAATCAGTCTAGGTTTGAACATAATAAAGAACACTGGGAAATTGTAAGCTCTCAACTCAACAAATTACTAAACAAATTTTAACTTTTTTTGGTCAGAAATGTAACAAATATAATGCTGCTATGGTCATGTACTTTCATGATTTACCAAGTCGAAATACCATCGTTGAATGTCAGTAGGAAACAGCTAATTATAGCATTTGTCTGCATTTAAATCTGACATTTGGTTGACCTATCAATCCAACCACTTTACTCTCACAGACAACAACTCATCTCTTATTTACTTCCAAAATAAATCCCTCCGCTGTTATTGTCATCCGTCATTTTTTTTCTCCTCCTGGCTGCATTCTCCAAACTAAGAAGAACTTTGTTTTACATACGAGGACGAGAATACAATTATCTTTTTGTACAACAATCACATTGTATCACTTGTGTTGTTGGTTAGTATAATTACATCAGTGGTTAGCCTACAACTAAGCTCATGGGTTACGTCCAGCTCTAATAATGGTACTCATGCGAACAGCAGCATCCACACACTCCCAGTGTGATGAACTATAAAAAAACAAAAAGAATAAAAAAAGGTTAAAAATATTCATTCATTTATGGCTATGTATAAAAGCCATTTTTTTCTTTCTGACATCTTTGACTGATTCCAACTGGGCTTCAGTGTGACAGCACTGTGTGAATTTCACAATCTCAGCACTCTCCAGAAATAATGTTATAAATCACAATTTATTTCCATAATTTCTCTTTCACTGGCATGACAGAAATCTGAAAAAATGTGCGGATTCTGCCTTATGGGGAGTATTTGTCTGTGCATGTGTCGTATGTTGAGTACAAAAAGACGTGTTTTGGTGTTCAGTCTGAAATGTTGTCTTAGGCCTTATTTTTGGACCGTTTTGTTGATGCAGTCATGATTTGAGTGGAAGTAAATTGTACATCTGAGAATAGAGCCTGTTCTTAAGTATTCACTCTTCTTTCTAACAAACAGCAGATGGACCCAGGGGGGTTAAATTAGACTAAGCATTGTTTTAAATATGGCTCTATAACATCACAAGGTCATGCATTATTGTGCTGTAAACAAAAAGCACAGCAGATACACTGAAAACATGCGGACATCTGGAGAAGAAACGAAATCAAGAAAGCGTTCTCTAGTCGACAATCCACTAACATCGACATCTGTTTGCAGCTGAAAAGAAACGTCTGACACTAACTATGTAGATGTTTGTGACATCCTTTTAAGACCAATATGATAAGATGTCTACTGAATTAATCATAAAATGACCTTAAAGGTGCTATATGTAACTTTCAAAAATACTGTGTTTGTAGCGATACCGCATGGCTGTTAGGCGAACTGCACCAGTAACATGTTGCTTGCTCTCCCTCGCGTGCTTGTCATACGTGCTCGTACATACAAAAACGAGCATCATCATCGGCTGCTGAACACAGGATATTTACCAGCATAATGTTTACAGAGGAGGTAAGTGGTCATACACATGTGAAAGTCTGTGAAGGAGTCTGTGTGTCCATATTCATTCTCCATCCCACAAATGTGTGATGAGTTTGTCCGCCTTTGAGAGCTCCTAGGACGGATAGAAGTGTGTGGAAGGCGGCCTCTGGCTGTATCGGGAGTGTGTGATGAGTTTGTACTGTTGATCTCTGTAAGTGGAGCGGAGTGAGGAGGACGTTGAGAACGTGCATAAAATGTCACTTCCTGGAGCTTTCGCGGAAAATACGACCTGGGGAAACTTTTTATACAGGCAACACAGATAGACAGCGACCATCTACTTTTTCACATCAGTTAACCGTTCGCTTATTAATGGCCAAAAAAAACCCGATTAATACACGTAAAAAGTTACATGTAGCCCCTTTAATATTTTATCAGACATGAGGAAAAACATGTTATGTTGAAATGCTGACTTGTCTGACAACAACGTAGCAGCCAGTATGTCCTGTCCTCCTTCTAAGTTACAAATCTTGTCAGTAATGGTCTGTATTTGTTTTAACAAACAACAAATACCGACAGAGAAGTAGGTGGTTTGAAGGAGGTATTAAGGAAACCTCCAGCCTTTTAGGACGCTCCTCAGTTTGCCAGGCAAACAGCAAACCAACGGGTGTTGCAGCAATGGAAGTAGACAAGCAAACTGGTTCAGATATAACTGATTCTAGCTGACCTAAAAAGAACGACCATAAACGCGGTAAAACTTGCATACATATTGGATATGTGGTTAGAGTGCAGAAAGGTTTGAAGGCTGATGCAGAGCTGGCTAAACACTGAAGCTTCGGTGTCCGTGAACATGGCAACTTGTATGTGCATGGGCTTTAGGGAGGAGGGGTAGGGGGACAGCTCCCTCCAGCGTTTTGATATTTGACTGCAGTACCAGTCGGAGTTGCATGTTTCTCCTTTAATTCAAAAGAGTGGGGAGATGGAGAGAGTAGCCACTGATGGAATTAGTCATTTGACACCCTTTGTCATTTTTACAGCCTTTTTTTGGAGTGGGGTAGGGGAGGTGGGGGGACTAGCGCTTTTGTGACTAAATCAACAATGTTCAACTAATGACTCACTCCAGAGTCGTTCCAATGCAAACAAAGAAATATAAATGGGCTTTGACAGTACAAAGGAAGCAGACAATGCGAAGGCACAAATCCATCAGATCTCGACAGATCAAGTCAAATCCTGACAACTCTTCTGAAAGGAACAAATCTGGGCATGTATGTGACAGCGTGACACTGCTGCAGGTGTTCCCTCTGAACTGGTAAATCTGTGAATCACTTGCAGTACACATCCATAACATGAAAAACTGGTATAACATGCTGGTCGGAAAATGATAGCCACCACCGGGAAGAGTGTGATTACATATAGACCAGTGGGCGCTAACATTATCTCTGATAGATGCTTTTTTACTGGCCTCTGACCTCAGCCATTAAGCAATGTGACGCTGCAGAAAAAGCTCAATGGATTTTAAACACCAGCTCGTCTGCAGACTTGAATGAAGACTGCGGTCAGACATATTAGATGCACATGACAAAGGAACAAGCGCAAAAAGCAAAAAGGCCAATTTTGCTGTGTACAGAGGTGATCGGGTACCATTAGCCTGAAAGGAATTCAGCTAAAATTAAGCTGTAGTCTTTTTCACAAAACATAATTAACTACTGAGAAAACGTGGTGGCCATTAGCTGAGAGTCTGTGCGGCTTAAGGGCAAAGACAAGATGTTGCACCTAAATGGGTTAAAGCACAGCAACAGAGATGACAAATGTGTGCCGGTGTATGTGTGTGTGTGTGTGTGTGTGCGCGTGTGTGTGTGTGTGTGTGGGCTGATGTGAGGTGGGATAAAAGGAGCAATTATGATACCCACTCATTTTGTGATGAGAGCTTCTTCCGAGCTCGAGCCCGAGAAATAAATATATTAAGTGTCTTTATAGAGGGTAGATGCCGGAGAAAGATTAGCTGAAATAAAAGACAGAAAGTGAGATGGAGATGATATGGGGCAACATAAAAAAGGATAACGAAAGGGGTGAGGAGACAAGGGGTCCAAGGGGAGAAATCTCTGTTCCTGACTGAACTGCAACTAGAAACCAATCAGCCTTAAAGACGCCAGGTTTCAGATTTAACCGCACAGCTTCAAAGATGTTGATCCGTCAGAAGGCAAACGAGAGCATGAGGTCTACCAAGAGTTTAGAATACACTTCTTTTAAGAAATACTTTTTTTTGAACCAGCCTTTTTCTTAGATGTTAAAGCTAATTATAAAAGTTACTGTATAACCCAAGGCTGAGATGTCAACATGTCAACATCTGACATTTTAGGGGATGGATTAATTCTAATGGGGGTGATCAAGCACACTGTTCACTGCTTTAGACACAGAGAACTTTGCACCTTTAAGGTTCAACTGGTTCTTATCGGGAAACACTGATGTACAAATCTCTGGATTGGCTAAACAGATAATCATATTCCCTGAGTTAAAGACACAATAACACAAATAATGAACTCATATGTGAAGTTATAACACGGTAAGGTATACAGTAAACTGAACTAATTTAGATTTATAAGCCCTTAATTGTTTTTTGTTTTTTTTACGATGAACCTATTTTTAGAAAGGCAATGAATCCGTAAAACATCTGTTCAATGAAGCCTATAAGACTAAACACACACACAACGAAACAGCTCTGTATATGTATGGATTAACAAGTGCTATTAAATCGCACCTGTTAGAAGAGTAAGAGGTACTTAGCTTCTCCAAATCCATTACTGGATGATTTAGGGCCTCCCTATGAGACACACTGCGCGGGACCATGCATGATGACACTTCAAGCCAGGGAGAAAGGGGGGAACATAGTGCTGTTGGAAAAAATCATTAGCTTAAACCTCAAATTCAATTACCTCCCCCTGTACTGGATCTCCCCTGATGGTCCTCTGGAAGACTTTGTGGCTAATAAAATAACTCCCCCTCTTGTGTGACGGTGGATGAGAGGGCAGACATCAGGGGTCGACATCAGCCCAACCACACAAATCAGAAATACTCCGAGGGAAAACATTCAGGGAGCTAGCAGGGAGCGCTGAGAGTAAACAAATACAAATCATGCTGAAATGAAATAGGACATGATTTGTTGTGCAACAGGACTGAGTGACCACTCAGCAGGATAGAATTCACACAAAAACACGGTGCAAGTTCACACACATTTGTGTCCACTTCCAATCGGATCTCGACATTTCAGGAGGAGCTAGGGGATCCTTCACCCTGGTAAAATTATCAATACAAAAAACATATACCGAATTAAAAGTAAAAGTACAATCAAAACCTAAGTTATATTATTCTTAACAAATATCACTTAAAATATAAAACGTATAACAACTGCTTAAAAAATGATGTTAACATTAAGGACATTAGATCATTTGGAATTCTGATGCAATAGTGTGCAAGCACCATTTTACTATCAAAGCAAGTTATGTTGAAGGTTTTTTTCAATAATCTAGTCTAGTTTTATGGTTTCCAACCAGGGGTCGGGCCCTCCAAGGAGTAAAGCCAATTAATGTACGGAGGATATAAAATATGTGGTAAGGATGAGAAATAAGAATTATGATAAACAACTCTGCACCACTCTTTTGCTATTTTTCTAAATTCCATTTATTTTTTGAAAGATTTTTTATAAATAGGATAATGACAGGAGATAGCTTGAGGAGAGAGAGGACATGAGCACATCTAACACATGTTGAGATTCATTTCATACTCCAACAGAAGACTATATCATCATTCTGCACATGGAGCGGGATCTGACTACTGAGCAAAACGGGTGACCCTAAATTTGATCTTTTTTTTTCTGACAAATTGATTCAATTCGGCACTTTGGTCTTTAAACTGTTAATTAAACTAATCGAAGTGAGAAATTGAAGGTTGATTTTTTTCTTTGATTTTGCTGCCTGTGTGCCAGGGGCCACAGACATTCCCTAACATTGTGCTGTAGTTTAAAAACTTAAAACCTTAAAAGGTCACATTACAATAAGGCAATCAGATATACAGTATGCATTGGGGTGAAAAGTCAGATACTTCCCTCTAACAGTGACATAAGAGATCTCATAAAATAGCAATACTCAAGTATCTTTCCTCGACTGGGCACCACCTGAATCTGCCTGGCAATGAAACAAGTAGCGAGCACATACAGAACTGTGTTTATAAAAGAGAAAAAAAAAGTCAGAGAAGGTGAGTTACAAAGGCAGTGTGTAGGCTGTGAGCACCTTTTTATACTCTCTGCTTCCAGGAGGCCTAGAGGGATCAGCTGAGCCCTGCAGAGGGAGCTCTGTAAGTACGCTATGGGCTGAGACGAGTGGATTAACAGGGACCTTATTGTGCCTGATGAGGGGGTTGATGAGAGGCAGGTGGTGCCGCAGTGGAGAGGATCCGTTAGTTTGAAGTATTTCAGTGTGTGTGCCTGTGTAGTTCTCACAAAGGAGGTGCAATAGGTAACAACTTCGTCACATTCTCATCTTGTCAAAGCTTTTTTAAAGTGACGCAGAGCTCGCCAGTCGTCACAGGAAACAGAAGATTTTATGTCTTTAAGAAATTCCTTGAAGCCTGAAGGGAATGACAGATTTAATGGGTCAGGAAAGGATTGTTGATTTTATTTACATCATCTCTGGGGTTTTGCTGGATACTTTAGAATTACATACTTAGCATTAATGGCTTTGTTAAACAGACGCCGCTAACTTTTTCTCTAAGAGGAACGGTTATTTGGGGATGGCTATACTTAGTTTTGAGAACACTCTGGGGATGGCAACTCTGGTCGGACAGTTGGTGGCCCACTTTGGTCAAAACTGAAATAAGTCGACATCTCCCTGATGATTATCCTTTTTATACTGACACATCCATGATCCCTAAAGGATGTGTTCCAGTAACTCTTGTGTTCTTTGTCTTATCTTTTAAGTAAAATGTCTTAACAATGACTGGACGGATTACCATTTTTAACAGATCGAATGACCTGCTGGAAATTTGGTGATCCTTTAACTATTGTCAGATTTTTTTTAATTTCAGTTCGGCAAATCATCTGAAAATCATGCAAACTAAATACAAAACTGAGATGCTGGTAAATATGGTAATAAATATACCTGATAATGTATACAGAATGTTAGCATTGTCATTCTGAGCATGATAACATGCTAACTTTAGCATTTAGCTCAACACTGTCACTTTAACCTGACAGCCAAAGTACAGTTTCACTAGCATGGCTATAAAAAATGTTATTCCCCCTGAGGGAGGCGAAGTAAAAAATGTCTATTGACTCCTAATTCAGTTCAGGATTATTTTTGGATGACTGAAAACTTGAAATGACTGTTTATTACAGGATTATTTTATTACAGCCATATTGTCAGTATCAAATTGTTGCGTTAAACTTTTCAATGTAATACACTTAGTGTTTTTTTATGCCGATGAGGAACATTCTCTTTTTGGCGTTAATGAAAATGTAAGGACTCTCAATATCCTCTCATAAACTGTGTTTAACTAAACACAAGTAAGTCTAAGTAATATGATAAACTGGCAATCTGTTATTTCTAATATTCTCAAACCTTGAATCAATAGTTGGATTTGAGGAGCGAGTGAAAACCGGAGAGAGGGACTTGGAGAGATGAAAGAAAAAGCAAAGGCCACAGCTGGATTTGGTATCAGGATGATTTGGGATTCCCTCCAACTGCTTATTTATCCAACCTTGTCCTTTCATTTCTCTCTGACCTGGAAATCGATTGAGGTCAGTCATCTTTAAAAATGTTCCAAATGGTAAAATGTCTTTTGGAGTTGGCAAACAACACGATCCCCTCCAGAAGAGCTAGAAGGAAAGAGCAAAGGGCATCTCATCCACTTTATTTGTCCTACTTGAAAATACTGTTCTCCTTCTTTTTTTTTGCATAACTAAATACATTAATCTAAGAGATGAACACAATTCTAATTTCTAAGATTAAGTAATAATAATCAGTTTTGAAACATGGGTGAAAAACATGTATTTGCTGGCAGGCTCATAAAAACAATAATGTAAAAAACTACATGTGTTTATAGTTATAAACTCTCATCCCAAGACAGGTCCAAGGGAGCCTAGAGTAACCAATGTAACCAAAAGAAATAAGGATATTGGAAATTAAATTCTATAATTTAAAACCTTCCTTAAAGAAAAATACATTCAAGGTTTTTAAAGAACTGACAGTTTATATTTATGTTGAAAGAAAATGTTTATTAAAAGGCTGCTTAAGCAAACATGATCTGGATGAGAAGAACCTCCTGTTGCTTTCATATTGTCAGACTCTGCATGCTTGATTAATCAGATTAAAGACATCAGCTGGTCGATGGGCAAGAAATGTTATTTAGCGGTTGGAAACTGCAGCTGATCCCATTGGACTGTAAAAGCCAACAGAAGATGGTGTTGTAAAATGTGCTTGGAATTCAATTATAAATTCAGTGTTTTATTTATTTTTCCTGGTTATTCACACAGTTCCTAGTTTTGCCGTTTGTCATAAATTGTGTTGTTATAACATATCTTATTGCCACATCACATATTCTAGGTTAAAATATATTCATAACAGATGAAAGAATTCGACGTTGTATTTAATTATACATATAAGATATGAAGACAAGGCTGTGAAGCAGCTTTAAAATGTGTGAAGAACACCACTTTAAACTGACCCTGTTTGGAAGGATGTCCTATTTGGCAGGTACATGTTGTGCTAGTTCCTCCATCCTTTCATATCAACCCGGTTATCTGGATAAATGTAGGGTAAAGATCTTTCAGATAGGAAAATATAGAATAAGTGGTATGTACTTCAGCACTTCCTCTTACAGAAAAAGTCTGTACATTTCAACTCTGTACACAGTAATAACAAAATATCCTTGTAATATGACAGAGTTATAATTCAATGTTGTATTTTTCCTTTTTAATAGTTTGTTCTATATGCTATATTTCATTTTTGGTATTGAATGTGAATCTGTGACTTTTATGTGTGTATGTGAATGGGCGATGTGCTGAGAGTGTGAGAGTGTGTGCGTGCGTACAGATTTTGTCAAGTAGGAAAATGCTATTTCAGAAGCCCAGTAATGATGCCATTAGTATGGGGATGGAGTGAGTCCTAAACCTCAGGGCACAGCAGCACCACAGATGATTCTCCCTGAGTTAACATTCCTCGTATCCATCAGTCAGCGAGGCCAAACCAGTGCCACAATCGACACCAATAACACCAGCAGCAGCTGCATTCACATTATGCTGTCACTGGAAATAATCCATATACCTGCACCTTGATGGCAGCCTCTGCCTGTCCCTGTTTCTCTTTGAACTCCTCTCTGGGTTTAACTTTTAATTTAAGGGAAACAGTGCTCTGACTAAGCACAAACTGCATATTGTTCTGTTAGTGATCCCTATCGTAAGACAGTCAGCACTTTCTAGGGTACACACACAGTTTGGCTGGAAACTGCTGAGATGCACAAGTGCCACAGTGCTAAGGAAACATACTGTGGTGAATCAGGTTTAAACCCTTTATGAATCTCTTTGTCTCTGAGCCTCCTTATTTATCTATCCTCTTTACATCCTTTTTCTTTTCATTTCACATCTGCTTGAAGGGACAGATTGACAAGAGAGCAGAGGAGCAGATGGCAGGCAGAGCAGGTCCAGATGGAAGTTGTTGGCCAGATCAGGGAGGTTAGTTAGGGCAGCTGTGGCTCAGTTGGTAGACTCGGTTGTCTCTCAACCAGGAGGTCGGGTGTTCGATCCCAAGCTCCTGCAGCCACATCTCCAATGTGTGCTTGGGCCAGACACTTTACCCCAAGTTGCTCCTGCTGCCTCGTCAGCGGCGGCGTATGAATGGGATTATTTACTTCTGATGGTCACGTTACAGAGCATCCTCTGCCATCAGTGTATGAATGGGTGTAAATGGGTAGGTGTTACCTGCGGTGTATAGCGCTTTGAGTAGTCAGAAGACTAGAAAAGAGTCCAGTCCATTTACCATTTAATGCAGAAATAGAAAAAGAGACACTAAGAGCAGGGGAGTCTTCAAAGAACCAAAGAGAGTAAGGATGTTTATGTTGGTGATGCATGAACCACGACGTGGCTTTGGGAACAATAACAGGAACATGCTATAATGGCGTCACAGCGGTCTAAGTCCCAAAGTAAGCTTTAATGAGCAGGCTAATGATTGGTTTATTCTCCCCAATTAAGGGGCTTTAATATGGCACTTGGGAGGAGATTAGTCATCAGACAGCAGCCAGCCCTGAGAATCATCTAGGATCCACTTTAAGAGAAGCATGATTGTGTGCAGCCCTGTTGGAGGCTAAATATTCATTCACTCCACATGGAAATCAAATCAATTGTCTGCACCTCAAAAGATTTCACGCAGCAAAGTTCACCAGAATATCTGTCGGTCTATTTTGGAGTTATGATTCTCTCTTAGTCTATGGATTCCCGAAGCCATCTGCATTAATTACTTGTGCAAGCGTTTCCATAATCATTACACGATCCTTCACCAGAGTTCACTTAAAAGACAGCTCCAACTTATTAGAAAGATCAATCTCGGTTGCTGCTGAGGAAAGAGAGTAGAGTCAATAAAGGAAGACATGCTCAATAGTCATTAAAAAGCTTGCCAAAGAAAAGGAGGAAATCTCCCTGGATGAGTTCAACTTAATTTTACAAGACTTTTTCGTGACCACAAAAACACTGGACTTTATTTGCTCCCAAATATCACACGAGCAAAATCATAAGGCGATTAGCCTAGATGTGCTATTTTGAGTCTATTTTGAGCTTTTCTGGACAGAAATATACATTTAAAAAAATGTGTTCATCATTGAGGGTAAAATAGGCTACTTGCAACCTAAGAAATTATAATCCTTTTTTTTTGTATAATTGTTGTGTGTTGTTGTGTAAACTCAGAAGCCACACACTCTGTTCTCACAAACCGGTTTTCTATCTTTATCACATGTTCACTGTCTCATCTGGTTTCTTGGTTACCTGGGTGACAAGTCCCGCCCCATCTAGTATATCATCTGCTGCGTGAAGCGGCTACTACAGCAACTTTCTAAACAATGCTGATCTTCTCAGTAGTATCGCCCAGAGTAGCTAAACAATCCCTAAACCCAACACTCCAAATGCTCTGGAAAAGACGCCGGGTGCTGCGATGTATCTCTATGTACCCACACACTGCCACTCTCTCTTAAATGGGAACATCTCTGCAAAAAAGTTAAATGGAACTTAGAAGCATGCAAGATGACCGCAGCATACATTCGCTAGCAAACGCTAGCGGACTAACAATCAATGATCGCGTCACCGGCTCTATGCTACAAACATATTCACTACACTGAAACAAAAACCAGCTGTTAAGTGGATCCAAACACTGCAGTCCACTTTCTGAGAATGTTGTTTGGAAGTCTTTTCTTGAAAACATTTTCATTCATCACTGTAGTCCATAAGCCTAATGGCGTGCTAGCTAATATATGTGCTCAGTAAGGTGAAATCATTACATTTAATTCAAGGCCCAATTTCACAGACATGTCAACATCACCCAGGTTATCTACTGTCATTAGGTTAACTTTCTCTGATTTGCTGTCTAAAAGAGCAGATTGCAGATGAATGACACATATTTTGTTTATTATATATTAAAAACCTGAAAGATTTAGGGATTTTGAGTAAACATTTGGGGATTCAGTCCAAGTAGCCGCCCCTGCTCCGCCGTGTTCTTAATTCACGTTCATTAAACTCTGTTGCAGTGTCTTTTGGCAGACACTTCTCAGGTTCTTCTCATTCTTGTTAAAACAGCAGTTTGGGAAACTGGCAGTGTGCAAAGTGCCCACCATCTCGTGCTGCATTCCCTGGCACTCGGAAAACACTGTTGCATTCATGGACACTTCAACATCGGAGTTTCTATGTAAAACCATCTACCTATCAAACTTTAGGGGGCCACTGGTATTGAAGGGTTGCCATGGCCACTGCCGTCAAGTCCTTCTTTCTCATCTCTTGACACGGGGAAACCGAAAATGCTTCCACAGGTCAGATTCAAAGCAACTGGAGCATCCACAGTGTCAAACTTGTGCCTCTGTTCTCCCTATGGATGTGTTATAGAAGGGTTCTCCCTCACGCCTGAGCCAGTGTCCGCTATTTTCGCTGTACTGAGGCAGCCAGTGGGGGCAGACAGGACTATGGTCTCTGTAGTTCCCTCTTCCCTCCTCTCTTCTCCACTGCGACTGAAACAAAACAACACTTTTTGCCCGAAAGACCTATTGTTTCATAACATCACAGGTTCACAACTGTATAAAGACCTTTGTTTCTCGCAATATATTGAAATTCACAGTTGCATTCCTAGTTTTACTGATATACCCTTATTTTCCATACTTCTCAGATTCACATTGTCTGGTAGGGTTTTAACATGCATGCCAGAGGATAGTTATATTCTGACTTTGATTGTTATAATAGTCTAAAGTTCTGCACTAGTTTAAGTCTGTCTGCCGTCTTAAAAAACATTGACCCTGCTGAAGAAACAAAAGATGGTCTCTTCCATTTACCTTCATAAAAAAAAAGAATCAAATATTTTCCTGGAACAGCTTGCCGGTGTAGATTTAAATGAACCTTACATTACCCTTACAGGAGTAATAGCGCTTTACTTCAGGACTATTTTAAGCTGCAAATTTGATGCTCTAGTGAACATTTACAGCAGCAGGCCGGTGTATGTGGGATTGACTGGAGAAAAGACCTACACTCTCCATGTTCACGGTAATGCAGGAACACATCAATGGTGTGCAATGATGTGGTTTACTGATGTGGTGTTTGGTAATAATGGAGGTCTGGCACAGAGGAATAACCTGCAAGAGGCTTCAGCTGAACAGGAAATACATACTAGTGAATCCATTTCTTTGTTAGTTTGGCCTAGTCAAGGGATTTACATAAAGTAGGGCACTGAAATATATCTTTTTTTTTTCTGGAGATTCATTTACATACTGAAGCCTAACACAGACAGTTTGAAGTTTTTTTACCACTGTGTGGTTGTTGTCATTGTAAATCAGGTTGATGCTAACCAACATTCTTTGCAGGACCTGCTGCTGTTTTTTCCCTCGATCTCAGACAAATTTGTTTTGCCTGTGATTCACATTACAAAAATATTTTGGTGCTCCTACTTTGTGGCTCTTGTTGGTTTATAGTGGTGAGTCAAACATGTTTTATGGAGAAATCAGCTTCTTTTGTTTTTTGTTTGTTAGCAAGAAGGCAGATGCTTCTTCCCTCGTAGAGCATACTTAATGTAAATTGGATTATAATGTTAATGCATTGTAGTTTTATTATGTGTAATATATGTGAAAACCTTTTTGTCGTAAGGAACGTGTTGTGCAGCCTCTCCTCTTGGAATAGAATAAAACGAAATATAATGCAAAAAATAAGTTTTTGATCATTTTGACATCAAGTTTGGATTAGTTAAGCTAATTTGTTCACTAATTAATGCCAGTACATGTTAAGAACTTGCTAACCAGTTTGAGGAATTCATCTTGGATGAGTGGTGTTAAGGTTCTATTCATGTAGTTTGGTTTAATCTTTGATCGTTCAATAATTATTCTATTTATCAATATTTTGGACTAGTAGGTTTGCTCTTCATTCTAATATCTTCAACACTAACAATCAAGATTTTATATTGCTGACATCTAAGCACAATAATTTAGCAAGATTCTGGTTATTTAAAATATGCATTTTATCTTTCCAGAGCAAAGTGTTTTATTCTTCTTTTATAAACTTACCCTCATGGTTTAGATTTGGGTTTGTTGAACTATGATGTAATATGACACATATACTATTAAAGAGCGTGAATAGTGTTTTTCTTTATAATCAGAGACCTCCTCCATTTACAGCCTTGATCAAATGAAAGAGTAAATATAAACAGCCAAACAAAAGGAAACAGAAGTAATGTAAAGGTGTGCGTGCGCCATGGTGACCAGCTGCCACAGTGACCAGCTGCCACAGTGCCCAGCTACCTGGGACAAAGTACCTTAAAAGTAGCCTGATGAGCCCCTCAGGGTCTCAGCCCACGGCGTCATACTCCGCTGAGCTACACTCCTGTAATGTTTTTTGATAAAGATTCTTCTGTGTGATCATCCATGTTGAGATTTTTCTCTTAGATGACAGTGTGTGCTCTTTGTTCTGGCTGAGTCTTGTGACTGGTCTGCAGTGTGCTGTGTGAGTCTCAGGCTGCGTCACCGCTGACTGTAATGGCTGAACACTGCAGGGTAGAAAAATAAAACCTTGCAAGCTCTAACATTTTAAAGCTTTTTAACACAAAATAACCCAACTAGGAAAAATCATTATCCAAGATAGTCTTTTGTACTGTAAAATGAGAACAAATATTGTTTATAAAATGAATGGATTCACTAGATCCTGTTGTTTATTCCCGTTTATAGAATTGTTACACAATATGAATAACTTTCTTTTTATTACTGTTATTTTTTTTTGACTCCGTGATTAATAAAGTGTTTGTAAAAGGGCGACAAAAACAACCCACGATCCAAGAACAACACATAAGACTGTGCTGGTCCTCGTCATCGTCATCTCCCCTGCGAATACAAAATCCCATTTTAATTTAATCAGGCACAGCAGGACAAGCTCATGGGGTCCTTGCTTGGAATTGAGTGCAGTGCAACCCAGGTTTTCATTTCCTGCTCAGAAGCATCTATTAAAGGCAGTGTTTTTAACCTACTGTACACAGTATCACCATGGCAACCGGAGATTTTTCCTTAAATATGCCATAAAATGAATAAAACGACAACAACCTGAAAAACGCCACTTGGGTACTAAAATACGCAGCTAAGCAGAAAGGTTATGCATTCATCAATCCATTTAAATCAATCCGTCACTTTCATTCTGCTTCATCCACTTTATGTAAGAGAAAGGTCATGGCATATCTATTATTAAATGAGTCGGTCATGGTATGTTACATTATTTATCACCTTAGTGTAGTCTCTAAATACACACAGTAAGTCTGACCTGGGTGTCATTAATGTTTAAGCAAATAATAGGCCTGAAATCTCTCAGGAACAATCCACTCATTAATTAGCGGGATAGAAATGTACGTTTTGTTATCTGCACAAAGAAGGAATAAAACTGACCTTAAATGCAGCTACCCGGCAATGAAAAGAGTATCCCTGTGTTTTTGTACCACAGCTTAAAAAAAGTGAACATGAATTACAATGTAACTCTAAATAGCGAACACGTCCTTTGAGAGGAGTGAACAAAACAGCCTTTGTGAAGTTGATACGATTGTGTAACATCTGACTGAGCCACCTGAACTGTCAGCATATCAGGGCCGTAAAAGCAGCACAGAAGCAGAAATGTACTGTGAAAGCACCGCATGGGGCAGAGCAGCGAGAGCTCTGAGACACCCGCCCACCCTTCCTGAATCAGCCGTTTCTGTGGCGACCAGCGCTAAGGGTGGGGGGGTGGGGGGGGGGGCTAGGGAGGAAGGGAGGAAGGGAGGGAGGTGCTGGATGAAAGTGAAGAGACAAACATTTGAAGCCCGTTGGGGGAAACATGAAGGGATGGATGGAAGGAGGGATAGATGTGGGGAAAGATATATTGAGCGACGGGTGATAAAGGGATGTGGCAGGGTCAATGGGGAGCTGCGGCTGATTCCTCTACATCACACTCTGTGACAGATTGACAGTCCGAGGCAAACAAACAGCAGCATCCACTGTGAGGGAGACAAACGCTGAGGGGATTTTTTCCTTCTCAATGGCAGCCGGGATCACGGTCATGGCTCAGGGGTTTAAAGCATCTAGACAGTGACAATGTCTCTCTGTGAAATCTCATTCAGCCATATGGTCCTACACAAAGCCTCGTATTTCTCTGTCCTCTCTGTACGCAAATGGTACACGCTTAAAGTAAGTCGGGGTAGATTTAGAGTCACTTATAGAACATTTTTTTTTTGCTCAAAAGAAGCAGAGATTCAACAAGTGGTGCATTGAATTAAATGATTCTAACATCCTGCTGATGATTCCCTGCAGTAAACACTCATGGGCTGCCATTGCAAACACATTACATGTGTACAGTACGCGACGAGTGGTGTATGAACATGGAGGAGCAGATGCTGCATTCTGAAATGTCTGGTTTGGATGACAATAAGTAAAAAAAAAAAAAAAAAAAAAAAAAAACATCTGATAAAATGTGACATATCAAAACTTGAGCATGATTTTCACGATTTCTTCCTTCAAATGAACATATGGGCAAATGAAACATTTATCATGAAATACTCCTACTCATAATGAAAGACTTTACACCTTATACCTTACACCACTTATCAATAAAAATACTGGGAAAAGATCAACACATTATCTTGCTCATAGGATAAACCCTGGTTGCGATGTCAACTCTATTTTTGAACTCCATCCAGTATTTTGGGAACCTTCTGATGCAACAGATTATATTTTAAACTGCAAATTTTGTACCAATCTCACTCAGCAGCGATTGCATCCTGTCAGTGCCACAAAAACTATGGGAATCGATGCAGTAGTTCTCTTGCGCAGTTGAGACAAAAGGCTCACACTAAGCTCAAGAAAAGCAGTGTAAATCTGAAATGTAAACACCCGCAGATTGCCCTGACAAATTCCTCTCCCCACACACACACACACACACACACACACACACACACACACACACACACACTACCAAACAAAATCTGCATTCCATCAAACACACTGTAGTCCGCCTAAACTGCAGCATCTGATAGGGCTTCATCGTGTTTTTTTTTTTTTTCTCTCTCTGTTTCTCAACAAGACTGAGATAACAGAAGCAGAGCTTTACCACTCCACCCACTTTCTCCCTCACTGACATATAGAACTACACATGTGGGGGATGAAATCAATTGGATTAACTCCTCACAGAAGTGTAGTTTTCCCCAAGTCCCAGTCGTCTTTTTCACCTGCCAGTCAGGAAGTAAACAAGCCTTCACACAAACTAATACGTGAGGAAACACACAATTTAAAAAAAAAAAACACCTTCCATCTGTCACACCCACATCGATGCACAACTAATGATAGATATGTTAACTTTCTGAAAATCCTTCCTTCTTCTTGTAATCACACTTAGTAATCAAATGAAAGCGACAGGTTGAATTAAGGTAATATGAATACTTCATGCTGTAGAGACTCACCTGTTTGTGTGGCTGGTGTCAGAGTCCTGGTGATGAAAGGATGCTCAGACAGCAGCGGAGGTGCGTAGTGTTGTAGACCTTGTCACTCACTCACACTGGACACATACCAGAGGAACCGACTGGCTCTTCTCTTCACCACACGGCTCACAGCGTTCTTCTCTTCTTCCCCTTCAAGTGTCAGAGATGAACAACAGCACTGCCTCCGCCGCCTCTCTCTCCCCTCTCTCCTCCTTCCACACGTACTGTAGCAGCAACAGAGGGAAGGCTGGGGGCTGCAGATCAACACACTCTCTATTTCTCTCTCTCTCTCTCCCTCTCTCTCTCTCTCTCCCTCTCTCTCTCTCTCTCTCTCTCTTTCCTCTCCCTCCTCCAGGCTGTGTCTCCTTAAGTCTGGCTACAGGCAACCATAGCTGGAAAAAAACAGTGGGGAAAGTGCAATTTACATTAACTTGGCTCCCTTTGTAAGTATTTTATTCTGTGTGAGTGTGTTAGTGTGCGTGTGTGACCAAACAGCCTACAAAGCTGTGGGAGCAGAGTCTTACTAACGCCTTTCTGCTCCCCCTTTTCACCACCACCTACCCACCTGCCCACATCTCCCTCCCACCAACCCACCCTCTTCTTGCCAAGCCTCACACCAGCTTGTTCAAATGAGTCATGAGCAGTCAGCCAATCATACGGCAGCACACATTCTGCGATTAGAATAACAGAAGTATTTATGCACGGCTGTTTGGAGTAGAGGGGAAAGAAAAATGGAGAATTGCCTGAGAGGACTTAACACACTTTGCTCAGGATGGGGATGTGATGTTTGAAGAGAAGGAAGAATAAATAAATCCTGATTTCTATCCTTATCATTTCACAAGACTTCCAGTATATATATATATACATATATATGTATATATATATATGAATATTACTGTTTACATGTTACAACATGAATACATCATACTGTTATAAATGTACAGTGTTCACTGTATCTGTGTGAGCTGTGAGTCACTAAACATTATGATTCATTCTATCAAGGCTGGAGCCACATTTGAGTACAATAAAGTCTGACCCCGCTAACTTTCCTGGGAAAATGAAGGTACATAACTAAAGTAGAGCACAACTACTACCGCACTGCACTCTCTGACTACGCACTGATCTGCGCAGTGTACCGCCATGACAAGTGCTCTTCAGTGTAGTGCAGAGTTATTCTGGGTAGTTTTGTTCCAGAAGTTGTATCCTTTTCATTTTCTGACAATGTTTGGTGACTGGCTGTTGGAACAGGTATTGGAACATGAAGCTCCACATTTTGAATCATCACTACAAACAAAGAGAAGAACAACATGAGGTTAACTTGTGAAACTCCCAAAAAGTAGAAGTGTATTTTACGCACATTTTTATAACTGTAAAATATTACGAAAACCCAAATAAAGAGGACACTTATGAAGTAACATGTAGGTGAGAAACTAAATTGTAGAATCTGTAGTCCAAAGAAAAGATAGCAACCATTGTTGGGCTGTTTATTTGTAACAGTCCATCCATCCATCCATCCATCCATCCATCCATCCATGGTAAACAGTAAATGGACTGAAGCTTGAATAGCACATTTCTAGTCTTCTGACTACTCAAAGAGCTTTTTGCACCGCAGGTCACATTGACTCATTCACACCACATTCGCACACTGATGAAAAAGGCTATGCCTGTCGTTAGGTGGATTTAAAGTTAGGGTGAGACAGCATTTTGAGCCCCCTGCAGCAACAAACAGGTGAAGTCATTTAGGCTTTGTCCATTAATATTTTCAGTCTGTGCTTCTCTTACATAACATGATTACTCTTTATAGCTTTATAAAATACTTAAACCGGTGATATATCTTGAAATGTAGGCTGCATATTTTAACTTTAAATTACTGATGCATTTTAATCAATTATTTATACATTTATTTGCAAATATTGTGCTTTTACAAAAACAATATAACTGATATGAATCAGGTTACACTTTTGTTCCATTTTCTTTAATGTTTTGGGATTTGGTTTGTTACTGTGGGTTTTGTTGAGAATTATTGGATTTCAGTCAATGCTGGGTCGGGTCAATTAATCCCATAACTTAGGTTAAGACTGATGAAGACCAATTGTTGGCACACACATTTTACTCTTTCTTTAGCAGCAACGGTAAGTCCAAAATGTGCCTGATGTGTTGGTATAAGCTGTGAAAAAATGCTACCGATAGATGTCGAGATAGAGTCGATTCCCAACAAAGATATTATTAATCAGTTATTAGTTTAAGTTACTTTAATGTGCTGTTCATGTGTGTTCAAGTGTAAACCACACGTAACTCAAATGTGTAACTGTGACTAAGGCCTCTGTTTAAAGGGCAACTGCTCTACTGACTAAGTTAACCAGCGCCCCTCTGATTTATTTTTGAATCACAATACAACTCATATTGGTATGGGTATGAATAACATTCAGAAGGCAGGACTTAAATGCATACTATACTGATTTTACATTTTCACTCACAATAAAATGTTGAAACCGAAGTAGCAGGACTAATACATATCAGTATGATTCCACACATTCCCTCTGTTTGTCAAAACCACAGGCCTACATTTCCTACAATGCAACTTGATCATGGAGCGTTCTGTGGGAGTTTGTGTTATGCTAGTAGTGACTAATGTAGCCTCAAGCTGCAAGCCTCAAGCAGAGAGGAGGAGCAGGCTACAGAGGTCTGGAAGCTTACTTATTTCTCCACACTGGCATTTTTTTTTGTGTCATTTTCAAATTTTTTGTTCAGCTCCAAGTCAACATCTATCACACTCTCTTCCTGTGGTCACAAAGGCTTTATACAACTATGAACAGGTGTAAAATCTGTTCAGTTTTAAGACTCATCCAGCCCTGACTCAAGTTTAGTGAAATCCTATCTTAAGAACTGGAACAATAAGTGTGAGTGCCACATTTACACAAGTAAGACTAAAGAAACTCAACCCCTTATCCTCCCCATCAATCAATCAACCCCCTCCACTGACCAACCTATATCACTTTATTGCATCATTTTCATTTAAGTCTCCCTCAAAGTCAGTGTAAAGATCTCAAAAAGTTGAAGGCTATTTCATTTGAAGTCTTCAAAGTAAAGTGATTTATCTCGACTGACTTCTTCATTTGCTGAATTAATGGGTTCTTTTCAAGGATTACACCGGAAATCAATTGTGAACAGCACTTATGTACAACCCCAGATTTAATTTGGTTCTAGACTTAAAAGAAAATCAGATAAGATGTGGGGCATCTGTGAGGTGTCAGCGACATAATCCAATAACGGTAACTCAATAACTGTCACACAAAGGAAAGGTTTCAACAACTGTCGATCTAAAACTGTGGTGGTCTGCTCCCACGGTCACATATACAAATGGATTTCTGCTTTACCTCCGGTCCAGGAGGATAAATTATTTGAGTCATAGGGTGTGAAAGAATAAGGAAAAACAGACAAGGTAATGGGAGGGACAGTGAGGCAGAAGAGATCAATAGCTGATTATCTGAGAGGAGAACAGCATGGAGCAGTAGAAACATGTGAGGTGAGGAAATGGAGCCTACTCGTCATGACTCAAAGGAACGCTGCTTTGTAGCTGTAAGAGTCATTTCCTCTTCACAAATCTGCATCGCGGGTTGAAAATAGACTTTGCATCAAATGCAAAAATAGAATATCCTGATTATTATACGGCTGATCAAGCCTCATTAGTATCTTGTTATATTTTCCTCCAAAATTTTTAATTATCTTTGCAAATTAATTCTATAAAGGAGGTCAAGTTAGAGTGATTAGGGTTTTAAAGTAGGCTATACAAAAATGCACCTACTACACATATAGTAGAAAAATACCAGTAATTACAGTGACTCTCACATAACTCTAAATGAGTCCCTTATTAGACATTGATTATTTCCTACTGACTACTTTGCTGTATAACATCACATCACAGTCATTTTTTTTACCTGCATTTGAGCAGATGAAGGTTTTTTTATGAGCTATTGAGCTAGAGTTAGGGGCATCTGGCATCTATCAGTCTCTTGGCCCTAAAGCCCTGTCAGGGGGTTAGTTTGTGTTTGGAAAGGTGGAAACCTGTGCAAAAAGTTCCACTCTCAGTAACAACTTTGTAAATGATGAATTGAATCCTAAACTCAAAGCAATCTGAGCACTTAAAAACAAATAAGTTGAATCTGTTCTTGCAACCCTCCTGACGTCCTTGGTTGCTGAAGATTAAGAGAATAAACAAAACCAAATTTCTAATAGGTAATTGCTTTTTAGAGTTTTCCTTTTCTTTCTAATCTTCTGGTCTGTTTGATTTTAGTAGGTGGGTAAATGTCTGTGTAAACTTTGTCTCCCAGTCAAAACCGTGGAAATGATGATTAGATCATTTTGATGTTTACAGCCTGCCATGTCGTTGTTTATTGCACAATAACACAGCAAAGGAAAAAACTCAAACTTTTCCATTCTAGGTTAGGTTTTGTTATTGTTTTTATAATGAAACAAGTTTTAACTCTTTATTTACAGCATACAGGGATGTCATGATGAGGATATTCAAGGCCAATGGTTTTCCTCCCAAACCTTTGCTAGGCCATAGAGACCATGTGAACTGGCACAACAGCATAGGTTGTGACCCCAGACCACATCAGCAAGGAGTTTGTCATCACGGCGGGGTTGTTGCAAGGGGACACCCTCATGCCTTCCCCCTTTTATATGCCATCAGTGTATGGCAGCAGGAACTCTCCACAACTAAAAGACGGTCCAGACACTCAGATTTTTCACTGTGACCATAGAGTCTGTTCTATTTTACAGTTGTGAATGCTGTCCGCAGAAGTCACTGGATCGATGCTTCACCCGAATGCCGGTAGTAGTTCTGAACATCAAGCAGGACATGAATGTCACCATTAAGGAGTTATATGGGTGGTTGCCAAGGGTGAGTGAGAATACAGCATGCAGGAGGATGAGGCTTGCAGGTCATTGCCAGAGACATCAGTTACTCCTAGCCTTTAAGCTGGTGCTGTTGGAGACAACACAGGGGCATCCACTCACAAGAGGGATGCAGGTGCAGAAACGTGTGGTGAACTAGCCAAATGCAAAGAAGATGGGGATGACTTAAAACCTTATTCGAGGGCTCGACTGAGGATAAACTAATGATGATCCTACAATCCACATTATAAATCATAAAGTTCAGAGGATTCTTATAGCAGTACCAAAGATAAAACATGGATCTCCTACACGTATAAAATGTTGTTACCTTCAACATTTTATATGTAATATGCAACAACTTGAACTAATTAGACTGGAAAAGTTATGAAATGAAATGTCCTTGATGCAGAGGGAAATAAAGTGAGGAAAGGGAGTGAAGTGAGTGTCTGGATTGCTAGATGAACCTTTCAACTAAAGGTGTATTGCCATCATGTATTGCATTTTTATGGCTGTGTCTCTTTATAGCAGAAATATATTGTTGTAGCACATGGACTTCAATAATGAAACATGGTTACATTCATGGTTAAACATGAAGCACGTTGTAGTTTGCTATTTTTTTCACATTACTGGACCTTGTACAAGCAGCTGTATCCAACCGAGAGTGATAGATGGCATGACAACCACAAAAGACTGTTTGACATTTACATTCGAGACTTGAAAATATCAAGCTTGATGTGAAGACATTACTCATCCCACTGGACTGCCTAATACGAAGGGAGTGATTTTTCAATAATTGATTTACTTTAGGAATATGTCAGAAGGATTTTGTTATATCAGAGATATTTCTGCATTAGCTGAAAAAATAAAAAGCACGATAGAAGCAAATTTTTATATTTTTTCTATGGATCAAATTACCACATGGAAGCAGACAGCCTTAGCCTTTCTTCCATAACCCCCCTTTTTCCAAATCATGTAATCATTCGGCCCATTGTGACCCTACAATAGCACAATCATATAATTTGGCTATCATTTCCACTTCTGTGATCTGATCTTGATCAGCTGCTTCTTTAGATACATGAAATCACTCTCCTCTCCTGGACTTTTTTTGTCACGTTTTTGTGTGAGTAAGATAACCTTAAAAGGACTTCAGTGATTACTGTGTGACAAAAGGAGATGATTCACTAGGCAGGAATAGCAAGGCAGAGCGTCTTAGTGTTATCAGAACTGGATGCAAAATGAGACAAAATAGGTAAATCTGATCCAAAAAGATTGAACTGTGACCAGTATCTGTGTTTTTAACACACACACACACACACACACACACACACACACACACACACGTCAGTTGAGGTTTCTATTCCTTCTCTCTCTGTCCTGTTTTCACCCACAGCATGCTTCCTCAACATTTAATATTGAATTCTCTGAGCGGGGGGGGGGCTCCGTCCTGACATATTCCCTTTCATTTACTGAAAGTGTCTTCGCAGTGGGACTGTTAGTAACGCACATAAGAGTTTCAATACTTCCATCACTGTGCAGTGTCAGGGGGGCAACAGAAATGTCCAGCCACAACCCCTACAGTCTTCCGTTTCAAGAGATGAAACTGTGTACTTTGGAGTTCTGTATAAGTGAACATGTTGGTTCAATAGGATAAAACCATGAAGCTACGATATGAGGCTGAGAAATAAAGCCAATACAGAAGTGTCAAAAACTGTAGTGCTTCAATTGGCCACTTGAATCTGGCAAAACATTGTCAATCCTCATTAGACCCTGTATGCCCAACTTTACAGCATTAAACATATTCACAGCCTGGTACACAATGGTTTAGATCTCTTCAGCTTTGTCTTCTTTATATGACAATTGGTTTAACTCTTATCAAACTCACTGTT
Source organism: Labrus bergylta (assembly GCF_963930695.1). Taxonomy (NCBI): domain Eukaryota; kingdom Metazoa; phylum Chordata; class Actinopteri; order Labriformes; family Labridae; genus Labrus; species Labrus bergylta. The sequence goes on along the minus strand of NC_089206.1, from coordinate 12,474,045 downwards.
TAAAATTATATCTTTAACCTTAAACGTATGCCAGCTAAGGTTTGAAGCCACCTTGAGTGATAGGTTCCAGGAGAAGTCATACTTCTGTGTAGGCCTACCGTTTATTATTTTCTTACTTTTATTATATTCAGTCAGGTGTAACCAGGAAGCTTGGTTACATGTGTAACTCTAACTGAGATAAGCTATGGTAGTCTAAAACAAAACATACACTGGTGGGCTATTAGTGAAATATTACTCGAATGGCGACGAGTAATTGTGTCCTTGTACCCATCCTTGGGGGAGAGATTGCATTAATAGCTTTGATATCTTAGTGTTTTCCAACCCCTCACTCCTCCATCATCACCCTCTCATCTAAATGTGGTAACCAATATGAGTTTGGCCAAGATGCGGAGCTTAAGGCTTAAAAATGCCGTCAAAAAACCAATGGGTGTTTTAATGGGGGCTACACTCTTTTTTTCTATGGATAAAGAAAACACAGTCAGTGAATCCCAGTCAATGTCAGTGCTTGCTGGCATGTATGTGATGTATGTCTTCTGTGTTCAGTTCAGTCAGCTATATCTGAGGGTATGAATCTGCTTCACAGTGAGAAAATTATTTACACATTAATAGACTAATGACCCACTGTGCTGAGAGCGCAGTGTTACTGGTGTGATGAGGTCAATGGAAAAAGGAAATAATGACTATGACAGTGATGTGTTGATTATATATTCTGTGTCATCTTGCTTGCCTTTTCATTTGATCACAAAAATAGTTTTAAAATTCCAAAGAGGCTGAAAACCAAGACTCTCTCCATAACAGGACTAGTCACATAATATAACCAGAAATACAACGAATCTCTTTGTTTAATTTAAAATGATTTCTTCCCACGGAGTAAAAGGACAGCTTTTGAAGCAACCCTACTGTTTACCAGAGCACAGAGGGGATAGAGGTTTGGGGTACCAAAAGAAATGAGACCATTCTGTAACTGTCAAAAAGATCAAGCTGTGGACACAAACACAACCCTAAATGAATGCTAATGTTGCTCTGTATTTGCTACTGTACAAATAAACAACTTTTTTGATTTAACCCACTCATGGTTTTAGTGTATGATACACTTAGCTTTTATATTTGTAAATAAACAGGAAGAAAAGAGAAATTGTATGTTGTAGGTCTTAACACATATGGTTCTGTCCAAACTCCCCCAAAACTAAAGGGAAAAAAATCTGTGAAACTGCAACTATTCATGTGAGACCAGATACAATTCACACATGTTGAAAGGTTGAAAGAAACATCAACACTCTTCAAAAAATACTGACAACAGAACATACACAAACATGAAAAATATGTTATTCCTCAGGGTGAAAACACATTTGGCTGTAGAAGCGTTACCTGAGAACTATGCTGCATTCAGTTATGCTAGGCTCTGCTTTTTATAGATGACCTTATACATCTAAACAATCACCACTTCCAGGTAGAGCTATTTTTTGCACCCAAAGTGTGAATATTTACCAGCCATATCAGGACTGTGATGAAGTGATTAGTTCCCAATGTCCCTTTTCCAATTACCAGGCCTGCTTTTAGATGACAAAGGTGTGTTTTCTTCCTGGAAATATCAACCTCTTCACTGAGTTCTAATGAAGCTACAAAAACAGTTTTGTTACAAATCATGCTACGTGAGTCCCAGTTGAAGAGGACATTTTTCCAGTCTATTAAATATTCTCTTAAATGAATGCATTCATTACATTAGGACTGAGCCAATTCATGTTATATTATGCAATTAATTGAGGCTACATCTAATTAGCACCAAACTCTAGGGATTTCAATTGAAACATTTTCATAAACATGGTTTACACAGTGCTTTGACATACAACGAAAGCATAAAAAAGAACAAAGAAACTCAGAAGAGCAAACGCAGAAGAACATTAATAACAGCAAGAATATAGACAACGCAAAATAACCAGATAAAGAAAAAACAAACACACCACAAAAGAACCATTATAAGAACCCAGGCAACACAAGAACCCAACAACACGAGCTGAGACCAAGAGGACCAAAGATTAAGCTGATGTAAGGGACTAAGAGAGCTAAAAGCAAAAAAATCTGATAACAGCAGTAAAACGTTAAAAGCAAAAAAATATATAAAACAAACTAAAACTAAAAAATTGTTGACAAAATGACTAAATTAGAACACAAAAATTAATAAGAGCCATAATAGCAATTCAGGTAAATTAGATACAAGCAAGAGACATTACAAACAACCAAATGGTATAAGAACTAAAAGCAACAGAAGGGAATTGAGGATACAGTTTTAAAAGAATAGAAAGAGATAAGATAGCATTAAGAAGTAAAAAGAGGATTAAAATTGTAAAGACAGTAAGAAGAAACATTAATAAGACAGCGTCACGTAAAAGCGAGTCTATAAAAGTGAGTTTGAAGAAGAGATTTAAAAGAGATGACTTAATCTGAGTCTTATCTCCTCAGGGAGGTTGTTCCAAAGTCGAGGTGCCTTGATAAAAAAAAAAAGCACAGTCACCTTCAGTTTTCCATCAACTGTAGTCTGATTTCATGAGGGTTTAAAGAAGCAATCCCTCCAAGAATTGCTACTTTAATGTGGTGGAGGGGTTTGCTTGTCCCGGTGAATCCAGGGGCTGTGATGTCTGGGGCACTAGGCTCTCCCAAAGCAAATTGGTCCCAAGGGAGGGACCAGACTAAGAGTGGTGTAAGAAAAGCCTTATGAAGTAGAAAAAAGGGAAATGAGTCACCTCTTCCGATAAGAGGGAAACTGGAGCACCCCCTCAGAGCCAGACCTGATAGTGGGGAGCTTGAAGGCGAGCATCTGTTTGTTTGGCTTGCCTCCATGGTGCCCGGTAAGGCTTAGCCTGAAAGAAAGACATGGAGCCACCCTGTAGGCCCACCATCTGCAGGGAGAGGCATGGGGGTCAAGTGCATGCTTAGCCAGTGGGCAGGCGTATGCAAGGGTCTGGGCATGCTAAACCGCCAGCTGCGCAAATTGGTTCTCAAACGTTACCTCTCTGGTGGGGAATGAGCTGGAACTGGTGAGTGAGGTATAGCACTACTAGATAGATATAGTTGGGCTCACCTCAAGGCCAAAGTCCTGGAGCGGGGCTGGACTCTTTCCATTGAACAAGAGGGTCATCTCCCTGCCACTTCAGGTTGCAGAGAGGAGGCTCTCACTGTTGTGTGTGCATACAGTATGCACTGAACAGCAGTTTGGAGTACACAACCTTCTTTGAGTCTCTGGCTGGGGTTCTGAAAGGTGTTCTCTATAGTGGGGGACTCTATAGTGGGGGACTCTATAGTTCTACTGGGGGACTTCTCCGGGCAATGATGGATTCCCACCTGTTCCCCACCTGATGGTGAATTTGATGGTAGGGAAAGCTGGCAGGCAGACCTGGTAAACCTAAACAGTTACAGGTGAACTGGGAACGTCTGGCAGAGATCCCTGCCTCCATTGTGGAAGCGGCTGATAGAAGTTGCGGCCAGAAGACCATCAATGCCTGTCACGGCGGCAACCTTCGAACCCGCCATCAGGCTGAAGAAGGAGGCCTTTTGGGCTTGGTTAGTGCAGAGGGCTCTGGAAGCAGCTGACTCGTATCAGGTGGCTCGAAAGGCTGTGGCTTCAGGGGTTGTGGAATCAAAAACCCAGGTCATTATCTGCAAGGGTGGAGAACTACTGACACAGACTGGGGATATCGTTGGGCAGTGGAAAGAATACTTTGAGGAACTCTCAAAGTATTCTTTTGCACTGAAAGGAACCAGTTGAGGTGGTTCCGACATCTGATTATGATGCCTCCTGGGCAGCTCTCTTTGATTATTTTCTAGGCATGCCCGTGGTAGACCCAAAGTTTGCTTGAGGGATTATATATCTCGTCTGGCATGGGAACACCTTGGAATCCCCAGGGACGAGCTGGAAAACATTGCTGGGGAGATGGATGGATGTCTGGGTTTATTTACTTGGATGGATGATGGATGGGTTAAAGAGCTAAGATGTAGCATTTTTTTTAAAATAAATTATGCCTCTGAACTATTCATGTTTTTTGAAAAGCACAAGACAATTTTGTTTGGGATGCAATTTGAGGCTATTGAAGAATTTAGCTGTATGAAGGTGCCAAAGTCGTTAACACTCGGTCACAACTGTTCAATCATACAGGACCACTCAGAGCTTTCAAGGGATTTGCCCATAGCCATTGATTCCCTGGTGACTTAATGCTGAAGTGCCACAATACAGAATGAAGAGATAGTCACAAAGAGCACATAATCCCCAAGAAAAAGCATTTGGAACACAACATACAATTCAAGAAGACTTTTCGGGGAAAAGGCGGTTTGTGTGTAAATCCAACTTTGAATTAATATAATATAAATCTTTTCTTTCTCTATAACAATGAGTCACTTTCTCTTTGTCCATGTCCAACCATATTCAATACATTCACATCATCTCCTCCATATATGCCCCTGTACACCTGTTCCTTTTAAAGCCCCTGACTGATAAACAGCTTTCCTCCGGAGGGACTCTGTGTTGTAATGTTGCACAGAAGAAGATGTCAACCAGCAGACATCTTTATATGTTATCTTTCTCTATCACAACTCCCTGGGTACTGAGCTGTCATTTTTTTCCACCTCAAAAGATGACTCAACTGAAGGACAGTCACAACACAGACACATGTGCGCACATCCCAGTACAAATACACACATCCTCTACAGGAGTGCACCCTGGGTGAAAATATAGTTTCACAACACGGTGAGATAGAGCTGCAGACACATAGCATGCAGTTTACACTGAGCAATGATGTCTTATTATCCTAGTTTAAATATTGTGTGACTGTGGCTCCATTCAAAGAAAAAAAGGCACAATTATGTGAACATTTCTTATTCAAGGAAGATGGCATTAAAAGGATTAACTCAGTAAATATATATCTAAAGTGAGTCATCAAGTTTCATCCTTGATGAAACTTCCGTCACTGTGTTGCTTGAAAAAAAAATCAGAAAAAAACAAATGATTTAGAAAGAACAGACTGTACATATTTCCTGCATCAGAGTCCATGTTTTACAATAAAAAACAATAGCTATTATTCTGTTATTAAAATACACAAGTGTACACAAGGCCCACTGAATTTGCCATCATTATATTAAATCAATTGTATGGAGCCCTAGATCTGCCTCTTCCACTTAGGTTGGAGATAATTAGATAAGACACTTAATAACAAAATGTTTAAAAGATGAGATTGGGACAACATGGAAAATGTGTGAAGTGTGCCCTTTAATCTCACCTATCTGTAAAATGTTCACACGATACCACACTCACAAGAAAGACACAAGGGGGCAGTTAAATGTTCACCTGCATCCCTTTCAACTTGAACTGGAAGTTTAGTAGTAGGTCATAGTTAAGGGCTTCAACTAAAATTGATAAATTCAAAAATTAGCTCCACAAACAAACAAAATTACTGATAGCTATAAACCTCTCTCTGATGCTGAGGTGATCCTCTGTGCTGCAAAGTACAGAAGAAGAGAAAGTTACATCTGGGGATCAGATTGCCTGTTTTATAACACAGCCATTTGCCTGCTCTGTGAGGGCAGTAAATCACCTCTAATTGGGTCTCATGTACCGAATGCATTTAGAGACTGCAACATCAACCCCTCCAAACCCCCGCTGTGGGATCATATTGAATAAAAAGAGAAACACAAAACCTCCATACATCAGAGCGCTCCATGAATGATAAGGTCTTTATACAATGGAAGCTGCCTGCACATGTTCTAAGAATCAATTTTCAGCTATTAAATTGGATATTAATTAATTTTACAGCACTGTTAAAACCCCATGCAAATTCTATTTGGATATGTTTCCTACAACACCAAAGCATGAAAGGATGTGGAACATAAAGGGAATCAAGAGATCACAAGAATAATTTCTATATGAGGAGTTATGAAACTGTCACCATTTGCATTTCTATTTCTGGATGTTCTCAGGCATGTCTCCATGACTGTCATGCAACTGCCCCGGTTTGATGGTTCCTAATTACGCAGTGGGGGGGGAGTCACCCTAACATTGTTCAATTCAAGTTGAAGGTGGATATATGACACTGATTAGTCCCATCCCGTGTTAAAAAGAAAATGCTGTTTCAATCAAACCTTTCTGAAAATGTGATTACCTTTTCCTATTAAGGCCAAAAAAGAGAGATGCAGTATATGCTGGCAGATTTAACCAGAGGCCCAATCAGTCACATCACTGAGAAAAAAGGCTGAACACACTCTTTTATTCCCCATTAAGTTACGCTCAAGTACTTAGCATAACTCTAAATCTAGAAAGCGGCGTACGTTTTTGGTCAGTCTGACTTCAGTTCTCAGACTCTGGCCACCTTAACATTCTCATCCTCCTTGATCTCACTGCAGCCTTTGACACCATCAGCCATACTAATCTTCTCACTCCCTCAGCAACACCGGCACAGAGCTCTCCTGGTAAATATCCTACCTCACTGACAGACAACAGTTCATTGACATTAACAACTGCACCTCCTGTAATGCCACATGGTTTTTCTGATTATGTAACAATGTATAGAATTTAGGATCGGTTACAATGTCATGTTTCAAGATTCAAGATCTTTATTTGTCACAACTGCCCTGATCACCTCAGCTTTGTCTCCTTGGATATTATATAAACTATATTATTATTATTATTATTATTATTATTATTATATTAACTAATGTTAGTCTGTTCTTACTATGTTGTCTTGGATAGCTTTTAACTTACTAATATTATTTTTCACTAATGTACAGTTTATTGGAGAACCTGAAAAGGGCTCTATAAATCAAATTTAGTCAGTTATTATTATTATTATTATTATTATTATTATAAGATAATACTTTCAGATGCAATATTATAACAAACGTTTGGATTTATTCTAATCGAAATATGATAAAATATGAATCATATATATATTCAGCTCAAACATCAACTAGACTAGAAAAAAGATGAAAAAAACCCCAAAAACAAACAGACCGTAAAAGGTGTCTTTTGATGTGTGAGATGTTAAGTTACCTTATCCTTTATGAGTAGCACCGCCAAGTGGAGACCGGGGTCACCGTTGAACAGTGACCTCAGGGGTCCAGCAGGTGTGCAAGACTGAAGCTGTCCCGTGCACACATTGAAAGTGAAAAGTAGAACCACACGCAAAGACGCACCAGTAATTATGGTAAAAACAATCATAGAGTATCGCAAAGTTTCCAAACTGTCAAAACTGGAATTTTCCCGGCATCCCGAGTCAGAGGGACGCCAGGTGCTAGCAAGAAGAATTTGCCTAGTGGTGAGTTAGCCACTTCATTTTAAGTCCTTGTTTGTTTGGTTTTATGTATCCACATGGTTTGTCAGCACTTTTCCTCAAAGTCATTTTCGAACTTCTCAAAGCACCCTTTACTTAGCTGGAAAAATATCAATGTATGGCACAGTAGCCTCATGATTTTAAAGACTTTTTCAACTTCTATTTTGCGAAACGTGACTATAAGTGATGTAGGCTAGCTCCAAACGTCTCAAGGCCCATAAAAAAATGTACAATTAATGAGGTAGAGGTTAATTTAAACAGTGCAAATTAACTGTAGTGTTTTTCAATGTTTTTGCTGGTATGAATCCTTGAGTTGATAAGTGCTTTCATGAGAGTCTTCTCAGCTCCTCTTGAGATATATTTTGTTTATGAGAACTGCTTTAGTAATAGTCTGCCTTGCTGTGGGTTTTGGACTCATTTTTTGCTGTTGCCTTGACTCAGAAACTGTGAAAAATACGGACACTGGTGTCTTGTGATATTTCTCTAATAAGTTTGCAAACAAAAATGATTTTAACAGATCCGTTTGACCTCGATTCTTTCTTGAAAGGAGATGGTTTGTACGGATACAAAAATAAGTGTGTTTGTTTTCTAAACAGGTTTAAATATTTTCCATTGACCTACATTTGACTTACATCTTTGCTTAGACTGAAACTCTTTCCCACTCCTCTTAAATTCAAATAGGCCTTTCTGACATGCCAGATCAACAACATATAGTACCAAAGCCCTAATCATAAGCATTACATATAAATAGGCTATAGAGTAGTAAAAAAAATCCAAATTAGACATCACCTCTTCTTGCCAACAGTTATCAATCAGTATTTTTGTAATCTGTTTTCTAAAACCATTGTGTGAAAGAAATACCAGAAAGCATGCAAGCTTCCTTTAGTGAGGAATGTTGTGATAATAAGAGTGGTGTTCGACTGACAATCCGTTGAAACAATATACCAAATTCGAGGCTGTGTCATAAGCATTTATTTTACTGGTATCTTTAGTATAGTTAATATTGACTTTTGTGCTTCCATGTCAAAACAATGTTCATTATATGTATAGAGGGAGAGAGTCTGGTATACACACATCGCTGCAGTTCTCTGCAGATGCTATCCCTTAGAAGCATTTACTAGCAGGCTTGTTTATCTTAGTGCATGACAACAGTCAGCATATTTTACTGCTAATACTGCACTCTGAGACTTTTCTCCACCCACACAGATAGGGCAATTTCTGAGGATCAGGGAGATGGATATACTAAGGATGCAGATTTTTTTTTTTTGCAAACAAAATCTCTTCCAGAACTTTCTATTTCTTCTCATAGTATTGTGAGTTTCAAAGAAAGTGTCTCAACCTCTCTTTTCCTTCAAAGACATGTTATTCCTCTCTTTTTCTCCATCCCATCATAATATTAGTATTGAGAACAGAAAAAACAAGTTGTGATGCGGCTGACTAAATGTTTTATTATTTTTATCAAAGCGTTGTACTACCACTAATGCCCAGACTGCTGCTGCCATGGGGAATGGCTTAAGTGGAGATAAATTATTTCTGATAAATTTCTAAAACTTGCCTGCATGCCTGATGCATGTGATAGGCAGAGTGGTAATTGGCACTATGAAAAAAGAACAAGTGAAAGATCACAGGGATTGATCATCTGTGTTTATTCTCTTGTAATGTCTCCTGATTTATCACAGGGACCGCTGTGTTCCTCTGCCAAATACGTTTGAGCCACATGATCCATTCAGAATCAGACGTTGTTTCATATTTGGTGGAACAAAACAAACAGGAAGACTTTGATTCAGTGAATGTGGTACATAAAACCCGCTGGTAGCTTGTTGAAAAGCCAGGGTAACGCTGGAGCAAGACATGAATCAAGGCTGTCTCAGTGGCAGGAGCTCATAAGTTGGTTGTCTGGAATATTAAACTGGGCAGACTGGTGCTGGTACAGTAAGATCCTGAGCTCAGCAGACATGAACAAACTGTTTGGCCATGATCTGCCATGACAGTGAGGGGCTGTCTCCTGGATGAGCACAAGGCTTAGAGAAGGTGTTGTGCCAGCAGCTTCCTAGACAAGCAACAAACAAATCTGACATTACAGACGTTAAACTGTGCTGCAGAATAATCAAAAGATTCAAGAGAGCAAGGGCGAAGGACAGCAGCACCTTACTGCTCTGACAGTTACGTAACTAAGTACTGGATGATCATGCTTGCATTTGGGTTATTCAGCTCTATTCCAAGCCTTTCAGGGATTACTAATAGGCAGTCATATTTTTGGCAACATAATTTAAGGGGAATTATCTTTATAAGGGCTCTTTCATTAACTGAGCAGGATGAGACAGAGTTGGCATCATTTTGTGTGTTCAAATGTGCATGTGTGTGTAGTGCACGATTGTATGCATTCTGTCTAAGATAGCAGTCTTAAAGTGTTTAACTTGTACACAATCATTATGCACATCACAGCATAATGTGCAGCTTCCCTTTGTAACTATAGAGTCACATGAGTTTACATTACAAAGACATACAGATGCACGTACACCTATATTCTTTTGATGCAGCTTTGAACATTAATCTACCACTCGTAAATACATTAGGGGTTCCATAAAGCACATTTGCGTTTGAAGGCAGGCAGATTGAAGTTTGAATGCAAAGGGTACCAGAAGAAGGAAAGGTCTGCGGATAGATATCACTGAGAGATGGCGTATATGTAATGTATATAACCAAAGCCAAAGAAAAAAACAACAGTAAGAGCTTGTCAACTGGCAAGGCAGGCAACTGCTTTTTTAATGACAGTAGGAATCCTACCTAAGGTGGCCCCATCTGACAGCTCTCACTCTTGTTGCCATGCTTAGCGTCGCATGAGTTATTGCTGTTAGCACCAAAGTTTATCAATGAAAGTTAAAATATAGAGATTATCCATCTATACAAGAGAAATGGAAAGAGGAGCATGTGAGTGTGAGCCTGCCATGTTTTGACTAACAAATGTATGTTTATGTAAGGTTAACAAGAGTGTTATACAGATTATTAAACCCTGATAAGAAAAAATGGTCCATGGCAAAAGTTACACTTTCTATTATAATGAATTGTATTGAATTGAGAATGTAAAATAAGTCACAACCTCCCAGAGTTGTGAGCATGGATGTACCTCCGTTAATGTATTTTATAACGTTGTCCAGTATTTTATAAACTTGAACAGCAAAGAGTTTTATCCTCAGCATGTGCTTTCTCACCTAGCTGCACATGTGGATAAAAGTCAAATGAGTAGCACTCGCTCAGACTCAATCTTCAAGCTGCTGGATTTCTATGCCAATTATCAGCCCTCCCCCATGTCATCCAACAGATAAACCTGAGGCCTTCTGGTCCTGCTGCTTCTGCAGGAAAAACTCTGGCTAACTAGCAGACTTCAGTCAACGCTCAGGCTGTTGCCGAAGCTCCTTCAATGTAGCTGTCAGACTTTCTAGCCTTGAGAGTTATGATTTTTATATAACTGTGAGTTAGCAGAGCATCCTCTTGACACTGAAAGTTAGGTTTGATTATTTTCTAGCATTACCGCTGGTATTTAGGAAATAAAAACACTTTTAATTTGTTCAAACACCTACAGAAAAAAGGCTTCTTGAAGACATCTATGTATCCCCTAGTCTACTGATTGTAATGGTATGTCTTTTCTAGGGGATTCAAATCAGGTTGCCTAGCAGATGGGCTATAAAGCCTATGCAGACTATTCTCAGTCCCACCCCTCAGGAGCCCAATCCATCATGTGCCGATTGGTCTCAGCTCTAGTCCCTCCCTCTCATTAAAGAAATGAAAACCTTAATTGGAAATTGTGTTAATTCTCTGACTTGTCTGAAACTCTATCTCCCCTTAACTTCCTCTAAATTGGAGACACACTTGACAAATTTGGGGCGGCAGCTCCACTGATGCACATCCTGGTTAAATGTTTTTATCTTCGCCCACTTTCAAGTGTTCATGCCACGTTATCAACCAAATGATTAATGACTACAAAACTCACGAGCATGCTGGTCCCCCAACACTTATCTTTGCTGTAAAATTAGAATGAAGACTGCCAAGTTATTTTAACGTCTTGCATGAATGAGACATTTTATTTTGAAGTTAAGACGATCTTGTTGATGTCTTGTACAGTGGCATCACGGATTACTCCTGTGTTCATGAAGGGCACAAAAAAAACACATTTAATGAATATTAATGTAACTACTCAGATTAGCCTGGACAAGCTTCAAACACTCCTCTGTGTTTAAATATTATTCATGTCCCTCACTTGAAAAAGCCTGCCTTTCCTTTTACCTGTGATGTCTGATTAAACACAAAACGATGTCATCGTGCTTTGAGCCCTGATTCTCATGTTGAGGCAACAAAATTTGTAATCAATGGTACAAGGCACCCACAACCATTAAGTAATAAATAGCATTGTTGTGTCTGTATTGGTGCATTTGAACAGTCAGTTTGCATGTGCAACTACTGTTGTATGCACAGTGTTGGACAGACACAGAGTGCAGTCATAGAAAGAGTTAAAATGAAAACATGTCCAACTGTTTTTGTGCATTTGGACGCAGTGAGCCACCAGTGGCCGATGGTAGTGGTAGATGCATCTGTTGTGATATTAGACTCTATTTTTAGTCAAATAAGATGATGTGGTTTGAAGACGCTTAGGCCCTGCAGGAGCTGCAATAATATCTGGATTGTTGTCTCTCATGTTACTTTTAGAAGCAGATTCATTCTAAAAACAGGTCAACCTACAAACATTCTCTGCCAGATCACTGCCGACAGCTGGATCTTTTTCCTGTGTCTGTTTTTTTGTGCAGCGTTTTAATCAGCACTGGATGAAAGAGGATCGAAGCAACATCAGAATAATAATTTGTGATTTCGAGTTTTCATGTTTATCTATGCCACTATCATCAATCGAATGCGTTTATCAGATAGTTTAATATCGGAGTACTGTATAGGTAAGAAGAAGAAGTATTAAGTTGCCTGATTTGGCTGCATGATGTTGTGAAAAAAATTCAATTTTACTTTTATTTCTGTTTTTCATCAAACAATACAGGACATTATTCCAGACACACACAGTATTGTACAGATAGAACCAATCTTTATTTCGGTAGGCGCTGATTTAACTTCTCCCACTCATGGTTCAGCCTTGTGGAAGAGCATCTGATGCATGTACAATTAGAGAGAGCACTTTATTTTGGAAAATCAACGCTGCCTTAACTCAACTCAGTCTCTAGCCTTGAGGCGACATTATTTGTGAATTTAGCCATGTCACATGTATTTCACATGTTGACTCACACACTACAATAAGTTTTCTAAATGCTTAATTAAAGGGCTGCGTGTGTTATATCAGACTTTTTGGTGACGCAAGTTTAACTTTTATACCTGCAATTTTTTAACCAGTTTGTTTCATTTTGCCTTAATTGACATCTGAAACCCGGTTATTTTAATATTGTACTTATCAATGTCAATGTTGAAGGAATACATCATGCAACCATTTATGATATGAAATATCTTATGATATCATCACAAACCATAAAGTAGTGAGTTGTTTTTTTCTTGATGTTATCTATTAATTCAGCTATATGCTGTCTAAATAACAATCTAATCATAAATAAAATGAATCAAATGCTTAATCTTATTTTCATTTGATTTAATCTGATGAATATTTTTTTGTGTTAGAAAGTATAGAGTGATATATAATTGTCATATTTTAAGAACACAAATAATAACTGAAATTGTATTGGACTCAAAAATGGGACAAATTGTTGATGCTTTTGGTTTGGCAGTTAGAGGCCAAATATGAGTTTGAGTGCTCGATTTTTGGATATCTATTTGGATAATTCAATGCCAGATAGAATTGGCTTCAAATTTCGGGGAGGATTTGGATGAACAATCAGGTGTAGTTAGCAGCTTTGGACCAGTTTTCGCCCACTTTCAGCCCTGCTTAGCATGGACTGATCTTGGCACATCATTCATTCCGAGTCTTGTAATCAGCAGTTCTGGTCCTTGTTTGGCAAATGGTGAGCACCACATTAGAAAGATTCAGGTTAAATAAGGACAAAGTTTCCCTTTTAAAACTACAGCAAAAGTGAGGTTGAACAGCATTTGTCCTTTATGAACCAACAGTTCAACAAAAGCCAGCATGTGTTTACCTTCCCAGTTGCCATGTTCTAGTTTAGAAGCCTAAAATCTGTGTGGCTGTTTAGCATATGAATGATGAGATATGATAAAAGGAGTGGAGAGAGGGCTGGTGAATATGTGTGGCTTTGAAGCGGTTGTTGTGTGATCGTGTACAGATGAGAGCGTGGGAGGTGTAGTGTGTACACGCGTGTGTCGGTGTGTGTGTCTGGGAGTGTTTGCTGATAAGGAGGACATTTGTGTGCACAATGAGAGGTGTAGCCACCAGCATCTGGGGCTTCTTTCTCAGAACACCTTAAACCAGGAGATGTTTAGCCCATCTTTTACCGCATAGTCAGTATCTGTGCGTGAGTGTGTGTTAGAGTGAGGACATTGCCCTCCACACACTCCACAGGATTTCAGCATCCTATTCGCCGTGGATTCATCACCTTAGCAACGAGTCGATTGAAAGATAATGAATCTTGCCAAAGACTGCTAATTTCTTTGCAGTTGTCAAACATGAACAATGGGCGGTAAGATGGAGTCAGAGAAACGTCACCACAGGCAGAATGCTACGTGTGTGTTTGTGTGTATGAACATTAAATATAACCATGAAAAGACGGAGAGAAAGGGAGGTATATCAAAGCTACCAGATGACAAGGAAAAAAAGAGCACAGAGAGATGTGTCAACATTTTGGGGCTTTTTATGCGTTTAGTGTAGAGATAGTACAGTGGAGAGAGTCAGAAATCGGGGCGAGAGAGATTGGGGGGGTGACATGCAGTAAAGGCCAGATTAGAACCGGAGCCGCCCGCTTCATGGGTTAAACAGCCTCTGTACATGGGGCATGTAAACTAACCACTAGGCCTCTGGTGCCCTGAGATACTACTTTGCTGTCACTATTAACTAAGCAGAGGGACATACTCAGGGCCCCCATAACAAAATAATGAAGGGTATTTTAAACATCATAGTACAGGCTCATTTCATTTGCATTATGTATTTGATTGCTGCCTTAGTCCAGACCTTTTAATCCACAAATGTAAACCAGCAATATGTGTTGTTGGAAAAACACTGACTACTGACGTTTTGTGAGCTTTTTTACTTTTCTTTTACAAAACTATTATTGTTTGATGGTGTCAATTGCTGAGTTACCTGAAACTAGTTTGACTTGTTTGGGGCTAATTGGTTAAGGTATCAGATACTCACCATTACTGTTACCACGTTTTAGGCAGTATCTCAGGCTGATACTGTTATTCGTACCTTCTGTACGGTGGTGCTGCTCTGTGCTGTGCTCTGAAACGCAGCCTGTTGGTCTTGACAGTGAGGGAGCATGCAGGCATACCAGAGCAGAGCTGACATGCAACGCACATGCATCTGATGGAAGTTTGGGGTAAAGCACACCTTTCCTTAGCAGCCGATGCTATCAGTGTGTGGATGTGGTCAGGTGTGAATGGGTGCATGTGACCTGCAGTGTAAAAAGAGCTTTGAGTAGTCACAAGACTAGAGAAGCACTATAAGCTCAAGTACATTTACCATTTACAATTCACTCTGTTTATAGGAAACACTGACTGTTCCTGAGGGATCAATATTTCTTTACACAAATAGATCCATATCCTGATATTTTCAGATGCAATCAGTTGGTGTTGGTGCGGTGTGATTTAATTTCCTGTTGGTCTCAAGTGATTGAAGCTGTGACAACACCTCTGATCTCATCTGCTCTACACTTAAGAGTGACTGAACAGGTCAAAAGGCTTTCCAGACAAATAACCGCCTCATAAGAGGGGAGTGTCTGAGCGGTCCATCTGAGATAAATGACTGCCTCCTGAGAGGGCTGACAGACTGCCCTCCACACTATAATAACACATTGATTGTGTTAAAGAAACATGGACATGCATTAGGATTCAAATGAAGCTACGCTGTTACAAAACTTGAACTTGAATAATGTCTTTAAAAAAAAAAAGTCAGAATTGATAGTCTGAAATCCTGCCAGCCTGAAATGGTGCGACTCATTCAGCAACAGGATGCAAACATGGCTTCAGTCGATTGCTGTTGAAGCGGTTATAATGCAGAATGTGAACAATGCCATGACAAGCAAGCAAAGTGAAGGTTAACAGCTCCCACTGCTGGTAAACATCTCCAAAGCATGAGCAGCACCAGAGATGGCTCCCTTTCTTTGAATCATTTAAAGTTTGATTTATTTACACCTGTATGCCTGTATAGTGACATCATTTAATCTTAACTCAGTTTTTCTGATGCAGGAGATTCCAAAAAGCAAAAATATGATCAAAATTGTTAAGATAATAAAATGCATTGCAAGTGCCTCACTTTTGTGCTATCAGTTTTTTTTTTTGTCTTATGTGTCCACGTGTGTTTTACTTTTTTGGTGAAGATTTCACAGAGATAAAAATTTTAAGTAAGAGAATTAAAGAATGTGTTCAATGAGAAATCCAACAATTGCTGGTTGTAGTTAAAATGTGATGTTTTCTTTCACATTAATGTTGGAATAAGTGGAATTAGTTTGTTATTCTAACCTTTTGTGGGTGGGAAATTTGACACATCACCTTTGCCTTTTTTAACTTAATACATGATATTTGGTAAAGATGAATTGATTTTTGAAAAAATGATCAACAGACAAGCAAAGGACCATTGGATTATTTTCACATCTTATTTTGAAATATATCTTGATAAAAAAAAATTTGTGCAAATTCTTTTTTTAGAAAACACCAAAATGTTCCAAAATGTTCTTAAGTATGTACTAAAACAACATTTCCCTGACCAAAATGTTCAACTGATTAATCATCCAACGGTCACAGCCATGAAGGAAATCACAATAACTTTGTTTCAATTCAGCCTAAAAGGAAACGCATCAACTATTGTTTTCAGCTTATTGATTTGAAAGTGAAACTCAATAATCCTTGACATCCGGGACACCAGCTGAGGTTATTTTTGCCCTTCCAGCCCGATGATGTATAACCTTCAGTGTGAAATGTATGTGGGAGCTGGTGGTGTGCGATGTGCCATGTCCTGGTCACAGTGTTCCCTCCTCTCTACCGGTCACTCAGCAAGAGAGTTCCTGTGGGCAGAGTGAGAGCATCACACTCGGCCCACACGTTTGTCCTCTAAAAACTACAGTCATCTTCATAGGCAAAAGAAAGAGCTCCAGTCAGGAAGTAAAGTTATGGCTTATGGAACAAGTTTTATTTATAAGACAAGATCAACTTTATTGATCCCACACCGGGAGAAATTTATTTGTTACAACAGCTCAAATAGAGAGATCAAAGGTCACCCACACTAGACAACAGAGACACAGCTATTTACAGTTGGCCTAGGTACATGATAAAGTAGATTAAATTGCTCTCTTCGGATGAGGTATTAATCAGACTGTTTGGAGTAAATGGAAGGATTCATATTCATGTTATGTAGTATCACATACGCATACAAGTGCATATAGACGTACTCTCATGCATAAGAGGTATTGTAAGTTACAAGGTGGTGATAGCTTTTAAAGAGTCTGACTGCAGTTTGGATGAATGACCTGTGGTAGCGCTCCTTCTTGCAGGTTGGATGTCTCAGTCTGCTGCTGAAGGAGCTGCTCGTAGCCCCCACAGTGTCCTGCAGAGAAAGACTTAATCATTTTAAAGCTCAAATCTTAAGAATGAAACACACGAGGAAGAACAAGTGTTGGAGTGATATATTACCTGCTTGTGTGATTCATAAAATCTCATGCTGGGTCTTTATGGGGTTTTTTTTTTTTTTAAATAGAATTTGAACAATGTTTCTTCAAGATCGTGTCTTCTTTACACACCTGCAGGCAGTACATCTCCTGAGCTGTTCACTTTGCAGATAAAGCCATACACTATTCATAAGAATAGGGCTAAATCCACGTGTATTATTCAGTGTAGGGATCTTATCTGAGGCACCCACTAAGAGGATACTTTTTAGATACTGTACTAACCATTCTCAGCGAAACAATGGAAATAAGCCAGTTTAACTCATAACAGAGGCACACCTATTGCAAGAATTTTTTTTTACATCAATGAGCAACATAAAGAGAGTAACAACAAAGTTAAGACTAAGAACCATATGAGAAATGTCTCTTCCTGGAATCTGTTACCAACTCTTCTGAAATGACATAAGGGCCCCCTTACCACTCCCCTAGAACTAGTACTGCTTCTATAGAAAGGGATCCCATTCTACCAAGGTTTTTAGGGATGTGTTAATCTCCTTGTTCATAATGTATTTCCCCCTGAGGTGTAAAAGAATAAAAGCATGAACAAGCAGTAGATAGAAATATAAAAAAATAGAGCATAAGAGGCTAAAAACTATGCTGAAAAAATAAATCAAATAACAATAAAGAAGAATTCTAAATCGCCATAACAGAATTTGATTTTCTTTTGGTAGCAACTGAAGTATACACATTGATTTGTCTTTTAATTGTACTTATTTTTACCTCCTGAAGAGGGCAGCAAAACCCCTCTCTGGCTCTTCCTGAACAGAGACGAGAGATTTAGCAGCTTAGCATCAGGTGTGTGCTGATCTCCTCCAGGATCTATAAATCCTGTACAGCATGTGGATGAATATCTGCTGTTCAGATTGTAGCTCTTTCTGTCTTGTCTTGTATTTCTGCGTAGCTTTTTGACGGCTATAGTTTAAAATTCAGTATATTGCAGAGTTTTGATGTATTATACTAGAACACTTGTACACCAATGTCTCTCCAAGATATCATTTACTTTCACTTAACACCAGACTGAGATGGCATGTGTTCAAGAAAATGAATCATCAGGGTGTTGCAGCTCTAAACTTTACACTTGAGACAGGATTTAGAATTTAAGATGATGTGTTTTTTGTCACCATGAGAGAATTATGTGACAAACTTTCAGTCTGAGTTCTAGTCTACAATACTAACAATATGGATGCATTTATTATAGCAATAGTGATTTTATTAAGAGAGCTCATTTCATGACAAGGTGAGATCGGAATTTAGTCACCGCTCAGTGTCATTTATTCTCCACCAGAGAGCAATGTTTACCCAGAAAGCAGAGAAATTCTTGTTTATCCAATTCAAAATGTAGACAGGCTGTCTCTGTAGTAGGGAAATAGGAAAGTATTACTAACTGGGAAAATATTTATGAAGTTCTATGACCAGCTGAGGATAGAGGCACTGGGAAAACATTTTTTATTTAGTTCTGACATAAAACTAAGAACTGAGAATTCTGAGAAAAAAGTCAGAACTAAAAACATTTCAGTTGCCCTAATCCTTTTCTGTAGCATGACAATGCTGAACAATTTAATTTAACTACAATGAACTTTATTCTGAAAGGCATTTTGTACCATACATGAACTATCATTGAAGTCATTTTTGTAAAGGAAATTTTCAAAAAACAATATGGCTCCAATCAATGCGAGAGATGTCTGCGTTCCTTGTCATACATTAAAGTGTATGTGCTGTAGCTTGTTTTTTTAAAGATGTTATATTTGGCTCTAGAAAGATGAAAGGGTATAATAAACTGTGGCCTGCTTTTTCATTGGACAAATAAGAAATACATCATACAAAGAAAATAGTCAACAGATTGGTTGTTAATAAACAAAATGTTTAGTTGCAGCTCTTTTTAAGATCTTAATGTCAGGCACTGATCCATAAAAAGTGCAAAAATATTTTTGTTGTTCTTTGTCCACCAACATGACTGCCAATGCTAACCACTTCTGAAACCATGAAGTTCAACTTGTTTACATATATTCAACACATTCTCTTTGTCATAAACAAGTTCTTTGGGTTTCACTACAGAGGCAATAAAACCCCAAACAGTCTGCCTTCAGGGAAGTACCTAATGCCCTAAGACAACTGGAGTCTGTGACTGCCCAAGACAGTGTTTTAATATGTCACTAATAAAACACCAAACACAAAGCAATGACTGGTCCTCATAACTATCTGCCAAATCCCTGCTGTAGTGTCCTGCTAATTGAGTGTCCGGATGAAAAACAGAATTTTAGCTCATTTGTTTTTATTAACAACTGGCTTCTGATGTAAACAGTAACAAAACGGCTGACTAATGGGCTCTCAATGAGTTCCAGTTGCATACAGACAAAGTATTCTAATTGGATGCTTGTCAAAGCCTATATTGTTTTGTTGGGCTGAACTGCCATACATCCATAGATAAAGACATAAATATTAAAGAAGAGTAAATAAAATAAGGTGTCACATCTAAAGACAGCAATGCCCTGTTGAGCGAGAATGACCCTCTGCGACATTAAATCCATTACAGGCCTGTGAGAGTAACATCCATAAGCTCCAAATCTCTTTAATACAACACCCATTAGGAAAGTGCTGAGCTCTTTACCAACAGCTAAAATGGTTCACCACTCAGCAAGACCACTGCCTCTGCTCTAGGTCCACTATAGTACAGAAAATCAAACACTTACTGTAAGTAAATCTAAGACTCATGAATGAACTTTTGGAAATTTATGAGCTTTTCAGTCGTCTTGAAAAATGTTTTGTGGTCAAACAAAGGGTGTTTTTTTTTTTAGAGCTGCCTCAATCATTTGAATTTAAATATATTATCTCTCTTTCCTGACTTTATGTTTTGACATCGATAAGAAATAAATAGGATAATGGATCTAGGATAATGTTTTGACTTTAAGATTCCATGAGCCATTGTTTGGTATTATAATAATACTTGCTGCTGACCATGACATAAAATGATCAATACTTGGTTTGGATTGGCGTTTGGACAAAACAAGCAATTGAAGATATTATTCTGCATTTGTTTGTATTTTTTTCTTGAAATATTCTGTCTTACACTTAATATAAATTGATTCATAAAGAAAATCATTTTTGTAACTGTAGCCCCACCAGAGAGTTATTTGTCCTTTGGCAAATTCTTGCATATTGTGCTTTGGCGTGGAGGGTGAACTGTAGTCTTGTAGATTGACTTCTGCTTTTTGTATAAAATGCATACCTG
Source organism: Labrus bergylta (assembly GCF_963930695.1). Classification (NCBI taxonomy): domain Eukaryota; kingdom Metazoa; phylum Chordata; class Actinopteri; order Labriformes; family Labridae; genus Labrus; species Labrus bergylta. The sequence continues at coordinate 12,453,670 of NC_089206.1, read as the reverse complement.
TGGCTGTGACTTGTGACTACCCTTACCAAGTAGTGATAGCCATAGCCTAAGCCAAATATTACTGTATATACCTAAGATTAGATTGTTCGATTGAAATTAGAAGTCATGAAAGAAATTGCTTTATGAATTCTCTTCAGATCAGGGAGACTTGAAAATCTCCAAGTTGATCAAGAGAGACACCTTTAAACCAGTCAAGTTCCCCAGTTCATCACATAGCTATAACGGCTTAAAATTATTGTTGAAATAAACATACATGAACAAATCAAGAGCTAGAACTCCCTCAACTGTCAAGGTTCTTATGGAATTAGGAGCACTCCGGAAAAAGTCACACAACTTTAAGAAATGAAAAAATGTACGTACATCAAGAGTCACTTTATAAAATCTTTCAAAATCAGTGCACACACAAGAAACAAGTCACTTACATAAGTCTAGATTGTAATCAAGCTCTAAAATAAGCAGTTAGCTTCATAATAGCATGAACAGGTGTAACCTTAATATCTTGATGAGTGTTCAGTTATGTTTGCAGTGGTGGCTGGATTAGTTATTAACTGTGGCCTAAATCACTTTGTGCTGACGGATTTGGAAAGTGATAATCCAAGGTGTGCCTTTAAAAGCAACCAGGTCCATTTGTTGCAATGTTCCACTACATAACTGTCCTGAAGAGCCAGAAGAAACACCTCCGAAGGGCTGATCGCAACCACAAGCCGCAAACATGAACGGCACGGAGGGACCTTTCTTCTATGTCCCTATGCTAAACACTACTGGCATTGTCCGGAGTCCATATGAATACCCTCAGTACTATCTTGTCAACCCAGCAGCCTATGCTGCCCTGGGCGCCTACATGTTCCTGCTAATCCTTCTCGGCTTCCCCATCAACTTCCTCACGCTGTACGTCACTCTCGAACACAAGAAGCTGCGAACCCCTCTAAACTACATCCTGTTGAACCTTGCTGTGGCTAACCTCTTCATGGTGTTTGGAGGATTCACCACAACGATGTACACCTCTATGCATGGTTACTTTGTCCTTGGACGGCTTGGCTGCAACGTTGAAGGATTCTTTGCTACGCTCGGTGGTGAGATAGGACTCTGGTCTCTGGTTATTCTGGCTATTGAAAGGTGGGTGGTTGTCTGCAAGCCCATCAGCAACTTCCGCTTTGGGGAGAACCATGCAATCATGGGTTTAGCCTGCACATGGTTTATGGCCAGTGCTTGCGCTGTGCCTCCTCTGGTCGGCTGGTCCCGTTACATTCCTGAGGGCATGCAGTGCTCATGTGGAGTGGACTACTACACACGTGCAGAGGGTTTTAACAATGAATCCTTTGTTGTCTACATGTTCACCTGCCACTTCATCATTCCCATGATCATTGTGTTCTTCTGCTATGGCCGCTTGCTCTGCGCTGTCAAGGAGGCTGCTGCTGCCCAGCAGGAGTCTGAGACCACCCAGAGGGCAGAGAGGGAAGTCACCCGCATGGTCGTCATCATGGTCATCGCCTTCTTGGTATGTTGGGTGCCCTATGCTAGTGTGGCCTGGTGGATCTTCACACATCAAGGCTCTGAGTTTGGACCAGTCTTCATGACCATTCCAAGCTTCTTTGCCAAGAGTTCTTCCATCTACAACCCAATGATCTACATCTGCATGAACAAGCAGTTCCGCAACTGCATGATCACCACCTTGTGCTGCGGAAAGAACCCATTCGAGGAGGAGGAGGGAGCATCTACTACCAAGACCGAGGCATCCTCTGCCTCCTCAAGCTCAGTATCTCCTGCATAAAAGGGGCCATCAACACAGACGAACATCATCCACTATCCAAGAAGAAGACTTCTGCTCCTCAGGGAAACGACTGAAGGCTAATGTTTACAGAATTAACTTCCTTTTTGTACTTTTACCAACAAGCTGGTTCAACCTAAAGACAGTTGCAGAAAAATTCATCCCATTACAGAGTTTTTTCTGTTTGTACTGGATATCCAACTTATCTTTCCATAAGATGTTTCTTTTACTGAGAGCAAAGGGAAAGACATGTTAATCCTACACAGTTGGATAATTTATGATACTGGCTTATTTTTGAATTTAGAGGCATGTAATCAAGGCTATGTAAAATAAAACGCACTTTGCAAATGACTCATCCTGTTTATTTTTTACTTACAATTTGGTTGGCAAAGTTCATACGACTGTAGTTTATTAAATCAAATGAATAAAATTGAGTGACCTGTTCAGAATACATGCATGTCTTGAGTCAATTTCTACTTGAGCCATTATTTAAGTTACCAGAAGCTGATGCCATAAAATCTAACAGCAATACAAAAACTTTAAAAAGTGTCTGACCTTTTGTAGAGGCATCTGTATTGCTGCGGTAATCACATTTCAATCACAGGTCACCTTGGATTTTGAACCTGGCCTTCCAAGGGGATTAGGATATTACTCATCAGGGATGAATACACTCATCAACACTAACTTTATCTGATGACGAATATTAATCACATTAATTAAAGATTAGGACAGAGAAAGACTAACTGGATAACAAGAATTATTATTACAAAGAGACACCTTGATGATAAGGCCGTAGAACGAGAACAGGTACTTGTGTTCTTCACTGCACTCATATCACCCACAAGTCAGTGGACCTTTAAATTAAGAAGCTGTTGAAGGAAGAATCCGTAACATTTCATCTTTTGTCCAAAATTTTGAGCATCTATGCAGCAACTTCTGCGTTTTATAGCATGTTGTCTATTTCACTTATAATTGAAGTTTTTAAAACAGTCTGTAACTGAACAAAAACTTATTTCCAGCTTTCATGATAACATCAAATGAAAGAACATTTAGATAAAGGAATTTCTTTAAAGACATGCCAATTCAGCAATACTCCTACTCTGTAGGGACTACTGCTGTCCTAACGGAGGAATTAATATCATATAGCATATAACGATGGGGTAATAAATCAATCAGGAGAAATCCCCTTTTAACCAGGTTAATATCCACAAAAGTCCCCAGACTTTATTGTGATCAAACTCAAGTCTAATAAATGGCAGAAACTCGGTTGATAACGTGTTATTTTGGAAGCTCAACACACTGGAGAAAAATCATATACCTCAAAATCTCTCCCGACGATTATGCATAGACTATCAGTGGAATAGAGCTTCTGACTGAACAGTCCCATGTAAAGCTCAAGCAGAGAGCTTAAGGGAAATAAATAGCTATCACTTGCTGGCTGGGTTAATATGGCGCAAGCACAGGAAAGCTTAATTACTGGGCTCACATATTCATACTCTTTAATAATGAAATTTGAATGAAGATATATGTGAAAAACACTGAAAGGATGTCAAACTTCAGATTTTTCTTTAAAAAAACAACATATCATTTAGCTTTCTGTGAATACGACAAAAATAAAAATAAAGTCTTCACCCAGTTCCGTACATCTCAATTCATTTCTCAACTTATACTTAAGAATTGTGTCTTTCATGAAATGTAAACAAAAGACTTAATTGCTCCATTATTTCAGCGTGTGCAGTTAGTATGACTACATGTTAAACCTTATTCTGTTACTGCACTGGGATGTGTTGTGTGAATACGATGAAATGCATTTCTAGGTAGAAAAGGAAGCCGATACATTTAGAGCTCATGCAGGTGACATGCATAATTTTTTCTACATGTAACTGACATGGATTTTAAGAGTGTTAACCAATGTGAAATCTCTGTTAAAAATAGTAAAATTCCATCAGTGTCAAACTTCAAATAAAGTGAAGTCACTGTAGCTGCAAAGTATGATCACGACTGACACGCCAGAGTGATTTGATCAAAAGAAGCGTACAAACTCGAAAGCCTCTCCGGAGACTTAACTGAAAAAAGGCTGTGCAGAAATATGAAATCCTTTTGAATTTGTATGGAAAACTTTATTTGATAATAAAAATAGCATTCACAGACTTCTTTTGATAGCTACATATACATTGTAATCCATCTCAAGGAAAGAAGCTGGATAAGTCCACATCTACTTGTACTTAGACTAATGTTATGTATAGCTTCATGGGTCAAATAAAGCTATGAACAATGTAGTATTTATATATGCATAGTTTTATAAAAAAAGATTGGCCCATATACATGTACTGCTTTTATCAACACAGAGACAGCATTATGTCCAGAGCACATTGCAAGAACTAATGCTTGAAGAACACAGACTGCATACAAGTGCTTTATAATACAAAGGCAGGCTAACCATCAAGAGATTCAAACCATCAAACAGTTTTTGATTGACCAAATACAGTCTTTCATTTTTAAAATGTCTTTACATACCTGACCCAGAGTAAATCAACATATTTCTCATAAATCATCAGGTCCATTTCAGAGATATAAACACAATATCACATTCCTCACAGCTGAGGTTTTCATAAATTTCTCTTTTGTACAAGAAAAAGGCAACATTTTAATCCTTGACAGGTTCCTAATAGTTACATTGGAAAAAATCTTTACAGGTTATAGCCAACAGATTAAGTTCTTAAATGTGTTTCTTTTCTTCTTTTTTTGTTAATACAGTACCATGGCAACGACAGTGATCAAACAATGCATTTGTTGTGGATTATCCAATATATTTTAAGTTCTCTAATGAAACATAAAACAGAGAATACACACAAAACACATTATAAAGCAGCAGTCAGACTCCAGTGGCGTGACAGCATGGCTCAGCATGGCAGATTGGTCGTCTCCTGTAACGGGACTCGCCGTATGTTACCAACACAACAAACCACATCACTTATTTGTGTCAGGACCCAGGAGGTGTTTGGTGCGCAAATTTGTGTATCATCCCCATGAGGACATGGCCAACAGTTACTGTGGGGTTACAGTGCATGTGCCTTATTGATAACCTTTGCGCAGACTCCAACAGATTAAGTGGTTAAACTACACTTCAACTTATACATGCAACTTGCACAGGGATAATTTACACATTTGTTTGTATTTCCTCTTTTTGGCATATCCGATAAGTCAAATTTTATGGCAGCTTTAAGCTGGCATAATGAAGACAAATTTAGATAACCATCAATTTCCCTCAGCAGAGAATCTACCTATAGCCTACAGGCTATTGTCTCTGAGTCAGGTTCCTTACATGCTACACCAGCAAACACTGAGGAACAAAAGATCCACAGTATTAAAGCTATTTTTACAATCCTTCTCCGAGTGAGAATCTAACAACACTACTCCCAATTTTGCACATCAGTTGACTGATTCCGTCTTTTTGTGGGTGTATTTCATTCAAAGGAGATTCAGCTGCCACACATTTCCACGCTGCAAAACAAGTAAGGGCACAGCATGCTTTCCTAGGTACAGTGTGCACTTCAGCCTTGGTCCTCAAAGATTTAACAAAGCTTGTTCAAGATATGTGCCAAATTCAAAATAAATAGAGAGGAAATGCAACAAAGCCATATATTATTTATATAATTATCACTCTTCTTTTACCATCAGATCTTAAATTTAGATTTTTGCCTCTCAAGTCCAACAGGACTTTCACAGTTCTTGTGAACCATCAGTGTCTTGTGCTATAGTTTGTTCAGTAAAGCAATTGAGGAATGGAAAAGACATCTAAAAACGAGTTGAAAACAAGCTTAGTAGTAAGAAGTCACCACAACTGGAAGAATGTTTTTACCTCTGAGGGAACAAATATTTAGATTCAGCAATGCCTAGAAAAAGCAATATCACTGATTTGATATGCAGGCACATACAATAACTTTACTATCGTACAACAACTTCTGTTATGTTCAAAATAACTAGACAAAACAACCAGTGTGAACTGATAGAAGGATTGTGTTCCTGCTGTTTTATGAATCTCTGGATGGGATCACAAGTAGTTAAGTCAATCAAATCAATTAAAAAAACCAGTCGACCAAATAAAGCACAAGAGTTCTTGTCCTCAGAAGTCCAATTCCAGTGTATGGTACATAGTTTGCACAGATAGAGGAGAGAGTGGCTAGGGGGATCTCGGCTCTGCTCTAGATGCTGAGGTCTTTGGGGCTTTCTTTGTACAGCCGTCTCTTGGGCTCAGGGAGCTGGTTCGGGCTGTGGCCGACAGCGTTATTGTTATGGCCTGTGTTGTTGTAGGCAGCGTTGTTGTGTGCAGCATTGTTCTTCATCATGCTGTAGTAGTCCTTCAGTCTGGGTGCTGCTGCATAGTTCAGCTCGTCCCGGCTGTAGTTGCTGTCAGGGGAAGAGTCCCGCTCCATTCTGTATCGTCTTTCCGGCGTCCCGTTCATCTGATATCCCTCTTCCCTCCTCTCTGAAGAAGAGTCTCTAAAGAGGTTGCCGTTCTTTGTGGCTCTTTCATATGTACGGCCCCTGGAAAGAGAGAGGGAATCCCCGTTGTTGTTGGCGGCGCGCTCAGGGGTTGAAGCCTCCCTGACTAGCCCAGCCATCTGTGAGTCCTTGAAGAGCCTCCGATCGTAGAACTTGCGCTCAGGGGTGACTGCAAGGAACCCTCCATCATCGTGCTCCCTTTCAGGTGTGCGATCCCGTTGGGCACGCTCTGCCCTGCGGTCCATCGATTTGGCCCGACGACGGTCAGGAGATGAGGCACGCTTGCGGGTAGGTGAGCGGTCAAGAGAGCCACGGCGCTGCTGACGAGACCTCCCGTCCAAAGTGGAACTGCTGCCTGAGAGTTCTCGCCCTCTCTGCTTCTCAGCAGCTGCAGCCTTTTTCCCCGAGCTGTCTTTCCTCAGAGTCTTAAGGAGTTTAGAAATGCCACTCTCGGACTCTGACTTCTTTACTTTGCGGCCTCGGCTCTTCTTGTTGCCACTGCTGCTGTTGGTCTCTGGAGACTGCTGACTGGGGGTACTTTGACTATGATTGTTATTCCAGGTGTGATGATGGTGGGGGTTAAATTGCCGGCCTTGGTAGTCCATTTGCTCTGACCCAGCCCTGTCCCTGTTCCTGTCCCCGTCTCGGCCACGCACAGCCTCCTCCTGGCGTGATGGTTTGTGAAGGTCTGGTGGATAACTGGACTCCAATGAGGTGTGATATCTGCTGTTTGGTGGCAGCGTTCTCACTTCCGGAGTGTTTTGTGCCCCGGGTGTGGAAGGGTTCCCGTCACTGCTGCCGTCTGCAGAATGGGAGAAAGGAGGAGAAGCTTGTTGACACACCTTACCAAGAAGTGAGTTGATGAATACTTTGACATCAGTGACATGCCATTTACTGTGTTAAGCAGACATGACTTTTCTTGTCATGTGAGCTCTTGCATTGACATGACAGAAAGTCAATGCAGAGATTTATGGAAACCATGCATACAACAGCCCTTTTATATGCTAGTATGTCCCGAAACCAATCAGGCTTATCATGTTAAAAAAACCTATCACAATAATGCATTGAAGTGAATGAACACTTCAACGTCTTTTCTCTATGGGGCTGTGGGTTGAGACACAAGGTAATGTCAGCAACAACAGCAGGTACAACACATTGGCGTGTTTAGGGCAGGGGTTACCAACGTCACAGCACAGAAGACCTAGGAAATCATTCAGAACAAAATGGTGAACAGCTCAATGTGCATCATTGGAAGAAACAAGCCAAAAGCAAAATTAATAATAAATGAATAAAATAAAATAAAGTGTTTTTTTCTGCTGGTCTGCCAAATAAGAGACAGGTTGCTATGGCAGCAGTATGTGATAAGCAAAGGCATTAAACAGATCCCAATAAGAATATCTGGTGTGAAGCTGGTGGAAGGGGAAGGTTTGCATGTGTACAGTTTCACAGAAGTTAAATTCAATAATTGAATTCAGGCATGACAAGACATTAAGCATGCACACTATGTACACACACCTGTGCAATAACACAAACAAAACAGGATTCAGGTAGGGATGAGCTGAAAGGAAAGGTGGATAAAATTGAAAGGAAAATATGAGAGGGAGCGTGGATTGGGACAGACTTTTGGCTACAAACCGTGGTCTGATTTTGGCCCATTAGGTAGAAACAGGGCTCTCCCATCTTGTCATTCCTCATAGTACCAACAGCGAGATGAGGAGCCATCATCGCTGGAGAGAGGAGGAAGAGCCCAGCAACAAGAGACAATTAGAGAGAAAGAAGAAGGAAAAGAGAGAAGAAAACAAATAAAACAGACAAGAGGCTGTTTTACACTGCATCTCAATAGAGCGAAAGAAGGATTTCAATTTGATCGTTTTTTATTTTTTATTTCAAGCAGCACCAAAACAACACCTCAGAAGGGGAGAAGGTGTCAGAAGATTAAACTTGAAAAAACCGGAGAACAATACTGAGAAATACAACAATTTGACTGTGCGAGGCATCATCCATCAGCAGAGCTTACAGCTTGGAAGAAATATTATTCAAGCTGTAAAACCTCGGTGCTACAGATACTTTGTGAAAATGAAAAGGCTTTTGTGGCAAACAATTCTACTCAGATCCATTTGTGAAGCTATGACAGGTTGCTTTTAAGTCATGGATCAAAAAGTGTATTTCTGCACTACATTTATTGTGATAAATTCCTAAAAATCAATCATAAAAATGTCCCTGCTCTGCGTTAAGCAGATAAGATGCTTTTTTTTTCTCGTTGGCTGTGTTTACTGCTGCAGCAATAATAACAAGAAAGCTGGCATTAGCAATGTTATTAACAGGAAAAGGAGAAAAACCTTGCATCATGTTAACCTACCATATTCAGGTACAGATCCATCTCCCCGTTTGAGTACGAGCCGCGCCCTCCGACCACCATTCTTGATCAGTTCGATGGCACGTGAATGCTTCATGTTCTTTGTGCTCTCGCCATTAATCTCCAGAATCTCATCTCCAACCTAAAAACAAGGAGCACATAAATTGTAAATGGTGGTAGCATTTTATTTAATATTCACAACAAGGATTTTTAGAGTACAAAGATGTGTAGCAGAACAAAACAGGAGAAATATAAACCATGTATATGGAAATTCAGCTTTAAAAGGATCATACCCTCATCTTTCCATTTCTGACCGCAGCCCCATCCTCCGCTAGTCTTAACACATATAGGTCCATGTTGTACTCCCGTCCTCCTCTCAGACTAAAGCCAAACCCTTTGCTGTCCCGCTCCAGGTCCACAGAGTAGAACTCGGCATCCTATGAAACCAAAAAGGAAACAAGAGGAAAGTTACAGAAATACCAGAGGGAAGGAGTGACTAATCCATGGTCCTCAATGGTGTCAATAGGTGAGTCCAAACTTCAGGGCTAATCAAGCCATGTCTCGCAAACTCACAAAATGTCAATGGCAGTATAATACTCTACAATGCATGAATAATTAATGCTACAGGAGCCTGTGAGGAGGATGCAGATCACTAAGCAAGGGCATCCCAAGGGCTGGACCCAAACCTACCTTACTCATCAAAAGCTCTTTCCAAACAGAAAAATTGTATCTTGCAAAATCACTTCATTTTCTGACAGTTACAGAACAAAAACTTTATTCATCACCAAAAAAAACACTTTCAGCATTTCAGAGCTACTGTAGAACTTCTGTATAAAAGTTGGAGGTAAATTCAAATGGGGTTTTATGGGAATTAATTCAACTAAACAATAGACACGTCTATTGAATAAGTAAGCCAAAAAGCTTCACAAGAAACAATTTCTATTAGCTAGGACGAGACTAAAAACTAATATCACTGGTTGGCAATGTTACCTGATACAGAAACAAGGTGTCTTTCTCTAATGTTAGCATGGAACAAACATCCTAGCAACCATAATGTTAGCTAGGAAATGGTTTAATGCTTAATTTAACTGATGTCTAATAGTATTTTAAGTTTTATAAAATATATTTTTTCTCTGAAATATGGCCCAACTCCCCTATGGATTTCAATCTTTATTCTCTTTGAAGTACATTTACTCTGGTGTTCTACTAATCTGTTATGTTGTGTGACTATTAGATGAAATCTCATGTCAAACCGAGATGGTCATTTACTATGAAGTGAAAACTACTATTCTTACCTGTGACGTCTGACTTTGTGTGGGTGGAGGAGGAGGAGCTCCTTTCGACTTTGAGTTATTCCTTTAAAAAAACAAAGAACCATATGAATTCACATTGTGCTGCATAAAAGAATAAGTTCTATAAAGACATTAGTATTGATGTGTTTTTATACAAAGATGCATTATCACATACCGGGACTCTGTGGTCTGTTGAGGTGTGTGAGTGGTGGTGATGGTAGCTATCTTCTCAGCATTGGTTAGCAGAGAAGCATTGGAAGATTCTGGAAAAACGAAACAAAAATAATAATTCGAAAAAGACTCAACAAAACAAAAAAACATCAATTGCCTCTGCAGAGAACAAAATGTTACTGTCCAGAAGAGTCCACTATACCGCCCACAGGCTACACTATTCAACCTGATGCTAACTGCCTGTGATGTTGTCATTTGCCATTTGATCATACACAACACCGGCCCCAACTGCACGAATGAAAAAAACAGCAGTAAAGAAGAAAAAAACTGGTGGCTTGCATCAGTTTTTTTTTATCTGCTTTTCTGGAAGGCAAAGAAAACAACTGTCTTCTTGCCCTTCTTTGGTTTCACTAACAAGAATACTGCAGCATGTCTAATGCACGCAAGATCATCAGCCTGACTCAAGTTTGACTTCCTCAAGGCCACCTCTTCATCTTATTGAGGTGAGCAACTTTTCATACCCACAAATACCCATATTATTTAAAATCCGAAAAGGGTGGAACACAACAGGGCAGGTTCATGTTTTTTTTGCCTTGCAACTGGCATGATCACAAACAAACTCATGAGTTAGTGGATGTGTGGAGGTTTCCTTCCACATCCAGTCTTAATTTAGGCAGCCGTGCTGTCTCTATGGAGGGCATCAGAGTGGTAGTTTGCTCAGTGTTTTTGTTGGTGGACCTGTAGCTAAGCCGGTAGCAAGCACCCTTGTTACAGAGCTTGACATCTTTTACCCAACATTTGAGGCTTTAGGTTGCAAACTGCTGGTGCAGCAACATAAAGCACTTTCATTTCCTTCCCTTAGCTAAGCCGAGGAGATTAAAACCGAATGGAAGTGCTTGATTTGTGAGCAGTGTTTTTTCATCTGTAAGAAACAGACAAGATATTCAAAATGGTAAGAAATCTGGCAAAGAAAACAAACAAGAAGAAGAAAAAGAGAGAAGAAGAGAAGAGTAAAATCGCAAGTGTAGTTTCTGGGGGCGACTTCACCTTCCTCCTACTCTGTGACTCACTCTCTGAGACACCAGGGTTCACACCCTGATGAAAAGTGCTCTTGCCTGTGAAGAGCAGCGGTGCCCTTTCCTTCCCACAACACCCATGAATAAGTCACATCATAATGCATTATGGAACAGCCATGTGAGGCTGGGAGCAAAAAAACAACAAGTCTTACCATCACCCGGGATGATCCTGAGCGAGACTGTATTCCCGGCCTCCTTGATCAGGTTGACAATGTCCGAGTGCGACTTGTTGGTGATGGAGCAGCAGTTTACGGCCAATATTCGGTCCCCCACTTTCAGCTTTCCACACCGGTCTGCTGGGCTGCCCTCGATGATGCGTCCTATTTTGTGGGGCATGGCCACACAGGCATTTCCAGCTTTTGTGTTAGCAAAAAGGTTTGTTTGCATGTATTTTTTGGGGTGCAAGAAAATGTGTGATGATGATTTGATTGATTGAGGTGATTGGTTTAAATTGATTTTATATTTTGATAAGAAGGAAAAACAGAGAGAGGGAGAGAGAGAGAGAGAGAGAGAGTGAGATATGCAAAGAAAGGTTGATTATTAAAATAACCACATCCCAATTAATTTACAGAAGATTAAGTTGCACCTTCATAAATAACATCCGTATATCACATTTTGCAATCAGTGCACATGCAAATAATACTGTAAAAAAGTAATTGGGTAAACTGTATGATGTCAAAAAACAAAACTCATGGGATCTGTGGGAAAAAGCAGAATCTTTCTCAGCCCCCATCATCTGACGTAATAATCAATGGCCTGTGACTCATAAGCCAGTGCTCAAAACCCACTGTGGCTCATGCTTGACAGCCTGTCAATACACTGTTCACAGCATCATGAGAACGCCTCCCTCTCTACAGAGGATCACTGAGCACACAATCACTGATGTAATTGACATGTGGAATGCTGACATGCTCATAAAATGACCAGGATTCCTTAAGAGCAGCACGCTGAGGAAATATGTGCAGCCTATATTCTGTATATAGCACTAGTCATGCGATCAAAGAGAGGATGGCAAGAAATCCAATCTGCACCTGAGTGACAGAACTCAATACTGCACGACTCCTTGACACGGAAGCTCTGAACAGACCCAGGGGATCTCCAAGTCCTCCTCCATCTCACTCCATTTATCTCTGCTCCTCCCTACTGAACCCTTTTATCAGGCATTTTTGCAACATTTATATTTATTACATCACCCTCCCTCTGTTTTGATTGAAAAATGCACTTGTATCCTGTCACTCTATCTAAATAATGGTATGTGGGACATTTCAGGGTGTGGCAAACACTGTGGATTTAATACTCAATCTGTTAAGCACATTGCCAACGCCAGGTCATTGCGGGAGGAGGGGATAAGAGGGGGGATGGGGCCTGATGGACTGGTGAAAAATGGTTTATGTGTCCATGATGTATGGGAGATTGAATCCGCTGAATCTGCTTTGTTCTTCCCTGAACTGACAAATAACTAGCACTCCTTGTAAAATCCTAAGACAGAGCTTTATCTTGTTTTTTTTGTTTTTTTTTGTAAAACATTTTCCTCTGTCATGTCCCACATGGTTGGAATCTATTAGGAGTGTTAGCGCAGGACGCTAAAGCTAGATCTCAGATCAGCACATGAAAACAACAAAGTCCATTCATGTCATCGTCCCAAGAGGGAAAGTGGCGGAGCGGAGCAGATAAGAAACAAGGCGGCAGCAGCAAAAACAGAAACCTCAAAAGACTATTAGAATTTTTGACTAGGTTGTTGACAAGCACCGTCGCTGGTGTCACCATAAATAAGTTATTAATTCTTGCCTTGCAATTTTGCAGAGCCAAACCATTAGCCCATGGGATCAATGAAATATTCCCCGGGCAGCCAGTTTGGCTTCTATCTCATCCATCCTGGTGTCTTGCTTGTGACACACCAAAGTATATCATCATAATGGCTAACTATACAAGAGACCTTGGCGTGACATTGCTGTTGGATATTCATCACTCTGAGGTTAACACCAAATTTGTTTGAGGAGGACATCTACAATTCCTCATCAATGCCTGAGCAACTCTAATGCATACAATTCTGTTGTTTTGCCATGATAGGTAAGTGGTACAGACAGCTTTGCAGTGTGCTAAGTAGACTTCAGTTATGCTGTGAGGCATGAATCTGTGATGATGGTGTTGGTGATAAAGCTGCAGCCAGCCAGGTTCCCGAGGAAAGGCGCACATGAGGAACGTTTTTTAATCCCTCAGCTCATGATAGAATGTTTGTGACCTCGGCCCGTGGCAATTATGGGAACCCCTGTTAAATGCTGGGATCTTTAGGGAGGAGTGACTGTAAAAATATTATTATTCTGCCAGGAGATGGTATCAGTCAATTTATTAATTGTTTCACTCATTCTTTCAGTAGATGTTCCTCTTAGCTGGGAAAAAAGAATGGGTGAATGGGTGTTGCTTTTAAGGAACAATTCTTTAAGTTATCTGTTGGTCTTAAAAAAGGTTTAAAAACAACAGAATTTTTTTCAGGTGGGGGGGGGGGGGGGGGGCTTTTTGGGTCTTTATTGGAGAGACTAGACAGTGGACAGTTGGGCACAGTGCCATATACAATAACCTTTGAATAATATTGTTTTGGATCTAAACTTTGTTCTGTTTGGATTTTTTGCTGCTGCTCCTAATCACAGAGTAAATTAAAAGTAGAAGTAAAAAAAATCCTCTGAGAAAAACTTGTCATGTAAAATGAACCATCACAGACTACAAAATGCACAAACAATCAAACTGTTAAATCAGATTAAAGTCTCAATTGCATCCCATTACAGTCAAACAGAATCAGCATTTATAAAAATAAGAATGAATTCTCCTGTCAAACTGAATAGACGTCCCGGTCAATCTCATTTGTCTCTGGCTCCTTCTGCCTTACTTACCGAAAGTTGTGCCAGCGTCAGGCCTTGAAACGGATGACACGATGACGAATCCAAAGCCCTCGTTCTCTCCGCGCTGAATCTCCACGTCGTACGGCTGCAGGGAGGCAGGCACCACCGCGCTCCCACTGCCTCCTCCGCCCCCGCTGCCTATGCCACTGGTTGAGCCGCTTCCAGAGCTGACGGTGTTGAGAGAGTTCTGGCTCCCCTGAGGGGTTCGCTTTCCCTCAGTCAGGCTGGGTGCCTGGGTGCTGCTGTGGTGTGAGGATGCCGGTGACGGGGGGACATCACCTTCCCCTTTCGACACTAAGGATGGAGCAAGGGAACAAACTGGTTAGAATAGCAGTTTCCAGAGATTACTTTAACTTTGAAACATTTTGAGGTATTCATTGTGCCAGCCTTTCTTTGCATAGCATGCATGCAACATTACACATGTATACAGTAGATACATGTTCACATGTTTTCAATCAAACTCCCGTCACCTCCGTATCCAGGGCTCTTGCGTCTGACTGTGAGGTTAACGTGGCCCTGTTTGGCAGCCTGCTGCATCAGTTGCACCACCAGCTGGTGAGACTTGCCCACCACCGCTGTGCCGTCCACACAGATGAGCTCATCACCCGACCGCAGGCGCCCGTCCTCATCTGCTGCCCCGTACTTCACAATGTGCCCGATGTAGATCTGGAAAAAAAACATGCACAAACAATGACTTAAACTCTATCTGTTCATGTAAAAAATAAAAAAATTATGCAGTTCAAGAGTCCACAGTTAAATAAAGAAATTTCTTCTAATTTTCCAAAAGCAAAAAAAAATGGTTAATGCAATTGTGAATAATGGTTATAACACAAAACATGTACTTTTATACATTAAAAAAATCACAACAAAGCATGGAGGGGGGCCATGTTTTGGTCATAAAAATATGGCTAACACGCATCCATAGTGGCCGTTTTAGCAAGATTCTAAATGCAGCATTAAATCTGACCTCAAACTTTTGCAAGGCGGCTTCAAAGAGTGAACATCGCATACTCTACCATATTCTGTTTTATTTCATCATCTGTACATGTGACAATGGTCTGTATGAACATATTTGTCTTCACATTGATTCATTCAGAAAACGTGCTTTAAATATCTTCCTTTGTTGGAAGTAATGTGGCCTTTGGTCTGAAATAACAATGAATGGCACGGCAGATTACTGAGGGATTACTGACTGGAGTGAAAAGTTATTGTATCGTCTCACATTGACGTGAATACAGAAGCTTTATGAGGCGGTGTAATGGATGATTAAGAGTATTTAGACTGCAGTAAATTAAAACAGCACACATTAGAGAGCTCAATGACTCTTTGTGACTTAACTCTGATTTAAAATGCATTATTAAAACACAGTGATGTCCAGAGTCTACTGTTTCATTACTTGAAGGTTTTCATGGTCGACATTGGGAGAAACCATGAAGGCCAACCCAGCCTATTGGGACCGCATAGAGGCATGCATGCTTTCGGCATTGTGTGGGAGTCTCTACACACATCTCCTGACAGAAACATGTGCACAACAACCACCCAGCTCTTTTGGCACAAACAACAAGCAGTAACCCCTTTGGGTGCAGTCCTGAAGCTTGCTGCCATTTTATTTCCCTCTTTTCCTCAATCTCTGCCTCACAGTCTCATTCTTGCTCCCCCCCCTTTTTAAGACCAAAATATGGCACACAACCAGAGGGATTGTGGGTAAGGCCTTTGCTTCTCTTAACAAGCTGTCTATATGATCCTCCTGAGAGCAACAGCTCCGATTAGAGTCAGAATGATGTGGTAAGACTTTCTGCTTCTCTTGTTCAAAGGAAAACTGAATAGCAAAGCAGAAAGTCAGAGAAGCTCTTAAAAGTTGGAACCATACAGAGAAACAAGGACAAAACTCTCCCAAAATTTAAAATCAGCATCAGTATAGATGGACTTTATGAAGGCGCATGCATTGATGAGTTTTCAATGCCGCTGTTGTGATAAACTGTTGATGGTATTCAGTGGTGGAGGGATACTTACAGGCTCCCCAGGCTCATTTCCTCCCAGGATACGGAAGCCGAAGCCTGTATCCTTCCGCCAAAGGAAAATGTCCTGCTCCTGGCAATCTGGCACTGAAACACACAAGACAAACATTAAGAGAACTCAATGGAGAACAACCATCCAATCTGCCAAAGACGTGCATGCTTCTGTCATCAGACTGTTGAGCATCTTTGCAGGCAAATCACTGAACGCTCGTTGTTTGAATCAGCAAGTTATTTGCCTCCTTATCGCAGACCAAAAGCCAGCAGTGCAATGAAGGATCAATACTGTGATGGTTTTTCAATTTGTGTCAAAATGAAAGTGAGCAGAATCAGGAGTTACTCTCATTCATCTTCATCTAGCATCTTCCCTCATCTCAGTCCTGTTTTTTTTCTTCTTTTTTTTAGCAGATTGGCTTCTTGTTCTCCTTGTAGTCTGCAGAACCTCATGCTGTGACCTCATCAGACCCTCGCACTTGCAGTCTGAGAAGTTACTCCTTTGGCCTATTTTTATCCCCCATTTTAAACCGAACTTCCCCTACACAAATTGTTCACCTGTTAAACCCCTCTCAAAAGATACACACGTTCCCATACATAAGCATCTCGGCTTGGTCAGAGCAGATTGCGGAGGAGGACATGGGCCATTTGGCGTCATTCTGTTCAACCCGCAGGGCTGGTCCACACAGGAGGCGCAGACCATGTCCCCATGCGCTGCCTGCTGTCTACACGGCTGCCACGCAAAGGACAGCAGCAAACCGATTAGCCTTAACTTTTCAGGTTCCCTCTAGTGTGAATGAAACTGCTGTGACAAGACTTTTACTTAACATTACACTGGCATATGTCTATACAGTCGTCATTACAGCAACAGGGCCCACTCAAACTAGGCCAAGTTGCCCCTACCGTACTGATGCACGATTGTCAGCCCTCCCCAGTCCCCTGCACTTGCACTGCTCTAATTACATTTTCTCTAGTCTTACAATGGAGAACATGACGGCAACTTTACTGACTTTGCGGCTCATTTTGAGTCGTTTTGTTCAGATGCAGCCCTCCTACAATCCTGGATTTCTTGATAATGCAAGATGGCAAAGATTATTTGTCGTTTGTCCCATGTTGTTTTTCTGTACTTGTGCTCGTTCATTAGAAATCTTACCGTGCCAAAGCCCACCTCTTACAACAGTGCTGGATTGCCTAGTGTGAGTGCATCCTCACAGTTAAGTTAACAACGTGTTTGATTGAAATATTCTATGACTATTCAGGTGACTTTGCTGTTCGGATTTGTTATTTGTGTCTTTTAATGTCTAATCATGTATTTTGTATTTGTATGCTTGGCTGCTCCTTGTCTGTGTGAAACTCTGTTAATTGTGCTGCTGCCTGTCTTGGCCAGGACACCTTTGAAAAATAGATTTTTAATCTCAATGAGTTCCTTTCCTGGTTAAATAAAGGTTAAAGGAAAAAAAGGAAGCACACATTTTCCAAATTCTCTCATTTCAATGATATCCAGCCTGTGAAATATTCCTTTTTAAGTGCACTTAGTGGAGGCATGGAATCTCCAACTTGCAAATTCAACAGTCTGCTCTTTTGTGTGGACATGAATACATATGATAAATTATATAGGCCTTTTTGTCATTGCTTCGCCTTTTTCTTGTATCCGTGTGTCTCCCCCCCACCATAGACTTAAAAAGGGGCTGCAGCTCAGGGGTTATCAAACAGATATACCAATCAGCTGCAGCTTAAAGCAGCCCTCTCCGGGCTCACTTAATATTTAATCAGCAGCAGTCCTAGATTCTACAGGCAGCCGTGATTATTAACCAACACTGCAACACACGTCGGATTCAGGTCTGGGTTGCAGCACACACGGTAAACCTGATGTAGACATCGCAGATCTACAATCCCGAAAACAGTCTTTTACAACATCTGTGTTTATTGCACAGCACGCAGACCGCTTCACACTTTAAATATCATCTCCAGTACAAGAACAGGAGGTCTGAAAGATGTTGATCGGTCAGAAGAAGCGAGTGAAACTGTTATTTTGGAGGATCATTCTCCTCTCTCTGCAGCTCTTCTATTAGAAACAAGAAATAAGCGGTTTGACACCCTTACAGTGTTTCCCTATGAATAATGCAAGAAAAGGGCCATGAGTGCAAATGATACTGAGGAGTCTTACAGAGGGATAGAGTGCTTTCCAGTTTGGATTTTGAATACTCTTGTTTTTTCCCCTTTTTAACAGGGCATTAGCCAAACTGGCTGCAGGTGCCCACACCACTCACATGCAAACCCTTTGGTGTTTTCAAAGACACTTTCCTCTTACATGCACCTTTTGCCACCATCAGTTGTGACTCAGTCAACACCCAACTGCTTAGCCAACAGGTCTTTACAGATGCAAACATTGGTCAGATCTGCTCTGTGGTTATCACACTGTATTGTCATCTGTGGATCTTTTACTTTATGTTACTTTACCCTAATTGACGAGGTACAATTACGTACTGATTACATGACACAACTGAATCAGTTTCTTGTCAAAAATCCGCAGAATGGCACGGTAGCTCAAGTAATGCCAATGTAGCTCACCCTAATTTATAGGTAAGATGTTGTATTTTAGGATTAACATTTCTTCAGTGCACTGAGGTTTATAACATCAAAGAAGTACAACATCTTATTGTACAGCAATAAAAAAAACATTTTTCTTATTTCACTAGCATCAAAGGGGTTGTTTACAATCCAAACGCAAGGTTGCAATCATGAAAGTTTGTCAAAATTGATGTCATTTAGATTTTTTTTTTTAAATCAAAAATTTCCATCATAATTTTCCATTTCTTTATTGTCTTATGCAAAAATCATGAAATAGAACTGTTAAAATGGCAATTAAACCGAAGGGATTTTTACTAAATATTTTAAAGAAAAAAATGCAAGAAACAACAAATTGACATTTGATAATATCGAAAAGTACAAATTACCATGACAAGGAAAGAGCCCAAGGTTATTTAAAGTAACTGTTGACATTTATGCTATTGTGTTTTTTAATCTTTAATCTAAGGGTGAGAAAAGAATAGTAATACAAAATGTGTTTGTTTGTGAAGCTACAGTATGAAGGTAGTTGGCTCACCTCAGCATTATATATTTGTCATAAAATTCCTGTAAATCACTAAATAAAGGCCTATTTAAAACTAAGTTACTGCAGCCTCAGATCTATAAGCAAGCTATTCCATAACTAGGAATATTTTCTCTTAAATGTTTCAAGCCATTTCATGTCTCCGGCTGCAGAAAATATCCAGGCCTTTTCACATTAACAGAAGGTTGAAAGGTTCTTAATATCACTGGAGGACAAACTATTGAACCCTAAGCCAAATTCCTTTAATAACGTATAACAGAATTCTACTCACATCGGCTCTCGTACATGCTCCTGGACTGCGCCCATATCTTAAAGGGGTCCGGCTTCTTTTGGAGGGTGAGGGTGCCATCTGCGGGGTCCAGAGGGGGCAGGCCGGGCAGAGGCTGGGTAGGTGCAGCAGGAGTAGGAGCCACAGCCTCGCTGGGCATGGCAGAGGATGGGTGGCTGGGAGAATCAGCGTGGGTGCTGCGATGGCTGCACACACTGTGCTGGGAGCTGCTCTGGCTGTCTTTCCTCTCTAACTGGTGCTGGATGTACAGAAAATAAAGAGTCGGTGAGAGGTGTACATTTTTAAACGATGGGGGTGGATATACGTCGAAGAAGGAGGCAGAGGAGAGTGAGAGGAGAGAAATGCGAGAGTGATAAGTGAGTCAGAAGTGCGAGATATAGGGTGGAAGAGATGTGAGAAAAGTGTTTGATGAAGGACAAAGTGAGAAAAAGCACCCAAGGTCATCTTTTTTAGACATTGCAGCAGTAATGGAGTGGGTGAATTGACTTGGTTTCCATGGTTGCCAAACAAAGGCGGAAAGAAATGTGTGATCCCAATGATCCTTTGTTTATTGCAATGGGTCCCATGAATGGAAACCTGTGCAGAGACTCAAGGTTTCTCAGTCCAATCAAGCAGGAATTTGTCAAATGTGGCATGAAAGATAATTGTGAATTGCAAAATCTCACCAACAAAAAGAATCCCGGTGGGTGGTTTACAGGCTTTAAGTATCGTGTTGCTACTTAGTTAACTGAATATTGCCTGAAGTAATTGGCTTTTCTAAAAGGAAGCAAAGATAGTCATCAGCATAAGGCATTGCTCACACCATCTACTACTCTCTGGTTCCCAAAATCATTTGAATGATACTGGTCTGGTGACTGTTGAAAAGATCTACTGTTGCAGGCTTTGGCTGTGTTCAAACAAATAGTGTTTAGAGGATAGAAATGGACCCTCTGTTACCCATCAGCAGTAATCTAATGACATTTTGGCTTTAATCAATGTGAACATATATATGCACTCAAATGCTGCTAACAATCTTCTCTTTTATGTTGTTTTTCAAAATAAACTCTGGTTGCTGCTAAAGCTGCTATTTAGACCAAATGCTTATCATGTCCTTTATTAATAACTGCTGGCTACACCGGAAGCCCTGACAAACTGGGTTCAGAGGTTGAACAAGGCTCCATTTCTGGCAGCAATGTAACGCGCCATTGGGACAAACTCTTATGTTGTTTGAAGTGGAATCAACGAGGGCTAATTTGCAATAGATCACTTTGTAAAGTTAACTCATGACTGCCACTATGAAAGATTAATAACAATTTTAAAATCCTTTGAAAGAACTGTAAAGCATGATAAGAATTGAAGTGGAAAGGTCGGCTATTGAAACTCAACTTCCTGGATCATGTGGCTCATTATATTACTCGTGTCAGGTTTCACCCCTTACAACAAAGCTCCTTCTCTTTTCAACACAGTGTTGTTTATGGTGTGACCACATTTTGTTGTGATGTTATTGAGCTTCAAGGCACCATTTATTCTTCAATCTTTTAAAGGTAATTTTGCAACCAGAGAATAAACATATTAGTATCTTGTAATTTTCAGATGCATGTAACAAAACCCTTCTAAGCTTTGTGAGATATGAGCCTCCCTGAGAAAATGCAATTACTGACGCCTAAATGACAACTCCATCCTTTAGTTTTATCCGATATGAATAATAAACCAGCCCGTGAGCTGCTGGAGGGGACACAGAGCGTTCTCCCAGTGTCTCATTCATCACACTGTACAAGATGAGCGGTCAAATATTCCAGTAATGCTTCTTAATGAGGACAACAGCCATGCAAAATTGACTTCTCATTTGATCACCAGAGACTTGCCTAATGGGTTGAGACAGCACAGCCTCTTTTGCATATGGGAGTTTACTGTGAGCATTTATTTTGACTCTGAACTGGGGGCAAAATGGTTCTTGTGGGCTGACAAGAAGTCCCATGCAGCGTGACATTTCACTGTCATCACACAGAGGGGGGGAAACCAGCTTTTTCTGGATGAAAAGCTTATCCAAAGTGACACACAGGCAGTGCCACCATTGGTACAAATCGACCCCCTTAAAGTGCCCACCCATCCTCCATCACCATGCCATGTGACCTGTATAGTAACACACCCAAAGCCCTGGCTGATACCATTTTAGAATAATCCTAATACTTACATTCAACTAAATGTGGGGAAGGCTTTAAGTGGTTTTTCCTACTGAAGGTTTGGGAACTGAACCCTTCACTGACCTTGCAGGAAATGTACTCAAACTCAGTTTCTCTCAGGGGGTGGATTAGGGTGACTAATTTAAAGCTACACCGGCCTCTCTTCTGAGCGTGTATTGATTTTTTTTTTCAGGTTGAGATGAGTAGTAAAAATGAGGAGGCATTTGCTCTTTAAACTCCTGAATTACTGCACTGTCCCTTAAGAGACCCTCACTCTCCTCACAGAAACGCTCTTTCTTGCCCTTCTCCCCATCCTCTCTTATCTGTCACAAGAACAAGTCACATTGCAATCTGTTGCAATCTCTCCTCCAGCTTCCCCAACTCTCTCCCTCTGATTTGTATCCAGCTCACTGTGTCGTCACTGCCCTCTTCGCCCTGTCTGTTAGCCTCAGTGCGTCCTCTGTATCCACAGGCTCTCGGAGTGATTCACTGTACTGGGACAAACTATCTCTGCCCTGGTATTCCTTCTCCCCTCGTCCGAATCCTGTTTATTTTTTTTTTGTTCCATCCTTGCTTTAATACCTCTCTCCCATCTCCCATCAAGGCTGAGGCTGTGTGCCCCCTCTTGACAGCTGGTCACTGTTACACTGCGCAGCTTAATCGGTCACACGATGGCAGCATGGTAAGAGAATGAAAGAGCGTTTGAGACAAGAAGAAATGACAACACAGAGGCGGGAGACAATAGAAGAAAGAAGTGGAAGTGACAGACAGAATAGAACTAAAGAGGAAAGATGACAACAGCTCTGGATGCAGAACAGTAGCGCAAGAGTTGGATATCACATCTTCACGACTTTTGTTCTTTAAATAGCGCTCCTTCCTCCACTCTCTAGATTTAATATGCACACACACACACACACACACACACACACACAAAAGAATCTGAAGATCATAGTACTCACCACCAGCTTTGGACTCCTCTTGGCTTGCACCACGCCTGCAAAACATCGGCAGAGAGAAAGAGAGAGCATTAATGACCTGCTGTGCTCTACCCTGGTCCCCTCTGTTAAAAAAAAAAAAAAAAAAAAAAAAACTCCCCAGGACGGACTTGAGGACCCTGGTTCCCGCTGCAGAGCAAAGCTTAAACTAGCCCGACTCTCTCCCTCTCTCTCTCTGTCCTCCTCCTCCTCCTCCTCCTCCTCTCTGTTGCTTCCCCTCTCAGAGCAACACACTGCGCTAGGCAGCGCGCTAATCCAACTGATCTCCTCCCCCTCAGCGCTCTCACCCGAGCTATCAGAAGAGGAGCAGCAGATCTATCTGCATTAGACAGGATGCTGCTGCAGAAGCACCGGACTGCTGGTCAGAGCTACAGGTCCCAACAAACATCTACACACCCCCTCCCCTCCCAGCTGTCTCCACCGGAATCTCAACCTCTGAGAAGCTCAGCAGCCTGAGCATCATATCAAAAGGAAAAGTCTGAGCTTCTGCCTCACTGTGCACGTCCTCTTGAGTATCTACAGAGCTGTTTCCACTCCTCTCTGCTCCTCTGCTTTGCTCAAGGCTCACACAGACAACCTGATCTTCTCCCTTTGCCTTTTTTTCTTGTTCCCTCCCCCTCCTCTTCTTCTTCGTCTTCTTCTTCTTCCGTGTACCATGACTTGATCTCCCTTTATCTCCTCTCTCTCTCTCTCTCTCTTATATTCCAGTTAACACACTGTAGAGAGTCAACGAGAAGATCAATCTCATTTGTGCTAATGAAATATTAATACTCGTAGCCTGTCGTCAGGGGAAAAGATTCACAGCATACCAGTGTAGGGAATAATCTACAGTCCCACTCAACAGCTTTCCTTTCACACCCATCACAACCTAATGTTTCAGACACTTATCATGTAGGTTTCTTTTATCCTCAAATGCATCAACACATGCCTCATTAGACTCTATCTGATGGTTTACCTCCAAGACAAATCCTTCCTGAGGCATCTTTCCTCGCTGTTTACTACAACGCAGGGACAAAAATAGACAAATGCACAAACAACACAAAGCAGGAATGGGAGGAAATTTGTTGCCGTTGCCATAGCAATCAAGTTTTTTCTGTATATAGCACCATCATTCTACTTTGTTTAATATGACGTGTGAGCACATTTACATAAATGCCACACCTTTTATTCATTACAGCATCTTTCTCCAAACCATATTCTGTCCTGCGACGCCTGATACCAAGCGAGAAAAACCCCTGTTGAAAGTATAATGGAGAGTCATGCAACAACATGCAAGCATCCATCTTAGCCTCTTTCTGCTGCATTGGCAAAAAAATCATTAAATGTTAAAACTCTGTTGCTGCAAAGCCCCTCTCTCTACATGATTCATAATTTATCCTCCCTATTTTACCTCTCTCTCTCTCTCTCTCTCTCTCTTTTCCTTGTATTATGGGATCCAAGTGGAACATCTCAACTGCTGAAATGCTGATGAATGTATGTGTGTAGCCGTGTCTTACCCTGGAAGCACACGCATGAGGTCACGTGTCAGTGATAAGTGTTTGACATTACGAACAGCAGGTTGTATTAGAAGAGTCCTAAATTACACCGTGTTGGATGTCAATAGAAACCTTTCCCCTTTAAACACCCTCTGAAAATCTTCAAACTTGCAACAAGGTCGGCATAATTAAAATCAAGCATATTGAAATTGAGTTTAACTATGGCCATATGGTTGGTAACTTTGGGTTGGAGCTGAAGGGGAATAAAGATTCAAGTAATGGGCGTGTTCTGACCTCAGCTCCACTTTAATCCACTGTGTCAGCTGGACCAGCTGATTTACATGCTGCTTGGTGTGAACACATCTTCATGCATGCTGCAGTCTTTGAATCTGCTGAACTTGCTCCCGCATTGTGATGCTGATGTATACGTGTAATTCCGGGTTGATCGAATCTGGCTGAATGTAACATTTATGAGCGGCAGAGGCTCGGAGCAGGAAATATGGGAATGGCATGTTCCTGCACACACGCCACCATAGAAGCATCTATGAATAAATGCATGCTATATGAAGAAGTAATGTCTTCACAGAGAGGTATGCAAGAAGGTGAGCATTTATGAATGCAAGTACACACAAGCATTTACATTATGCAGCTATAATCCTGATATTTTTCACTCTGCTGAATGACAGTAAAGCTCTGCTTGAGAACGCTGCTCCGTTTTAAAGACACTGAATTGATTAAGGAGGATGCAACAGTGGCTTTAAAGTGTGGATTTCACTATGACTGAGTCAACCTTCAGCCAGAATTACTAAGACGGTGTCCATTAACTTTCAAATGAGACAGAAAGTAAACAAATTGGAATAGTGAAAGCGAGCGCTGTAAGTTACTTGGTGACCTAAGGATGCACCGAGCATCAGTGTGGAGGAGGATGCTTCTTAGCTTCTTTTACAGTAGACTGAAAAATATGACTATAATAAGAGGAGGAATAAAAAAGGAATATGCTAATGATGGGCATATTGAGGCTCAATAAGGCTCAATAAAATGCACTCTACTGTTGAGCAGAACCTGCAAACATTTGTCCTCGTTCTACTTTAAAAAAAAAAGTCCCCTATCCAGTCGTCCTCTCTCTCTCTTTTTTTTTTTTTTTAATCTTGTCTTCGTCTGTTTCTATCATATTTCATTCCTGTACATTCATTTCCTCTACATTTAAGACCCCTTTTCTCTGTCTTTCCATCTTCTCTCTCTTTTTTTCTCCATGTCTCTCAGGGGACAGGAGCGCTACGCACGATTGTCATGGCAACAATGATGGAAAAATCAAGATGGAGGCGTCATGACTGGCCTGGCCTCCTTTATGGGGGGAGGATCCTGAGTGAGAAAACACCAGATGTTGTCTTTAAAAATTTTATCAGAAAGAGAAAAAAAAGACTTGAGGTGAGAATAGCTATTTTGAACAGATAGGTATTCACAGATTGTAGCTGGTATATCACACTTGTTTAACACATTTCAGGCCACTGAAAGGTGATGATTCAGAGAGGTTAAACAAGAAAAATGTTACAAAAACTTCAAAATCTAAAATGTGCAATTTTTTTTTGCTTTAGAAATATAATTAGCTCCTTTTTTGGTGCACTGGCCTGCCAATGAGAGAAACATTAACATAAAAGCACAACACACTATGCTCTGTGACAGAAACACATGAAGTTTCTGATATTCAAACTTTCATTGTTCATTCTCCAGCGATACACACATGTGGTACAACAACAAATTTGCTTCGCTCTTTTTGTGGCATCTAATAAAAACAAAAACTCAATGTCATGCTTCGGAAGATCACAAAAGCTGCGTAAGTATTTGTCCAATGCAAAATATATCTAAATATAATTTTGCCACTTATTATTTTGCATAATCGCAACGACTGCAAAACTCAATCTGCTGCTCCCCAAAAAAAAAGTCATTCTGTAATGTTCCTGCAAATACCACAAATTGTAACTTCTCTGGAAAACATAAAAATCACGTTTGAGAGAAAAGAATCCCTGTAGTTTGTTTGACCTTGCTCTTTGTGCCCTCTCTAATAAAACATCCTTCTAACTCTGAGTCACACAGCGCAGAATGATGAGTCACAGATGAACAGATCAAGGCTTTTTCTTCTTCTCCAGCTGAAGTCCACCTTCTCCCTCTTCTTCCTCTCCTCGTCCTCTTATACTTCTCTGAACCAATCCGCTCATACACGCTCCCCTGGCTGAACTTCCAGTACTGTTCAGCAAATCTCACACTCTCTGCTCTAATCCTCCACCTCTACTTTCTAAAAAAAAAAAAAAAAAAAAAAAGATCCCCTGTTCCTCCTCTTTCTCATCCGCTACTTTCTCTTCTTATCTTCCTCACCTTGCTCCTCTTAGCGCACATAATTGTTGTTTGTGAATGATTATGCACTAGCAGCTATTGAAAGGTCACAGCATCATTCACAGACTGAAAGCCCAAATCACATCTCACTACAAAGAGCTGCTGTTACCGAGCACATGTGCAACTAATAATTATTTAGCATTTGGCTAGTCTGTGAAGCATAGCTTGGAGTCATTGATCAAGACGTTTAGTAAATAGTGGCAAAAGGACAACCACAATTCCCAAGAAACTAAAGTGATGTCTTCAAAATGCATCTGTGAGCAACTCCAAACTAGTCGTGCATGACGAAGAAAAACATTTAATGTGCAATAACATTGTGTGGTATCTGGATAACTCTATAAATGTGATACATAAAAAATAAAGAGTGCTTATTATATATCAATCAGTTTATGTCAATCCGCTGGGTTTGATTTTTTACACAATACTTGTGTTTGCAAAATTTCCCCCCTGAATCAAAACTACCTCAACATATTTTATTACCACTTAAATAGCACCAATTCATCTAAAGTGAGCTTGTGAGTCATATGACTAATTAAAACGATGTGAAGGCATTGCCATTATAACACAGCTTCCATCTGACAGGTAAAAATGCATGCTGGGTGAGAAAGCAATCCTTGTTTAAGTCAGAACATGTTCAGATTTATTGCGACGTATGGACATTAGATGTGTGAATGCCAATGCTATATATTATGATAATGCTGAAAATGCAAATAAGGTGTGCAGCTGTAGACCAAACCCCAATGATATTCAGTTATACTGATATTAACCAGGGAAAGGAGAGGCGCCGGATAGCCTAGCAGTTATGTGGTGCGCAACGCGTATGGAGGCTATAGTCCTGGTCATTTTAAACATTCATTTCAGGCCACCAACATTGTCGACATGATTTAGTCATTGAGCACCTTACATCACTCTTTTTACCTCTCAATCCTCCATATGATCAAACCAGATTTAAATAAAACAAATAGTTGGTAATCTAGAAACAGTAATGTCAATGTAAACAGTCAAGGATTATTCTTCAGACTGGTTCGGATTGAAGCAAAATGTTCCCAGTGTTGTCTACTTTATTTCAGCAAAATGACTGTTTAGCTGCTTGTGTTTATACAGCACGTAACATTTAAAGCTGTTGGCATCTTTTGTCAAATGAAAGATTGGTGTTTTACTCTTACAGTAAGTATCACCTAAGATGTCCCTCCGAAGTTTTAACTTGATGTTGTTCATCTAACCATTTAGATGAAAGATTAATTTAACAGTCCCCTCTCTGTCTCAGAGTGTTTAGCTTCTGACCCTAATCACCCGGCTACTCAAATGAGCTCATAACAATAACAGAGCGGTGTCAAAGGTACCAAAGATGATCTATGATCCTGTCAGTCGCCCCTTCTTGCCCCGGTGACTGCCGCCTCCTTCCTCCTTACCCTGTCCTGCTCTTGCTCTCTTTGTTTCTGTCCCTGTGTGCTCTGTTACCAGGACTGCTGCCTCCACATAATTCTCTCTGAAGACACACTCTGACAGGCCCATAATGATGCTGACATTTAACACAATACAGCAACGTTACTCCAGCAGCGGGGCACAAGGTCAGCTCATTAAAGGGCATAATTGATGTGGGGTGCACAATCCGGCCTGCCACGGTCAGATGGCACGGCACTTAACACTACAGCGAAGAATTTGTTCAGTTTTGACATTTCAACGCTCAAAACATTCGTCCCTGGAGTATTTCAAGCAAATTATAGTCACATGAATGGCAAAGTATGGCAGGTACCAGTAGGGGTGGGACAAAATATCAACTCGGCAATATATTTACAACCTTACCTGTGTAGTACAACTATTGCATAGCTGGTGCCAAATATAGACATTTCATGTTGTTGATTTAGGTGCTATTAACACAGATGTCCCTGCCAATCCGGCTCACATGTCACTACTTCACGATCAAAGAAGAAGTTGACAGCGCAATAATGTGGTGAAACTGACACCAAAAATCCAGTGAATAAATACTTTAATCCTGCACTTAAGGTTTTAAAGGGTACTTGGTATTCTTGTTAATCAGATACTGTATCTGTGACATTATATCATTGCTTTGCAATTCATGAATTATTGTGGAATCACTGTATCATGATACTTTACGATCATTATCTTGGTCTGAGTTCGGTGCATTGTGTTGTATCTTTGATTACCTTGTGATTCCAAGCCCTAGTCATCAGGCTGAGACTCTAGAGAAAGTAGCATCAAATGTCAAAAACCTGCTATCAGGTCGATTTTAGTGAATATATACAACTTGAGTACTTTATTTTCTGTCAAACCAATGAACATTTCACTCATGTAGGCTCTAATCTCCTCTCACTTCATAGTTCAAAGTAGGAGAAAAAAATCAAGACAGAAGCGAACGATAAAAAGTCAAACCAATCAAAAAGCCCAGTAGTTTCCAAGGCCCACTTCATCAGCTTCTGTATTCATAGCATACACATGTCCCTGACCTAATGTGCTCCTTCTCCCCTCCTATCATTCACTCATAACGCCTCCCACTCCTTCCCACACTCATCTGCTCATCTAGTGCCATGCTAACTCAGCCTCTCCTCCTTCCATCCCATCCAGTCCGAGCATTTTCAACCCAACACCCACTCTCTTCCTCACTTTTCTCTGCCGCTTCCTCATTATGTCACTCTTTTCATGCCAACTGTTCAAGCTGTTGTCTGTTTGGCGGACAAAGTTGCATTCTTTTGTGCTCTAATTCACACACCTTTCCACATCAAAACTTCAGATGTCCCTGCATGTGTTTATCAACCCCTGTATCAGACATATGACAGGAAAAATGAACACATACCTCTTTGCACAAGCATCGTAACCTCACTGCCTCTGGGACATTTGCTCAGCAGGTCCACCACCTGATTGTGGCTCATATTCTGAACGTTTCTCTTGTTGACCTCCATGAGAATATCTCCTTCCTTTAATCCACGGCACCGTGGATAGTCTACTATCTGCTTCACCCTCTGCCCGCCTCCCGTCAGACTGTCTGCAATGGTGAAGCCGAATCCCTTGTCGCCCTTTTCCATGTGGATGGTGATGAGTTCAGGCTGGGTGGCTATGGATGAGGCAAGGGTGACCACGTCGCTGCTGTAGCCGTGCGAGCCGTTAGATGCCACATCAGCAGAAGGGCTGTGTGGCCGAGGATCCCTCATGCCGTTTATTGGTCCGCCTTGGTTGGAAGGCGAGTCAAAGGTCTCCTGTCCGTTGACAATGATGGGCTCCTTGTCCAAGATAGCCACTGAGGTCACCAAGCTGGTGTTCGGGTCATCAGGGTCAAAGGGCAACGGGTAACCTCGGCATAAAGCGAGGTCGACCATGGAACCGATGGGGATGGATTGGAAGATCTTGACCACCTGAGCGTGGGTGTAGCCTAGCACGATGGTGTCATTCACACTCACTATCACATCGCCTGCAAAAAGCAAAAAAAAAAAAAAAAAGTTAGTGATGACATCATCATCACTAAAACCAGCTTTTTTTAATGTGGTAAAGGGCTTCTTGTTTTGAGGGCTGTTGTGCTTTTATTCATAAGTACCATTCAACAGTTTCACAAAATTCCATTGAGCAACGCCACAGTGACCAAGCTTTGCTGTGCCTCAATCTCAGAGCATGCTGGGATGTGAACAAGCCCCTTGTATTGCTAAATCAATGACCCAGTTTTAGTGTCCTCCCTAAACACAAAACTCTGACCCATTATTGATTTTTAAAGTGGTTTTCATGAATTTAAACATTGCAATACTAGAGCATTATCAAACCTAGGACACAAATAAGCCACATTGCCAATCAAATGCAGGTAGTTTCTCAAACGTTCTTGAATGTTACGCTATTAGCAGCTACTTCTGACTCAAGCTGCCTCAAACAAAGGTTTGTAACAGTTGTAACTCCGCATCACCGGATACATTTTTCATTTTCAATACTTGTACTTCCATCTTTCTCGTGCCCTAAAATGACATCACTAGAGGCCAATTTTGAAATGTCTTGCTTCTCTCTTTTGAAGTCAAAATGATGTTTCTACGACCATTTTAACATATTCAACGGGGCACCCCAAGACCCATGGTGTGCAAAATTGGCGGATTTCCCCTTTAATCAAGTACAGGAGGGTGTGAGGGCTTCAAATAGTGTATGCAGATCTGGACAGAACTTTGTGAAATCCTATTACCTGGGCAGGGAGACATTTTAACTCACTGTAGAGTGTGGCAAGTATATTTGACTGTGCTTGCATATTCCTTATTGTGTGCCTCCTTTCATGAGTAAAACACAACATCTTAATCCATACAGTATTTTTGGAAGTACTATAAAGTTATTGTAAAACAGACAAGTAGGCCTACATAAATAAAGCATGTGTCCTGTGTGCTTAGTTAACCTTTCTTAACCATGTGCAGTTCTTCTCTTATTGACATTTTAACGATTCAACTTTTTTGGTGATGACGTTATTTCCTCCAGAAAGGTCAGCAAAATTGCAGTCTTCTGGAAAGTTTTCAAAAGAGCTTAAAAATCAACTGGACAGCCCTTGCAGTTGCAGAATTCAGTGTGTAACAACCCTGAGCCCTCGTGAACTTTACCGGAGTGTGTGTGTGTGCGTGTGTCAAAATGTGAGTTAAAAAAAGGGGGACAATAACTGGAACATGGCCTATAAGAAGTTCAGAGAGTGGATGGATGTAGTGAAGAAGAATGCTGTGCTTTTTGTTGAAAGAGAACAGTGCCCCCTATGGACTGTGGTTATGTACTGCACCTGTCTCCATCTTGCCATCCACGGCTGCAGGCCCATCCAGCACCAGACTTTTGATCTGTAGGAACTCGTCCGGCTCGTCTCCTCCAACCACTGTAAAGCCGAAGCCCCGGCGACTCTTTTTCAGCTTTGTGTTGATGAAGGTTCCTTTAAGCTCTGCCGGGTTTCTCGTGAAGAAAGGCTTTCCTCCTGTAGAGCAACAGGGAAACAACTCTTCCCATCAACATTTTTTTTATAGTCAACGCTCCTAAATAATGTGAAGTTTACAGAAGTTTACAGTTTACAGTGGTGATCTTGTTGGATCAGGATTAAACTTTATTAAATGTAAACAAAAGTCTTCGAGCTGAGAGGAGTGTTTCAACAATAGCTGAAATGTTGATATGCGGTTGTTAGCAGTTTTGTTTTCTGATAGATATTTCTGACAAACACACACAGCTTCAACAGTTTGACGGGAGTATTGTTTGGTCTGTATGACAGACAGACAGGCATTTGATTTGTCTCATCCACATACAGTACTTTCCAAAATTGTGGGTGGTGTTCTATTCAGTCATCATATCAAAAGAATGTCAACATAACAGACATACTGAATGTTTTCTGACATGAAAAAAAAAAAGAGGAAAAACTGTCAAACAATCCAATAACAATTGGATTTTCTATTTTAACCAGATCTACAGGATACATCTTTGGGCCGCTGATAAAAGCACATGACACAAACAGTAACCAGTAGCAATGACGTTGAAACAGTGTCTGTTGAAAATGAAGCTTTACGTTTGATTCCTGCAGGGCCGGGCGGTAGAGCTGGAGGGCCTTGCGGGTCTCTGTAGGTCTCCAGGTGGTTCGGAGCATAGTTCGCTAAAGGAGCTGCTGCGGAGGAGTGCTCCTCTATCCACTCTGCGCGGACACAATCACACACGCATTGCTCAATACACAAACTCAACACAAAGGTGTATTAACATGCCACACACATGCACACGTTACAGACACTGAACAGCAACACACACAAAGACACACAAAAGCTTTAAGCACAAACTGTACATTCTTGTTTTTCCTACTTAACTGTCATCAGATACTTTTTTTCTTCTACTTGTGTTATTGGCTGAATGTTAGAAACGTTTGTAAGCGATGAGTAGATAATGACATGTATTAGATCTTGGCAGCAATATGTTAATGGTGAAAAAAAATAATTTTATGAAATGCAGAAGAAAGCAGGGCTTTTCAAAGACTTAAACAGAGGCAGGAACAACAAGTATGTGTAAATGGATAAAGAAGAGCTTTCAGTATTATCAGAAATGTAAAACGACGATCATTTTGATGGGACAATATGAGCCTCTTTTTAAATTCCTCTCACTGGACATTGAGAAGAAGCTTTCTATGAAAAGTATTAATCACACTGAAACTAACAATATGCACATATCATGTCTGTGTGTGACACGAATGGCTGTAATGATTGTAGAGAGCCTTCATTGCCTGTGTTAGCTGCATGTCACAAACTCATGACTAAAAGAACCCACTGAGCTAAAATAACTAGCCTCCATATGTTTTCACAACACCAGCATGCACCTGTCTCTTTCCTGTACTGCCGCATATTTGCCTTTCAGCCCTCAACTTAAAATCCCTTTGTTAAATTTTCATGATAAAGCAAATAGTATGATCAAATACAAATGATAAACGGCTGTTATGATTTTAAAAGTCACATAAATTAAAATCTAAACACCAAAATTGACACCAGGGTCTGGGCCAGCTCCATTGAGTGAGCTTATAACAATGTTCTTTTTTTTTCAATGTCATGTTGTGACATAAAATCGATTCGAAAAAAAGGAGATATATCTGTATGGCCCAAACCCTGGAGAGCACTGGACGAACTAGAAGGACACGACACTCACACACATGAAGAAAGAAAGAAATGGTGCCGTGCCAGGGCAGGAAACGAACCTCGAATATACCGCTCACCTTCTGGAGGCTGCGGCTGCTGCTGCTCCAGGATTTTCCGACGCCGCGCCTCCAACACGGGGTTCTCATACTGCGTCTTCCTGTTTATGTGACTGATGTAGAGAGGGAAAAAGATCAGTTAAAGTTTACAATAGCTCATCAGATGTTTTTGTAGCAACACGATAGAGCCGTATGTACGAAGAAACCCTCTGTTTCCACGTATTGGTGATTCCATGTGTCATTTACTTACTCTACATAATACACCCCGTACACTGGGTCTTCTATCCTTTCCCATCCTGGTGGCAGCTCTAAAATACAGAAGGCACACAAGATTAAACACATAATAACAACACCTCGCGCATTAGCTAAGCTGAGTGAAATAGTGATGTTGGGTTAGTCTCCGAACATAATACTGCACATTTTGTATCTGTTGTGTTGTGTTTATGAGCTTGAACACACATAAATGACCTGCCTCTATAGCAACGCTCTCATAAATGCCAAAAAAATTAAAAACCGGAAGCTTCAGCTGTCTAATACAGTGCGTCAGGGCAATGTATTCCTAATTTCAAACCGATGCTTCTAGCTGCCAAAGGCTCACAAAGCGTTTTATTACAGTAGTAAATGTACAATGTTACAGGCCCAAATTGGCTCTTGTCTAACAGAAATCTTTCTGCCTGCGCCAGTAGGGCTTAACATCTCTGAATATTAAACCATGTAGTCACCATGTCTGATGTTCAACCCTGCCAGAATGATCACAAACTGAATTATGACCTGGACCGCACCCATGCTGCTATATTATGCTTATTATAACGAAAACAACTCACAAAAACTTGTGTTCAAACCCGACCTGCAGCTGCAAACAACTTTAAAAAGGTCAACACACCAGTGGAGTCCAAAAATAAACGCCACATCCATGCTCATTGTGTACACAGCGGTACGCTTCATGGGAACAAGTGAAGCGGTCAGATGAGGCAGATCAAACGGACGCAATCCCACCTCACTCTTCCTCAGTGCATCCGATTTCAAACAAAGACATTAGACATTCTTGTGTTACTGCGGGCTTCTCCCAGGTCCAGTTAACAATTTGATATGAGACTGGATTTCACGATCAATAATTGCAGACTGTCTGCATCTGAGCAGACAGGGATATTAACAGCTTACAGCCAGACATCCAGGGCCTTGTTTAAGACTGAGCTCCAGTTACATTACAGAGATGTTTATGCCAACCTGCTATTGGGACGACAATCAACAGCCGAGCTATTTGACACTCTGGGATCAACTGCAAGAATCAAACCTGAGAACTTAGCAGAAGCTCTGCATTACATAGTCAAAATGTGTTTTTGTTCATCTAAGACAAGAGCTTGTGTCATTGCCAACCGTGAGGAGTAAAATATTATATGTGTCAAATAAAAAAGGATTGATCTAAATAAGTAAAAGGATACATCCTGTTTAAACTGATCTAAGGATGAAAGACAGCTTTGATCAGTGATGTGACAATTACTAAGAGAGGTTAGGGTTACATCAGATGGTTTTATTTACTATCTCTAAAGAGAAACCATCTCTGTTCTGCAGGGTTCTAAAGAAAAGAACACATCCTGCTTTGAACTTGCTTTAAGGAGTTTTCTCTAAGCAAAGACACATTTACACATCGTGTGAATGCTTGATATATAAGAAACACATTGTCGCCCTCCTTTTTTGTTTCTATAAAACACTGCCAACAGACAACATGCACGTCTGCTCTGAGCTGGCATAGTCATCTACCATGATGTCATCCCTTGCTTGTAACATACAGAACTTACGCTGTCGCAAGTGCACAAACATCATAACACTGCTACGCTGTCCTTATAGTCCAGTTTTAATCCTCCCTTTAAAAATTCTCTCCACCACTTGCTGTAACTTTACTTCATTTCAAAAACAGGACAATTCTTACTGCCATATTAAGAGCAGCATTTCAGAAAAGGTCAGTTCTTAACTGTGTCACCTATAAAGGTTTTTAAATAAATCATGAGTATAACTTTGGTTTAGAACACAAATCTTACCAAGATCGGCCTCCAGTTCCTCTGTATGTATCCCTTCTTCTCCAAAGTGAAAGCAGGATGAAACAAAGAAAGCAAAATGAAGAGTAGAAGGGGTGGATGGCAGGAGAGAGGTGGGTGAGGAATGGAGGAGTGAAGAGCAAATAAAGGATGAAGTGACCGTCCATGGAAAGGCAAATAGGGAAACGGACACACCTTAGTTTCAATTGTAATTGACAGGGAAAAACAACATCTCAAGAAGAAGAAAAAAAGGAACAGAGTGCAATGTGCCACCTTGTATTTCACCACTTGATGGTGCAATTTAGCAATCTTTGTTTTGGATCCTCAACTGTTATTTGAAATTGATCATTCAACTTGTATATCATTTAGAATTAATTGTTACTTTTCTAATGTGATAAAAGAAGTGAAACATACCAATGTAGGACATGCACCAAATCAACCTTCTAAAATTCAAATTCAATTGCTTCTGAGAAATAAAGGAATTAACTATGTCAC
Source organism: Labrus bergylta (assembly GCF_963930695.1). Classification (NCBI taxonomy): domain Eukaryota; kingdom Metazoa; phylum Chordata; class Actinopteri; order Labriformes; family Labridae; genus Labrus; species Labrus bergylta. Next base: position 12,417,967 of record NC_089206.1, on the reverse strand, counting down.
CTCTCAGTACACGACAACAGCATGATATATTACACAATCACCAACTTCTAAATCCAGAGCACTGCAGAGAAGTGTGAATGCAAACTATTACAACATAAATGATGTGCAGCAGCTTACCATCGTCGTCACACTCTTCTAGAGGCCTTGAAGCTTTGTCTCTACACCGAGGATCCAGCCATGATGTGGTCTTTGTGTTGTGGCTGAGAGGAAACAAACAAGACAACAGCACAGTTCAACAGAGGCCGTCAAACCGGCATATAAAAGCACAGCAGGGGTGCATGAATGCATCAATAAGAATTAGAAAGTAAACCGCGTCAGCAAGTTTACAGAGGACAGCAGGCGTCTGCTGCGAAGAGAAATGAGAATAACAGAGCAGCACAGGCAGGAAACTGACAATAAACAGCCAGAAGTTTTCCCTCTATTGATACACAAAAACATACTGTAATTCGGTGATAGCAGAAATGAACATACAAGCTCTGAAAATATACAGCCATGTCCGGGTGGTGTGCCTTTGCCGTGCTGCGGAGAGGATAGAGAGGTGTAGGTAGTCAGGTGATCAGGATGTGATCTCCTTTAGAGATCGGGACATGCAGGGATTAACAGGAAAGCGGTTGCACCCAGGGGGCTGGGCAGGTTGGCTGGGGAGAGGCCTAAAAACCAAATCATGGGGGAAGACAAGGCACTGGACGAACAAAAGGGATAATAGTGCAGGTAAAATACACAAAACACCAGCTATAGCATAAGCTAAATGCTTATTCAGGCAGTGCAGGGAAGCATGTGCAGCAGGTCCAGAATAATATGTTGCAGGTTGTTGATACATACTCTATGAAGTAAAGTTCTCCATTCTCAGTGTACGCCATCTCCCAGTTTTCGGGCAGTGTTCCCAGTGGGTCTTCGGGAGACACCTGGGGTTCTGCGAGCGTCTGCTGCCCGCTTTCTGAGGTGGAGGTGGCCGCATTGTTCAGACCACAGGGTGGAGCATTGTCACGTACGGGGTATGGCCGGAGGATGCCGCCGCGGCTCTCGTCCGGGTCGTTAGGGTTACCTGTGCACAACAAAGGAGAGGGGAAGAGACTACGCACTAAGGATCCTGGGTAACAACAACAACAACAACAACAACGGGAACGACATGGAATGACAACACCAACAAAAAAGAACAGAAAGACAGATTATGTCTCATGCATGCAAGAAAGGAAGATATGAAATCAGCAGACAAACCAGTTCTCGATACTCTTTAGCACAATTCATGCAAATTGAACCCCACCAAACTCCCAGCACCCCCCCTCCCCTATTAACTTTGGCCCCCACCCATTTATAGTTTACTGAAAGAGCCCCAGGAATATGCAAATTCTTTCAGCAGCAGTCTTTCCCAAACTCTTTTTGACCCCCACCCTGTTTTTTTTTTACCTCTCAGCCCATAAGCCTTTTCTCCTGAAGCCAGCTACCCCCAACCCCCGATCCCCACCCTCGGCCCAATTCTGGCCAAGTGTTTTCCACTACTTCTGGGGGCCTTTCAGGGTTGATCAAATGCTAATTCAATACTCTGGCAGACAGTCTGGCAGTGGGACACAGAGAGGGCATAGATTCGTAGCGTCAATAGACGGGGAAAAACACAATCTCTAGCACTCAGAAGACAGGATGGAGCTCAAAGGAGAGAGAAAACACTGACGCTTTAGCATTAAATCTCCTGTGATCTTTTTTTTTTCTTTTTTAACGCATATATTTAAGAACTGGTAAACAGGAAAACAAAGATCCTGCTTACACATGCATGAACGAACGAGAAAAGAAAATCCGGTTATCACTGAAGGCAGGTATTAGCACTGGATGATCAAGTACACATGCAAGGAGAATTGAAAGAACAAAAATCAAAGAAAAGCGGCGGAGTAAGACACGGGTATTAGAGGGTGTGAGGCCTGTAGCATGAAGAGAAAATCAATAATGTTGTGTTTTGTCTGTGATCTACTTCCTGCCCCTCCTCACAGGCAGGTGGCAGTGTTTGAAGCCTCACAGAAAAAAAGAAAAAAAAAAGAATTCGGAATCACAAAGACATGATGTAACCTCCAGACATTCAGCTCTATACAACTGAGGAGAAGATGGTAAACATACACACATTATCTCCCTCTTCCTGTGTTTCTAGTCTCCTGCACATGCAAAGGTACACTGGCACAGAAAACCGAAGCTACGAAAACAGAAACTTCCGTTACAGCAGCAATGGCCTCACCTGTAAAACTGTTGTTCATTTCCGAGGCCTGGTCGTCATCATCGTCGTCAGCAGGCACTACTCGGGCGTTTTGCATGTCATTGTAGGACTTGGTGCGCTTCGGGGTGGACTGCTGGGAGCCTGCATCACTGAGAATCACTGTCCCAATGATGGGCTGCCTGGGCGGCTTGGGGGTCCCATAATAGTTACCTAGGCAACAAGAAGGACATTAGCATGCTTGAGAGAAAGACACAGAAGGAGGGAGAAGGAGAAATGGAGACCAAGAAGGAGGAAGCTAGGGATAAAAAAAGCTGGCAGAGGACCTATGAATCGTATCTCACACTGAGAGGAAAAGGAATAAAGCTTAATCTCAATGTGACCACAGAATGTGAAAATCAGCAGCTGGTAGGAAAATAAAACAGTTGTAGTTTGTTTTTTTTAAGGGTGCAGAGCATTATTGTCTAGACTCTGAAAGCATACTGTGCAAAAACAATAAAGCTGCTCACAAGAGCCAGCCTGTTTCAGCAGCTCTGTCTGACTGAAACTGTTTTAGTCAGCAGTGCAAACAAATAATTTATCAAGAGTTTTCTGGCACATTATAAATCATGTATACATGTATTCTTTGCAGAAAAAATAGGAGAGAAAGAGACTCCGTTGATGTCCAAAGCAAACCAAGGGATGGCAGCATTTAAGGAATAGTTAAACATTTTGGGAATTCTCTTATCTGCTTATTGCAGAGATATATGAGAAGACTAACCGACTCTAAATATGTTAGTTCTATTTGAACATGGAGCCAACAACCACTTAATATAGCCTAGCTTAAACACTTCAAGCAGGTAACGTAGTCGTACGTTATTAGCCTAATGTTCTTACTATCTAGAGTTAGCCAAAAGTGTTTTTAACAATACAAAAGACAAAAAAACTAGAAAAGAGATCTCTGATCCGGATGGGACCAACCTGGCTAAATAAAGGTTAATAAAAATAAATCAATACTAGTTTTAGATCCATACACTGCTACAGGTAGCAGATTTTAGCTAACCCTACATATAGGGCTGAAAAAAGTTGTACATTTAGCTTTAAAGATGCTGACGGGTAGGTTACATTGTGTTACCGCCACACAAAGCTAGGCTAGCAGTTAGCCCCTGGGTCCAGTCTTATAGTCTATGTCAGTGGCGTGCACAGACTTTTTGAAGGGCAGAGGCGAAAAGATAAAAAAAAGGGCACATACAGCGCCTTCTCGCCACTGAAGAGGACACTAGGTTCCGCGTGTTTTCGAGGGCACTTTAGACATGTTTATATGTTATAGAAATGGCAAATCATATAGCCTTAAAACAGACTAACTAGACAGACTACTCAAGTTTGTAGTTAGGATCAGCATCCACGAGAACTGTGTAGATTCAATATTGGACTGTGAAGAACACACAGAGACATGAATGTAGGAAGGAAATAAATCCCTAGGGGGTCTGAGGGTCCACCATATTAGCACCAGATAATCCAAACTGGTTCTGTGAGATAAAGTTCCGGCTCAATATAGATCCAAAAAGGGCCCAACATAAAAGTCACTGCAACTATAACAGAACTACTAACAAGACTTTCTGTCCTTAACTTGCAAGCATCAGTGAGTAGCTTTCCAACCATATCTGTGTTTCCAACTGAGCTGTGCACTTTAACTGTAGCTTAAAAAGCATTTTTAAAAATTAAAATAGAATAAAAAAATCAAACCACCATCTTGCTATATATTCATGTTTACACTATTGTCATGTTAGTGGTAACAATCATCTAGTGTAACTCTTGCACAATCTAAATTTCCAAACATGCCAAACTTGTTTCTTTTAACAGAGTTTAGTCATGCTGTTGCATTTCCACTCATCTCTTTCCTGTCAACTCTTCATTTTTTATTGGCAGATAAAATAGGCACAATTCTCAAAAAATGAGGGAAATCTATAAAGGTTGCATATGATAAAAAAATTTCTACGTAATGAAATATCCATAAAATAATCAGATATGAATCAATATTCTTGTCCTTCTTGGGTCGTCTGAACAGCCTCAGACTCCTGTGGACAGGTATTTGACATTGTCTGCGTGAAAGGAGGAACGTGCCAACACAGAGCAGAACCAGTGCCAAGCAGATTAATGTCGTAACATTCTCTCCCAGGCTGGATACACACAATCTGATACAGACACACGCACATACACACACAGGAATAAGATTTAGTGCTCGCACAGGCCTTGCAAACAAACCAAGGATGCCCAAACACACATCCGCCCACGCATGTTTACACACACAGGTTTGTGTCAGAATGAGACTTAGCGTTGCACAACAGCATCCTAATCAGAGTGAGAGGGGCAGATGTGGAGTGACCTGCTGTCTCCTGGATGCACCCCCCCCACCGCCTGCTCATCATGCAGCATTTAATCTGAATCAACTGAGTGCACAGTCTTACAGCCTGTCTGCATGCAGGGGAAAATAAAAGTTGATTGCTGCTATGCTCATTGTATCTGTGGAGAATCAGGACACCTGTGCAATCATGACGCCAATACAGTGTCAGTTCTGATCATTTTGATCTGTTCAGCACTTTGGATCCACAATGTTGTGTGTTAAGTGCTATATAAATAAAGTTGAGTTGGGTTTTGATCATAATCAGCTTTCTCACCGTCATATGTTCCTATCTCCAGTAGTGTGCCACTCTCCTCAAGTTCTAGGAAGTCCTCCACTGACAAGAAGTTGTAATCCACCCCAGGGACCTCTCCGTCTCGAGGAGGGCGGGTTGTACCTGAAGAGAGGACAAAACAAACACACTTTACTCGACTGCCAATATCTCGTTTAAAATTCAAACCATGCACTTACAGCTGACTGAAGGTGGTGTGATAGTTTTCCACCTGGCATGACAACATGTTCAAATATGCACTTTTCATTAGTGTTAAAATGCAGCCAACATTCCAAAGTTCATTCAGATTTGACAGAGACGATAATGGCAAATAAGAGACTTTTGAAATCCAGCGACTCAGATTGTGATTCAGTGTGGTGAGATGAAGCAAAGTGATTAGCAAGTGGCGGCGAATATCATGTCAGGAAATTAAATTGAGGCTTGCATCTCTAAGCCATTGCTACACCTCATGGGAAAGTGCTGCCTGCTAAGTCCGAAGATAAAATAAAGGTCACCTTAAGCAATGTTACAGATACTGTTATCAATCCATCACTTTCTTTATGGTGAGTCTGTAATTGTAAAATGTATCGAGATAATAGTGTGATAGTCATTTAACTTAAGCTGTTATTGATTGTTAAAGCTGCTTTGTCCTTGTTATGACTGCAGGGCTGAGCAGCAATGCTCCCTGCATTCTTAGGTGTCGTTACGTGTAACATTAGAACTATAAAAGCTTTTCAGGCCAAGACAGAATAAACCAGGAGTGATTCTTTTGTGTTCCGAGAGTAGACAAAACATGAGACAGTGAAAGGAATGAATCACACATCAGATATCTGATTGGGATTATCAATCACCTTTTGGTTTCTAAACTCTGTTAGAGAGGTCAACCATCATTCAAATGTCTTTTGCTGTCCTCACTACCTTATAGGTCTAATCCCCTATCGGGGTTAACGATTTATGGTCAGTTAGGCTTTTACTTTGTAGTGCAAACACTTTGTGGGAGGAAGCTGACACTAGACAATAGGAACAAGGCCTGTTCCTGTCTTTACAAAAAGGAGATGAGATGACAGGCCAGATGGTTGACGGGCGTTGTAGCCCATCTGTGATCAGGACAGGAGTGAATATATGCATATGTTAACATGCACACAGGTACAATGTGCTTCACATCCCTCTCAAGTGAGGTAAACTACTTTGGAATAAGAGAATTGCTGGCCATGGGAAAAAAAGGGAATACATCTTATTGGAAGACTTGAAAGTCCACCAGCTTGATAGTTATTCTCTGATGCTGTATGTATGCAGCTTTGAGCGTAATAGCTGAGATTTAAGTGATACAAAAGCAAGCTAGCATTTAGCAATTACTGGTAAATATGATTTATAGCTGATGATGATGCGCATGTCAAAAGTTTTTTAGGTATTGCAAGTATACGCAAGTACTTGACATATAAAGGTTTGCCCAAAGTGTTCATGTTTCTGATAGGGTTTGTAAAGATTGTGTAATTAGCAAGGATGCTATACATCTCGCGTCCTTAATAGGGCACAAGTGGAAATGTCAGTGGATCATCGCTTTAATATTTGTATCTAATGTCATGGAGTCCATCTATAAATAAAACATTTCTGTCAAATCAGAAAGGCTCCAAATCTGATGGTATTCAGATCAACGAAACCATGAGAGTTTATTGATGTTAAGCTAGTTTAGCCTGAACCAAAGTTATTGATCCAGTTGTCAGCAGACCAACTTACATTAAGTCCATGCCACTGACATGGCTAAAAAATGAATTAGAGCTCTTCAACAATTTTAACATCATCAACATCCTCATCATGTTTGACACAACTCTTTCCTGTTCAAGTGTTTACCTGAGCCTCTCTGAAATGCAAGCTTACACTCCATCCCTCAGGGTACATCCTGCCCACAAACAACAGATAATAAGCAAACCGTTACCTGAATTCTTCACCTGCAATGCACTGAAAAAAGGAACACTTGTTCTCTTTTTTCTTCCTGCTCTTTTGAGGGTGATTCTCAAGGCATATTGAAAAGACGTGATTTATTTAACAAACTATGTGCTATGAATTCTAGCAATGAAACAAATCCCCCATGTGAAGAAAAAAAAACCAAGATATATCATTGAACTGACCGCTTACAGCAGCCAGCACAGAGTTGATTTGTATGCACCTGAGTGGATCGGGATGAGATGAAAGCGAGGTTGTCTGGGAGTTTGAGTCATAGGGCTGGGTGGTCCCGTGGTGGGAGATGTTTCTGAGGCTCAGTGTGCTCTAATGACGCTGTCTGCTGAGCGGGGAGTGGAGCTGTTATTCCAGGCTATTCCCCACAGTGGACGGCTCTGATAGGATGACTAATTCTGTTGTGCGTATATTAGAGAATATTGAAGGCTGAACACTGCCTCGTTAAAGCAAGTCTTTTCATCTTCTGTTACATCACCATATGTTGGGCTTAAAACAATAATTTATCTGAATGCTTTTTTATCTTTTAAGCCTGCTGATAACTTCAATAGTACTGCATCAACTCTGCAACTATTTCAACATTTAACTACGTTGAAAAAACCTATGTTAGGGGGTTATGTAATTGATCTAATTTGTGCTAGGCTTTCTGGTCAAATCTTGCATCATTTAAAGGCCATATTTTTCCGTACAGTAGCACATCACTCTTGTCTTGTTGCACAGGATCCCTCATTGAGGTATTTTATGATGTCACAGCCAGGATTACAAACTCATTGGGATTAAATGCCCAAATGCTACGTTGCATTGTGTTCTGTTTCAGTGAAACCCCCAATAAAATCTCCCACGTTTGCTGGAAGGTATTGACTTCAGTCTGCTAAGAAAAAAAGATGTTCTCTCAAAAATGTAAAAATAAAGAAAACAGAAATTCAAACTACTCTTATCGCTAATCATGGACACACAAGCAGTTTTAAGGTGTTTAACCTCTAAATAAAAAATAAAAAAACACCAGACAGTCTGAAATACATAAACAAGCAGAAGAATAAAAAAGTAATGTATAACAGCAATTGTGCAAATAACTTATAACTGAACTTCTATCAAAGAGAAAGCAAGATCTTCATGGGAGTAGAGTGACTGTAAAAAAAAAATCTTTGCAGATTCACAAATGAGCTTCAAATGACAATCACTTTTATAAATACTACTGCGTTATACCAATAGTGGTAGGATTAGTTTCCATTAAGATAAATTGTATCACAAATTACAGCAAGTATGAGCAACTCAGATCAGGGCATTTGTTTTTCTCTAATCACTATATACCAAATGTCCCCTTTATCTTGGAAATGTATAATGGAAATTAAAACAAAACAAGTGGAAAAAATCAGTGACATGTGAAACCAATAAGCATATTGTTTGATTATCAAATCTTATAACTGAGAGTAAATCAAAATACATTTATTGAGGATGTTCTCGCAATTTTGCACAAAAAAAAAAAAAAAACGTAAAAAAAAATGTTTTTTTTGCCAGAATGATGAACTGGTAGAAGGACATTTTGTTAAGCCAGGGAGATAATTACAATAGATACTGGGCTGCTTGTCTCCAGCTGGAATCAAAAGAGAATGACAGAGAGACTGTTCTCACTGTACAGCGGCAGTGAGGTCAGGCTCGTCTCTTTACTATCACTGTGATCGTCTCTGTTGTCTCTGGCCTCAGAAACAATGACTTGGACATACTCAGCCCTGACCCCTGCTCTCATGAACTAACTTCCACAGACCGCTATCAATGGAGTCCATTGTTTCACTGTGAGAAACAAGCCAGTCCATGCATGAATGAATAATAAAACACAGCTTACTTTGAAATATCTCCAGGTTTGAAAATAAAGAAGAGAACAACCTTCGTTTAGGGAATAAGTAGGATGCTTAATGATACAGAGAACTTACATGAGAGTATTAAAATGCATTATTGTGCTTTTTTCATCTTGTTGTACTGATAAGAAAACAAGAATAGAACTTCAGCAAGTAAACAGCAATACCTGTAATATAAATGAAATTCAGCCTTTACAATAACACAAGAGCTGAACTGATATATATCTAACGAAATGCATTGCACTTTTATAGCAACTCTTTTACATGGGATTATGTTTTTGTTTGCACCCCTTGAATCCCCTCTTCGATGAAATTCAGAATTGACAATGACAATTCACAACCCAGGCAAAAACAGTCCAATTTGTACAAAGCCATTCTCTTACATTTCTAAAAATAATTATAGTAATTAACCACAACTAACGGATCTTTTTACTGTCAGAGGATGTCATCGTTTCTTTTTGGCTCTGGTGAAATAAATCGTTCTGCTTCCTGCTTTGTTGTGCTTTTAGAAAATCAAAAATGACAAGCCCTGGCTGACTTCTGCACGCTTCAAAAAATGCTCTTGAAAAGCCACTTTGGCACACTGCAGTTCAAGTTTAATGGTGTCAGTGGAGATGATGATTCATTTAAGGAGAGGACACATTGGTTTTACTCATGGTATTTTAACATTGTCTTAAATGTACCTCACTGAAAAGATGCATGTTTTAAAGCCATTGACTTGAACTGCTCAGCACTTTCATTAAAAAAGTGATGCTCACCTTAGGTATTTAGCACCATGAGAAGTTTCCAGAGGCTGTACGATAAAATGCAAGCTAGCTTATACTGTAGGTCTGTGTCTTTTACTGATGCAGTGATGTTTCATGTTTGTGCTTTTTTATATTTTCTAACCAGGTCAACTTAATTTTTGCTTCACTATGTGGAATACAGATAGAAAAGGGATTCATGTAAAATACCAGTCTTAAGTTGTCATTCATTTATTACACATAATGCTGTACAAGGAAAGGTAGCATAATATAACTACGATCCCAGTCCCAGTCTCTTTTATGAAAGCTTGTTTCGGAAAGAAAGACAAGACGTCATGCACATCTAACAGGGAGGCTGACGTCTACACTGAAGCTCTTTCCTCAGAAAAGCTAAAAAATCTAATCTTCAGCTTGGGCTGAGGCCTCCACAGGGAGTCAGAGCGTCGTCAGTGATGGTTTAAGTATTTGTCTTAAATCCTCCACATGTGAACACGAGAGCTGCATTTGGTAAAACCTGGTGAAAGTCTCACAGAGAATATTCACTGTACTGCACTCCTGGGAGTGGCGCCGCTAGCCATTTTCCTGTACACATTGTGTGTATATTTTATTACAAGTGCAAAAGCTAAACTGTGACTACAGTAACAGCAGATTGTGTGTTAAATTATTTTTCATTACTTTCCTCATTTCTGTTCTTGAGTTGCAGTTATTGGCTGTGTCCAGTCACCAACGTCATGATGTAAATAAATGAAGGCATACGGCTGCTGTAACATAACTATCGGTCATTACACTGTTATTATAGCAAAACATTGCTGGTGCTTAACTGTGAAGTTAGCTAGGTTGAATTAAGTTTATTTTTGTGTGTTGGTATGAACACACAATACACTGACACCAAAGCCTGGCTCACACTGCAGGATAATCGGGCCGATTTGAGCTCCGATTCTTCCTTCCCGACAATCGCAGGGTCTCTCCCGACGCAAGGCTGCTCGGAACCTATTATCTGCTCAGATTATCTTGTAGTGTGAGCGGTACAAAGGTCCAATCTTAACGTCCCCGATGTGCCCGGCGATCGTCGGGCACATCGGGGACGTTAGAACGTTAGAATTTTAAATCTTGACGATTACGTCATGAAAGGGTCCAACTGAAGTTGTGTGTGACTACAATATAATCACGAGAGACAAGGGAGGAATGTAGTCATGGCGACCAGCGGCAGGACGCAACCCGGCGTTTTTTTTTGCTTTTTTTCCGGTACAGCTCATCAGTGCAGCACTTTTCTGAAACTTGTATCCATATATCTACGATTGTATCTACTTTCCTCTATCCTACAACAACTCTCACTTCCTTCTCTTTCTCCAACCGTTTGAGTTTTTTTAAATGAAACTTTAATAACAACTGTCAACGCTCCGTCCCGATTTCACTCGTACAGTGTGAGCTCTCCGGCCGTGTCCGACAATCGGGTCGTACAGTGTGAGCACATAAATCTCAAGGTCTGATCGGGCGTCGTAAACGATTCAGTCGTACAGTGTGAGCTGACATGCCACCCCGACTTTTATACAGTCAGGGATAAATTGCACAGTGTGAGCCAGGCTTAAGGGTGCACTCACACTAGCACAGTCCTGTACATAAAATATAAAATACTAGGAGTCTGGCTGGATAAACTCCGGGTAAAGTCTGCGCGAAAAATGCGGCTGTTTGCGTTCACACATAGCCTAAAGAACCTCCGGGTAGCCAAATCGTGCAGAGTTTTTCAGGAGATTTCTGTATGTGTGAAGAGGGTTTCTGTAATCATAATGTGTGCTTAGTTTACAAGACAGGTGGACAGGTGGCAAAAAAGGGACGCACTGTCGGGTTAGCACAGCTATAATTTGTGATACAACAGAAGACAAGGCAGGCAGCTAGTGCATGATAAAGTCTTGTAGCAATCTAAGATGGTCGATACCCACATCAGTGATTGTTTTCCAAGCCCTAAAGACTCAGATATTTTCTCTACACAGCAGCAAATATCCACAGTATGTGTTATCTCAGCTTTCCCAGGTGAAATCGGCTTTATTACGGCTCATGAGATAAAAATGTTTCTCTATCAAAGCTGTACAGTACATTGCTCCCAATATTTAGCTGGTGGTTGGTTTTAAGGCCAGTTGTCTGGCTACTGGTGGTTAATGCCAGTTTCAGTGTTGTGTGAGTAGTGTCAGTGCACTGGCTTCCTCTCTCTCTCTCTAGCTCGCTCTGTCACTGTGATAGTATATGTGTGCGTGGGAACTGAGAAGATAAAGGTGTCCTACATCTTGTGCATAATATGAAATTTAATCCTGGCGGTGCCAACGACTCCTGGTACGATTCACTGACAGTATATCTTACTGATTTTTGGTGTTATGAGCAACTGTAGCAAACAAACTTCCCCCTGGGATTAATAAAGTATTTCTGAACTTGTTAAATATACGTTTATCTGACAATATATCTGAGACTGAAATAATCACTTGACCAAATCTCTATCAATAACACTCTTATGTCTGAAAATGCGAAGCTAAAGCTAGCAGCTTATTAGCCATGTATAGCAAAAAAGACTAAAACCAAAGATACAAAGATGACCAACAGCCTGTTTCTGCCCCAGGTAACCACTCCAATGTAAACTTATATGGCGGAGAATTGAATCAATTCCCAAATTGTCATACTTTTCTTTTAAAAGACCACATATCTTATCATATCACTCCGCCATGACTAAAAAACACTCATTAGGAAGGTGATAAACAAATATCAAGGTTGAACCAAACGGGTAATTCACCAGAGAACAAACATGAACGCAGTAATTTCAGCCAGGAGTTTGATCCGGACTTTTAAGGTTTCACAGCCACTACCTATGACAACAATCACATTAAAAGTGACAATATAGTAATAGTAATAGTGAGAATTCATTGAACACAAATGACAGCAGCGTTTTATGGCTTATATCCATCCAATAGTTGAGTCAAGGCCTTTCAACACCAACCTCATTATGGCACTAGAGCTAAAGTATGTGGATCACCAGAGTCATTGTGGTTTATCCTCTGGTCATTTTTACATTTATTTCACATTGATGACAATCTATCAAGTTGATGAGATACTCTACTCCTGACCAAAGAACGATGCTAACACAGGGGCGATGCTTTAAGACCAGCTGAAATGATAAATGGACATAATAATTCTACACTCCTGCAATGTTAGAAAGGTTTACTGCATGTAAACCTTTTGTGATTTCAAATGTTTGTGAAATAATCTAAAACATGCATCAGTTTGATTTTGATTTATTTACAAATAGCTCGTAGTTTTTCTCTTAAAAATCTCCCAACCTGCTGCCATAAGATCGCCTCCTAGAAACATGCTGTTGTCAAACATCCATGCAGCCATGCATCCATTTGTGATTATGATAGAAATCTGTCTGTCAGAGATTGTGGTATACTGGTCATACCAAGGTTACAATCCTTTTAATCCCTCTGACTGTATTAAGCTGTAGCAGGCAATGTTACACGTCAATCAGCTGGACTGCTTCCATAATATGGCATAATGCTTCAAAAAGGAAAGAATAAATCAGCAGCTTTGTACTTAAAAGCTCCCTCGGTTACCCTTTACTTTTTATTGTATTATGAATAAATATAACTCTCGCTGTCCGCTTAGCATAGCCTATTAGCATCTTATGTCCCTCCTACCATCTCTTATTCTGATTCCCTCCTTTTGGTGCCATGCAGGCTCCATTAAATCCCTCTCCTCTTTCATCTCCAGTTCTCAGTAGGTTGTTTGAATTCCCTATTCCAGTCTTCCTGCGTTAGAAAATATTCTTATATTTAAGTGGGTGAACACAGCAGTATTTTGATGTCAGCTTCTTTGGAGAGTTACGAAACCAAACACACACACACACTATCCAATCAATCGTGGGAGAAGAGAGCAGGAAGTACAGCCGCCTTCTGCAAATGTGAGGAAGGAGAACGATGGAGAGAGTGAACGAGGACAAAGCGTTGACACATGACACAGCATGGGTGGTGGTGGTGGGGGGGATGGGGACAATCACCTAATGCTAATGTGAAATCTTTGCATCACAAACTGCCTGCACTTTCTCCCTCATTCTCACCTCTTCCTGTCCGATAAACAACCAACACACACCAAAAGCACACACACATAACGACTCTATGGCTAGTTTCATGACTCCTACTTAGTCCTGGTTCTCCTCACATCTCCACTTTCATTGTGGAGAATCATGTTATTAAGTGAATAGCATCTCACACTCTCCCTCTCTCACAAGGGTGAAGCCGGGTATGTGCATGCATGTGTGTGTGTGTGTGTGTGTGTGTGTGTGTGTGTATATGTGTGAGGTATTGATCCTCAGACTGCTAAAAGGATAAACGAGTCCAAGCAGGCCTGTCTTCGCCTGTGTCACGTCATCAACATTGTCTTATGTCTCTTTCACTGCACTCATTCAATGAAGCTCTGCCTGAACACACAGAACACACCCGTGCTTTACCCAGCCAAATACACTTGACCATGGTTTTCTAAAACTAATTTGTCCCTAGCCTGTCTACAAACACCACAATTATGAGAGAAGTCGATCAGCTCCGCCTTTTGTGCGCTCCACTTATCAGAAAATGTGTTCTCAATCAGGCTGTGCGGAGATTTTCCCTTCATGACATCACAAAGGGAAGAAACCCCTCCCCCAGGTGGGTGTCACACCCACAGCTAGATGTTTGTTCTGCCCTCTGAGTCTACTTTTCCACCATAAACAATTGGGCATTGTGCAAGAAAGCTCAAGCCACATCCTCTTCCAGAGAGTGGCGTGGTCAGACACAGCTCATTTGCATTTAAAGCTACAGACACACATAACGTACCGTAGATAATAAATATGCAACTTTGTGCAATATATTCAAATATTACATTTCTAATTTGGCAATAGCTTAAGCTTATTATAAGCTTATTAAGTGTGTTTTAATGCCCCCCTGTATAACCAGGCGAGGGGCAAATATTGTGTATATCATTAGCCAAATCTTTGGGTCCAAACCTAAGGGTAGTATTGAATGTCTGCATTCTTCTCACTTCCTTCTCTGCTCTAGATTAAACTGTAGTCAGTATATTGAATTTACAGCAAACATTATGCTGTGTGAACCTCCACACTAACAACATCACACAGAAACACAATGAGAGACACATACAGAGGAGGGACAGAGTGTGTAAACACATATATAGTGTAGTGTATGGACTATAAATAGCAGGTTGTGGAAGCCAGTTTCAGTCCTTGCTGGCAGTTCATAAAAAGCTCAGGAGCAGGGGACATGTGTCCCTGAAGTGGCCTGTTGGACCGCTCGCTATGACCCACATCCTGACTCTGAATACTGGGCCACTCACTCAGTGGAGCTGAACAAGGAGCATCTTAGCTGTCCAAAGCCATTAATTACAGACCTTGAAGAAATGTGCTCTGTGTATTTTTCATTTCCATATCAACTCTTGATCGCTAATAATTTTTAGCTTTGATATGGCAAAAGGTGCCTATTAATCCATATCATGTCTTTTATTGGTAAATACCAATAATCTATGTGAGAAGAACATCCACAGAAAGGAAAAACTTTGAAGGGCAGCAAAGCTGTAAAATGTAGTGAGAAAATTGAGATGGCCATCATCTCTGAAAAGCAATCACTATAATGAAGGAGTTCGCCTTAATACTGGCTGTCATTCTTCTAATACAGTACATGATTACAAAAAAATCCCTGCCCTATAATAATGACACAAAAAGTTTGCATTTCTCCCCAAAAAAATGTAATCCCACTGTAAACAAGAGAGTAACAGTGGCACAACATCCGGGGGCCATTTCATGTAGCTTCAGAGAAAAGCAGACTCTAAGGCCATCTGGCTACTGAATCTTTTACAATGCACAGGGCTCAACTTCCACTTTTTTAGCAGCCAAAGAAACACAGTTTCCTTCCTCTACTGTTTGCATTGTTTGGCACGGTATTAGTTTAATACTGTGCCAATGTAGGTTTACTGAAATGCTACTACACAGAGTATTAGGAGATACATATGAGGTTTATTGAGTTGTAAATGTCATTGTTTTAGTGTACACTGTAAAATAACATCACATATTTGCATGAAATAAGGTTGCACTGCAGCCCTTTGTTGTGGGCTGAAACAAGCTGAGTGAGTGTATATTAAGAAGGAGGCTGTTATCTGTGTAGGCTGACTAAATATTTCATTCATCTTGCTGAGTGTACGCTTGTATCGTCTAAAAGTGGCCCAAGCCTGCCGGGGTATTCGCCTGTAACATTATGTACTGTACAGGAGAGCAAAGGTAAGAGATTAAAGAATTATATCTGGCACTAATTGTAATTTGTTATCTTAAAATTGAGGGATGGATGTTTATTTAATGATGTTTTATAGCCGTGCTAGAAGCTAGCATCATGACTCTATAGATTTGAAAATTGGTGAGTCTGCTGGTGAATCAACAGCTTTGGTCCAGACTGATGTTTCATAAGTGGCTGGTGATAATAGTTCAGGCATTGTTTCCAGAAGAGGAATCCTTGGAGCTTAAGGGTCAACAGCCACCAGCAGATTCAAATTTGAACTTATAACTCATAGAAGAATTGACATTTAATGATAAACCAACAAATTAGGGTTCCCAACATGATGCACCAAGTTTACTTAAGTGACATTCCTTCTTGCTCATATATCATAATAAGTTTGGCAACTCTGATTGAAAGTGAAATATCTTGTCAACTATTGGATCCATTTGCCATATTAATGTGCTCATTAACAAATGTTAACTTAAACAAGATAAACAGGATGTTAAACCAATATACTTACCCAGTGTCAGCATATTAGCATTGTTGAGCCCCTTGTTAGCTTGTAAACAACACTCTCCTGTATCCACCTAATCCTGAAGACTGAAAGTGACCTTAACCTGGAATAAATTTCTATCTTTAACCCCAGCCTGCAGATTAACCCTGAATTAGACAATAGATGTCTGCACACTGATCCCCTCCATTGTTACACCTGACATGCACTGTATATTTTTAACTGACATAATACAGTCACTTGAAAGCACTCCATTGCTATTATGCGCAATGTGGAGGATGCTTCAGAAGTCAAAAATAAAAACGGGTTCATGTATCTGCGAAAGCTGAGGTTCTGCAGGGTCTTCCAAGTAAAAAATGGAACATTGTTTGAGCCCTTACTGCAGGATTCTTTCCTTGTATTTATATATTTAACTTTGTGCTGAGCAAACAAACACGCAAGTGAAGTGCAGGATGCCAGACTAAGGGTGATATCTATCTTTACATCCTCTGCAGCCTCTCCCTTTATGTCCCGTTTTGACCCCTAGTTCTGTGTGATACAGTGTTCACCTGGGGCTAAGATAAACCTGAGTACCCTTCTGTGCACATTCACATGACCACCTGTCATCAGAGACACAAACGGCTTTGTTATATCACCCTTAAAGACTGAAAGCTGGTTTTATCTGTTTATAATACACAAAACAACAGGGAGGTATACTCAAATACGAGTACACCACGACCAAAACAACAGAAGCAAATTTAAATCCAGGTAATAAAAAAAGTCCTCCTGTGCACTAACAAAAGGCAAAAGGACACTAACAGCACTGGGATGACATCTGATACCCTCAATGGCCTTTCTACTGTTGATGGTCTGGGGAGCTTCCACTCATTGTCTAACACAGACATACACACACACACACACACACACACACACACACACATATACACACACACACACACACACAAGAGTTCAGCCAAACATCTGCTGTTTTAACCCCTGCTGGTTGTGAGTGTGCGCATGGCGTGGGGGAGAACACACAGGACTGAGCCACTTTCAACTGACCTGAGAGGGAGATTAGCCTGATGGTGGGACTTTAACCTCTGTAAGGAAATGCTTTGTTTTTATCAATCACAATTTATTCTAATGAATGCTATAGTTTCAATGCGTTGTTATCTCTCCTCACCTATCATTATTGTGTATTATGTGGACAATGAACACACAAACATGCAGTGTCGGTACTGTTAAGTAAACACACTTAGTGGTTATGTATTAATATTGATTGTTGTCCTACTTCATTCAGTAGTAGGTGGAGACAGCTATGTGAAAGCATTCAACTCAAAGACAACATTTCCCTACAAGGACAATAAAGTGCCATATCCTACCTATGTCACATCATATTGTATCATATCGTACTGTAAAGCAATACATAAGAATAAGTGGATTTCATCTCTAACACTCTGACAAATTGAACTCTCTCATTTAAAAGAAGTAAATCTTACCACTTATTCCTGTAAATGTCTCCTCCACAACATATTGAAGCCTTAACTGCAGCATAAATTGGGGTGTGTTTCCAGGGTAAACACACACACGCACACACACAGTGTTGATGGTGATGTGTGTGTTTTGAAAACACAGGCTATGAGGTGACGTGAGAACAAATCAAGAACATATCTCCGAGCAGACAGAGCCGGGGAGGGGCAGAGAAAGCCAACAGCCACACAGGGAGTTAGGAGGGAACTCTCTTGGGCCTTTAAGCCAATTACTGGAGCAGCATTGATTGAGGCAGCACTTTAAGGCCTCTTCTACACAAGTAGTCCCTTAATACACTGGTCAGAAGATGATGGGAGCTTCTTGACCACAAAGCATGGATAGATGTCCATTTACTTCCATTATTGTCTGCTTGACAAATCTATTCAGACATGCTGATACAGATTATTAGTAAAGGTGGTGTAAACATGGTTAAATGTATTTCTATTTAAGGTTGCGTCACTCCATCCTCAGGTACTGAACCGGATGACTCATCCTTGATAAGCTGACCCCATGAACAAGGTGAGTATCAATTCCTGGCTTTGTTCAATCAGCTCTTCTTTCCCCCCATTAAAAGGATTGCTGATCCATAATGATTTATGATGGCTGAGGTGATGCTAGCACACCATGCTGTTGGAAGTTCAATTAACTGCCATGAGGTCGGGAGAGCTTTAGCAGAGTGCCTCCTCGTCATTCCTTCAACAGAATATGATCAAAACCAGGTAAATGATTTTAAAAAAAGCCCTCATAATAGGGATGGGCGATGATACACACACAGACACCTAGCTAGATCATGCATCTCAGAATGCGTCACCAATGAACACTTGTGAGCAGATCCCACTTTCTCGCTTCATATGCAAATAAACACGGAGCCTCACTCATCTTTGTGAGTCTTTAAAAACATTGAATGATGATGACAAACCTTGATGCGGCACAGAAAGAGGGAAATGCACTTACAGTATGGGCACAAGTGGTACAGAGGAGCAGATGATTACAGACTATAGAGATAAGTGACAGACTACATGATCGTGTAATTTACAGTGTGTGGAAACATCGATTTGGTATTGTAGCGGGCCCTGCGCGGAAATACGTAACAGAACGTGTCCCTTATTATTGAGTCAGGAGCAGAGAATGACGAACAGACGGATAGATCTGTCGTTTTTCTCTCTCATCTTCTCCTCTGTGAATCATGCGTGTTCACTGTGTTATTATAAACTCTCAAAAACTGTTTGTGGATCACTGTATGACCCACGCTGTCTCACCCTCCTCCTTTGTCAGTACAAAGAGAAGGACCAATCACTTCATCACAGCTCTGTTTGTTTTATTATCATGTCAAAGAGTGTAGATTTATGGTACGCTACATTTACCTGGCAAAGTTTGTACTCATCCTCATTTTTTTAATTTTGTTTTTGTTACAGTCGTCCACACAGAACTCTTTGATAGCTAAAGACAAATCTGCATCTTTCTCTAATGCTTTCTTCTTCTTATATATTTTACTGGCGGTTAGTAAACGGCTTTAAGATGTGCTTCGGCCACCGTCTGGCAGGAGTATTGCATTACAACCATAAAAACAATATTAAACATATCAAGATGAGGTCATCGTTGGGGGAACACTTCAGTTTTCTATAATTGAATGAACATTCCAATTGTCAAAAAATCATGACCCATCGCTTTGTCATAAGTCACTTTTTAACAGAACAGGGTTCAGAAGATGTCAAGTTATGTCAAATGTATCTGCAGTGTTCGAAAAAAGTCTCCTGTCAAAGTGAATAATTCTTTTGGTGCCAGCAAATATGTCTTAGGCCCGATTGTAGCAAACGCATTTGAATAAAATAGTTAGTCTATGATGTTGATGCATGTGCTTTCACTATGGCAACATTCAATGTCGAAGACCTTTTGCTTTTTCTCATGGAGTTGCAACTGATGATGATTTAATTATCACTTTGCTGTCCATGATGTTATCATATAACCTTAATCAATTCTCTCTCATTTTGTCATTACTTTTTTTAAACGGCCTTTTGAATTTTCTTCAATGAAAAATTAAATCCAGAAATGTCTCGCTTAGTCAGTTCTGTTAAACAATTTCTGTCCAGTCACATAAGACAGAAAAAAATAAAACTGTCCACGTTTTAGGGCTGGAATCGGGTAATGTTTGGTCTTTTATGCTTGAAAATGTCTGAGGGTGCATTATTTGAACTTCAATTGATACTTTTCAGACCATACCCTGTTTCAAAATAATAAAAGGGGTCATTTTCCTTTCTTGAAGATTCTATTTTATTGTTCTCAGATTAGCAGGCTCCTGTCGGTGAGTGTTTAAATAAAGGCATGATGCAGTTATCCATTCAAGAGAGGGACACAGAGAGAGAGGACAGACACACAATACTGCTGCTCCCAACACAACAGGCCATTCTTTCAGCTCGCGCCACAACACTCCTCACAGCTGAGTCCCAGCCGCTATTCTCCTGCTGTCCCCCCCCTGCTCCCGCCCCATATCTCCCCTTTCAATATGGGGAGAAGAATGAGGGAATAGGGAAGGAGGGGGGGCAAGGATGAATAGTGGGCCAGCACATACAATCCAAGGCATCTTTAGGAAACCTTGTAAAATGTCCCAAAAGATTTCATGGTTTCTTTTTTTAGAAGAAAAGGGGCAATAAAGAAGCTTTACTTGAAAACATCACAGCTCATCAATATCACACCAACAATCTGCTAAGGTACAGATTCCTACATTTTCCTTTTAAAAAAATTTAATCCACCTGCCTATGCATTTCTGCGTATGTGTGTGTGTATCTGATTATTCTCCCACCCACATCTCTTCCAATCTAATCCCGGAAGCCAGGGCATCATTCCCAGGAGAAGAAGTAAATGTCACAGATTACCTCTACACCGTCACCACTGCTGATGCTGCTTTCCTCTCCTCTCTGTAAGTTATTCCACAGATATATTCAAAAAGATAAATCCATGCAGGCTGAGATCTGCTACCCCTCTTTGCACCAAAGCATCCATGGAGCCGTGTGAGCGAGTGCTAACTCCCAGCTTGCTAGGAGCTCACATTCAGGCAGGCTGCTAGCAGGCAGCTGCCGTTTTCCTTCAAAGCTCTACAAGCAGAGCAAATTAGAGGTCCAGCCCAGCTTAGAGGCTAAGCCATTGTGAGCTATTCACACTCTAGTTCCTGTCTGAGGCCAATGGCTGCAGCCCCCCTGCATCATACCCCCGCCCACTGCCTTGTACTCCCTCCCTCTTTCTCTCTCTTTCTCCTCCTCATCTCCTGCTATCTTAGCCATAAATATACACTCCTGACATTACCTAACACATGGTTCTTCCTGATAAACAGCAGCTTCAGGCGGGTCTCGTGACTGAGAATCATCTCCAAGGGTGAATTCTGGGTTAAGGGGAGGGCGGAGAGGGCAGCAGGACGAGTTAAGGGCATAGTATGAAGAAGGGAGGCATTTAACTGTCTCATGATAAAAGTGTCTTGATATGAGTAGCAGAGATTTTTTATTCGGACATGAGGAAGTTGAGTGTTCATCGCAGGTTGGGATTTTTTTTTTTACAATGCTTAGCCTGATCCTATAGGATAGGAAATTAAGAGCACAATGGTGGACCAAAAGAGATGTTGCACCTGGCAGTGCGGGTCAGTACCTGCATGGACATGGACCACTGCCCAGACAGTCTGACCACAAAACCCCAGAGCTGCCCTGAGGGGAGAAGACTGCAGCTTTCTATTTGGATGCACATGGTCCAATCTTAGAAACATTGCCTCATTGTACCTCAGCTAAAAGTTACTGGAAGTGAATCTTAAAAAGTACTTTTTTATGTTTTCTTACATCTTATTCTGAAGCATATCTTAGGTACAGTAATGCAATTATGTATAACAATTGTCCCATAGATCCGTAACACCTGAAATCCTGAATATACTGGTTAGCTCTGTAAGCTTTGTAAGAGGTTTCAAATTTGTAGAGTAACCGTTTTGATGGAGCTGAAATTGCAGTGTTATGTATAAACACTGTAATAACAGTAAGCTAACCCACAGTAGAGTAAACATGATCAAAACATAGCAGATACTGCAGGCAGAAACATGACAACAAAAGTTCTCTGTATGTAGATCAGACCGGCGTCATCGCACTCACTGCTCAGAGGCATCGAGGCTGGCTAACACTCAGGAGTTTCAGTATGTGTGCTAGCCGGCCGCCACACAGGATCCACATCCAAACCGTCACAAGACACTCACACAAGGATGAGTCGGGTTAAAGACGACAGAGAATCTTTGTCCGGTCTGTGAATTAGCTCAGTTCATATCCTTGACCTCAAAGACAGGGTTATTATCTTCATAGTACTCCATTAAAACAACGATAATCTAGCAGGACTGAAGCTCCCTCCAGAAATACAGAGAGAACAATTTCAATGACTATTGAAGTTGTGGGACATAATAGTGGTTTATTGGGCAGGGAATGATCGCTAAATATTAGTCTGAGATGACACTGTTAATCTTCCATATACAGTATCTACTCTACGCTATCAAAGGACTATTGCCTTTCAGGAACTTGCAGAGGAAACGTGAATAAGGCTTTTTAATGACAACAGTATAATGGTGAGCTGCAAGCTTTATATTTATAATCACAGTGGTTTCTCCTCAGGATTTATCTAAATGAAGTAAGGCACTGATTGTTCTAAACTTATGTGCAAAAGGGAAAAAAAGCAGATTTTGTTGTTGTAATGGTTTCTTCAATAATGTAGCATTATATGCCTTTAAAATGGGCCTCAAAGAGAGTGCCAATAACAAAAACAACACCAGACATTTCGGCCTCCAGTGCCACCTTCCACCCACCGGCCAATCATACTAATGGATCAACAAGGATACAGATCTGCAGTTCTTTTGACCTGTGGTAAGATTTATTTTAATGGTAGCAACTGATGCCTGCATCTGTATAAGAATGAATACACACCCACATACATAACCCTCAAACACACAGTGTCCATGTAAACACACACACACACACACACACACACACACACACACACACACACACACACACACACACACACACACAGCTTGCACCTGTCTACACACTCTTACTATGCAAAAACACATATTTGCCCAATTTCCTCATAAGCATAAGCTGACGTTTCTTTCCATCGATCATCCTTTTCAGAGCGAACTGAGGTTAACTCAGAACGTATTTGCTCACATGCAAAAAAAAAAAAAAAAAAAAATGAATGGTGCGTATGTGGAAAAAACAGGCAAACAGAAGCTGGGGCCCACTCATCCGTTACCGGAATGAATGGCCGTCATTAGCATGAGGCTCCCCGGCAGCACCCTGCAATGCAGCGACACACACAATGGTGAGTGCCACGCTTCCCCCCCCCACCTCCCCAAAAGAGAAGCCCCTTTTGTTTGAGCAGCATCTGGACCTGACCCCCATGCATTTGAGGCTGATGAACCCCCCCCCCCCCTTTACTTCTCTTCTCCTCTTGTAACCTCCTCTTTAAAAAACCTGCTCTGCCTCTACTGCAAACCGCCCTCATCCTCCTCCTCCTTCATCTCCTCCTATCCTCTCTACTCCTTTCCTCTCCTCTACCATGACCATTCTTCACACAGAAACCCCTCTCTCCTTCCCTCTCCTAGCTGAGGAGAGCAGCCATCTCTTGCCTCTTGAAAGAAGGTCTGTGTACTAGTGGGCCTTGCACAAAGCCTGCAGGGTGAATAAGAAAACCAAAGAGGAAAAAGCACCAGGGCTACAGGCCATCTGTCCCTCTGGGTTGGACGTGCCTGCTCCGAATGTGCCTGCCCCCCCTCTCTCTTTCCCCTCACATAATTCCCACCCCTACCCCCACCTTCTGATTCCCTTAGCCTATATACACAGCATCTACCACACATGCACATACACACATACACACACACACACACACACACACACACACACACACACACACACACACACACACACACACACACACAAACCATCTCCTCCATGTATACATCACAGGCTTCAGATGGCGGATGATGATGGTGGAAAAAGAGGAAGGAGAGAATAAGGAGCTGCCACTTGCCTGGATGCAGAGCGAGCCCAGCGTAGGCAAATCAAGCCGTAATCCCTTTTCTTTGTCTGAGCGGCAAACAGAGAAATTTGTCTCCAACAATGATTTCCCCGAGATCGGCAGTGGAGTGGAAAACAAGGAAGTGAGGGAGTGAAGGACAGCGAGGAAGGGGAGGGAGAAAGAGAGCGAGAAAGGGTGAGAGAGAGAGAGAGAGAGAGAGAGAGAGAGAGAGAGAGCGAGGAGGAGATGGAGGGAGACAGCGGGAGCAGCTCGAGTGTGACAGAGAGAGACAGAGGAAGGCAGCAGCCAACGCTGAGCCACAGGGACGCTGACACTCACAGGAGGATTTGAAGTGAAGAGAGGGGAGGACGACAGAGAAGAGAGCAGAGAGAGCGAAAGGGAGAGAGGGAGGGAGAGATCAGGTGGGGGGAGGGAAGGACTGGTTTGCTATGTGGATCAAATGCCGGGTTAACGCCAAGATAGCCCTCATCCCCGAGCAGCAGCTGTAGACGTGACAGGGAAATGAATCCCACGAGAGAACAACTTCTCTATCAATTGTCACATTTGCTGCACATGATAACAATGGCCATCTGTAGCAGTGGGGCTATGAGAGAGAAAAGCAGCAGGAGGAGGAGAAGGAGGGCTGAGGGGTGTTCTCCCTATAAACACCATCGCCCACAAGAGAGAAAAAAGAAAAAAAAAGAAAAAACACTCCGGCCAGTGGTGGCACCTGTTCGAGTCAAACACAGGCAGCAACACATGTGCTCAGGAGAGGGGGAGGAGACATGAGGGGACACACAGACAAAGGAGACAGAGGGCTGAGAAGTGTGGCTTTTATTTGACTGTCTTTGTCATTCTGCCTTGTCATGTCCAGGAAATATTTGCATGTGTGAGTGAGTGTGTGTGAGAGAGAGAGACAATAAACAGGAGGCTGCAGCGATAGTAGGTCAGCAAGAAAGAGAAAGAGGGAGGGACAGGAAGAGAGAAAGGAATAAGGGAGAGAGAGAGAGAGAGAGGAGGGTAAACACTATAAACATTTTAGTGCTTGACTGACCTGTCTTGATGTTTTTGATGTCTTGCGTGAAGCACTTTGAGTTGCCTTGTTGCTAAAATGTGCTATATAAATAAACTTGACTAAAGTATTGTTGTGAGCTAGTCAGCTTGCAAACTTTAGAATTTTGTACAAACCACTGAGCTTGTTCAGACTTCCAGCCCACATTTGGCTATGACCCCTAGACTGTATTTCAAAGCGTCTTTATAGCGTCACTAGCAATGTGACACACAAGAATGACTTCACATCTTAAGATAGAACAGCATGACTGTGGCTGAGCACATGTTCCTACTAGAAGCTGCTTTTTCTTTCTGTCCCAAATGAGTTCTGCACCAGGATTTGACAAGGGATGCTTCGTTTGCACTGTTCACTTTTCATACCAGGCTGGAAAGCTGCATTACAACACACACACACACACACGCAGTCCCTGAACACTGCGCCACCACAGCAACACAAGCAGATAGATTGGTGATGAGATCAATTGTACGACAACAGCGGGGACAGCCTGTCTTAAAGATCCTATTTGAAAAACAAATCAGATTTGCCAGCAATCTGAAGAAAGCCTCAGAACAGCGTCACAAAGCTGATGGCATTGCTGGAGATTTAGTCTTGAAAACTGTGGCAGTAGTGTCTTGGAATAGAATCCTTAATAAACACTTTTGACAACATTTAACTATTTTCTACTTTTGACCTTTTATCACATGTGGGTTGGGTGTACAGATTGTGAGCAGGGAGCTCCTTTTCCTCTTGATTTTTCATAGAAACGAAATTAAGAGACTTCTCAAGGTTATTTTTTAACTTGTTGAATATATAAGAAGCTGAAAGCACCTACCTTTGCTACCCACTTTGCAGTTTTTTAAGTCTATAGAGGTGGAAGCACCCTGTATGAAACTGCAAGTGCACACATTTGATGTCAATGCATCCTGAATATCACTGGGCAGAAGAAAGAATTAGTGAGATGTTAAAAAAAAAAAAAATCCCTGTAATCATCTGGTGAACCTTTGGACTGCCTTACTACAGATTTTGCTTCTTTTTTTCTTTGTCTATTTTTGTTGTTGCTACAATTATTTCAACACTGCGTGTTCCCTGTGTGCCGAGGCCTTTCCAGTGCCCTGTGTTCTTTGCAAGAGCCCAACATGTTCATCACATAATCAGGCAGGAATCTATTTTCAATATATCAGAACATCATAATCCCAGTCAGGGCACCGGGGAGGCTCACAGAGCCGGATTTACCGGTCACATGGCTGAGTGCAAGAGAAGGATAGAGAGCCAGAGATAGAAAGGCAGCGAGTGAAAAAGCAAGGGAAAGATGGGGATAGAGAGTAGGAAAAAATATACATCAATCTAGTCTAGAAGCTGTGCTATTAGGAAGCACCACAATGCAAATGCATGCAAACCAATGCACGCAGTCAAATCAGAAGTACAGTCGTGGTGTTTACTGGAGATGATGATCCCTTTCTTGGTTGATTAAATCATGTATGCATTTGTGTGATAATCAAAACAGTTCCTCAGAGAGGGAAAGACACACTCACAGCTTTATCGCATCCCTGATGGAGCCAGTTTGGTGTTAAAGCCTCGAGCTTTTTTTGGTTATCACAACTCCTGCTTTACGCTTTGAAGAACCAAAACATGACAGGAGTACAGTAAGACAACGAGCTGAAGAGAGCTGGGCTGTGTCTCCCAATCGCACATCCAAATGTTTGTGATGTCACAGAGCCCAGCTGTGGACTCTGGCACAGTGTGCTGTGTTTGGCTCAAGTCGCCCTTTTGTACAGTTGTGAGACACTCTGAGAAAAATCGAGCTCTGGCACTGTCAAAACATGTGCGTCTGTAATGGACAGTAATACAGAATGAATACTACAGTTCTGGTGTCTGGAAAATGTATGTTTTTTACTAGAGCTGGGGAAGATGTTTTGAATGATGAAGGGAAAATAAAGTGTAGCAGAATAATTTATGGATGAGTGAGAGGGAAACATTTGATTAATGATAGATAAAACAAAGGAGAAAAAAGCCAGAAGAAAGTAGGTCATAAGGGTAAAGATGGAGTGCTGAAGCTACAGACTGGTTAAAGACACAATTCATCAGCCAGATGTCCTGGTTAAAGCATCAAGCATCACATCATTATCTTTATAACTATTCTGTACTCACAAGGCACAGCATGGCGGTAGAGGTTGGCTCGGATGATTTTCTGAAGCTCATGGTCAGGGGAAGACTTCGGAAACCTCAAGCTCAGGTAGTGCTTGAGGTCCTTGTTGAGCTTGTGACCTGGAAACAGAAGACACACAAAAATAGCTCTAATAAAATAAGTGGAGAGCGAAAACCTACTTTCCTTTTTGTTTACAAGCTGTCATTTGACCAAAGGTAAGGTCATGAGAGGCAGTGACATTTCCAATGTCGGAACGCTCCTGGATACTAAAAGGGCACAAGACAGGCCTTGTTTACCCATCCTAGATAACAAGAAAAAACACAAATCCTCCAGAAAATGATGAAAATGTTTGGGATTATGTTAACACAATATAGTACAACTTAATTCATTTCAAGCAGCTATGATGAACTTTCATTTTGTGCAGATTCTGAATATATTCCCCTAAAAATAACATGCTGGTTCTACTAGGTAGAGTCAGGGCATCACCAAAGTCATTTTTGTTCATCCTCTGGTGGCAATGAATGTCTCCATAAAATCATAGCTGTCCACTCAATTGTATTTGAATTATTTCCACCTGAACCCGAGTGAAGGACTGATCAATGGACTGACCAAGGTTTAATAAGACTGCCTTTGAGTAATGCAGCAATAGACCAGAGTTAAATCCCATTTGACTTAAACATGAAACTGTGAGTAAGAAAATTGATACTCAACCTACTGGATTAAATGTATATATTTAACAACTTACTTTGATTCATTTCATATAAAAATAATAGCGTAAAAAAGCAAAGAAAAAAACATTCGAGCAAAAAGTAGACAACACAGACACACAGTATGTAACAGAAAGGTAATTCACAGAAAAGTACAAAAATTGAGGCAGTTTGAGCAATTGAATAAAAAAGGTTTCGATTTGCTCGGATTCCCAGGCCTTACTCAGCGTCCGACCAATCAGAGGTGCTGATGCTGCTGGCTGAGTTTGAAGGAAGCCCCGGCACTCACAATGGGGCCAGATGGTCAGAGCTCGCTCTCACACCAGGGTCTCATTTAGGAGCATTTAATGATCTCCAAATATATCATCCATGTCTGGGAGAGCTGGCAAGCAACTCTTGGGGGAGGTGCCATGGCCTCCTGTCGGCCTTCGATCACAGCCGAGGAGATTCTCCTGGCTCTGTGCTCTGAGGTAGCAGGGTCAGTGAGCGGAATGAACTTACTATGGAACTAATGGGAATTACAACATGGCATATAGTCATAGTGACACGCCAATTAAAGCCCCTTTCGCTTGTGTAATGTGACGTATTTCAGTGAACAAGATAACAGCGACAAATTTGAAAATGTAAACAAAGACTTAACATTCTCAACATACACAAAAACCTGAGTATACTTCATCCTTTATCCAAGTGGTTCTTAAACGTTTTCTGTCATGTCCCCTCTTAGAGGAGTAAACATTTTCACACCCCCACCCGACAAAATGGTATCTAAAAGGGCCAATTAAAAATATACAGAAATAAAATGAAACACAGTAATTATGTGTTGGAAAGGGGAATTTTATTTGAATTTCTGAGTACAGATTTTCTTACAAATGCCTTGCAGGTAATTACAGAGCCACAGGACACGCAGGAACAAAGTAAATGTAGCTTATTCTTGACAAAAAATATATCAAATTTGAAATTTGGTTTGCTGTAGCTTAGCAAAAAGACTGGAAAAGTTAAAGGTCACACACATCTGAGCTTATTTAGCAATACCTCATGTTTTGATTGTTTATGTTCATGTAGAGAAGTTACATGATTTTAGTCTCACAGCTAAGCTTGCTTGCTTCATGGTTTCAGCTTTACGGACATGAGAGCAGTATTAGTCACCTTAAGGGCTACATTTATTGCAAAAAAAAAAAAAAAAAAGTGAATTAGCTTATTTGACAAATATATCAAACCATTTCTTTATTGCTAGAGTTGGGGCTGAGGTTGTGTAGAGAAAGCCATACCAAACAAAGTAGGAAGTAAGGGAGGAAGTGCTGACAGGAAATGCTGCTTAGAGTTTCAGGGACAAGGACGGACAAATCAGAAGAATCAGCACAGCAGCTAAGAAAGTAAAAATGGTCTAAAAGCAGCAGCGCATCAGTCATCTGCCCTGAGGAGCGGCCCTGTGATGACATCATCATCTGTTAGCCCCGGTCTAACATTCACCTCCTCCCCCTGGGGACATTACTATAAATACTGAAGCATGTAGCACTGATAACATGAAGCACCAGATCTCAGGAGACAACAACACAGAGGCATGTAATACAATCGTTTTGACAAAAATATGAAAAACACAAATCAAATTAGGTGCTCTATTTTTGAAAAATGAACCGTGGAATTCCCAAAACAGTTGACAATGACAACCAAATTCAGGGGTAAACCTCAAGAAGACACACAGCTAAGCTAATTGTATCATAACATTGATTCGATGTAGGTAATGGGGCATTTTCTGCACAGAATGGAGACACTGGTTTGTAGTCTTCTTTGCTGTATTTTTCCGTTCCTGTACACACACATACATGCACACAGCCCACTGTGTAATTCAGTGCAAGCAAAGCACAGTCAGGTAATTGTTACCTAGCAACCATCTAGTGCTGACGACCATCATTACGGTCCCTGCTAGGCGAGCAGTAGTCAGATTGTAAAAGGAAAAACAGATACAGCAGCACGCACAGACACACACGCACAGACACACACGCACAGACACACACACACACACACACACACACACACACACACACACACACACACACACACACACACACACACACACACACATATACAAGCATTTTCACAATCAATGCATCTACAGATGCTCAGTTTGTCTATGGTGGTTAATCTAACTGCACCCTATCAAATTAGAATATATGCACATACATTAGTGTTTGCATTCAGCGTCATGTCAGTTTTGCTGCCTCAGATGCTTTCCCTGAGATAAGGACCGCAGTCAGGAACAACCCCCTCCAGTGGGTACGTACAGCTAGCAGAGGGCGGGCCACCCAGGTGTCGTGCTCCATCAATGAGAAAGTCATCAAATATTCAATATTTATGAGGATTAATGCTGTGTGGATCAGAGATTACAATCAAACCACTGTGGCCTGTGTTCAGTTCACATTGTGTTTACTAGGACTCTATGTGCATTTTTATCACAAATGTTGTCCCACCGAACAAATAAACAGACAAATCACAACAAATAACCAGATATTATGGTGCTGTAGATGTAGCTTGCTGCTACTGAAAAATGAAATCATGCTGATGTCTAGCTGCTTGGTAAAATAAGCTCCTTTCAAATCCAGACAGGAAGTGAATTCATGGATTTATATGAAACATTTCAGCTCTGCCACAGCTTGATACTTTCTCCGTTCAGAAAGAGACAAGAACCTGAGAACACCTCATTTATTTTCAATTTATTACAACAGTCAGCTTTATAACAATCTTGTATGGGTTTTTTTTCAATATTGGTATAAAACAAATGAGTGTTTCCTTTACGCATTTAGATTGTTATCCCAGCAGCATGTAACAAAAAGAGAGAAAAAAAGCTTTAAATCCAACAAAAACAACCAGATGTGCTAAGACAACAGGAGATATCATCTCAGTTCCACAGCCTCAGCACTCCACAGATTTTGAACAATACACATGGAGAATTGTTCAATTCATCCTTTGTACTGAATGGAGGTCCTTGTTTTCTACACAATATGATATGGCATGTTGTTTGTGACATTGTGCTAAATACTCTCAATATCTGTACAATTGTAGAGCTGCCTCTTTCTTCTGACTGTAGTCTTTTCTGTGCTCTTATTTCTAGAAATTTAATATTTGTTGCAAGTACAGACAACAATGGAAAACATTACAGATGACTTGACTAAAAATATGTTGATGTTATACCAGTAAATTATAAGTCTACGAGAACTAACAAAGAAGTCCCTGTTTTTATTACGTACTGTAATACCGGTAATAGGCTAAAGTGTAGATCTATGACAACAAAATCATAATTTTGAAAAAAATATGAAATAATTTTCATTTTAGTCTAAAGGAAATTAAATATGTTTAGCTAAAAGGCTAAATACAGCATGCTAACACATACTAAAATGAACATGCTATTGCTAAGAAGGTAAAATGCTTACCATGTTCACTTTCTTAGCTCAGTACGTTTGCATGCTAACATTAGCTACATTTGCGTAACGACAAACTTCTTTTTACAGTCTATGCAACAAACTAGTGTAAGCATACCTCCCTATAAAGGGTCTCTTTGTTTTCTCACTTTTTTCAACAGTAAGTGTTTAATGAAATGAAATTTTAAACTAATAACGGATCTAGATAATGAGCAGGTCGTCAAAGGTATAACGTTTACCAGGTTCAACATCTTATCACAGGGCCTCTGCATGCTACCATTAGCTATTAGCACAAATAGGTGATATTTTTTTTAACTTATCACAGTTGTTTCCTCAAAAAGTGTTAAACAAATACAATTCTTATCATGATAAAAGTGCTAGAAAAATACAAGGGGTAAATCAAAGTCATATTCCAAAGTTTTTGACTTCTGAGAAGGTTAATAGTCATCGAGGTCATGGATGGTAATTCAGCAGTCAACTGAACTTACTTAGGTGTACTTTAAGACGTTTTTCACCTCTTTGGTTTATTTAACAAGCGAGGTTACAAATATTATCCAGGCAATTTATTCCAGACTAGGCCTATGTCAGCATCAGGTCGTTGTAGCCAGATTATTAGATGTAACATGTTGGAGAATTTATAAGATAAATAACCCTAACATTTTTCACATGAAAATAACTATGATGATTACTTCGATTTTACAAACCAAAAATGCATAAATAAAGAAAATAAACATTAGCTGCACCACAAAAAAAAAACTGCTTTGTAACTCTGTCAGTGAAAATAACTGACAATCAGTCTGTTTATGAACGATAAGAAGGATCATTTTCAGGCAGCTTGGAGAGGATATTTTCTTCATTCTCATAACAATGAAATCATCCCATCAAGGGAGAATCTGAGTCTCCAGAGACGTTAGCGTGCTGAGAGATGTTTCCTGGGAGAGGAGATGTTTGTGGCACGGCTGGTAAAAGACTGTGTGTGACAGAGATCAGCGCTTCACCATCCAACCCTGGATGAGGCGGAAGAGAGATGTGTGAGGCTCCTGTCCTCTTACAGATACACATGGAGTGAAGAGTGAGACAGAGAGAGATGGGTTTAACCCAAATAAGAGTGGATTATACACATCCTCTATGCCTCCAGTCAGCATTACATAACCTTAAATCTAGTTATGCATCCCTGTCTCATTTTGGGGATTGGGGGAAGGGTGGATATGTGTTGATGAAAATTTAAGGAGATAGTGATTCACACGTTCTCTCCTGTGTATTTCTGTGAACATAAAAACATAGCTAAACACATATCTATCATTTTTTAATGATGTTAACAGAAGGTGATGATTAAAATGTTCCTTTTTTTTTTTTAAGGGTTGAATGTTTTAGATGCAGCTTTATGATTTAAATGAAGTAAGGTTTGGAAAGGTTAATAAAAAAAAAAATGCATGCATGGTCAAATACTGGCCAGAGCTAGGACATATAGTAGTGGCTGCTTAAAACATCAACTGGAGACTACCAAGTAGCTGCAGCCTGTATTAGCACATAACAGCCCGCATTACAAAGAGCCACCACTTTTACCTGTCAATCATACCAGGTAGTTTCAAAACAGAGTTTCAGACACCCAAACAGCATCAGTGGCTGCATGTTTATAGCTGATTTCTTTGAGAAAATGTCCATGTGAGTGTGTTTGTTGAAGCTCTGCTCAGCTGCTGATTAGGATTCATCCCCCATCCTCCAGCTCAACACTGCCCTCTGTGTCTCTGAGCCTCAACACTGACAGTCTGCTTCACACAGACCCTGTTACCACAGCAACCAAGAGATGACCAGTGAAATGAGATAAGCCATGTGTAGTCATTATTGGCTGCTGCCCTCCAGTGGTGGAATCTTAATCCTGTGAGGTTGAATTAAAAGAAATCTTCAACTGTGACTTCAGAGATGTGATTCTTAATCTCTTGTGGCTGCCGTGTCAACTAATTTAAGGATTAAAAAAAAAACTTAGAACTTGTCAACTCTGAAATGAAAAATTACATTAATAATATAGTGGTGGAAAGTAGCTGAATTGTTTACCTAACTGCTTTCTTTATATGCATTGCAGTTTAGTTCAACTTTATTCTACTATTTAAGTATAATTCAGTGGCAAATTCTTACATTTAAACTTCTTTGGAGTTATTTCTCAGATGCAGAGTTTACAAGTTAAACATGTGAAGATGTAATTCATTCTCACAGATTAAACCACAAACAGTATACGATTAATTCAGTTGGCTCAAAATCTTCAGTGACACTGGCATATTTACTTATTGATACTAATTCTTAAACAATAGGAAATAAATTAGCACTCAAAATACTTCAATACCGTCTTACATTTGAAGATAATGCAAACAAAACTAGAGTTTCTTTTTACAGATTTAAATTTAAAATCTTTAACTAGCGCTGCCATCACTTTGCCCTGTAATCTGCTGAAAGTATCAAAAACACTTGCAGGCAGTCTTCAGCAGTTAGAGAGCAGACTAAAAAAATAGCTGTAACAATGTTTTTTTTTTTTTACCAAGCTGGCCAGACATGCTGAGATTATTCACACCACAGGAGAACAAAATCCCTAAATTATAGCTGCTCTCTGGGAAAATGCCATACAGTTTATACTCCACAATTAGTATATGAGTAATTACTGCTTGAATAAAAATCAAACTCATCCTCCCTGTTGTTTTTATGCTGTTTTTAAAACTAAACTGACCAAAAAACAAACATGAACTTCACCAAAGAAAATGTATCAAGGTTACTTCATTAGGTTTATGTTATAAACTGGTTCTAGAGAGGGAAACAAGTCACAAAGATGCTATAACACAATAATGTATAGTGACACAGTGTAGACAAGCTCTATTCCTTTGAGTCAGGTATGTTTCTCTCTCTCATGCAAGTGTTAACATTAGGTGCAACTGACAGGCTCTTAACCCTTATATTTACTTTCACATGGAGAACACACAATCCTTAAGTAACTAGAAACTAAACAGGCCTTAAACATCAAGAGAAAGACACATACATTGGTCCACCTAATGAAACACCACCTGCAGAGATGACAGAGAGGATTATGGGGCATGCCTAGATGCCCTCCGGAGCTGGATCCCAGACAGAGGTTGAGGTAAAGGTGACACTGACTGGTGATTGGCCATCATACAAGCAGTTGCAGCGGTCATTGATCTTTAAAATAATCTATTTTTTTTGTTCAATAAAAAAATGAATACCACATAACATAATTTATGTACACAAGGGGAGAAAAGCTACTGCCTCTAACACTGTAATTTAAAACATTGTTGTACAGAACTATAATAATTTTAAAGGCAGTGGTCAGTTTAGTATTTCTTAAGCCAATCTGTTATCACATTCTGATTAAGGCGGCTCCACTCTGTCTGCAACCTTTTATCTGGTCTGCTGCTTTGGCACAAGAGCAGCAACAAAGTCAACAAAATCCATGACCAAAATATCATTGTCCATTACAGTTTAATTTCTATTAGGCCGCCGTTACACTCTTTACATTGCCCTCTTTGTCATTATTTCATACAGCTCCAGACCCATCTCAGACTCTAACACCCAAACTCAAACTGAGCACATCGAGACGGCATTTCCTCCAGAGGACGAATAAAATTGTATTTCCTGAGTCCAATTCCAAATAATGGCCACAGAGAAGGAACTGGAAATGCTGGCTCTTAAACAGTAAATTCCATTGTTCCAGTGGCTTCCTGTGGGTCTCAGGACATCCCGTCAACACTGGACTCTCCAGTTACAGATGAGAGCATTTAACTCTACATTATCCAGTGGTATAAGGAGGGGCTATTAGAGAGAGGTGAACACTGGGAGGGATCCATTAATGAAAAATAATCCAATCCTCCTGATCTCAGTGATGAGTTTCACTCAGCTCGCTTGGTGTGATAAAGAAGCTGCAATCCCTAGCTATTACACCGCCATTATGCCTGCTGAGAGGTCGTGACAGCTGATACAGAAGACAGAAGATTAATGACGTTAAACATGGGACACACTTGTGTAGTTCCCATGTCAATTAAAAATACTTTCCCTCTTCTTAAGTCACAAACAAACATAGTAGCACTGTTTCATGCTTCTTTTCACCACCAAAACCTTCAAATTATTTCATGCAATCAGCATGACAGAGGCGGAGGGAAAAACCCCACAATCATAGATAGGTCTGCCATAAATCTCAGAACTGGTCCTTTGCCTTCTCCTTCTATAATTACCTCCATAACTTGCACCGCCCAGAGCTACTTTCATGTTATTCCTAGTCTTGAAAGCCTTCATCAGTGGGCCTGGGCAACTAGGAGAAACCAGAAGGAAGCATTACATCAACCTATCACCAAAAGTGTTTTCTTCTCTAGAAACAGATTCCTTCCCTCTTATGCAGACTTCCAATCTCCACCATTTTTCCGATAGGGGTTGAGTGGAGAAGCATTGACGCATTTTACAACAACCAAGATGACTTCCATGGATGTCACTTGTGTGTCTCTATCTAACAAACTATGAAGTAAGAGTGCTCCGCAGGTTTATCCCCCCCAGAAACTTTTTTTTGCAAATAACCTCACAGTTTTGACTAATCGACATGCAGAAATGTACGGATTGTTTTTGAAAGAGGCAGGCGGGCCAGTTCTGACCCCGTTCTCTGCTGTGCTGCTGAGTCAGAGCCAGCAGTGCATGATGGGAAAAGTGATATAAAGAAAGAGTCACATACAAAGACACACACACACGCACCAAGGCAAGCAGAGGCTGTGTTCCGCTCCAGTGCGCTGCATCTGTTCATTGCTAAATATAACCAGAGGAACCCTGGCTCTGTCCGCTCTGTGCTAACAGCTGAGTGGGCCCAAAGATGAATGGAGAAAAAGGGAGGTAGGGAGGAGAAAGAAAAGGCTGATTATTAAGACTTAAGGAATGAGTCAAGGTTTGAGCGAGAGTCTTGAGAGGAGGGGTCATTGTTGGACGAAGTGGCCATCTCAAAGATAAACAGAGATGCTCCTTAAAACTCCTTCCCGAAATACTTACACAGACTAAACACGGTGATTCATGTCAAATACTGGAACACTAAACTCAACACACTCCTGATGGCAGGATCTCTATTCTTATCCCCTGAGTTCATCTATACAGGAAAGGAAAAACAGCTTCCATGTGCCATGTTTCTAAAAAAAAAATCCACACACACCATCTGTTTTAATGTTTCCATTGTATCTGTCCCTCTCCTGTGGGTAATGTGTAAAAACACTGAAGCTCGGGTGAATCCTGGATCCTCCCTCCCTGTATTCAGTTGGTAGTACGTAACACCATCAGTTCTAACTGGCTGCCTCTGTTAAATGTCATTGCCTGCCTGGTTGTTGCACACAAAGGGCCCCACTGTGATTAAAGCCCCCGCTTTCACAGGAGCCGATGACCACGGGCAATGAGACGGAGATGAGATACACGTCCCCATCCTGCCTCCTTCCTTTCTTTCTTATATTCCTTGGCTACAGCAGCAGACTGACACACACGTCACACTCAGGAGAATGGTGTGACACCACCAGCGAACCTACATGATAAAACTCACAATAAAACACACGTCCAAAGGCTACCACATTAGGATTAAATTATATGTGTTTGGATGAAGGAGTGGAAAAGGCGAAGCCTTTCCAGCGGGTGTAATAACCACTAATTTGTACCTTGATGGATGTAATTGAAGGGTTGATCTGGCGCAGAAACAAACCAGCAGGAGACATGAAGACGGCCATAGTGACCTATATATCTGACTTCTTAGCTGTGTTAAACTTACATTAATTTACATATATGGAACACCTACTTCTGTAAAAATAGCTGCTCTATGAGAGATGCAATCCATTAGATATACAGAGATGTGTGAGAAGATGGCTGACAGACAAACAGCACCACAGGGATATTCATTCAATTAATCTGACATGTGAATTTCCTCAGTAAGTTACCCAATGGATGCAGAATTTTGTGCTGAAAGGAAGCACTGCTCCTGAAAAATCCAGCTGGGATTTAGATTTAGCGAACGAATTCAACAAGAATAAAAGTGTTCATAATTTGGAAAGGAGGCAACTCTGCTAAAGGAAATACAGATGATACAGTGGTGTTTCAGAAGAAGTGGAGACATGAAATGAGTCACTTATAGCGGGGCTCGTGTCGGCTTTATCATAAAAGTGTCTGAAAGCAGAGATAGCGCAGAGCAGACTGGCAGCTGGAGCTCAGCAGCTGAGATAAGATTAAAGACAGGCCTTGAATCGCGTTGTTGTGATGCTGCAAACCTTCATAGGTGCACAGCAGGCCTGCTTTTTCAAGAACCTCATTATCCTCAGCAACACGTAGGAGCAAATCACATGTACAAGAACTGTTTTGAAGCCAACTGGACCAAGGGATTGAGATAAAGTGTGAGAAAGATTCATGTGAAAGGACACAGCATCAATCAAAGCTGTTAATAACTCTGAAAAAGTCAACCAATCAATCAAACATGGTGAATCTAATAACATGAAAATGCTATTTTCCCAACAAAACTGCTACTACTACTCTCTGAAGAAGCTACTTAAGCCAGATGCCCTGTCATTCACTGTTTCTGGCATTCAATAATTCAAAAACATTGATTCAGTGTGATCTACCGAGTGTCCCCATGGAACAGATAAGTTTGTCCCTTTTTTTTGTGAGTGCTCTATTTATTCAGTAACATGCAAAAATGATATACTTCAACCCACAAAAATGACAATGGATATGCTACCAACCAGAGGCAAATTGAAAAACATAAATATGAAAACTATTAACTTATTTCAAATTGTCCATTATTCATATGAATGTAGGATATTTCAAAGGGACAAAAAACAATAACTTGACGTGTCCAAGACCACCTCATTGCTCAGTAAAGAGACAGAACTGGTCCATTCCTTATCTACGCAGACATGAATGGAAGACATTTGAAGTATAAAGAAAATGAAACAGGTGATGAAGATGGAATGAAAAAAAATTAGATGCTTGGTCTCAAAACTAAACTGGGAGTTGGAGCTGCAGTTGGCAGGTTCACAATGATGGAGAGTCAAGTAAATAATGACGTGGAACAGTAGGTCTAAAAGAAAGGCCTGTGGCTGTTTCCACCAAAACTTTCAGCTTAATTTGGCCATAAGAATATATTAAAGTAGAGCTGAAACGCTTGCACACAACATCTCTCTTGTCAAGTCAGGTCAGCAAACTCTGTAAGATAACTTTCCAACTACTTCTACGCATCCATCAGATCCCCCGAACCAGAACCGAGAACCTTAGCCTCGGACCATGGCCTAGGACCTTGAGGTTGTGACCCTCATCCAAGGGCTTGGCACTGGTGGAAATATATTATTATTTGTTATAAATAATAAATATTTATTTGTTAATTGACATAATCTGGACCCTATGATAAACTATAGGTATGAGAAAAAATATGTATTTTAATGACTAAGAGTCATTTGAAAAGATGCGCTTTTTGAGGAAATCTTTAAGCGTTTGAATCATTTCACCTAGATTTTTACTCAAAAACTGACAGGTACACTGAATAATTCAATGGGTAATTGGAGGAGAGAAGAGGAAGGAGGAATGATTTAAAAAAAAAACTCATCTTTAAACTCATAATTACTGAAGCTCTAATCAGTTTCCACTTCTACACTTCTACTGACAAGATGTAACTGTAACTATGTTCAATGATGGCTGCTGTGAGAGCTAATGAAGAGCTGATTCACTGTGTTGTGTTAAGAGCTCCGAGCTCTGTCTTAATGAGAGCATGTTTCTCACCCAAAAGTACAACCACATGCAAGAATACAGAACATAACCAAAAAAATGTTAACACATTTTTTTGATGAGGGTATCAGGTGACACAACATAAACAGTCCACCAGTCCAATTTGTGGTCTTGTTATCAACACAGTTTTTCAAGCTAATTCAGCCCACTTTAAATCACTGATATGTTCAAGGCTATTGTCATATGGCTATCCCCGGTAAGCAATTCCTTCCTTCCCACAACCTTTGTAATAACGACATGAAATTTACCAAGGCTAGAGAGGTGAAGACAATAGTATTGGACAATTTCCCACTTTTACCCAGGAACATTCAAACCAGTGTGTAAGAATCTTTGAAGTTTTCATCATGAGCATATTAAGCACAATGAATAGAACAAATATGACTCCAAAACAGTTCGCTTAAAACTGGAATTTAGTTATGGTTAATATGGAGAGCATGTGTGGTACTATACACTGTTTTAATCTAGGTCTGTAAAAATATACAGATTATAATCACTGTTTTACTGTACAAATAGGCAATTCTACAATTTAAGATTTCAAATACAAATGGGAGATATGGGCCAAAAATCACATTTAGATATATTATTTAGCTGAATGGCTTTACACAATATATATCTCTATATAATTTATGTAAAGAAATAGCAAAAAACAAAGTCAGTTCTAAGTCAAATCCACATTACATGGGCCAAATGCCAAAGTCACACAGACACTTTTATTAACGTGGAAAATTACGTAAAAATAAACTACCTGAATGTGAAATACAAAATAATAATAAAACGCTCCTTCATTTTTTATTTTTTTTAACAGATGTTCCTTTCCTGCTAAACCAAATACACACAGCTGTGTAGTTTGTCATGCAAGAGTATTGCTCAGACAGGGAGAGATGCAGAGGAGGGTGACGAGGGACAGATAGTAAAAGCAGCAATCAGCGAACTGGAGGACTTACAGAAAAAATGAATAGCGTTATTTGAATGCCACATAAACTACATTGATATATACAATACCATATATATCTAGTTTGGAAATATACAGTATCAATATTCCCCCAAAACTCGGGATATCACCTTGTTTAATGTCAGTGCAGGTTTCTCATTCCATTAAACTATGGCGGACTCACACACTGATGAGAGCTGTTTCATTTGAAGTTAATCATTTTTAACTCTTCTAGCCAGCAGTTCTACCCAAGGCCACTTCTTGGAAACTTTTTTTAGAACTCTAAACTCAGTTATAGGCTCAAGGACACCCTGAGCCTCTGACATTAAATATTTGAGAATTGGCTGCCAAGAAGCATGGCCACCATGAGGTATGACAACACAAATCAAAGAGAAATGGCTACCAAACACAGTTTCCTTCAAGAAGTCAATACGATGGGGTTTCAGAGAAGTCCCTGGCTGCTACTTACGCATCACAAAGTGAGGACTGAATGTTCAATCTACTAGTCTGAGCTCTGCTGGAAATCTATGTTTACAAAATGGTCAGCATTGATTTAAAGATCAAACAAAATTATGTTAGGCTAAAACCTTTATAATATTTGCTTTTCTTTTTGTAAGTGTTAAATTAGCTCACCCCCTAAACACATTACGTTCCAGTCATGTCCTCTGCCTAACCCTGACTGACCTGCTCACAAAATATTTCTCCACTCAGTGTACCAGTCCCCCCATCCCCCCCCCACCCCCGACCCCACCACACCTCAGCACAGCCAGATGCTGCCAACTTCAGACCAGCAGCTGCGGAACAAGGTCACTCCCTCTCTCAGTCAGTCAGGAGCCTGCAAACATTCCTTAACTGTGACAGAACAAGCTGCACTGTTTTTAAGTCAGAGGATGGTGTGCACTTTATCTCTCTTAGCTTCAAGAAGCATACAAAACAGATATTTAACCTCTTACTGCCATGCCTGCTTAGTGCTTCAAATGGCTCTCAAGTGGCTCTGCTCTTTAATATAAAACATTCTGAAGATAGATTACAGTTTGTTTTGAAGTGATGAATTGAAGATTGAACATCCTCAGCTACTGCATATAACTTCAAAATGAGGCTCTATATTTAGAACAGAGACAAACATTAAATGATAAAAACAATGTCTTATTTTCCAGAGCCCCACGACAATAGAGTAAGTTTTAGTTCAAGTGAAAAAAAAAGGCAGCAAGACAAAGAAAAGACAAAAACTAAGTC
Source organism: Labrus bergylta (assembly GCF_963930695.1). Classification (NCBI taxonomy): domain Eukaryota; kingdom Metazoa; phylum Chordata; class Actinopteri; order Labriformes; family Labridae; genus Labrus; species Labrus bergylta. Next base: position 12,376,946 of record NC_089206.1, on the reverse strand, counting down.
ACACAAGTTAAATGTTCAAAGAGAATTTAGCTGACAATGAAGAAAAATGTTTCAATAGTGGCATCTCTTTCTCTAAAGAGTATAGATTTACAGCTCAGTTACATCCAGAAGGGAAACACAAGGAACGTGTGTGATTGTGATAGATTCAAATGTGAAAGTAGGACAAACAAAGTGTAGAAAAAAAACATTTGTTTTAAGACATGTGATGTGATGTGTAGGCCTATAGCTCATGACCAGAAAGTCTGACATGACTTTTGAACAGTTAGAAAGAACGGTCAACCATTTTTCTCTGATGTCACACTCAGGGTTGGAGGCTCAAATGCTATTTTACTGTTTTACTGCTGTGTTCTGGGTTGAAGAAATTCAGGATATCTGGAAAAAAAATATTTCAACACTTCAGTTTAACATAGCTTACTGGCTAACATCACCTTTAGCTTGGAATAAACTCTTGCCCAGTTAAAGATATAACATTATCAAAAGAAAATGGTTCATTATCAGATGCTAAGGTTAGCATTTGGCCCATTTTAGCTAATGGTTATTTAGCTAGGAAGTTGCTGAATGCTAATGTTATATTTTGTTTGATAATAAATGGTAAATGGACTTGAGCTTATATAGCGTTTTTTCTAGTCTTCTGAATACTCAAAGCACTTTTAAACCGCACGTCACACCTACGCATTCACAACCATTCAAACACTGATGACAGTGGTTGCTATGTAAAGCGGCCATCAGAAGTAACTAATCCATTCATACACATTCATACGCCCCTGAGGAAGCAGCGGGAACAACTTGGGGTTGGACACATCGGACATGTGTGTACAGGAAATGGGGGTCAAACCCCATCCTTCTGGTTGAGAGGCAAAAGACTCTACCAACTGAGCTACAGCCGCCCATGATAGCCATGACTCTTCAAATATGTGTTTAAACCCTACAAATATGGCCTAATTTCCCTCCAGTTGGTAAACTGACAAGTAGTATTTATTTGAGATCATCACATTTTTGTCTGTTTTATGATTTGTAATGACAGAATCTTCACTGAGGAGGAAAAAAAGAGTTCCAGCCATTGTTTTGACAATCACTCCATCATTGTACACATGTTAAGTGTGTGGAAGTGGAAGTGGGTCCTCAACTTTGTTTAGGACTGAAATATCTCAACAAGTTCTGGATGGATTGCCATGAAATGTGGTTCAGACGTTTGTGGTTCACACCGGATGAAGATCAATAAGACTGAGGTGACCCCCTGACCTTTCCTCAGCACAACCATGAGGTTCACATTTGTGAAACGTCTTCACTGCTACTGGATGGATTACCATGAAATATTTTACATAATCATTTACTTAAGGAGCGATGTGTTGTGGATTAGGCTGCTAAGGCCTCTATGTGCACTAATGGGTCACTTTATTGTATTTGTTATGTGAAACTACTTGTGTTGCATTCTTAGAACAAGATGGAAAAAGATCATGGATCTGGCTAAATTAATACACAAACAACTTTGGCGCAGACATTCATGTCGTCTCCTTCTTCTTTATTTTTATCTTTCTTGTTATTTATATCTACATGGATGTCATTTGTACTGCTCCTTGTTTGGCCTGAATGTTGATGTTTATTGTGTTATTGTCCTGAGTGCCTGCCTTCGCTTTGTCAGATTAAAAAGTATGTCATACATAAAGTTATTATTATTAATAACATTATATATGTAAATAGATGAATTGGTATCATTTTTGGTGATTTGTTTTTTTAACCTTTATGGGGGGAGGAGTTAGCAAGGCTGCCGTCTGTCGCACATTACCTAAACCAGACACACAATTGATTTAATCATCAATGAGAACAACGACCACTAAAACTAAATTCATTTGAACAGAGTAGTTTCATAACTCCCTCCAAATTAGGATAAGGTGTGTTGTAAGTATTTCCTTCATGTCTTTTGTTTGTAATTGATGTATTTCAACATTGTATTGGTTAGAAGAGCTATTTGACCCCATAGTGATTTAAATAAATCAGCGTATAGACTATCTATAGCGAAAGATGACATGTCATTTCAGTGAAAAAGAAAATTCTTGGAAAAACAAAATACCTGTCACAGTGTCATGTTGGGGCATTGATCAGTCTGCTGTGCCTTTCAACAGAGCGATGTCTTGTGGATATTATGCAGATGAGTTCCAGCTGCACACACAGCTGTTTACATGGAACACATCAATCAGACTGTGGAGCTGCTACTCATGCGGAATCGTGGTTTTGTTTGACATTAAACATGTGTGCATAGTGTTACAACAGTGGCTACAATCTTTGTTTTGATAATGTTTGCAGTATTTTCTTTGGAAGAAGCTGCAGTACAGCACTGCACCAGGCAGACTTCTCTTTAGCACACTAATCAGCGTCCTTGTTGTTGCCTGGTCCTCTGCTGCTGTGACTGACTCAAACCAACTCAAACCGGGACATTTTACAGCTTCTCCACAGTAATGAGAATATCAGATCGAGGAAACCAACTCCTGCTATGCTGCTTTGATTTAGATAAGACGTCCTTCCACCTGCCACATTACACAGATATATGAGTGGGACGGGAGAGAATGATATGGATGATTGAACACACTTGCTCAAACACACTAACCTCACACAGGCCTTCTCCACCTGTTTGAAGCTGTCAGTCCATCGGTTTGATGCACCTTTCCCAGGGTCGAGACTCTAAGAATCATGGGATAACTAGTTAAGTATGACTAAACCTCAAACATCAAAGACTGCTCTGCTTCCTGACTCCAGCTGCTGTGTGTACGGTACGGTTTATGTGTAACGGAGAAGTTCTGTGTAAACAGAAGCAGAGCTGATATTGATATAACATAACAACTATGAAACCATGTCTGTTGCTCATATTATGCCCACAAATCAGCTCCAGTTTTACACAGAAGAAAGTTGTCCACCCTGGGACATCTTGTGATATCTCGCATATCATCACTTAACCTTTAGAGAAAAATACCAGGGTGGAAACATGTTTTTCATTTTAACACTGACGGTAAATTATTATCATAATAGTGTTTTGAAAATGTTTAAAACACTGATGAATGATTCATTAATGAAGCAGTCATATTCAGAAATCCCAGGGGGAAATTCGGTTGAGCAGGAGCAACTGGCAACAGGCAGCTTGCATGGTCGGCCCATAGGCACTTACGATTTACATTTACAGTTTACAAATACATGTATAGCATGATTTTAAACCAACACAAGGCAAACCATGACCAGGCCCTCCTCTGTCCTTTGATGCACCATCATTACCATCATCATCATCATCATGATATGATTATACCACTAGAAGACTGATATAACATCTGTACTGTCAACTCCTTTACCTGACCCTTTTCTGCAATATAGTTACCATTCTGAGTTCAAAGTTGGCCTTTTAAGAATACATAGGCTATCTGTTTTGTTTTTGTCAACTGCAGCCAAATATTCCAAATATTTAATGAAAGCTTTGACATTGCTGCGGTACACACCTCCATTATATGAGTGCATACAACTTTGCAAATGAAACTTCATCTGCTGCACAGTGAACACACAGTCACAGTTTTGTTGCCCTCGTGTATTCTTTGCTTTTCTCTGGTTAACATCAGAATAACCTAAACTGGACTAAAAGTCAGACAAAAACAACGATATGAAGACATCACCTTGGACACAAAAGTCTTTTAAAAGAATGAAGAAATGTCAAAATAAAAACATATTTGTATCACACAGTTACTGCTTCTCTGTGCACCTTCAAGTGCTTCCATCTCAGAGAACTGCAGGCTGCAAGCTTTCTAAACCTCACAGAGGTCTGGAGTTTGTTTGCTAAAGCAGATATGATAGCTCAGCTCTTTGAGGTTATTCCAGGAAAAGCTAGTCACATGAAAATGTTTCTTTCTTTCTTTTTTTCTTTCACAAGATCACATTGTTGTTGTATTAAAAAAAAATAAGCTTTGACAAATTGGAAGAACTACAAAAAGAAGGAGGAGCAGTTGGAGTCTGAGCAAGTTAAACTCTCACAGAATGACACTGACATCCCTGTTACTCATTAAATATATACAAGACATGTCCTGCAGTGAAGGCATCATTAAACAATGGTGTAGTCATTCCTGCAGATTTAGTAAAAGAGCAAAGCTAAAGATGCTTTTACTCATAAACCTAATACATCTTTGCTCTAGTTATTGAGAACAGGCTGTTTGAATATGAGCTGCGGGATAACATCTTGACATGTTTTACTGCTGCATACAGTCAGAAGCTCTCAGATTAAATAGCAGTGTGAACATCGGTGTCAGGATATCAGACGGTAGTGCATAAAGCATTCCATACACTGGTAAACCCCGCGGGGTCGGGTCAGCCTCTCAGGAGCTTACAGGCAACCTGAATCCGTGGAGATTGACGGCCGAGGAGGAGGAGGGGAGGGATGGAGATCAGCAGCACGAGAAAGCCTCTGAGGATCATCCGCAAACCTTTCACCTCCACTAAACAACACACCGAGGTTTATATCACAGGGGAAAATGTGTAGCAGCATTTAAGGTTGAAAAACAATCAAATGAGAGCACAGACGAGTGGTCTGCAGATGAGTTTCAGCTCGAAAGGCCTGCTGCATTTTCTACAATCGAGCTTGATGAAAGGGGACCTTTGGGAAAATGAGTATGTTTCTCACACTATATGCAATTGAAGCCTTAAGAAAGTTGTAATTACTGTATTAGAAAACCACAACAAACCCAGAGAAAGAACTAAAAGTAGAACTTCTATTCATGTGTATAAACGGACCCTGTAATGTGAGTAATCCTTTCCAGATGTGTGAATGTAGGAGGAGCAGAGCTTAAATGTCAACTCATCTGTACTATAGGAGATTCTACATAAAGCATGTGTGTGTGTGTGTGTGTGTGTGTGTGTGTGTGTGTGTGTGTGCGTGTGTGTGTGTGAGTGAGTGAGTGAGTGAGTGTTTGTGTGACTTAGTAGTAGCAGCGTGTGTGAGTGTGAAGGTCACTGCACGAGCATGTTTCTGCAGCAGTGAGAAACAAAGTAAGATAGACTGAGAGACAGAATCCAATGGCAGCTATTAACTCTGTCACCAAGTATTCTTGTTGTTTCTGGGTCACCTAATTCAAAGCTATATATTCTTGCAGGATACGGTAGCATTGAAGTTGACCAAACCTTCATGGATTACTAGGAATTTCTTGCAAAAATAAAGACAATAAAAATCAGCTTTTCACAGTAAACAATACCTACAAAACCACTAGGTTAACAAAATAAAGAGCCTTTTGACATGCTAATGTTAGCATGTAGCTCAAAGAATAAAGAAACTTTTTTTTTTTACATAGCCTACTTGATCCCTGAGGGAAATTCTGGTTTCCACTCTTATACTGTTATTGAAAGAGAAGCTTCTCACACACGCATAGGCCTTGCACAAACATGCACAAACAGGACCTGTTTACATGCATTAATGGGATCCGGCTGCTACACACTACACAGGGAGAACGCCACAGCTGTTGGGGAATTTGGGATGCTCAAGGGCACCTCAACAGTAATAGAGAAGTGTCCTGGCACCCCACCAGCTACCAAACCAACTTTAATATTTGGTGCAAACCGGGACTCACGACGACTTGGGTTCACAACCCGAGCCTCCACAGACTGAGCTACTGTCGCCCAGAAATGTTAAATCGTGAATGTTTTTCTGGAACCATTTTTCAGTTAATATTCATGATGTAGCTGCTGTAAGACACAACTTGTTTTCTTCCACACATGCTAATTATTAAAGTCACATGAAAACCCCTGAAGGTAAACTAAAAGGTTAGTTGTCTCTAAAATGTTAAATACAGAATAAACATTTATTTTATGAAGTCATCTTGGTTACCCTAAATAAGTCCCAAGTCATTCATACAAAAAATGAATTAATAAAACGGTAGGCCTACACACTAGAAATGGAAGCGTTTTGTAGAAAAAAAACTGAAATGCAGACACGATATGGTGCATTCAGACTTTTTGAAAGTTCATTTGAATCAGGCTACTCAAATTCTATTCTAAGTTAATTACACACGCTTCTATTTATTGACAGAAATATCAAATAACAACTGTCCGCATTTACCAATCAATCGTGGTTAATTAAGTGCATTCATGCATTCATTTTTATGAATGTTTTGATAAGCCTTCAGTGTCTCCCTGTAGTCACAGTGATGGAAAAGAAAAGACACCTCTGTGCCTTTAAATGTCTCACTTCACTTAAAAAAACTCACAGAGAGCTAAACTGACGAGTCAAAAGTAATATCCACCTTATGACATCAAACATTTCACTTTTTTACTGCTCCTTTTTCCATGGTTAAGTTAATGTCGTAACCTTCCATCTACAAGAAGGTTACTTTAAAATAAAAGAATGAATTCAAACAGCAAGTTAAGAACTCTAAGAAATGCGATTAAAAATGTGATACATTGCAATTAACAATTGAAATTTAGCAATTAATCAGGATAAAAAAATGTTAATTGCTTAACAGCCCTATATAAAATGTGATATACAAATATGATACAAAATATATAAGCTAATTCATTAGTATTTCATTTTTATTTTTTTTTAATTGTACTATCTGTACACAAAAATAGTCTTTAGATATTTTCAGGCTGCTGGCTTCCATCATTTACACTTCACAGTGACGTTATCAGTGCCCAGCTATACAACACAGTTTGAACTGAAACACATCTGTAAACAGCTCGAACCATGTGTGCAGACATCAGTGTCGTATAATAAATACAGTTACATTTTACAACAACATGCATACTTAGTTCAGTTTAGGCTGCTGCACAGGGAAAAAAGAGACTGGGCTGAAAAAAGGCGAAGCCATGTTTTTGTCATTTGGAATTAGAGTCAGTGAAGATCGTCTGTACGTTCACTAACATGCTGTCTGCTGGATGTGCTCCCTGAGCCTCATGTCTATGTTTTGGGCTATGTTAGAGGTGGAACATGATGCATGTGAACACCACATGAGACAAATGCGTTCTATTTTATAAACCCTGTGAGTTCTCCATGCTTGTTACTGATAATGTAGCTGATGTGTTGTGGAGGAGTTCTGTATCCTCTTTCATGAACTTACTGTATCCAGGCATGCAGTCAGTCTGCTTTATCTACGGAAACATTCTGTTCCAGATAAGTTTGTTTCTAAAAATCTAAAAAAAAATCTACTCTACACACTGTAGAAGCGCTGATAAGAACTACACAGAGGAGGTATACAAGATGACATATTTAGTACTCTGTACCACAGGAATATGCTTTTTGATGCTATCCCATACACAGTGTATTAAAAAAAAAGACACACCAAGTCAAATGTAGAAAAACACTGCTAGCTGCTAAAGATGTCTACTAGAATTTTAGATTAAAAATACTGAAAGTTTTTTCTGTGTGTGCTCTGGTCTTCAGTCTAACCTCATTGTTACATCACCTGAGGCACAGAGTCTGAATTACACATCCATTTGTTCAGGCCTAAATAAATCAAGCCGCTTGTGTTTGGTGCCATTGCTCTTTTGCTGATATGCAGCCATTGTTAATGTATCGGATAAAATTTCATTTTATAAACCTTAAAAAATAAAATGAACAGCTGCATACACACCTACTAAAACCTTTATGTTGAGGACAAACACACCTGAGTTTCTTACACATTTCTTGTTGTCACATTTCTGCTTGTGTCACAGTTATTGAGAAAAAAAAAAGGTAAAAAAATATGTCAATAAAAAAAAACTGTGAAAAATATTTGAGATGCCTCACTAGAACTCAGAGCTCCAAAGAGTCAGAGTTTGTAGAAAAAAAAGGGGAGAAGTGGAGTGTGGAAGGAGAGGGAGGAGAGATAGCTCCAGGATTCGTGTCAGGAGCTGTTGACAAGCCTTTCGGGGATAAACTTCTACAGTCGGCTGCACTTAATCAAGACTGACAAATCTTCATACTTAAGAAAAATATAAGGGACGTGCTCATCACAGAGGAGATCTGTGTCTTCAAAGCCCTCACATCCTCTGCATGTGTGTAAGCCTTCTTAACCGCGCACATATAAAAGAAGTTTCAGTGACACAACTCAGTGCAATCTTTGCAAAACGGAGGCAGGTTTAAGATGCACAAAATACAAGGTCTTCAAAGCCCTCAAAATATTAAAATTCAGTTTGCATATTTGCAAAATATTTCCTTGGTGTATCTAACTACTTAACAAAAAACAAAAACAAAAATATATATATATATAATTTCTTATTCCAACTAAAAATTATGATGCAAATGAAGCCATATAACGATGCATGTCGGGTTGTGAAATAACTTACTAAAACAGCTGTGGACTGATGTAGTAAGCTGTTGCATTGCCCCATCTGTGTGTTATCTCTGTCCTCCATATGGCACTACGTGACTCTGTGCATGACTTCATGTTTGGATTTACATCACAGGCCAACACGTGGAGCACTAAGTTCACAAGACCACTCATTGATCAGAGTGTTTACAGTCCATCATAACATCTGGCAACATGACAAATGAAAATGCTGAAAATCTAGTAGGCCTACTTCTCTTCTGTTGCATAAAGTAGAACAAACACCATTTCTGCCATGGTGTTTTTTTTTCTTTGAGTGGAAAAGCTAGAAATATATATTTTGCTGTAGTTGGAAATGTTGCAGTCTTGATTAAAGCAAAAACCAAGGGTTAATGGAAAGAGACTTTATGAATAAAAGATGATGTACATGAAGCATGTGTCTAATACTCAAACTTCACTGAAGAGATGAAAACGTCAGATCTTTGTAGAGTGATGAGAACGCTGTGATGTTCCCCAAATGAAAACATGAAAATAAGCCTGGTTTCAGTCTCTTCATCTGCAAAGGTTTAAAAGCCCTTATCTGAATACCATCTCAAACTGTTTATCGTGCTAGACTTCCTGCACTACTAGTGCATCTTTTAGAACAATTGCACAAAATGTCAGTGCATGTATTTATTTGTATGAGGCAATATCTGATAGACGCTATTAGGGCTGGGAATCTTTGGTTGTCTCACGATTCGATTTGATTTCGATTATTGGGTTAGCGATTCGATTCAGAATCTATTTTGGATTCAAAATGATTCTGGATTCATAGATCCATGGACTATTTTTGTCTATTTTTGATTTAGTATATACTTCAGGATCTACTCCAGTCATATGTGAGACTGGCTGAATTTCTTGCTGCTCAATTTGTCATTCTACTGAGTTAAAGAGCTAGCCTTAGCACTTAGCTGGGAGTGACTGATTTTTGGAAGTAATGAATCTATTTCAAGTCTCAGAATATAAGAATGTCGATATTTACATAAATCCTTTTTTTTTCCCACCCCTATAAGTTATATACAGCACATCATTACAGACTAACAGTATGTCAGCATCAGTTTAGACTCACTGTAGGAGTCTGCAATAAATCCCTACTTTACTACTTTAGTGTTGAGGCTTGCATTCAAAATGTTGGACCCTCCACAGGCGCACTCAAACAGAAAGGGGTATGATAGGAGAGGGTTTGAGGAAAGTAAAGTGGTAAAGTAAGGGGTGAACCAAAACTACTGAGCCCACCTCTCAGGAATGCCCTTCATCCTGCAGTCTGCTCTGATTCCCTCTGGCTGGGTTCAAGTAAAGGAGAGATATAAGGTAACAGAGGCTTATTTGTTCCCGAGATCAGATAGACACGCAGCCAAAACTACTCATGATCACACCACCACAGACCCCCGGCCCCTTTAGGTGCTCACCTGAAATGTAAAAAATGTGATGTCAGGAAGAATGTTGTAAAACAGTCTCTCAAACTCTGTTTTGATGGAACATATTACTTCATTATTATTTTTTTACATGTTGTTTCATTTAGCAAGTCTCAGATGCTCGTTGATTGTCTTTCATTTAAACTAACAAAAACTATTCTTATAACATTATTTAATGTAATGCACCTTTGCAACTTTATTACACAATACTGTTGTCAGTGCTAAGCCAATTGCAATTCAGTCAGGAGACAAAACCACAATACAGAGACCTTTGATGTATCCAACTGATAGAATCAGATAAGAGCTTCACTACAGGTCAAAGTACGAGTATGTCCGCCTCTGTGTACTTTAACCTCAGAATTATTGACTTTGCAAACAACATATGAGGACTATTATTATCTTTAAATAGACCACAACCCACTGGAGGAAATAATAGAAAATGCTGAAGTCGCTTTGAGTGTATTTGCATTTAATGTGTACTTTGTGAGCAGGTGTTTATGTTACAGTTTGAATATGATAGAGGTTCTGTGAGGTTAATGGGAGTAAGTAAGTGTGCGTGTGTGGGTGGGGGTGGGGGGTTATTATGTCAACCTGTTGTGATTGAGACACAACAGAAATTGAATGTATACCTTTTGATAGTTGATTTAGCCCGCTCTTCAACACGGTCCAATACAGGAGATTGACCACAAAAAAAGTTGGAAGGAAATTGCTTCTCTCAGTCATAACTTTATCGAAACTGGAAACACACATATGATGCATTTATATGTAGATTCAGTGTAATTGACTTAAATGTCAAAGTCAGTGTCTATTAGGAGCAAATGTCAATAAATCTGCATAGACAAAAAGATTCTCCAAAATATAAATGTCATGTTTTCAAGTAATCTTCTGCATCAAAGCGTCATCAGTTTTCTTTTTATCAACAGGAAAAAAAAATTACATTAGCTCATAAAAATGTTATTGGACCATAAATATAACCAAATACAGGCTAAAAAGATATGCTTTTTACATATTGAATCTATGGCCACACAAAATCATGGGAGTTGGGCGTACTGGGCTAATTATCTGGAAGACTGGACCCAATGCCTCCCATAGCGCCAAGCTCCTGTAATTAAAAGAAAAATACAAACACGTAGTAATCCAGCAGATTCAGGTATCATTCACAACCTGTTCTCCAAAACCACAACAAGACTAAAACCATATTAAAAAAGTAACTTAATATGAGGATTTTTTTCAATAAAATTTCAGCATAAATAAAAAACCTAAATGATGCTGTAAAAAAAACAAACAGAAAAGAGGATATATGAACATCACCACTTTTTTCATTTGAGTCTTGTTCAGAGATCTGCAAATATTTCGAGAGTCACACACAGTAGTAGGACCAAAATATCTCTAATTCAAAAGCCGATTATGCTGTATGAGTGTCAAGAGAAGCGTCCTGCGTTCAGTGATGTATTCACTCTCTGTTCTTGAAAAAAAAAACAGATTAACTGACTCCGTTTTTAACAATCCCCTGAAAATAACACAGAGCGGGGAAAAAACACCTGAGACAAACTTCAAAAACCAGCAGGAATGCAGTATAAAAGTTAAGCTAACAGATATTACTAAGTACTGTAAATGTAACACTAACTTTACTTTCAGTCGGCCTTCATCTTATGTGCCAGAAATAGCTCTGGCTTGTAAGATATCATGATACATGTAAGTATTTAGTTCTCTTATCTTTTTTTTCCCCCCTTTCTCTCATAACTCATTTACTCTGCTTAATAAAACCACGAGTTTAATATTCTACCTTCTCCACAGGAATGCATATACTTCATTCAGGTGGTTTTCTTTCTGCATTCCTTAGTGGGAGAAACACACCTGTGGGGGGACAGCCTGTCTACCTGCACACACAAACACACAAGCACACACACTGATAGAGTTTCAAACCTAAAGTACTGAGGCGATCTGGCCTCCAGTAATCCGACCCACAACTCTTTTTGAAGAGTGAAGGGACCTGATCTGTCCCGACAGCCCATCATTTAGTCTGGCACAGCTCGGATACCCCATGTTCAGACAGACTGAGACACAATGGAGGTCTTGTGAGCTACTCAAGAAAATCCTTTCCCTTTAATTAGAGACTAAGTAAATCTGCTGACTTATGCAAGAAACTAATGACAAAGCTACAAAGATGGCTCAGGATCTCCTTTACGTTTACAGTCAGAGTGCTGCAACAGAGTTTCTATACAAGCTCAGAATAATTAGAAAACTGTTGATGGATATTAAAACTCTCCCCAGTGCAAGTCTGGCCCGATAATGTTTCGAACAAACGCACACACAGAGCAGCATTAGTGCTGAGCTCTGTTCCCAAGGGTCGAGACCTCGGCTGCAGAGGTCAGGCGTGCACACTTCAGATTCTAATGGACCTTCAGCGCAATAGTAAGGCAATGATGCTACACCGAAACTAAACCGCTGTTACGTAACACAGTTAATGATTTCCCCTGGGAGAAGGCAGTGCAAGGCTTGACAAATATCGTGTGATTGTGTGAGCAAGGGAGGGAATGTGTGGAACGAGACATTTGAGGTGAAACACAAAAGATTTGAGGTTTTTAGTAATGTCAGTGATTCACTCAGGCTTCTCAGAACATCCAGGTCAGCCCAGGATGAAGGAAAACAAACACTACACACATTGCACTGGAGACTCTGAGGAGGAAAAGATTTAAAGTTTGTACCATTGGCTGCATCGCTCGGCCTCTCAGACAGATGCAGACGCATCAGACCGTGGGCAATGGGTCAAGCTCATCTGACACGCAGCAAGCTCTTCCAGAAATAACTCCATCTGCCCATCAGTGAAGCCCGCTCTAACAAACAACACATCCCCCCATTTATGACAAACAGCATTACTTTAGAGAAAGAGGCAAAGCAGGAACTGTTAGTCAGTTAGGCAAAGTTGTTTAAAAGAAAGGGTTTGATAAGTCAAATATTTCAGACATGTTAAAAGAGCTTTTTCCAGTGTTTGCCCCAAAGTTGCTTTAAATGCACTGATCAAACAAAAAAAAACAAAATGTGGACCTTTTTCTGGTTTAAAGCATCATGAGACTATAATAAATAACACAATGGTGTAATGATTGTCACCGCAAAATGTCAGCAATGAGTGTTTCTTTTTACCAATAATTTAATCTATTTTTGTGTTCTGGAACTGATTGGCCAATTCAGCTGCTAGGTTCTATAATCGGTTTGGGGACGGGAAAAATTGTTACAAACATTGAAATTTTCCTTTCCTTTAGACAAAATATTTTTTCTCAACATCATTTATAATTTTGTTGCTGACTTTTTTATGTTTGGGTGCAATTTTGGTCTTTAAAAACACCTGAAGGTGCATTTTTGGCTCTAAGGCAACTTTTTATCACTTTGATCGAACAGTTTTATTAAGAAAGCACAAAGAGTTAAAGGTTTCATTCATTATGATTTTTTTTTTACTTCTAAGAAGGCATAGGACTGGGAAATTTCAAGGTGGGTAAAAAAAAAATGAGATGGAATCATTCTTCAAGCAGAGAAAACAAGAAGCCCCATGAGGTGACAGCAGCCTCCAGCACGCCTCTCAAAAGTTTGGAAACATGTTCCATTTCTGATGGCAGAGTAGTAAACGGGCAGCAGCTGACAGGGTGTGCTGTTAGTGTTGGAGTGCAGATGAAGATTTAGAGCTGCAGTAAGGGGTCTAATGTGTGACCCCGCAGGTCTGACCCACAGTGTCTGTGGAGGGAAGGAAGGCTGTCAGGCCAGCTTCATGTCAAAGGAAAAACTCTTGGCTGCTGCGGAGAAGATGAGCAGCAGCACATAAACTGCCTTACTCCACACATTCATCACTGTATTGTTATGAGCTTGTTATATTGCGCCATATTGAGATGATTAAGTTACAACTTCCACTGGGATATCGCACCTCCACATGCACAAATTGTAGCCTGAGTGTCTCAGTTCATTTTTCTCTTACCTTGACGCACAGTTTTCAACCTGACAGGACCTTGGCAGCACTTAATCACAGCTAAAATGTCATACAGAGGTAATCCAGACACAGCCAGACCCTCCACCTCCAGCACTAGCTCCCCCTTGCTGAGTTTACCGTCCTGGTACAGCGCAGCATCCTCCCTAACTTGACCAATGTAAGCGAACTCTCCATTCTCAGCCCCGCCGAGCAGCTCCACGTTCAGCTCTCCACAGGCGTCCGGGTTCAGCGCGCAGTCGTTCACTTTATTGATCCAGTGGTTCTTCTTCTGCAGGACTTTTGACATGGTGACTCAGGTCCGAAGGAAACCCTTGTTATAACCGCGAAAAGGTGTACAAATCACCGGAGAGTCGCAACAGACGGAAAAGTTCAGGATGTTTGGGTGTCACTCCAAGTTGGAACATTTTCCCTCTTCTCCTGAGCCGAGGCATGCTGCTCCCAGTGCAAATAAATATCCAAATAGATTAAAATCCGTACTGTTGTCGCTTCTGTTGTTGTTTCCGCATCTCTGATTCCTCGCTGTTGGATCTAATCCGCTCCCTGATTGCCCGTTTTACACTAAAACCCTCTCCGCGTTAATCTTCGACTTCTGCCTCCTGTTATGACGATCATTTCCTATTTTCTCAACTTTCGAAAAAGAGGAAAACAGTTACCCATTCAGCTGTTCATACATCCGGCGGCTCCTTTAAGCAGGTAGCGCGACAAGTTCATTCTGTTTGCTCCTGCGCTCTGGATGGAGGAGGGAGAGTGGGGAGAGTGGAGCGCATGCGTCCAGCAGTTGTTCCACGAGGGAAAATCCCACTCGACCCTACACCTATCGGAACCTAAAGCTCCGCCCAGCCCTCCGGCCCACACGCGTTTTCAGACGGACTAAAGCGACCTGTGCGTCTAATCCATAGTCTGTTGTCTCATCCCGCTATAGAAGCTCCAGCAATCAATCGATTGATAAACGCTCCATATGGATCGATGGCAAGATGATGTTTCAAACCAGCACATAACAAAGGGGCCCACAAACTAAACTGAGTAAAGTTTATAGCCTTAGTTGTCAGCTTTAAAAAAAAAAAAAAAGAAGGTGATATCAGTAGGCCTATCCTATAGTTCAGATCAAATGTTGTGTTATTCCCTTCAGATGCTCATGAGCAACTGCAGTTTATTAGGCTACTTGGGTTTGTTGTTTAGTCCTTTTGACAGCTTCACACATTATTTCCTGGTAATTATTGTTATTATTGAAGTAGTCTTAATGACATCATTTCACATCAGCTGTGAAATAAAGCCGAATGTGTTTATTTTTTAATGCATAAGGGAAGATTTGTCAGTATCTGACAGGGACAAAAGTAAATCTGTGTGCTGTCTGCAGCCTGGACAGAGCGTGGGGGGGATCAGGTGAGAAACACATGCTGGGAACAGAGGGAATAACAACCTCTCTGTGTTTTCTGCCTGTTCAGATAAAGTACAGAGGTTGGCACTCTCCCACAGGCTACGAGGGCAGTGTCCTGGATAGCAGAGCATGAAAGGCAGCTTTCCATCTCACTTCATCTCAATGTTGAGTGCTTGTTGTGTTTGCAGTGACTGAACTGTGTCACTTTTACCTCTGCTGCTTGTCTTAAAGAAAGGCTTTGTCGTAAGATGATATAATATGTCTGGCATTCTTTGTTTTATGGCTTGTGTATTTACTCGATTCCTGTTGACTTTTGTTAAACCAACATGAAACTCAATCAAGTAAAAAAGTCACGTGGCATTCTCAGTGGGGAAAGTTACAGCTGCCTGGTGAGTCGTTTCTAACATTATCACATGAAACTAGACATTAAATTACAAAAGCTTTGTCGTTGAGTCCAGATGTGACTGGGGTTACAGTGTTGCATGGTTTACTGATTTAAATTTTGAGATAAAATGAAATTCCGACTATGATGTCTCAGAGTTTATTTGAGGAAAGTAGTTTTTTTTTTTTTCTGAACTTTTGTCTGGCTTTTTCACAATAAAAAATATTGTTACACTTAAAGGAAGAATGTGCTGCCTTTTACACATAAATACAGCAAAGTCAAGTCTATGTAAATGTCTCTCCCAGCCATGACTTTTACAATGAGTTAGAAGCATGAGTCACGCACCTGTACTATTGTTGGCCGCCTTTAAAATCATGTTGACATGGACAGGACAGCCTACCATATAAAGCTGTTTTAGTCAAGGACTAGAGAAAAGAAGAGTAACATACTCTTATGTGGATGTCACATAAGCCACGATCATTCTGTGTCAATTTATGTGCAATAAATGAAGCTATGAGTTAACCAAAAAACAAACTAGTCTATATCAACTGTTCTGTTAGAAGTCCTTCACACCTACTCTGTGCTCAGTGTTGAGTAAATGTAAGGAGTTAGACTTCTGCTCATGTTCAAGTTGAGCACAGATATGTGATTCATTACTTACGTATGTTCACCAAAAGAATCATATCAGAGATAAATGTTTAAGTTTACCAAACCTGGCCATGTTTCTGGAAAATATGCTTTTTTATTGCAAAAATAAAGTACATTTATTTTAAAGTTTTTACAAAACATTTTATCCCAAGCACTTTAGCCCTTAAACACGTTCATACACCAGTAAAAATTCCTATATATCTGCAATTATTTGATTTAATTTAATCTTAATTTTAACTTAATTTTTTTTACAAATTAGGGTGAGATGTGATCGTTTTTTGTCATTATGTTAGTGTAATACTGTTTATTTTCTAAATATAAGCCAAGGTGGGGGACATGAGAAAAACACAACATCTGTGTCTTGAATTTAGATGCATTTCAGCTAAACTGTCCTGTTATTTTTGAACTTATTAATCTTTATGTTTCAATGTTTATCATACTAGCTATCTTTATGTATTCTTTAACTTGTTCTATATGTTAAATAACTTTGGTTGTGTATTCTTCAATGCTAATATCTAACAGCAAACAAACAGAAACTTCAGGCTCCACTCCCTGTTGACTTTATTGACTTTAAACAAGATTTAGCAATTTGAACAAACTGTTTTCTTTTTACAAGAATAGAAAATAAACAGTCATACATTACGTGTCACCCTCACCACAAATAAGAAAGGCCTGACTTTGAATGGTACACAAAGGTGAGCCTGAAGCAACAACATGGAGAAATAATGAATGCAAATCCAGTAGAGTTATGTAACAGAGTGTGTTTAGTTTTATGAGTGGCATGAGATTGGCCGTCCACACTTCAGGAATGTCATGAGGCCACAATCATTGCCTGGTAGTTAAATATTAACCACGAAGTCCTGCATAGTATCGATCTGTCATGCCAGTCAGAGAAAAAGAGAAATGCATAAAGGTATTCTCTCAATTACAGTTATTTATTTATCAGATTTCTGTGTAATTTAGTAATCTATGGATAAGGGTATACAAGTGAAACAAAACCGATGGCAGAGAAGGTGAAACTTTGTTTTGTTAAGCCTGCGATAACATTTTTGACAGTTGGTAGTAGTTTTTAGTTTAGACATTCAGTATTTATATACTGTAACAAGATATTTCCTCATTGGTGTTGTTTGTCTGGCCACTTGATGTCTGTTAGACTTGTTAGACGTCACTCTTCTTTTATCTCTGTTTTTGGTCTCCACAACCTTTTATTGAAAGAAGTGGTTCTTAGAAGAAGAAAGGACATCATATATGCTATAGGCTATATGAACAAACACCTGAGCAGTTTGGGTTTCAGTGACTTGTTCAAGGGCACATTGACATTGGCAGGGCCAGGGAAGTGAAGTTGCACATCTCCAGCAACCAGTCGCCTTTTCCATTCTTTGGTCTGTATCAGGACTTGAACAGGCAACCCTCAAGACTGAGCTACTGCCGCCCTCTTTAGTTACTAAGTGCTACACTTTATTCAACTGGTAGCTAACTCTTAATGCCTAATGTTTGGTGCAAAATAGGTTACATTTCATTTTTTGGGGAGAATTTCCACTGAAAAAAAGCTGTGTTTCGCAGCATAATATGACAAATACTATAATATCCAAGTCAACAAAGTCACCATTTAGTCAACATTTAGCTGAAACAAGCTATAGCGCTAAGTAAAGTCAAGAGGAGTAGGGGAATCAAATCATTTTTCATTTTGAAAGGATTCAGAGTATTGCTTTTTTTAGTCATGCAAATTAAAGTCTAGTTGGCTGGCAGTGTGTGTAGCTTTTAGACAGACTGATGCCTTTAGTTACCTTCATGTGCATGTGAGAGAGATTAGGGTAACACAATTGCACAGCTGTTAAGTGGACTTCAAAAAGAGTTATTTCTGTTCCACATGAGGAAAAAAAACTACCCACCATTCCGACTTTCTACTGCACACACTGTGTTCTTTTACTGCCTCTATTTCTAAGTCTTAAAGTAAACATACTGACACAAAGATGAAATCAGCAGCTATTTGTACTTCAGAGAAAATCATCTGAGAGACCCATTGTTTGTGTTGTGTGAAATCATGAGAAACCAACTTTTTTTTTTTTTACACCTGTGAAGGATCAGATGGTTGCAAGGTTTGTTAAATAATGCAGGAGTTAGCAGCAGAATCTTCATAATCCAGATGTCTCACAGGATAAAGAGTTCAAATATCCTCTTTCACAGAAACCTATAATGAATGCTGCGAGTGGTTAGATTTTTAATGAGCATTGTTTTCACTTTAGGTGTGTATTTTGTTCATATACTAACATTTGCTCTGGTAAATTGAACATTTGTAAATATTGCATGATAGAATACAGCGGCCAACAAGGGCAAACATGCTGCAAGTTATCCATTTGGAGAATTGAGCTGCAAATTCAGAAAAGAGTATAATAATCCAAAAGCATAAAACAACAGACCTGGTGAGATTCCTTTTCTTTTTAAGTTATTTTATTTATTTATTTAAGATCCGAGCTGTACATGACGCGTGACATAATTGCTAGGCCATCTGCGTCCCCAGCTTCCTTTTTGATGACTGAATTTGCTTCTTTTTTTTCTGAGGCAACTTTTTTCCGGCTTCATGGGTTTTTGCCTTTGCATGTGCTTGCAGTGCATTTGCTTGAATGTATTACATTTCATTTAGGCATCATTTCTGAATTTGCAGCTTGTAGTGAACTTCTTTTGGTTTGTTGCAGTTTGTTTGCACAACGTGAAAAAAAAAAACATATTCTCAAAACAAAGTGCTCCTTATGATAATCACCTTTTGTCATGTTTAAAAATTATGCCTGTTCTGAGAAGACCAGAGACAACGGGGGTTTGAAGAAAAGATAACGATAAGCACTGAAGACATATATGGAAACATGGACAGACTCAAAGACAGCTTCAGAACAACAACAGAATGAAAGAAACGGTTAAATCGCAGCAGATTCCTGCTCATGACAATGATTTTCACCACTCCTGAAAAACTAGGGCATCAGTGAGGCTGTAGCTCATAGAAAGTGAGAGAGGAGGGATGAGGAAGACACATGATGACAGAGCGACATGAGTTGTCATGCAGTGGATGTTGTACTCTGGCCATCCTACCCCCCTCCCTTACATAAGACCCATGCTTGGCTGCGGGCGTAGAAAACAAAGCCTGTCCCCATGCATTGAGCCTTCCCCTTCACTGAGTCTTAACCATGCAGCACACAACAGGCGCAGACAGTGAGCAATATTGAATTATTCAGGCGCAGAGAACATTGCAGCTTTGAAGAGAGCAGGGTTGTGTTGACTTTAGTCTGGAAATGAGAACAAAATAATTCAAAAAGCCAAAGACAGTCATTCATGCACAACCACTATGTTTCTCTAGGTGCTGTTTGTTGTGAAAATGTTCATTATGAGGTTGAGTATGCAAGTCTAGACACTGTTTGTGGACCTAAAAGAGTTTTATTGATTTGAAAAGGATAACACATCTTCCACTAAAGAAATAGTCCTTCAGACTCTACTGTCAGAACTGTTTCCATTCAATGGTAAACTCTAAGCTGTCTTACGCTGTTCTTATTCATATTTAAGCATTTCCACTTGAAGTCAAGTGGAAATGAAGTCAGACAAAATGAACATCATAGGGCGGATCACAGCAGCACCTGATTGAGGGTTTCTGCTTTGTGACTGTCAATCTGTTGACATTTAACATTTTACGATCTAACAATCTCAGAACCCATCAGCCAATGTCTGATGAGGATATTAGTGTCTTGGAGCAATGGCCAACTTTTCGTGGCTTCAGGTGTAGCCAGCGATTATCAATAGAGGACTTGCAATTAAGACTTCCGGACTTGGTCCGTGCTGGGACTTGAACCGGTGACCCTTCGATTCCCAACACAAGTCCCTACAGACTGAGCTTCTGCCGCCCCATTTTCATTCCCAATAGCAACTGGAGAAGTGACAATAGTTCTTTTTGAAAACATTTAAAATCAGATGCATGTATTTGTTTGTAGACTTTAACTAAATCGTTAGATAGAAGAATATGAGATAGTTTCTCATATATTTCCTTTGCTCTGTACAGACCCTACTGCTGCTCATGTTAGCCCACTGGTGAACAATACAACTCAGACTACAAACATAAACCAAAGCACAATGTATTATATTTAGTGTTCACTTCATGTGCCTCCTTCACGTACCTCCCAGTTTAGTCATTTTATCTTACCTAGCCAACAGCTTTTTGTGCCTTTAATCTTTAACCCCCTTCTCTCCTGTTTGAGTGTCTTTTCATTATTTTCAAACTGTAAAAAGAGTGAAGTCCAAATTAACAGACTTCTGTCTGCAGAATGATGTGATTACATGTAGTCTTCTAGAGTCTTTGATCAGAGCTGCATCAATAGGACTGGTTGGTTCATAGTAGTGGTCTGCTAAACAAACAGGTGTGAAGCTGCTGTAACTGACCAATCTGTATTGGATGCTGTAATATAATGCTTTAAAGAGGGCATATTATACCTATTTTACACCTTTTCAAACAGTCCCCTGTGGTCTAAATGAAACATCTGTGCAGTGCTTTGGTCAAAATATAACATGAATCAAGTACCACAGGAGGTTTGTAATCCTGTATATACCAGCTCTCTCAGAGCGTTCCGTTTTGGTGTGTGTGTCTCTTTATATGCAATGAGTCCCCCTTGAGTTTTCCTGGTAGACATCACTCCTTTGTAGCAAGACTAAAAATGGCAGACCTGCGCAAAAGTTTTGTTCTAGGCTGGGGATGGAGTCCATGGGTGGAGATATCAGGGGAGGGTATTTGTTTTACCAGAATCCAGCTTGTGACATCACAAACTGAGAAAGTTTGAAACGGAGCACTTTTCACTTTCAGTGTTGTTAAGACTTATGCAGACTACAAACAAAGGACTGGATGGATTCATTTTATTCATAATATGTCCCTAATAATACATTTTACCGTTTCAAACAATCTTATTTATTTGTTACAGCTACCTCAAATAAACAAACCAAGTAAAGTTATATAATTGTTTTTTATATTCTTTTGTTTTCCATTAGTGAACAATTGTCATGGTTTATTCTTGTTTAATTAGTTTATTCCTTGTTTTGTTGCTTAGTAGTCATTTCCTGTCTTATTTGGGTTTTTTTTTATATATCCTATAGTGTTGTTTGTTTCCCCAGTGTGTATTTTTATTCTATGTTTTCCAAGTTTAGTTCGTTATGTTTTCCTGTTTTATTTTGTCATAACACCCTCCTTGTGTTCCTGTTTTCCGTGTGTTTATTTACTGTAATATACAGAAGTTAAGTGTTTGCTGATTTGTTCTTTGAATTTTTGCAAATAGATGTGCCTAAACATGCACAGGACACATGGAAAACACACTAAAGAGCATATAAAACCAGAAAAAGCATGATATGGGCCCTTTAAGCCACCGCTCTCACTGGGCTCTGTGCATCTTGCAGCTTGGTCATCCTTATTAAAACTCAAAATCGTACTTGATGATAAATGCACAATATTGCATGCATGCTTAAATAAAAGTGCAGGTCTAAATTATTATGATGACAGAGAGATGCTTCTTTTAAGAGCTGCAACACACTTTATTGTAGGGATCTTATGGTCTGACTACTTTTAAAAAAACCTGGATGTAAATAATTTTGATTAACTTATAGCACATCACAGAGGTTTAAATTAAAATGTAAAAACTCTGCTGGAGTTCAAAACATTCTTACCACCCGTCCTGTCTGACAGGAGTAGTCTCCAGCCGTGCAATGCATGTGTGAATAGCCAGGTCAGGAGAACATCCAGAGCACATATTTTCAGGAGTGCATATGTGAAAACGCCTAAAGACGCCACTGCAGCAGCACACTTTGTAGCCTGAACTGCTTACTTGCCAGTAATACAACTTTTACACAAATCAATCTGCAGAGCCCACTGCTTAGCCACATCCCTCTGCTGCTGCGCTCCCAGCGGTCACTGACATTCACAAGGGCCCTTCATCACCACTTGCGGTTTTAAGTAACATAAGAAATTACCCAATATAGGTTGTGTCGTGGACTTATCTTATTTTTTTTTTTAAAGCAATAAAAGTAACTTAATCAAAATAAACAAGTGGAGGATTTTTTTTAAAAGGTCAAAAATAACATAACTCTACTGAAAATGTGTGCTAACTGAACAGGATATGAACTAAACTTACAGCCCTGACAAAATGAGAACTGAGGGGGATATTTGAACCAGCTGACCAAACCAAAACTAACACACAGGGGAGGACTACACACAAGATAACTAAAAGTTAACACCAAGGCACCCAGATCCCCCCATGCTATCCAAGAACTTGGTATGGTCCTCTTCCAGAAAGCCAAGTTCCACCCTCAGCCTCATCCTTTGTTCAAAACAGGAAGGAGAGCACATCAGCCAGGTAACTCAAAAGAAAAGAGAAATTAATTCATAAAACTTTACTTAGTAAACGAACAATGACAAAATAAATCTGTTGTGTTTACTTAAATCAAGAGTTCTAATAGACAAATGCCAAACCAAACAAATAGCCTGTGTTATTCTTTTAATTCATAGTTTTCACGTGACGTCACACTCTTATGGCTGCCTACCTGGAGGGCAAGAAAGGCGCAATCTACCACTGTACACTACTGAGAAGTTACCGGTCTCAGTTTCCCATAGGCCTACATGTCTTTATCTGTTTTATTTTTAAATTATTCAAATGAAATACAGATATTTTTAATATGATACACTACCTGACGAGGAGACGAGCCCGACTTTTGCTTCTACAGAGTTTAATCGGAGAAAAAAAAACAGAAAGGAGGACGTTTTTGGATTAACGCAGTTAGACCCTCCTCACCTGTGAGGGGAAACATCGGACTTCTCCAACTAAATCTAAATATTCCTGCCGTTAACTCAAATTACTGCCCCAGAACACTCAAATCTACAGCTGATACCATCCTGATATTATCGCTAGTTAACGCTAGCTAATTTGCACTCACCGATGCCTGAATGATGAAGAATTTCTTGCCCTTCACCTCTCACACAGCAGCATTATGGACCCAGACCAATCAATAATACATAAATGCTGCCTGTATGTTTGTAGACTTTAATCCTACAGGTGTAAGGAGAGGGATTCTCATTTAAATATCAGCAATATCACTGAAGTGACGTTCTGGTGTTACGGTTAAAAGAGTGACCATGTTAACTGATGACATTCAGACAAACGTGACTGAAAGTGTCCTAACAAATGCCTATTCGTTCCGTTTTTGTATTATCATAATGTCAAAATTACTTATAAGATATGTTTTAATGAAATCTAAACAAATAGGCTTTCGTTAGGACACGTAACGTATGACAACCAGGCTCACTCGGCTGACAGTCACCAGTTAACATGCTAACTCTTTTAACCGTAACACCGGCACAGACCTTGCCGTTTCTAGCAAGTGTTGTGTGGCCTACAACCTTTTGTTGTGTGGCTGTGTCCATCACAGGTTGTGTTGGACTTTTAGTAACCTTGAATCAAACAGGTATTGATATTATTTGTTTTTTCTTAATATTGTTTAATATTTGGTATCATTTTAACTTTAAATAACCCCAGTCCTGAATCATTCACATAAACTTTAAAAATACCTTTTTGGCCAAAGAAAAGAAGGTATGTCCTCCTGTAGTATCAGTCCTCATTCTACATTTTGTAAACAGTTTTGAACTTGTGAGAACAAGAGAGCAATTTGAGCTTCAAAAGCACTGCAGAATGGAAACAACAATTCAACCTTTCACTTACCAAGTTTGCAGGGAAATATGAGTTGAACCTCATGAAACTTTTACACAGAAATTCAACCCAGTCTTCAGGATATAATGGAATATTAATGAGTAGAATGGCCAATAAAATGAACTCTATTCACTTTTTGCTATTTTAATCTCTCTCTCTATGAAATCTCATGGGGTGTAAATGACAAATACGGAACACATTTGCCTCTGAGCCATCCTCAATCCACATGATGAGGACTGACAGTTTAATCACTGAAGGCAGAGCTGTAATGTATCTGGGACAGGTATGTATATATTCCAGGTTATTTTTAGAAAGCACCGAAAAGTGGAAAAATAATTAACTGGAATTGTTGATCTGTCAGATAAAGACACAACAGACAGGCAGGCTTTTTAAAACATTTAGGCTACTTACACTACGAGGAGTAGCAACATCTGAGATCGATAGCTGAGATCTTTCACTACAAGCATCAAAAAGATGTTTCATGAATTCTGAGATGCTGCCACAACTCTTTCAAACTATTACCTTGAATCCACACACTCCAGTCATCCTCCAACAATGTAATGAGACAAAATCACAAGAATTTGCAACATAATTTGATTAATTTACGATCAAAAGATGGAGAAATAAGACGAGATATTTGACTCCATGCTAATTTTTTGGCTTTTCATGGTGAGGAGATATCATGGGGTTTTATTTGCCTTTTGTACTTTTATTTGATGTTTTGAAAAACAAGTATTTATCATTTCCTTGTAACTTATCTGCAAGCAGTGAGCATCGTACACAGGAACCTGTTTTCTGTGGTTATGAAGTCCAGGGGTGCAGGATTTTACATCATACAGTATTCCCTGAAAACAAAAAATATATATTTCAGAATTAAGCAAATATTTGGGGCTATGGCCTAGCGGTAATGTTGCACACCCCATGTCTGGAGACTATAGTCCTTGTAGTAGAGGCTGTTGGTTTGAATCCAGCCTTGCATGTAATGGCCCATTCTTTCCTCCAATAAAGGCAAAGATTGAATCACCCATGGTCAGAACTTTGGGAATCAGTGTATCAGAGTAACTTTCTAATAAAGGTTGTCTTTTATCAGGCTGTCCTCATCCCTTGTCCCTTGTCATATAGTGATGAGGACATTAAAAATGTCTGCGGTCAACATTTTTACATGAAAATATTAAATAGGTCCGTGGTCAACATAACATACTGTTGATACTGTTTAGTAAAACCATCCTGACTTTGAAAAAAGGTTTAATATCACTTCACATGGCTGTTAGCAGCTGACAAGATGCTATAAAATGTAATTATAGTGCCCCCTCCTGGCAGATACCTTTCTCTATAATGTGGTTCAACCACTGTTCAAATGTTTAACTTTTAAACATTTTTAACAATGAGGTTAAAAAAATCCATTATCAGTTCCTGTCAGTGGATTTAGATTTAGGCTTTTTTGTCCCAAATGGGTCATTCTTTTTTACAGCACTTTACAGGTCCGACAGCAATCATCATAGTCCTATAGTGACAGCTCGGATAAAATTATTATTAAAAATAATTGTAAAACATTTAGAAAATGAAATGGCAACAAAACATTTTGCTTCTTTGTACATAAGTTCTCACTTAGTAGTTTAGTAATAGTCATTTGATAAAGTAGAAAGAAAAGAAAACAATGAAAAACTTTAAGCTGCATATTTAGTCTCATTGCGGGTAAGTGTCTCATTTAGCCTCTATTGTGGGCTGTTTCTATGAGCCAGGGAATCGCTTTAGACTTGCATGCAGCCTGAACTGCCTTGTTTTTGGTATTAGCCAGACTCTAAAGTACAAAACATTTGTCTTCACAGAGCTTTGTGCTCTGGCTCTGCTCACTCATTTATTGAATCATTTTGGCTACATAGCTTCCACTGCTGGGTGTCTTTTTATATCAGCTGGCTGCAGCTCCCGTCTCTCTCTCGTGATGCTGTGCACAGAGCCGTGAAGACATAACACACAGTAACACACATGTTCTCATATTGGCCTTGCATAACACATACATACATAAATGTGTAAGTTGAAGGCAGTGATTTCTTATTTTTAGAAAAGTATCACATTTAAAAAAAAAAAAAAAAAAATTCATTGTAAAGAGTACCTGCTTCCTAATAGAGCTCTCTGGGAAAGGAAGTACATCTTCACAGGACGCTATTCAGGTATTCATGTTATCTCTCCTAGATAAATCAGAGATTACAGACAGATACTCACAAAGAGGTTTAATGTAACCAGAACCTGCAACCTGCAATGTGTCAACAGGAACAAATTCACTGGTGAAATGTATTTACAGCACACTGTTTTTAAAGTAATTCCATTCATATTTTGAGAGGACACAGGACATACAGCTTAAAATCTGTTTATAGGCTTGGCTGAATGTGAATTTGTTTCAGTTATGGAGACCACAACAGTATTTCTTTTTTTTCTTTTTTTTAAAACATCTTTTTTTTAAAGTCATTTAACGTTTCTTTTTTTCTTTTTACTTCAAATTTTTTCTGGAATTTTTGGCTAAGTTGGGGTTTCTTATTATTACATTGGTATTTGTCATTTTTAGTTTACTTATCTAATATTTAGGATATCATTGTTTTCATTTTGAAACTTTTGAAAAGATGTGATGCCACATAATGTCTCCAATATAGTCTAGCCGTGTGCATCTGATGTTGTGCATTTGAAAATGTATAGGCCTTTTTCATAGAGGACATGTTGCTTAATGTCACAGTGTCAAGATGTCAAATGTAAATGACCAAATTAATGATGGCCGATCTCCCTGTAGATGTTCCATTTCAGGGGTACTGTTATTGTGCATCGTGGCTCACTGTTTGGCAAACTAAGTCACTTGAATGGAAGCGAGCAGTTAAATAAGTAACAGTTTTTAATTTAGAAAAAGTTATTAAATCAGTAACACCAATGTTTTTTATACACTATGATAAATCAATGCTGTTAAAAAAGCCTATTTATTATTTTATATATTTATTTTTAGTTTGCCTATGACTTTGTGCAAGTGTGTAATTCCTGAATACATGCTGACTCCCGCAGGTGAAACTCAGGTTTCATTCAGGTTTCACTCAGTTCTGTCTGATGTGAATATTTAATCAAACGCTGCCCTCTGCTGGCTAAGAGGTTTACAGCATATTTATGCCTCTGAAAAGGTCAAAAGAGAAACAACCAGATTAGGAAATGATCTTTTCCAATGTTTTAAACAAAGACTGAAGGTTAAAAGTCGAATACATCTACCAGCCACTGGCAAATAAATCTTCTAATTCAATAGCAACTCTTGTGCAACACATTATTGTTGTTCTATATCTGCAAGCAACACTCAGAGTTTGGGAGCATTTTGCTGTTGGTTAAAGCTAAACACGTAAAAAAAAGAAAAAAAAAAGATTTAATTTGATCAATCAATCCACAAAATATTTGGTGGACTGGATGTCCCACTTTCTGACATTAATATGTTTTATCGAGGACTTTTGGTCTCAATTTGCACTTTTTACCTCCTGTTGTGAAGACAGTCCCACATATTTTCACTCATATTGTATCCAGATGGAATCTCAGACTTGTCTACTCTAATCTGGCGTGCACTGGCTTTAGATTTAGAAACATAATTATGCATAAAATAAGTCCAACTTAGTTATTCTTCACAGTTTTTTGTGCTATATTGTTTGAAGTGGGTTCTCAGAAATGTAATTAAATAAACAATTATCATTCTGTGGCTCTCTACAGCTGGTTTTAGATTGAGTTTTTGTGGGAGTAAGGCTTGTTTGGCGGAGTGATAACTTCCCTCAAGTCTTATTTCCTGCATTCAAGCACTGCTCTGCTTCATATCTCTCTTATCATGACGGATGGCTCACAAGCCTGCTAGATCCTCTTAGCTAAATTCTGCTTTAGTTGTGTGTCTATCAGCAGAGCTTCATTTGAGCTTCAGTCTGCTGTAACTTTATCTTCAGCCCCTTGTTTTATAACCACAAATGTTTTGCTTAAATGTGTTTGCAATACAGAAAAGTTATGGTGGTTGGCATTTTAGGATTGTTGAAGAAAGTCACAGTTACATCCTGACTTACAGGCCTCTAAGAAAATATGACACAAAAACACAAGAAGCTCAAATAAATCATCTTGTATTAGACAGTCTTAGATTTCCCATGCCCACCAGTGAAAAGGCCAGGCAGGAGTGACGCATTGGTTTCTCCAGGCACTGTGGGAAAGAGACAAGGGGGTATCTTTTTAGCAAAGCAAGTCAAGAGGTAGAATTCTGATAAAATAACACTGAGTCTGTCAGGTTAAAGAAAACTTAACCCCAACTGAATACTTATAGAACTGACTGATTCAGTTAGGTGTCTTCATAGCTAATAGTTTTCTAACATGTTTCCAGCAATTCAAAAAGGGTAATCACTGCCAACGCGCAAAAACGGGCCAAAATACATACGTATAATGTGACTCTCCTTTTAGGCCTCATTTGGTTTAACTCCAGAGGGGAAATTCTGTCTGTTCAGCTGCACTAATATATTCGTAAAATACTCTCTTACTGTGCCAGTCTGCTGTTTGTGGTTGATTAGATGGTGTTGAGTGGATCACAAGAGCTATTTACTGAAAATAGCTGCTTGTGTGGCTAAAATGGTGCAATGAGAGTGATGCCAATAAAACAAAACAGGAAACTTGTGTGCCTGGCAGCTAAACAATGAGCTAATACTCAAAATTAAACCTCTTGAAAGGCAAGGCAGGCTGCAGGTTGATATGATTATTCTCTGTCGGTTTATTACTATGAGTGACACATTTCACTTTGTAATTGTCACTCAATAGAGCGGATGGCCAGCTTCCATCTGGTTCAGGTTTGCTAATGGTAATAATGGAAAATGGACTTGAGCTTGTATAGTATATAGTGCTGACTACTCAAAGAGTTTTTCCAATCACAGCTTTAGCCATTCACACAATGATGGCAGAGACTGCTTTGTAAAGTGTCAATCAGTCTTAACTAATTTATTCATACACATTGGAGCAATTTGGGTCTCGCTCAAGGACACATCGACATGTGGCTGCACCGACTGTGGATTGAACCCCTAACGTTCCGGTTCAGAAACAGTCGATGCTACCACTGAACCACAGCCGCCCCAAATATGGTAATGCTCTGAACTACAACTCTATAACTAGTGTTACTATTAATAATGTTACTATTAAACAGACTGGATGAGAGTGTGTTGATTACTTAATCGTGTCATGGAAATTGTCTGTGTTTTTTACGAGCCAATAAGAAATAGATGTTGGATCGAGCAACCTAACTTAGCAGCATACCAGTCAACATATTTCATTGATCATTTTCACTGTTATTGGTTTCCTTTTGGTTTTCTTAAGCCAGTTGGAAATCAAAACTCAGCTAGCAACTGAACAATTTTAGCTGCAATAAAAAATTAATTCATTAAAAATAATGGATACCATTTACATAATCTAATTTACTTATATGCCACTGCTAATGAAAGCAAACACAACTTGTATGTAAATCTCTTTGTAATACAGTGCTGTAGTTGTTGATTCATTCCTGCATTCAGAAACTGTGACAAACAAATCTCTCATTTTCTGGAAGCTCTGCCCACAGGGATTATCTTAATGTCTGACCTCTGGCCTCTAGCATGGCTGTCCCAGCTTGTGCCTGACGTGGACCCTCACATATCTCCTTGGCTTGACTGGGTGGTCGGTGCAGCACCAACACACGACCCCAACCTGAGAGGAAAGATACTGTGGGAATCCGTCCTGTGGTAAAAACTCAGTGAGAACTAACACTTAGGTGTTAAGTTGTGTCGAGCCTGTGCGTTGCTGCAAGGACTACGACGTAATAACACAGCACTCTGCCAATCTCCTGCTCCGCATTATATGCTCAACATGGGCTCCGACTCCTGCCAATAATCCTCGTCTGAGACCTTGAACTGAACTTACATATGTGTATTGTCCTACCCCTGTAGGTTAATTATGTGAAAATCAACACAAAAAGATGCACAACCTAAAGCTGGATGAACTTTGTATGAGGTGAGACATCTTGAGAGGAGGATGTACATAGGGGTGTAAAACTTGTCTGCTTTACAGATAAGGTATCCTCATGGCTGGGAAAAAGAGAGGTCTAGTGTAATCAACCACAGAGAGAAAAATGCTACGTTTCAGTAAGGTTGTTCCTTGAAATTCAAACAGTTTTTGTCACATCAATCAGTTGATTGTATTCATACAGCAATAATTAACTCAAGTTATCTTAGGACACTTAATATAATGAAGTTCAGATTCTTTATATTGTCCCACAAGGGGAAATTTGTTTTGCAGCAAGGAGCACACAGAAGACAGCATATACAAGGACAATATCAACAGTAAAATCAAAATAAAATAATGCAATATTATGCACAGACATTGGACTTAAATCACAGAGCAAGCACATGGCACTAGTAAGAAGGAAATAAAGTCCTTTGTATACGCAAAAACCTTGAGCAGAACATATTTCCTTTGGTGAGAAATCTTCTGCCCCATTGGCATACGCTGAGAAGGTGGGGCAGATGGAGTGAGAGGAAGAAATTTATAAATTCTGACATTTTGCAAAAAAACAAGAATGCAAGCTAGTGAAAAGAAAATACCAATAGAATAAAAAAGTGCCTGTTTCCAGCAGATGAACTAATCTGCCCTGACAGCTCAGGAGCATCTTTCAATCCTGTCTAAAGGTTCTCACAGCAATGCCGACAAGTTGTCCACCCTATCAACATCAGCAATCTAGGGGGGTTCTGCACCCCTGCTTTCTGTCTTGAGTGTAATTTAAGAGGTCAGAGTTCAGACCTTTCACTGGGACCTGTTTATCACTCAAGGGGTTGTGTGACCAAGGCGGGAGGGTAGGGGAGGAGTGGAGTTTGTTTTCAAGTGGTCACCTCCAGGAAAGCTCCCAGCCGGTCAGTGGCCCATGATTGAGAGGAGGACATGGTATAAAAAGAGTCAAAGGGAATGGACATAGAAGAAAAGAGAGTCACAGCCTACACACAGTAAACATTTTATGAAGGTAGAATATCCACAAAGAGAGGAAAACGAGGTTTGCCTTTCTGATCGGAGAAATTGCTATGGCACTACAGATGAATTATTGGATGTGTTTGGTTGCCCTATTATTGACAGTAACTTCAAGCCATGCTTTGATAAGGTAAGAGCCTTGTTCCTACATTTCTACATGCTTGCTATGCTGGAAGAATAAAATATAGTACAGCGTTAAAGATTTCCTTTGTAACTGCAGGTTTATAAGAAAAAAAATGATACTGCCAATAGTGACAGCTAAAAACAAAACAAACAAAAACAGCAACAAAACAAGTTTTATGGGTTCATCACCATAGATCTTGTCTTTAGTATTGGTTCAACACGTGTTTTTGTTTCATTTACTGGCTAGGAGCTGAGAGCAAAGCAGCCCGTGCTTTATTAAAAGCTCATTGTAAATCTGGAATGATGACTAGGCATATGTACCAGATTGTATCAGATGTAGAGCTAAGATTTCTAATGTCATTACATCCCAAGGTCCCTGTTTGGGCGGATGAATTTACAACATACTCGCTCGTCTGGTTTCTTTCCAGGATTGGCCTGCAGAAGATGCCGACTATCAGGGAGACACTGAAGGAGATGGGTGTTTCTGCAGAGCAGGTGTTGACTGAGCTAGCCCAGATGAGCACAGACGACACCAACAACGGCACAGTTCCCACGCCTCTGACCAACTACTTGGATGTGAGACACTTTAATGCATTTTATATTTAGAGAAAAATATGAAAAACCTGTTTTGTATATTTTTATGAGGGTTCTGGGTAATGCATGTTGTAGAAAATCTATACCAAATGTTATGACATTTGCTATTTAGCCTTAAAATGTGAGCCTGAAACTGAAAGCAGATTCAGTTACTTTTAAATGACCACTACTATACTTTCTGTATGAGTCAAAAGAAATGCTTCATATTTCATCCCCTTAAAACAATTTTTGTGACATTCTGAAGTAATCAAATAGGGAACATTCAAACAATGTTACAATGAATTCAAGTTTACAATGTTTTGGAACAAAATCAATCATACATTTTCTGTAATTTCCCAACAGACTCAGTACTTTGGGGAAATCAGCATCGGCTCTCCGGCACAGCTGTTCAATGTCGTGTTTGACACCGGCTCATCAAACTTGTGGGTGCCTTCTCAAAGCTGCTCACCTTTCTCCACAGCCTGTTGTAAGTGTCCATTGCCACACACACAAGCAGCAATGATTGATTACTATATAATTACTTTGTCTAAATGACAATGTGACAATGAAGTAATTCTCACCATAATGGCATATAGCCTTGGCTTTGTGGAGCTTTAAAATGAGTTTTCAGCTCATTGTTAAGCTGTAGGTCAGACATTTAAATGTTTAAATTCATTCTGATAGCTATACAGTATAACCTTGTTTCCAGCTGCAGTACAAAACTGCTTTTAGCAAAAGAGCTATAAAAACCTTCAGTGGTACCTGATAAATATCAGACGTAACATAGTTACGTTATGTTTTTTTAACTGCTGGATAAGTAAATAACTAACTCTTCCCCATCATCAATTTTAAAGGTTAAATGTTAATATTCAATTAAGAACTCTTTTCACATTCCTGCATTTGCAACCCTCAAATCTTTACAAATATATAGTATATAGTCATCCAGAATGTTTTTGTTAATAAATTAGATTTGCATAATGTATGTCAAAACATTTCCAAATACATGGTTGTTTCATCACTCAAATGCTCTTTGAACTTTTAGTTACTCACAACAGGTATGATGCCTCCAGATCCCAGACTCATGTTGATAACGGCACCGGATTTTCCATCCAGTACGCCTCTGGAAATGTCCGGGGATTTCTGAGCGAGGATGTGGTCGTGGTGAGTTCAAAGTCAATGCTCTGTAAAAAAAGACAAAGAAAAAAGTATCAGTTTTATCTGTGTACACCAATGCTCTCATTTTGCCTCACTGTGACACTCATCTTGTTTCCGCTCCCTGCAGGTCGGAGGTATTCCTGTGGTGCAGGTGTTTGCTGAAGCCACTTCTCTGTCTGCCATGCCTTTCATCTTTGCAAAGTTTGATGGAGTCCTGGGGATGGGTTATCCTAACGTGGCCATTGACGGCATCACACCGGTGTTTGATCGCATCATGTCTCAGCATGTCCTCAAGGAAGAGGTGTTCTCTGTCTACTACAGCAGGTGGGTTGAAGTCATTTCACTTTTGTCAATTTTAATGAAAACAGCGTTTCAGGGGTGCAAAATAAAGAAAAATTAAGATAGTTGGAGAAATGACAGAGTAAAGAGAAATAAAAAAATAGGGGAAACTTGATCTGTTCTTGTTGGAATTTGTTTTTCTATCTCATGGGCAGAGTTAAAGAAAAACATGCTATTAATAAAGAAAGAAAAAAATGAAGAACATTCTGAAGATTGAGAAAAATGCAGTTTTTGTTTTCTCATGTCTTTGCATATTTCTTTTTCATTTATCATAGTAAGAAAACTGTTCAAATGACATAATGTTGTTTTTCCTTGTAATGGGAGGTCCCATTGGAGTGATACAGGTCATATAATTAAACCTTAGCAGAGGCAGTCATCATCAACAAAACAGTCCCCAAATCACAGCTTCAGCACTCAAAATTAAAAAGTGCATCTCAAAGTCAGGCTTAAAGCATGAATGTTTTTTTTAGGGACCCTAAACACTCCCCCGGTGGAGAGTTGGTTCTTGGGGGCACTGATCCAAACTATTACACTGGAAGCTTTAATTACATGGACACCAGAGAGATGGGCAAGTGGGAAGTAACCATGAAAGGGTGAGAGCTTTTCTTCATTACTTATTCAGTATGTGTGTACACGCATACAAGAAACATCTGTCTTATTTTCAACCTCTTCTTTCATTCCTTCAGTGTTTCTGTTGGGGTGGAGATGATGTTTTGTGTTGAGGGCTGCACAGCTGTAATCGACACAGGCTCTTCCTACATCACAGGCCCTGCCTCCTCTGTGTCTGTCCTTATGAAAACCATCGGAGCACAGCTGGATGAAAGTGGAGTAAGATTTTACACACGCAACATGATTTCCCACCATAAACATTTGCCTTGAAACAAGAACGAATATCATTGTCATTACTCATTACATGTGTTGCTTCCATTAGTACAAAGTTAACTGTGAAACTGTGAAGACGCTGCCCACTATCACGTTCCACCTGGGTGGCCAGGAGTATTCGCTCCCTCAGGAGGATTATATCTTATGGGTAATTCAATTCAATTCAATTCAATTTATTTTGTATAGCGTCAACTCATAACAAGTGTTATCTCAAGACACTTTACAAAAAGCAGGTAAAATACCTTACTCTTTGTCTGTTAACATTACAAAAGAGCAGGTAAAAAGACCTTACTCATTGTTATGTTACAAAAAGCAGGTAAAAGACCTTACTTACTGCTATATTACAAAGACCCGGCCTATCCATCATGAGCACTTTAGCAAAGCAGCAAAAGTTACAGTGGTAAGAAAAAACTGCCTTATTAAAAGGCAGAAATCTTCGGCCGGGGTGGGGTTGCTCTGGCAGGCCGTCAACCAACGATCCGGTGGGGAGGGGGTAGGGGTGGGGGTAGGGGTGGGGGTTGTTCTGGCAGGCCGTCAACCAATGATCTTGAGGAGCCTAAGAGAGCTCAAGAGCTCTCAGGAAAGTAGGTGGTTAGTGACTGAGATTTACAGATAGATACATGCAGTAATATGATGTATATGCACAGAGAGAGAGAGAGAGAGAGAGAGAGAGAGAGAGAGAGAGGAGCTCAAGGTGCCAGTTTCCCCGGTAGTCTAAGCCTATAGCAGCATAACTAAGCAGGATGATCAACGCTGAATCATTTTAGCATGAATAGACCGGGTTGGAATTTGACATAAGGCACTCTATGTTGTGACACTAATCTAAACTCCGCTGACTTATAAAACATGATCCCTTGTTACATTTTAAAGACCCTGCACATGCTCAACCTCAGATGTTTTCACTTAGGTGGTTGATTTAAACTGTGGATGAAGAAATTAAAGCATGCGCTGGGTTTACTTGGGCTCATTTTGTGCTGATAAGAAGTGCTTACTGGTCACGCAGCACTTGGAATTCCCAATGAACTCCTGAAAATGATCTGATAACAAGGAGCACAAAATATATGTGGAAATACCTACAAAATATGCAAACTGTTGTACTGTTCCTTTTATAGTGGCTTGTCGTGCAAAGACTCACTTTTCTTTTTGTCTCCAGCAAACACAGATCGAGGGCGACGTCTGCACCGTCACCTTCAGGGGTTTGGATGTACCGCCCCCTGCAGGTCCCATCTGGATTTTGGGAGCAAATTTCATCGCCCGCTACTACACAGAGTTTGACCGTCGCAACAATCGAATAGGGTTTGCCACAGCAGTCTGAAAGTATCTTAAACATCAGCTGTGTTGTTGTTTTGTTTTTTTCTTTTACTTTGCTGCTATCTCCAGTACTCACTTCAGGTACACATTGAGGAATATCACTCTCTATTTTTTTTTTTGCCTATTCTCTGTTATATTACATTTTGAACAGTTGCACTGAATACCTTCTAAACTTTTTTTTTTTATTTATAAGCATTTACAAGCAAATGCAATGTTTCTTTGTGTGACCGCTGTTTATATCCTACAGTAACAATGACAACCCCTACCTTCATTGTATGGATCTAATGAGAATAAAGTTGTTTTACTGCAGGGGTTTACATTTGAGTCTAACTTCATTATTGACTGTCTGTTTGTCTTCAAGTCCTTTGAATGCACTCTCTAACCATGTGAAAGTTAAGGCTGGAAAAGTGAAAACAGATTGTCTGAGCAGATGTAATTAGCCACAGCAAAGGGATAAGGGGAATATTTGTCATTGTTTATCACTGTGTATAAACATTTGTAGGTTTAAGTTAGAAGGTAAATTAATCTGACACACATCTCATGTATGGCAGTCATGTGAGTTGCAGCGGCGTAGTCTGACATGAACTGTGCTGTTCTGTACAGTGGGGCTTTATATTAAGCAAAAATGAGTAGGAGATTTTATTTCCTTAATCAAATCTTCCTTTTTCCAGACTGTGCAGCTCGTGACAGTGAGGAACTGGCTTTTCCTGTTGCAAGACAAATTATGATGAAGCCGTAATTGTTTTTTTGTAGCAAGGAAATCGTGATTTAGAGTTGAAATCCTGTTTTGGGTTGCATAATTAGAAGTTCTAAACTTAAATTCTCTTAAGGAGTAAACATGTCTCATTTGGGTCAATTTAAGACTGACTCTACTGTACAGAGACAGTTATTTCTGCTTACTTAGTAGACAGAAGAGACATATGAGATACCAAAACAACAAAAGCACAGATATCATCAGATGCTGCTGTCAGATCTTTTTGTCTCATTTTATATGAATTGGTTGGGGAAAGTCCAAACATGCAACAGCATTCTTGCCATGCTTCCTTGCTCTCACATCCATGAATTGTTTGGGATTGGATGCTATCTGTTGGTCATAGACAGTGAGGTGAGGGTGGCTATCTCTGCACATGAATTTAATCAGTATGTTCAAAACTTTCTCAATATGCTAGGCTTTGAGTCAACAAAAATACGCAGGCTGGAAACCAGCCCAAACAACAGCCAAAAGACATTAAACAAAATAAACAGATGGAGACGTTCATGAGATATTATCTGTATTGTTCCTGGCAAATGTTTTTTAAATAATACTCTTTGTTTTTTTATATTACAAAAGAGCAGGTAAAATGACCATACTTAATGCTATATTACAAAGACCCGGCTTAACCCATCATGAGCACTTTAGCAAAGCAGCAAAAGTTATATTGGTAAGAAAAAACTGCCTTATTAAAAGGCCGAAATCTTCAGGCCGTATCCTGGGCTCATGACGAAACAGCCTACACAGGCCTAGAATGCGCCGGGCTATTGAATACTCAGCCAAAGCTTAAAGCCTACAGAAGTTAGACTCTTTAAAATCTGTGCTCTTAAATTGAGGGCACACGGGTTAAACCTATTTTACCAAACTGTAAGCTATTTGAAACGTCAGTGCAGCTCATGCTGTTATAATATGTAACAACATCCCTTACCCTCCTACAACCTTAATAAACATAGGGAACTGGGAAAAGATGTCCCAAGATAGCATGTTAGCTAAACCCTACTGTGCCTGAAGCTAGCAAAATTAAGCTATCAACAACTCTTTGATTTTCATTTGCTACTTGTTTAGTCTTTGTAAGTGCTTATAATGAGATTTTTGTTCATTCCTGAAAGAGCAGGATTTACATATAAACTAGGGGGGAAAGGCCCCCACAACATATTAGTTAGACTGGGCTGTCTGCTACCAAACAGCTACAAAAACGAATTATTTACATTTTATCTCATTTGTAAAACATGTATAAAAAGTGTAAATACTTATATGCAGAATTTTGTTAGAACTGTGGCTTAAGGATTAGGCTATGTTATACAATCTTCTGGCAGAGATAGCTGTTTATGCAACATCATAACTCCTCCTGATAGAGGTGTCTTTGATGTTCAGTCAGAGATGAAAGTGATATCAATCTTCTCACCTAACTCTTGGAAAGATAAGCTTATTAAAATAACATTTGAGTAAAATGGTGAGGGTCAACACTATCCTATGGCTAGAACTGTTACAGTGCTAATTCAAAATCTCACTTGAACTTGGGGAGTTTTTGCTCCCGGAGCATTATCGAGGCAAAGTTTGATTCAAAATCTCCAGAGAAATGTGTTGTCTATGACTTTTGGAGATAGGCCTAGTATTCAGTGGGAGTGGATCATTGTTCCCATAGGGTCCTTTTCCCCCCAGGGCATCTGTCCACCAGCTGAATACCCAGGAGACAATTCTCAGCAATGTCAGGTCAAATGTATGTTGAGTTGTGTTGAATTACTATATCAAAACCAACCACTTACTGCTTAAAGCCAACTAACATTGAAACCTTTTTACCAACCGAGTTACATTTTAGACATCTACCTTTGTTCTTGTGCAAAGTTCAACTCAAATACATCTCTTACTGTACCAGTCTCTTACAAGTGAACATAGGACCATGGGATCATCATGATGACTCCTATTTAATGCGCTTACCCAACCCTTCAATTTTACTTTCAGATATTTTATGCTATGGCACAGACAACAAACACATCCAAACAAAAATAGTAATGGTTAACATACCATAAAAAACTGATTATGTGAAGCAGATGGGGGATCAATCTTAAATATAAGCTGCAATATTCTTCTCCCATGATTCGTTTCGATTTTTGTGTGCAGTTGAAGTCACACAAGCATTTGACGGACCTAGTGAAAAACAAGGCACATGAAAAGTTAGGCAGCTCCATTCCCATGACTCCCTTTGCTGTCTTGATAAAGCCCTACATTTTAAACTGATCACGAATCACTGGCTCATGTCATTCTATATTTTTCCTACTATCAGTGAATCCAATGAAAAGACCAAAACCAAAAATGTATTTGTCTCTCATCACCTTCTGGCCTTCCAAAAATGTCTGCAGCACTTAACCCCAAGCCCATTTATTTCAACTGAAGACAGAAATTGGATATAAACATGAACTTTAAGAAGCTGGATTTCTTTCAATTTGGTTAAACCCGCCGTGTTGAACATTTGTCTCCCCCCTCTGGCAATAAGAGCAATTACACACAGTTCACAAGACTTGATCTATGAGTTCCCAGACTTATGTCTTCATTGCTTAAGGAGGAAAAGTTAATGGCCTATTATCCTTGTTGGTCCTCTCCTTTGATCCCTGTCTTTTATAGACTGCAATTCCTGCTTTGAAGGTTTCAATTTATCTGAACTGTCAGAGACTTTTTCTGGATGCCAGAGGTGGTTCCAACATACTATCCATTCACGTTGTCTACTTTGCCGCAACAGTTACTTCACTCTTCAGCACTGGTAAACCAATGATTCCTTGTTAATGAAAAATACATCACAAATGGTGGGCCAGTGTGGTCATGTAGACACTACTTTTAAAGTAATTTCATTGCTGCATCAAAACAAAAGGATTTAAAGAGTTGAGTGAAACATTCATTAATGTACAGTAATGCACGAGTGCACATGCTTAATTTATTTCCTGAAAAGGCTTGGTAACAGAGAAGGATTGGCATTTTTGTTGTTTATTTGTTACTTTTTTGGGCTATACTTTAATGGCAGTATTTCAAAAGGGAAAAAAACTATAGTCTTGCCAACACAGACAGTACTCTGTACTCTGAAGATCTTGTGATGCAGTTGTTGTTCTTTTCAGGAAATTGGTTAATTTGGTTAATAACGAATATCACCAGACTTTCAATTCTATTCTGACCTCTTCAGTCAGTGGTTTTGCATCCGTAGTTTCTAGTATAATGAGAACCATTTAAGGGGTTATTTCATCAGGATTATGTGCCTGACAATAATATTATGAATTATGATATCACAGAGAAAGAACACTGAGCTACAAATCTTGCATTCTAAAGCCAAAAACTTCTTTCAGAGTTATCATTCAAATTGGATTGGGCTATCTGATTGATATTATTGGTGTTCTAGCATTGACACAGTATTTTTATGTCTTTGCTGTAGAAGGGAGAGCTAATTTTCACTAATTTGCATCCTGTTGCGTATTTTCTTTTCTTTCTTTTCTCTTCATTTTTTTTTAATCTGTTTGTGTGTTGATCAGATTTGCCATGATCAGATTTGTATGTAAAAAGTTGCTCTGTAAAGTAACTACAGCTGTCAATTTAAAGCAGTTGAGTCAACAGTACACAAAAATGGCACAAATTGGAAACATTCAAGAAAACACAACTTCCTCCAAACCAAACTAATTACAGTACTTTACCCCACCACTGCTAAAATAAAAACAACACATTTTGCAGTACAACTTCAATAAATGAGTCTGATACATCAGTTTACGATGTAAGGTGTAGGAATGTGTTCATACGCAAAGTGTGAGAATTCACTTCCTGTGTTAATAGATTCCAGGCCAAATGTGTTATTTTCCTCCGTTGGAGTCCGTTGAACTGTTATGAGAAGAATTCCCCATCAAAAGTCGCCCCCGCTTGTGTGTGTCTCTCTGCAGGGTTAGGTCAGGTCTTGCAAATAGTAGCAGGCGACACACCCACAAAAACACCCTGACTTTCCTTTGGTGCAACATGGCGTTAGTAAGAAATAAGAAAAGAGAAAGATTTGGATTCCTTGAGCAGCATGGAACATCTGCTGGCTTGGACTACCTCTGGGGACCCCCATAGTGATGTGCAGATCTTCTCTCTGACTGCAGCTTGTTTTTCTTGCCCAGTGGGTCCACTTGATCACAGGATTTATTCTCCTGAGAAAAACAAGGATGCATTGCTCCTGATTAACATTGTTATTCTGAGAGTTCATGCATGGACTGATGTTTAAATGGAGGACTTTTTTTCCAGAGATATAGAGTTTCAAGAATGAGAGCAGATGTTATCGGAACCAACTTTAAGCTCCCCATAGCTTTTATTAGTACATTTTTGTACCAAGTTATTCCCTAAGAAGACCCACAGATTGGACCAGAAAAAGAACACATTTTCAAGTCAGTCTACAACTTAAAAAACTGTTTGTCATAACACATCTGCTGCGACACAGGACGCGGAGAGCTGTCATACAGAAGAGAGGTGGGAGGTCTTTAAAAAGGGCCGTCTGTCAGCTGAAACAGTTAGTCTGCTTTTGAACTCACTCTGTGCAGAAGGAGCACATCAGGCAGTGCATTGAATAACAGCGCCACATGACGAAGTGACATTTTTCCTGAACGGCAAATTCCTTTCCATGGAGTGGAACTGACTATATGACAAGGATCTCTTTGCTTCAATGTATGTGACAGAGGAGTCTGGTGTTTTCCATTGTCAAACACGTACCAGATGACCATCCTTGTGTCAAACCTGATTCAGAGCAAAGCTAAGGTAGGTGAGAACTTTTCTACAATTGCTGCAAAAAAAGTTCATTAAAAATGCTGTCAGCACTGCGTACAGGAGTAGACCCGAGCATGCTTGTGTTGGTGGATGAAGCTTTCTTTCTTGATTGTGCAGATTGATGACCTACATACAGACATCATAGACAGCATGGCGAAAAACAATCATGTGACAGGTGACATTTGCACCATGTGCTCCTGCATTTGCCACATACCAGTCACATTAATAGTTTTATTAGATTACATTAATTTCATTATGTTTCATCATCAATCATCTAGTGGGTCTACAATAGCAGTCAGAGGCTGGCATGATAATCTCTCGGCTCACACTGGGCATCTTGTTTTACTTTGAGAATCACTGTTGGTTCCATCTTTGCTGTTTAAAAACAGTAATTCCCCAGATTGCTTTTTATCTCATTTTATTGTTAAATCCATTATGTCACAAGATTTGTTTCCTCCCCTTCAGACCCCAGCATTACATTTGCATGCACATTTTGTTGAGCCAAGGTTCATGGGAAATCGCTCGAAGTGATCAATGCAGGAAACATAAAGAGTTAAACTTTACAGCTTTGTGTAATATGAGGAACAGACGACAAATAATGAAAGGGATACATGCTGTCTCTTGTGGTTTTTGAAGAATTGTCTTTTGTGTCTTAATATAGCTCAGAAGTCAAGCAGGAAACGGCTAAATCATTTTTTTTGTTACAGTTTAGTCTTTCTCTGGCATCTGTTTTGACTGTTGCAATAGCAAGGGTCAAATGAGTTAAGGAATGATTATCATAAATACCTCTCAGGGCAGACATTTTGCCCACAGTGTGAAAAACATATGCTTGTCCCCCATCTTTTAATCCTCAGTAGAAGTCCATCTGGAGCCCATTTCACTGTAACAGTTGCCAAAAGGTGCTTGGTAGCAGAAATCATTCTAGTCAGTGCATGATGCTCTCCCAAGCCATGCTTTATATGGTAGAGGGCACTATTTGACCAGAACTGGAACTAATCTTGCACCAAAATAAGTTCCTTTGAGGTCAAGCACAGTTATACATCAGCTACTGGAACAAAAACCTGATACCTGAACCGAGATCCAGAGCTGTCATAAATAACAAACATTATGTGCAGAGGTTAGGAAAAGGTGGTGTTTTTCTTGTAAGCGAGCAGCTACTCCTGTTAAGTCATACTTTATGTAAACATTGCAAAGAACATTATGTTCGGAAAAGCAGGAATGCTCAAAAGCATATACTGTAAAAGTGGTTTTGGCACATGGAAAAGAAAATTCCATTGAAGATTGCTTTGAACTTTGTTTTTCTAGTAAAATGATTTATAAGCGAACTCTTATGATGACAATTTTGTAGGGAAAAGTCTATAAGAGTGTGATTGCTTTTTGGAATGCATTCATCTTGGAAAGGTTAAGGTTTTAGATGCCATATCTGCCATTAATGATGCTGTGGTTTAGTTTGATGGCTTTGCTATTTTAGCGTATTTATCTTCTTGAGCTGTCCTGCTGAGCAAAGGGTCATTCTGTGTGTGTGTGTGTGTGTGTGTGTGTGTATGTGAGCTGAGGGATGTAAAGATAATGCATGGTTCTGTCAGTTGCAGGTAAAGTGTCTGTGTGTGCTTATGTTCCTGAGCTTCCCTCTGACTATGGCTGAGGTCCCTGGTCCATGCAGACACTCCATCACTAGGGAGCACCTGCTGACAGTCAGGCATCTGGTAGGTGTTGAATCATCAAGACATACAAGGCTGTTGGATTACAGAAAGATGCCTCGATCATGGGATGAAGTCTTCCTTTTGTTCCCTCTGCAGATGGATAACCAGTTAAGAAGCGGGTGCACCATCACCTACACATTCACAGAGCGGAAGAGTTTGGTAAGGTAACATTTATTTTATGGGGCTGTTTCCTCCCGAGGCCTTTGATTAAAACTTTCCATTAACTGTATCACATGTTTAGTTAATGACCTCGCACTCTGATTTCCCGCAGAGCAAATGTTGCTTTGTTAAAGCTGCTTTACCGTGGATCCTGGAGCTCCTAACCACACACTTCAAATATAATCGAGGATCAGTCAATGACGGCTACGTTCAGTCCCTGAGGGCCCTCATCCTCAACATTTACTCTCAGAAATGTGTCCCTCAGATTAATGAGGAGGTTGAGGTGAGTCTGGGCTTCAGAGCAGGGATCCTGTGGATTGTTTTCTCAGGAATGAGGGATTAAAGTGTCTATAATATGAAACATAGAGAAGAAATATGTGATGAGAGGAACTGCCAAGGATGAACAGATAAATCTGCAAAAACATGTAAGGTATTTTCTGGGAATTTGCTGCAGGATAAGCCAGAAAGTTTTGAGATGCTGTATAGAGGGTCTCCGTCCGAGGCGCTGCAGAGGGCGTCAGAGGTGCTGTCTGCCTACTGGGAACTAGTGACGACCAGTGATGCACCAGTCGATTGGCACTGCCAGCAAGAATACATAGAAACCTTTGGGTCGTCGACAGAGCTGTTTACAGAGTCACCAACAGAACATTTTACCGGTGGGAATTTTGTCTTTTGGAAAGTACTCTGATGAATTTCACAGATGTCTGAGGCCACTGAGATTACATATGACGTGTCCTTTTCTACAGACAGTTATGGTATCAACTCAGAGAAGGCCTCACACAGGAGATCAGACAGAGACCTGTACAAGCTTGGCTTCATCATTGCCTCCATCTGCGGAGGACTGCTGTTCATCCTCACACTCTACTGTCTCATCACACAAAAGGTACCAGTGCGTCTGTTTAGTTAATTCCTAATTCACA
Source organism: Labrus bergylta (assembly GCF_963930695.1). Classification (NCBI taxonomy): domain Eukaryota; kingdom Metazoa; phylum Chordata; class Actinopteri; order Labriformes; family Labridae; genus Labrus; species Labrus bergylta. Next base: position 12,333,408 of record NC_089206.1, on the reverse strand, counting down.
TGTGCCCTTATAAAGTCTAGCCATGCATTCCTATCATATTGCAGTAAAGGAGGCCTTGGCTGTTTGGCTGTGTTCTCTGGGGAACTCCCTCTTGCAGAAAGACCAGCCCTCCCACAGCTGGTAAATACAGAGCATAACAAAACAAGGTAGAGGCTGTGAGAGCAAAAGTGCTGTTTTGCAACAGCAAATGCGCCAAAGTCTGAGTGCATTTAAGCTCTTCCCTCCATTTGAAGCAATTGGCGCCATCAGCTATTATCAGATGCAGAAAGGCCAGGGCTCACAATAGGTCATAAAATGAACATAATGTCAGTTTTAAACAACGTCCTTAAAGATTAAAGAAACAAAAGTTGTACTAAAGGCTTGAAAGATAAATAAAGTAAAACCTTGAAACAACTCTTTGGAAACAATTCCTAGAAAGCAAAAATATGTTAAATAGGCTTACTAAAAAATTATCTTGGCATTGGTGTAGTTGATTTGTGTCTTTGTACAGGCGGGGAAACGTAATTGAACATTTGATCAGGGGAGATTTTAAACATTTGCTCGAGACTTGGAGGACGGGCTAATGAGCTGTACAAAATCTGGAAATGGTTCTCTTATTATTTTAGTCTAAAAGTCTGGGATGGTGGTAGATGAAGTGGTTTCAAATTTGTGTTTTGTTTACTTTGTCAAATTCAATAAGCTAATTTTTAAACTCTACTCTGCAACAGGCTCCACACAGGGCTTTGTACAACCACAGCAAAAAAAATTGAATGCTGATTTCAATTGCCCAAGTATTGCTAGTGCATGTTATACGTGTGTGGTGATGGTCATAAACTCCTGTAAGAACTGCTCAGACGACATTGAGAATCACTTAGTGCCACAATGTGTTTAGTTCTTTAACAAGCATGCTGAATGACAGGATGATTTGAAAATGAGGCTGCGGATGGATTTCGATTCGCACACCAGAAGAAAGAGAAGCTTACGTCAGTGCCTTTCCGCATATAATCACATCAGAGCTCCGCACAAGTGGTAAACAAATGGATCTGTTATGAGCTGTTGTGTAGGGGTGTTAGGCCTGCGGTTAGTCAGAAGCTGTTTTTCTCAAACAGAAAAGTTTCAGACTTCACACGTGCTGGCAGAATCACAGCAACACCTACTAGAATCTGCTGACAGAATCACACAAAACTCTGCAGCTGGTAAACCAAAAAAAGGAAGGGAGAGCTTTTATTTTCTTCCTGTCATTAATTGAACCTGTGTTGTTCAGAATGTAATCTGATTTAATTTTCTGCTTTTAAATGGCAAATAGCAAGACTTGATGGGCTGGATCGTTTACAGCAGGTGATAAGGATTTTTATAAAACAACGAATTATCTATAATATAGCTACAGAAAAAGGAATTGACACCCAGTTATTACTCAAATGTTCATTCTAAATGTCTATGCAAGGACAAATCATTCCTTACACTATTAAACAAAACAAATTCAAAACAATTACAAAAAAAAATAGACAACCGCATTCAATCACTCACAAAATCAAAGTCACCACAACACGCACAAGATTTTCATAATTCTTCAGCTATGTGAGTAAAAACAATTTGAGGACTTACTAATGAAACTAGCTACACAGCTCTTACTAGCCAGAAGGCAACTTCCTGTTAGCTTAGCTAACCCTCTAGGCAAATAAAACGTTACGTAAGAAGCTTACTTTCTGCTCAAAACACTTTACACTACGTATGAAGCTCCCAGATGTTCTGACAGCCACAAAGTTCTACAAGTCAGTGTCTCCGGCATTAGCATCCTTATTGTTAGGTTTAGCAGCCTGTGATCACGACTAGCCTCCTGAAATAATCTTTTTGTCACTCTTTTTTAGAAAATCAGTGACATAAGGGAAGCAGTCCCTAATCAGGGTTAGGACAATCTTACTAGTAATGTGTCTTTGTCATACATTTATAGTCGTACACATAACCATAAGAACATGCTAAAACATTTGACAACAAGCAGCAAAGACCAATGGTCATCGCTTGCCCCACTGGAATGAAACGATAATATTTAGTATTTATAATATCTGTAACTTAAAGCCGTACCGATGTTGGTACATGTGTATTTTACAGTTCAAAAATATTTTCATCATAAACTGGAGGGGATGGAGGGGATGGAGGGGATGGGGGGCTACGGCTGTTTAAAGGAAGTTGCAGTCAGCAGTGAGTGCACAGCAATGGAAGAGGGCTTTTACATGAAGTGCATCTACTTCTGCCTGTGGAATGCTACTGTTGCTGTAGCCCTTAGCAAAGCTATTTTCAGTAGCTTTTGCCTGTATCACTTTATTTCACAGCCACAGTGTTTGAGCAAACGTTGCCCTGCCAACTACCCCGCTTTAAGGCCGAAGCACCAAACCCCCTTCTGACTTTAATTAATATCATCTGTGTTCTCAGTGAGCTTGTGTGGCTAACATAGGATGAAAAGACTCTCAATAATATTTTAGGAAGTGAACAATGTTAGAAATGTTGTGCTACTTGGGGCAACTGAATTCCGTTGAACATAAAACCCTATTAATCCTACAAAATTAACATCTTTGGTCAGTGGCTGTATTTTTAAAACCCTAAAAATTGAATAAGATATGATAATTAATTGATGTTTAATATTAAGTATAAGCGAATGTTTAAAGATTTCTTAACATTTACAAGTCTTTATTGCTGTGATATATAAGAGCTGTGTAATTATAGTCTGCAGGGGGTCTGTGTCATGTTACGCCCCAAAAAGTCGTTGCTAACTTGGATTAAGTCTGCCATGAAGAAACACTTGGTCACACCTTTCTATGCTTTGATGTAATGTAGTCTATATGTTATTACAACTGGAGGCCTGTGAGAGAGTTCGCAGCTATAACTTGGCAATAAATTGTAAGCTGTCCCGAACACATGCAAGCTCTGTACACCTGCACGTTTTTTTGTGATATGGCGGCACTGATTTAAAAAACTGCACTGAAGCCAAGCCTATAACTGCATGAACGTTCAAATCTGAGCCAAACATACGGCACGTTTTAGTAGCAAACAAACGGTCTCTTTCAGAAGACCTTCAGTTCCCATCGCTGCTGCACTGTTCTCCTTGCAGAGGTTGATTTTGGCCGTGTTCCTTTCTTAACTGACCTGTGACCCACCTCGGTTGCCACCCACTAGTTGAGCACAAGGAGTTAGCTTTGCTTTGTCTACAGGGAAACACCAAATAATGTCAACATCGCATTGCTAAGAACTTCAAAGTGATAACCAAAGTGTAGATTTTAACCTAGACAAAAATTTGCTTCTGTTCATTTGAAAGGGTTTTTTTTGTTTGTTTACTACAAAAAGAAATACTGAAGTTTGGAATTCAGGTTTGGATTCCAGTATAGACACGTTTAACTGGTTAATTTCTAATGTATAAATCTTCACACATAACACTGTCTGTTCTGCTCTATCATCAGTCAGATTATTGTTTGCAAATGGTAAATACACTTCAACACTAAGGTGTGTTTGTGTGTGTGCGTTACTTTGCCAACAACCCTGTAGTTCTCACCATGTGTGGCCTCTCGGTTTTATTTCATAAGCTCTTTTCTTTCCAAAACAGAAAACTCTCAACCCACATAGATCAATATCATACACAAACTCAAGGTAAGAACACACCAACACATACAATGAAAAACAATCAGCCTCTATGCGTTGAGTGAACTAATGCATAATATTGTCATCCGGAGTAAAGCAGAGACCTCCAGGACATAGAGATGGAGCCACAATAACGTGAGTACTGTTCTCCCCTACATAAAAGTGTTAAGAACTGTTAAACAGCGAGAACTGGAACCTATTAAACAAACACCTGTGTCTGCCTCAATGTAAAGTGAAACAGCAGAGCACATACATCTTTACATTTTATGTGCTATTCTCTGTCTCCACAGGTAGTAAAGACCACATCGCTGCAGCAGCAGACGGAGCACATGTGAAGCTGTACATTTTACCCATCATGATCAAGTTTCCATATCAGTACCGTGTGTGCAACTTATCATGCTCTCCTATTTAATCAGAAGCTTGGCTTTGACTGAGAACAGAGATGGACCTTATTTTGAAAACCATGCTATGTATATAATGTTTATGCGTTATGTATTACAGATTTCTTCTCAAGTCCACTAAAAAAAGTTTTATTTTTACACTAGTTATGTATGTTTGATAATGTGTCTCCATTTGCTACCACTTAACCAAATGTTCATATTGATGTTTGCAAATACTACAATTATTTATTAGTTTGATTTTATTCAATCCACTGAACTGATAATAAAAAATCCATTTATACTGAAACCAAAACAAAATGCTGTCTGCCAAGTAGTGAATCACTATGAAACCACATCTGAAGGTAATGGCCTCATTAAAGGATTCAACCTGAATTTTACTTAAATTTTCACTTTAATGAGAAGCCATAAAAGCTTTTATTCTCTTTTGTTTTTATTCCTTTTATGTTCGTGTCATTATCAGTCAAATACGCTCATCAATGTTCTTCTGTCATTTTTAATGTAGCAATAACCAAATTTTTTTTATTGCAAAACAGTATGAATAGTTCAACATGCACCCTGGAGTATAACTGTTGTCGGTCACCCACACTGAGCTGCTGAGCAAGATAATAAAATGGATAGACTCACAGCAGTTGCTGCTGCAGCTTCACAAGAAATGTCCCCACTGGGCAGGGTGTGACAGGATCTGATAAGATTAGATAGTTGTTAAGGAAATTTTTCTTGGCTGCATCCAGTTTCTTCTGTTAAGAAACACACAAAATCACATGGTGAGAAGAGCTGGGTGGTTTTGGCAAAAAGGATAATACTGAGAGAAGAGGGGGATGAGGGGGGGGGCAGTGAGAGGCTGTGATGACTTTCACTCATGTACATTCAGTGATGGTCCAGCCTTATGTTTTATAATAAAAAGAAATTGCATAATGTCTGAGTTTGAGAACCGTTCCCCACACTTTGTTATGTGTCTTGCTAAGGAGTGCGTCAGTAAATCCTGTCAAAAGATTCCCACATGTGGTCATGTGCATGTGTGCTGGCGGCTATTTTGTTTTTTTCAAAGTCTGTGTAGGAAACAGAGGAGGGAAGGAAAAAAAAAAAAGGCCCAACCTTACAGCCTCTGCAGAATTGCAGCCTGCAATTTAACCTGATCTGTAACATCCTTAATTTCACAGGCTACTGCTTATCAGTGTGCAAACTACTGTGGCATTGGCAGCAATCCATTCTTCATCCCAAAACATCACTCCATTACTAAACAAGGAAAGTATTCCTGTAATTCAATTTAGTGCCTTTCTGCAGAGGATTAAAGGCAGCTGTGGAAGATGAAAAGGCGAGTTGTCTTCAACAATAAATATGTGGGAACTGCCTAAGACCAGTTAGAACTGTTGAGGAGCTGCCGCCCCTTTTCGCCCTGCCTGCCTCTATTCCCTTCAAATTAGAGAAAACAGAAGTTGTTATCGTTGCAATTACTGTATCTTGGTCAACGTTCAAGTGGAAAATAACTCTGGGAACTTTTTTTTCTGATGCAATAATGGTAAAAAAAATGAATTTAGAAAAGCAAATGTAATTGATAACTTTCTGGCTGTGTGAATATAAACTGAATTGGGTCAATTTTCATTTCAGAATTCTGACATTAGCATACCGACTTCAATCATTTATCAAGCACACATTGTCTGGGATATACATACAATATGTGTGGGCTCAGAAATTACAAGCAAAGACATCTTTCTCAAATCCTAAAGAAAATTAAAAAATAAACAAAAATAAGCATTAGATAACGGTTGTAAGATACAGTCATTAAGGTAAAACGTGATAATATTTTGAGGCTCATTAGCTAATAAAGACACAAACACAAGGGCACAAAGCTTTCAATGTATTTCTATAAGTAAACATGAAGCCATGTATTCATGATGGAAAGTACGTTACAGAGAGACTCATTGCTGCTGTTTTATCACCTTATGCCACACGGTGGAGGCAAAGATCCAAACTGAATCTAACACCAACGATTCACAGATTATACAGGTATTATTGTGGCTGACATGATACAGGCATAACTTTCCATCATCGGCATCAGTGATATCTATAATTGGAGTATGATTTTGCCAAAACGCTAGAACTGATAATCTAATTAGTTTAGGACAACAAGTCATGTGGCCTCTTCAAATCACTCGTTGAGCCATACAACATCTGGATACGTGATTATACAACAGTGGTATTTCCCGTTGACTAACACTGGAGCTGTTTAATCAATTGGAATAATAATAATGGCACACATAGCATCTTAAAAACACATTATCTTAACAGACAAAATGTTTTGATGGAGTGGACTGTCAGCATGTTGGTCAAACGATGTCACAGATGATAACAGGTCTGTTTGCTGCAGATGGAGCAGAGGCACCATGGATGACATAAGACGCATCGCACACGCAAGAGAGCCGGACGCACTACACATCAATGAAAGCAACACGACGCAAACAGTAGGCGGCTTCGGCAGGAATGTCTTTGGCACCGATCTTGTTGGCATCCAAGCGCAGCACTCTCAGCCTGGAGAAGTTTCTCATGTCAATGGTGCTGCAAAAACTGCTCAGCGAGAACTCTAAAAGACAACAAGAGGAGAAAAAATATGGTGGGAGGTCAGTGATCACTGTAAACTCCTACTGGGACATGAAATAATCCTGTAATAAAAAGTTACAGTTCATTATTTTATTTTACAGCTACTCAAGAAGCCATGTGATTTGAACATTTTCTCCCTGTTTTTGATAAAAGTTAAGTTGTGTTTTTCTTGTTTCATAGGGTAATGTTTTTGTTGGTTTTTTAATGGTTTGTATAAAGTTTGTTTTGAGTCTGTATGAGATTCCAAATAGAGAATTAATGAGAGAAAACGCCTTAAAAGACCAATACTCATTGTTCTAGCAGACATCTAGTGGTTATAATAGTGCTTCGCTACACACTCAGTCCGGACCCGACAGAGATGGTGTGACGTCACTGTTGGGCGTGGCCAAAAGTACAACAAATACAAATTTAAGACTTGGAGTTTTGGAATGCTGAGAAAGTAAACTTTCTCAGCTAAAAAGCTGGAAGTTTCAACTTCCAGTTAAAAGCTGGAAGTTGTTGATATTCCAAATACAACTGTGACACCTGGGAGGAAAGAAATAATACGACTAAGCTGCCAGCATTTCTGATTTTCACTTAAGTTCCAAATCACAAAACCTACTCGTGTGCATTCAATCAAAGGGTTGTGTGACTCTATAAATGCCGCACGGGGGATAAATTAGATTTCTCTTCCTCCCAATTTAATGTGTAACCTAATTAAATTAATTCATTGTGTACCATTTTAAATCCACATTAATGCAAGATAATGTGTCATGCTGTGCCAGCTAACACAATAACAGTCAGGATTAAGTTAAAACATTTTCTAGCGTGTCCTTTTTAAATAGAGATGAATGGTCAGTAAAAGAGTAACTTGGAGAACACCAGTGCATTAGCTCAGCGTTGTTACTCATGGCTTCACAGTGAATGTAGAAAATGGCATTTACGTGGAAAAAAACAACTATAATAATAATAATTAATAAACTTTCACATCCTCAGTTTAAGGATGGTTTCAATACATAACATGATTGTTAAAATGGTTTGATATCATGTTTGAGTGTTAAAAATCACCTAAAACATATCTGTCTTATTGTAAACCTTACTTTTATATTCTCATGGGACTTTGAAGTCATTTAAATTCTTTAGAATCAAAGTTTCAAGTAAAATAAAAAACTTGAGTAACAGAAAGTTTTCATACCTTTGATCTTATTGGCATGTAAATAAAGGTTCTCCAGGTTCCTACTAACAAGAGGGATTTTCTCCAGTTTATTAAAAGACAGATCAAGCTCAACCAGCGTGCTGATGTTAAAGACATTGTAGGGAAGACCTTTATCTGTCAGCCTGTTATGAGCCAACCGGATAAAATGCAGTTTGGGATACATGGAGAGAAATCCTGCTGGCACTCTGTCTATGTTGTTGAACTCCAAGTAGAGCTGCTGCAGCGTCTCGGGAAGGTTTTCAGGGATTTTCCTCAGCTTGTTCTTCCGTATATCCAACAAGGTCAAAGACTTCAGTCCCTTGAACACACCTCCAACATCCTCTATGGCATTTGCTTGGAGCTGCAGTGTGGTGATATTAGCCATCCCCTCAAACGAGTTAGAGTTTATTTTTGAGATCTTGTTGTGACCAAGTCGCAATGTTGTGATTGAATTGGGCAAGTTTGGAGGCACTCGTGTGAGCTCATTGTGATCCAAGTACAGCTGGTCCAGGTTCTTGAGCTTGCTGAAAACATTCTTGCCAATCTTGTCTGAGTTGAGCTGGTTGTGAAACAGTACAACCCACAGCAAGTTTGTAGCATTGTCAAACACTCCATCCTGGATGCTTGTGATCTGGTTACGCTGCAGGTAGGCGTATTTGATATGTGAAGGGACGTAGGGAACATGCTGCAGGTTGCGGCCGTGACAGTACATAGCTGTGGGGTAGGCAGACGGGCAGTCACACTCCAGGGGGCAGTCCATGTCCTCGGCCTGCCAGCCGACATGCCGGCGTCGTCCTCTCAGCTGTGAAAGCCACTGGAGCTGACTGTAATGCTGGCTGACACCCAGCTCCACAAGTCCAATCATAACGAGGAGAACCACTGACCGCATGATGACTGATGGAAACCAGGAAGAAAGAAATGTCTGCTGAAGTCAAATTCAGGATATGATTAACAAAACAAAAAAAACACTCTTATTAAGAAATGCTACTACCTTTAAATTGGTCCAAGACTTAGCTAACTCTCTCTGCTACACTTTTACAATGTACAGCAGTTATAGTATACACCTTCTCCCTTGCTCACCTCGCCTGTGTCTCTCTCAGACTGCAGGAATATTTTGTTGGTATGAAGTAAATACCCCCCTCTCCAAACGTAGCTGCAGCCCTGCCACCCAGTCTCATTAGAGCACATACATCTTCCACTTGCAGAATCTAAAATATAGCATATACCCTCCAGCCATGTCAATATCAATCCCATCTGTGGACTGGTGAGGCCATCTGCTTTTTAACAACCTTGTTTTCCCTTACTGTGTCATGCCTTATCATTAGCGCAGCCACTTGAAGCCTAGCTAGCTTTATTCTTGTGCTGCTGAGGTAGTGAAGCAGGTGGGGGGTCATGGTTTAGAATATTTAACGAACCTTACTAGATGCTTTAACTGGTGCTGTGGTTCTCAAATAAAAAATGCAGCTTCGTTAAAGTTTAAAATGTAACTCTGAAGTTGTAGCATGCGCTTGCCTTTATTATAAACTATATGTTTAAACGTATGCAAGGTATGGCAAACCCTGTTATTTGTCCCCTATCATCAACTTCAAGCATTTTTTGTCTGTCTTTCCCTGTTCCTGCCTGCCTAGGGTACCTATGTTTGTAAATTGCAGTTTTCAAACCATGGAGAAAGTTAACATGTGTTTGTGCATGTGCCTGCAGGCAAAGAGCACAGTCATCCCTCCTTTAGAAAGGCCTCTCCATTCATATGCTCCGAATATTGTAGACAGATTTTAGAGATTGTTTTATTTTCCTAATCTGCTTCCTGGCCCCTTGAGGAAGTGAAGGACAGTGTGATGATTTGAAAATGGAAGTTGTTCAGAAGGTAATAGACCCTAATCAGCAAACAATTACATCAAATCTGTGAGAAGAGGAGACCCGAGGATAAACACATGGGATTCATTTGCACAAAAGACTTGGCAGATTATCAGTCAGAACACAAAAGTCTTTGGTCAAAAGAAATACTCTCGCTAAAAATGAGATCAAAGACGTAATAGTAAGTAATCTTTTCCCCAAAGTGATGTGACATTATCATATTATTTATAGCAAAGGATATCACTCTGTTATACCTGAACCATAAGGATCAATCCAAAATCAAAACAGGATGCAAAAGCTGAACATATTATCTTGTAATTAAAAAGGCTCATGTGAACAAAAACAAAAACAATTTGCTTTATTTTTCATGACAGGATTAGACTAAACTAAAAATGGGGAAACCGATATTAAAAACAACATAATGTAAAACACATTGGTGTTTTACTTTCAGCTTAGGGATTTTTCAAAATTGAAAGGTCACAGAGTGTTGATATTAAAATGTGTGTGTGTATCAAATCTAATGGACAGTTGCTTAACGTCATTAAGCCCATTGACCAACTTAAAAGAAACATTAATGCTGCTGGTCATTTCCAGTAAAGCTTTTTGGTTCCTGCCTGGTTCTTGGCTTTATTATTTTTTTAATTGCTGTATTTTTTTTTTTTGACAAACTATTAAATGGACTGCCATGATATTTGTGAGACATACTCAATCCCCTGGTCAAAGCATCCATCTGGCACTATACATTTCATAATGTTACCATGGACATGCTGATATTTTGAACTATACTTTGAGTATACAGAGGCCTGTTAGCTTTTAACAACGGTTGTTTGCAGATTAAAATACAATTCCCAATCTAACTTCATAATTTATGAGGCGATTTCGGTTAGCTCTGTGACTTAGATACATTTTGGTAGAGTTAGTAAAAACTAAAAAAGTAGAGGTAGTAAAAACTAACTCTACCTTCACATTTGACTGTAGTCTTCATGTGAAAAAATAAGTCGACCATCGAAAATAACCTTATTTAAATAATGTACCAGTTATTTGTGTAGATACAACTAGAAACGTTATTATTATTTTATTTAATTTTTTCCCATGGCATGGCTTTTAGTTTATTTATTGCAAACATGATTGGTGTTAACATGCCACCAAAAATATGTGTCATATGTTGGAAACATTTGAACTGAAGGAAAATTGACTTGATGTTAATGGTAGGAAAGCTAACTGACCAAACAACAACAACACGCACAACTAGAGACAACATCAAGATGTTTAATCCAGAACATAAGGCAGACAGCATAATAGTAATGTGCAACATTTTCCACTGCATGTCTTTAAGTACTTCCTGGATCTAAAAGTTTACTGCAATCCATCTTTCCACTCTAAACACAACGATGCTAAAAAAAGCACTAATGATACTATACTGCTGTAGAGAAGATCAAACAAGAGAACAAGAAAACAAGAACCATATATAAATTGAAACAGACAAAGTTCTAGCATGACTCACAGGGAAGCTATTTAATAACACGTCTTTTCCTTAAACATAACGCATACAGCAGATCTAGGAATACGCCTTGTTGCACATACAGAACACTTTCCAGGCATAGACATAGTTCTAAGTCCTCCAAGTACACTTTAAAATACAAAAAGCATGTCTAAGGATAACTGTATAAAATCAAACAGGGTAAAAACAAATTATAAAATTGTATTTAGGAGCCACTTGACAAGGCTCTGCATTTTATCTAGTGTGAACCAGTTTGTGTGTGTGTGTGTATGCGGGTCTGAGCACCTCTTAAAGAGTCTTTACTTGACTAGCCTGGAGGTTGTGTGGCTACGTTTTTAGTTTTCTTTCTTCTCCTCAGGAGTAGAGGATTTGTTGAGTCCTCAATAGTTTTGATTTTCGTTTGATCATAGTCCACTCTCATCGTTTGCAAGGCATTTGTCATTTCCTCCTATGTACAGAAAACAGTTCAATTTGCCAACATGGTTCAGACAAAAGCAGCATGCACAGTATCTGCGTCATTTTTAGAATTCAAATTGTATGGGTTTCATTTTTGAGCAACAGAGACAGCTATACAAAAAGCATAAAATATTTCAAAAGCGACTATATTGTCCACAAAAAAACCTAGTCAACACTCTACCAATGCCTCAATAGAAAACAATTCAAGTAGCATCAAAATGACTCATAAAAACATCCAAAACACTTACCTTAACCTTCTCCCAGACATCTTGTTCCTCATGCAGCACACGGCTTGTGTGAAGAGGTGTTTGAGGGATCTCCACTGACTGCTGTGATGTGTGACGATATTGATTAGATTTCACCGAATCTCACATATACATTTTGAAACTAAAACTACAAATCAGATCAAATCCAGCAGGAAAGCTTCTTACATTAATCCAGGGATGGTTTTTGAACTCAGTGATGCTCATTCTTTGGGTGGGCTCAGTTTTCAATAACTGGCCGATCAACTGTTTGGCTGAAACAGGAAATCATCATTTAAAGGAAGAACGTGTAACATTTGACACATACTTAAAGTACAAATCAAGTATATCCTCTGTGAATGTCTCTCTGAGTCATTACTGTCTACAGTGAGTGAGAGGGATGAGTGCAGCCAGCTGTTGGCTGTGTTTACATGGACAGGCCTTGTGTATAAAGCTGTTTTCGTCATGGTAGAGCAAAGAAGAATAACACAGCCTACTCAATGATTATTTGGATGCCAAGTTCTGTCGTTAGATTACGCAAAAGTTTTACTCTAGGCTGGGGGTGGAGTCCATGGGTGGAGATACCAGGGGAGGGGAGGGAATCCCACTGTGACATCACACGTTGAGCAAATTTGAAACAGAGCATTTTTCTCTGTGCTGAAAGACTTAGGCAGACTGCAAAGATCGGTTTTTAAATAAGCTGTAGGTATTGTTGCCTGTACACTTTTACGATGGACTGTTGGTCCTTTGTCTCTTAACTCACTCACGCCCATCATGGTGATATCCATGGTAGTTATGTTTTATGTATGTATTTATGTCATTGTGCTGTTTTTTATGGATGTATTGACTACCTCTGTTGCAAACCAAATTGCCCCTTGGGGACAATAAAGATTTTCCAAATCCAAAATTCCAAAGAAAGGTTTATTTTGTGGATCATTAGACCCTCAGGTTAGCAAAATATATGTTCAGAAATATGTCCCCTTTAATGTTTGCATTTATCATAGTAGCCAATCTTTGAAAGTCAGTCAGGTACCTGCAATTAAGTGGGACATTTTCCCAATGTCATTGATTAAAATGTCTATGACAACATTTACACAAACAATGACATATAAGAAAAAATAAAAAAAGGAAATTTAGAGCAAAAACAGGCAGCACTTCGGAACAGAGTATCCATAGATGAAAAATAATGTGAGGTGTGTCTTCCCGGGGGAAACATGGATGATTGTGACCAGGAAGTATGACAAAAGTAAAGGGAAGAGGCATTTCCCTAAAAACATTTCAATCAGATAAACGACACCTTCTCACCTTCCTCGGACACATCAGACCACTCAGGGTTTGGGAACTCATAGTGTCCTTTACAGATCCTTCTTTTCATTCCAGGAGATATTGCGAAACCATGACGTGAGAAAAAAGGAGGGTATCCACAAAGTCTATGCGTAAGAAAAAGGATATACTTGATAACAAGACAGATGGTGTAATTACACAGGCAAGAATTACAAATTTCAAAGACTTACAGGATATACATAATGACTCCCAGAGACCACATGTCACAAGATCGGTCATACTTCTCTGCACCAAGAACTTCTGGAGCTGCCGCAGTGTCAAGAGAAACAGACAAACTGCTGTGTTATACGACTGCCAAAAACATCCAGATCATTGAAGTAGCATTTATATCTTTCTTTTCAAACTTCAGCACAGCATGTAGCCTCATAACCTAGATCAATGCAGCCCATTTGAACACAATTTTAACAACTTAAAATTGTTGAAATCCCTCAAGGGAGAGAACTCAAAGAAAAAGAGTCAGGGAACATTTTTGGAAAAATTGTGATTGATTCTGCTTTTGAATGGCTATCACTGACATAAGGAGGTTTAATCTCCCAGGAACTTAAATTGCTCAAGGTCTCGTTCATCAAAGCAAAAGTAAATGGCTAACACCTGTGTACACTAAAAAGGCTACTAAGGTCACTTCATCAAGCTGAAGATGACTATAATTAGCCTAGATTTCCTATAATTGGTCGTATGCATCCACCAACTATCTTGCAACTAGGGTGCAACGTGTCCCTGGGCAAGTGATTTTCCTTGGCGAACCCAGAATTGCTTACGTCGGCAGCGTATGAAAGCATATAAATGGGATTAGTCACTTCTGATGGTCTCACTACACAGCAACTACTGCCATCAGTAACCACTGCCATCAGTGTGTGAATGGATAGTTGTGACATGTGGTGTAAAAGCTCTCTAAGTGGTCTGAAGAATACAAAAGTGCTATACAAGCTCAAGTCCATTTACCATGGGTGTTTCTTATACAGATGAACAATGTAACTGTGGCCACAACAAGCGATATTATATTTTAAATGATGAAGAGAAACATAACCCTTCATACACAACAACATTATTTTATATAAGATACTGATGCATCACAATCATATACTTCCCTTCTGTGTCAGTTCATTGTCGTATGTTGGATGTCGGTCGTCTTCTGCGCTAGTGGTTTGACTTCTAGTTTTTGTTTTGAAGTAAGTTTTGTTTTTTTGCCTTTTTGTTAAAATAAATCTTATTTTGAGTTTCTGCAATTGGGTCCACCTCCTCTTTGTATTTTTCATCAATCCGCTCATTACAACAAACTCTTCTGTCTGGTGAATAAAATGAATAATATAAACCACATGTTTTAAAACGTGCTAGACCGGAGATCACTGTGACTTCTCACATTTGAACATCCAACACTGATCATTCAGACTGTCTCTCAAGGCACTTCTGAAATACTGTGTTTCAGAGATTGGGAAAGCATACATTGTGACATAACTGTTCTTTCCTCCTTTTTGGAGTTACAGTGACCTTTGGCTATGAATTTTTATTCTCTCAATATTTTATCCTATCTAGATTTTTGTGCAATTTCGACACAGTTATTGTTTCAATTCTTGAGTTATGGCCCTGAAGAGATTAACCGACAATAGCAGTGTCAATTCTGTTTCTGCTGTATATTTGGACAAATAATGTAGATAATCAGATATACAGTAGATAAACAACATCACACGTTGTGGGGTCTTACCAACATAATATGGGGTAAAACATGGTGTTGCTAATGAATTTATCGTGGTGATTTCCTTGGCGAACCCAAAATCAGTCAGCTTAAGCAGAGCATCTGGTCTTTTGGAGGTGTAAAGCAGGTTCTCTGGCTGTAAGAGAAGCAACCCGACATCAGATGTTCAAATCTCAGGTAATTTACCAAAGAAAAACTAAGAATTAAAAATTAGAATCACAGATAAATCAAATGCAAGCCATCTGCTGTCACTACTGTTCAGGTTTAGCAGAAAAATCTCAGGTAACACTGGCAGATTTTCAGATTTGGTGGGAGGGGTTTGGAAAGGGGTTAGCAACCTGTGATAAGATTAAAGTAACATGCACAATGCATTGCTATGTCCATTCAGAAAAGACATGGCAATGGTATCAAAAGTTAAGAAGCTGCATGTACACTATCATCATTTTACTTCTTTCATTTTGCAACATAATCTGCAAATGGACCTCTGTTGCATGTTATTCCCTAATCATTCTACTCTAAAGAATATAACATCTTTAATATCTCATCTGGTGACTTTACTCAACCAGGATTATGCATGATAGAGTTCAGTGTATGAACTGTCATCATTGGACACTCAAGTACACATATTAACCCATAATAGTGTGTGTGAATTGGAAGAATTAGAGGTAAATTGTGTGAATTGGAAAGATAAGATGTAAATTGTCCTATAACTGAACAATAACACATTGCACAATCTTGTTTCCTTTGTGAAAGTGCACTCTAAGCATTTCAGACCAGGGAAAATAACTACAAGTGTGTCAGAGTAACCAATTCAAGATAGAAAATACAAAAATGTTTCAGGGAAAACGTTCACAGTTGTTTAATGGAACTAAGTGATTGTTCCATCGAGGTGTTTCTGGTCACAATACTTCAGTTGCCAGACATTGTTTTTGGTACATATGAAAACAATTAGATTTTCATATGAACAGAACAAATTTCACCCTCAAGCTCCTGAACACCAATTATGAGCTTTGTAGCATGCACAGGACAATAATTACATGAAAAAAAGCATTGGTGTCAATGTCAAATTTGAACGACTGCTTATAATTCTGAGGACAGATCTTGTCACTTTGCATAAAAAACAGTCCACTGCTGCAAGAGTTGACTCACATGCTGACTGATAAATTACCTTGATGTCTCTGTGAGCAATGTTGATGGAATGCAAGAAGAGAATGGCTTCTCCTATACTTTTCATAATGTCAGAGGCCTCTGATGGGAAAACATGATGGTATTAAAACAGAAAGGTGCAGATTAAAGTAAGTATTCAGCGACACATTTTTAAATTTGATGAAGATCCTCTAGACCAGCGATCGTCAACAGGACGAACCGCGGGCCACATGCAGCCCCCTAACACTTCCCATCTGGCCCCCAGAATATAAATAATATTGGGTGGTTAAACAATAAACATACAAACAAAATCGCAAGGCTGAAAAACTTGCCCTAGGTTAATGGGAGAAATTACATTTCCTCTCTGACAACAGTCATCAGTGTCTTTCAAGAAAAAAAGCTGGCCCTTGAACAAATATAGTTGATGACCCCTGCTCTAGACTTGAATGCAATGATGCCTCTTTTGATTGTGTTTTAGTTTCTGTTGTTAGTTCACTGTAATCTCTGCAGGATAAGATTGTCTTCACATACAGAAAGGACTCAAAGGAAACAACCCTGAACCCCGTGTCATTATTATTATGGTTACAATTTATGATAATTGCTGTAACCAACAATCTCTTTCATTTCCTTGATTAATGAATTCGTCGTTTTTAAATTACAAATAAGAAAATGTAAATCATTATTTCCTGAGCAACAGGTTTTCAGATTGTTTGTTTTGTCCAAAACCTTAAAAATATTCAGTTTAGTACATAAAATGGCAAAGAACAAACAAAAATCATCACATTTAAGAAACTTTCACCATTTCCTGTGCCTCTTTATGTGCCTCTGACTGAAACATTGAACTATTAGAGTTTTAGTAAGTTCTCCTCACTGCAAACAGCTCCACAGTTTAC
Source organism: Labrus bergylta (assembly GCF_963930695.1). Lineage (NCBI taxonomy): Eukaryota > Metazoa > Chordata > Actinopteri > Labriformes > Labridae > Labrus > Labrus bergylta. Next base: position 12,316,497 of record NC_089206.1, on the reverse strand, counting down.
TGCTCACTTTCCTTCAGCCATATGAAAAATTGTATGAGGTTACAGCTCATGAATGAAAACCAATACAACATTCTTCATGGCATGATGAACAAAGACCAAGTGTTGTCTGACTTTATTAAATCAACATATGTGTATTTGGCTGCACTCTGACAAAATAAACTCTGCAGCCCCCAGAATCCTGCGGGATGTAGTGAAACTGAACCACATTTACTGTAACCACCAGTAAGTGTACATGAGCCAAAACAACTAGGACTGAAATGCATTAGAGTTATAACTCAGCTTCAGTTGTGAAGAAATACAAATTTACCTCTTTCTGTGAATGCATGATTCCCTTTGTCTTGGATATGTCTGAATAATTCACCTCCATCCATGCTAGAAAGAAGAAAAACAGCAGAATGGGCCAAAGTACACATTATCATGCCAAATATAAAAATATACGTTAAATATATGTTTGTATATGTTTTGCCACCTGTTGATGCAAAATGTTAATAAAAAAATGAATACAACAAACTGCTGCTTGGCTCTGTAAGTAAAAAACATTCATGGTTATAAGATTATTTAATTATGACATCACCTCAGTTTTTTGATGAACAGATGTTGCTAAGTAGACATGGCATGATTTTTTTCATCCTCTAGACCAGGGGTCTCCAATCTTTTTTCATCTGAGAGCTACTTTCAAAAAATTAAAGTGGCCAAGGGCTACTTGCATCAAATCGCTTGCATTTATGTACATAGCTCAGCTGAATTAAGATACTGTTTGTACATGTGTGAAATTGCAATAAGCCAATGCTTATCAATAATCTTAAATTCACATCAATGTCCAAGAAAACTTTAGTACTTCATACTTGTTTTTATGGGCCAAATATATGAATAGTGGGAAGAGGTGCATTTACCATCGTCAGATTTTTATTTTTATTTTTAACACAGTCGGTCAACCTATAGGCGAGCTACTGAAAACCTGCCCGGGCTACCAGTAGCTCCGGAGCTACCTGTTGGAGACCCCTGCTCTAGACCCTCTGTGTTGCATTATGGACTTCTTCCTGGGTAGAATTATATCGCATCAGTTTTTTAATATTTAACCCTTCTGTCTTGCTGCAGTTATTCCTTTTATTTTGAGTCTGATCCACAAGGTTTGCAACTCTCATGAGATTTTTCCATTTCTTTTATAATGTCTTTTGTATTGGTATTTTGTACCCTAGTAAAAAGATTGTTTTCCCAACTAGCTCTTCTCCTATTATGCCAATGTTCAAACTAAATTACTTAGTTGCTGACTCACACTACAAGCCTTATAATAATGCATGCTCTTTTTTTCTTACGTGATTACTATCATTTCTTTTGAGTTGTATATTCTTGTATATATATGGGCAGTTAAAATCCCTAACTCAACATGATTTTGGCCACCAGAGCCTATTGATATTGTTATGCTAGTTCCTGGGAACACAACTCCGCCCCCAAACATGAATGATATGTTTTAGCACTGGTGGACAATTACAATGGGTTTCCTGGATCTTTTTTTTCAAGACTAATGCTAGCCATCTGCAAAGCTTACCTGTTCAAAGAGAGAACAGTGTGTTCCTGCCTAATTATGCTTTATTATGTTATGAGACAAAAAATACTTGTTTTTATCACTTTTGGCCCTGAAGTGTTCTGGAAACTTCTCTTGTCAGTTGGTGTGCATTAAAACAAAGGAGGCTCCACCAACCCACAAAGCAACTAATAAGAGACACAACTCTCAGGGGAAATTTGAAGATGAACAATGTCCAACGAAGAAACTTTTTTTTCAACACGTGCTATCAATTTAAGAGACCACACATGCATCATTAGCTCCGATTGTGTCTGTGCACATGCGGGAAAAACCCACCACTCCATAATGATAAGGAGACACTTCTTGCCATGGTAGAGGTTCTCATAAACATCTATGATGGGTACAATGTGGGGGCAAGGTGACACCCTCCAATGGAGCTCAACCTCTCGTCTGGCTTCTGGACAATCCTGCAGCATCTGACAAACAAACAGCAGAGGAATGAGCAGGTCAGAAAGCAGGGAGACATTTTAAATACAAATGTCCTCATGTAAATCTACTCTGGGTGAAATGGGTGCACTTTTCTTTCAATTCAGTTGAACTGATTTCCAATATCAACATACATAAAGGTATGAGATAGCCTACTTAATATTGTGGCTGTATTGAAGATTGTGTGATGTTTTTTTAAGCCATCATGAGCCTCAGGGGTTTTAACAGTAAAGGCACATTTTTACATGTGTCGATGAAATTATAGTTGATTCAAAGAAAAATTATTATTATTGTAATCTCTACATTTTTAATGTCTATTTTTAATAGAGAAAATACTCATGACCGTACATTATTCGTTTTGAAATATTGAAACAGCTCCAATCACCGTTCATATGCGCAGACAGGGATAATTCAATGGACGTGGACAGTTATGTCATTTTGGTTGTAAAACAAGCTGAGTACTGTTCATGACGCCAGTAGTTTAATGATCTTATATCACAAGAACAAATGGCTATGTGCAGGATTCCAGTTGTAATTGCACAAATTTTGCAGCAGACTTTTTGTGGGGAATGTGATTTACAGAGGTACGTTTGCAGCAACTCTTTCCTTGACTAGATAAGTCTTTCTCACATACTATGTATCTTAATGAAATGTTTGTTCTTTCCTGACATGCGCTTTTTTCAAAGACCTCAGGAATGTCAGCGGATGAGCCATTTGGACTTAAAAATTAGGTTAAATCTTTAAAGATCGATTACGTAGAGAAGGATGAAAGGTTTGCTGATATTCAAAGAGTTCGTATAAGAAGGTATTTAAAAGTGTCTGTTTTCATGTACTGCCGCTCCATGCAGCGGCTCGCTTTTTTTTTTTTTTTTTTGAGATTTATTTTTGGGCTTTTTGTGCCTTTAATGGAGAGATAGGACAGTGGATGGGGCTGGGGGTCGGGGAGAGAGAGTAGGGAATGACATGTGGGGGGGGGGGAGCCACGGGCCGGATTCAAACCTGGGCCGTCCGCTTTGAGGACTGTGGCCTCCATATATGGGGCGCACGCACTAACCACTGCGCCACCAACGCCCCACCGGCTTGCTTCTGACTCTCTCTGTAAGGCTCTGAAGTGCCCACGTTCAGAGTCCCAAAGTCTGGTCCGATTGGTCGGCCTGTCTGCTCTGCCGTAATTGGTCAGTCGCTCAGCACGGTTCTCGGAAATTTCATGCCCCTTTTACCATATTGGGAATGCAGCCACTTTGGCTCCGAGGAGAGCAAAAACATTAGCACCTTAGCACTACTGTGCTACCACAGGCTACGGCATATCGTGTCCGTGCTACAGAAGTTAATGGGCGTGCAACATGAGCTGCAGGGCTTTCCACAACGAGCCAATGGACTTAGATCAGTGATATCACACTGACAAGACGTCACACTGGCAAATTTTTATCGAGGTGGGACAGGACACATAGAAAACACACTAAAGAGCATATAAAACCAGAAAAAGCATGATATGGGCCCTTTAAGTCAAACTCTGTCAAAGGCTTCCAATATTGCAAATAGTTTTCCAAAAAAATGCTATTTGATGCCACTGATGAAGTGTTTTCTCTGTAATTAAAAGATTATTCACTGACACGATGATGATAAAATGGGTGTTTGCCATCAAAAGAATTTTAAGCCTGCACAGATGGGGATTAGCTCAAATAAAAGCCAGGACAAATGTTATTGTATGTTTGTTACTCCACTATTTTTCAATCTCAAAACCTTCACTTTCACTGTAATAAAAGCAGCGTATAAACTTTCTGCATGACACCCTGTCCATGCTGTGCCCAGCTAGATGTCATAATCTCTCTGACATCTCAGGCATCTGCATGAGGCTACTTTTAGACACTGGCATGTCCCCCCTCTCCATGTCTAGCTGGCATCATGTCAACATAAAAAGTCAACACTCCTCTTTCAAAACAGTCAGGACAACATGGTACACCGGAGGCCAAAGCTACTGGGCAATATGTAATTTACAGACTGAAACAGAAATAAGACCCTGACAGAGGCGCCCGTTGTGTATGATCACAAAAAAAAACAGAAAATTACAGGATTCCAAGAGAGAAAATCTGTAACTCACAGCTCATGCTCAGTGACCTCACCTCTCGAACTTTGGCAGCACTCAACTTTAACTCTAAATACTGCTTTTAACTCCAAATGCAGGTAGTGTTTAGTTGGATGTGCATCACACGCACTTTTGGAGTGACAAATTGATCCCAGAGGAATGCAGTGGGGTAATATAATTATTTATCTCTCCCCACTGGCTGGAACACAGACTTAAAAGGGGGAAACTTTGAGAAGCAGATTTTCTACAAAACCAAAGATAAGCGAGGCGCATCTGTTAACTTTCAACTCACATCCTGAAACATCTTGGGCTCAGCCTTTTCTATACTCCTCTTTTTTTTCTTACTCATCCTGATGATGTGACAAAAGACAGACAACTTTGATCCATGAAGACTGTTTTTCATCAACACCTAAGCTTTGATCCTGTTTCCTCCATAAAAAATAAGGAAAAATCTCTCCTGAATCAAGGAAATGTAGATAACAAGTAATTTGGAACAAGAAAGGCCCCAGCAGGAACTATTTGCAAACAAAATCCACGTAAAGCTGCAACTGCTGCATTTAAGTAGATTTAGAAATTGTAATAAGAACAAGAAGGCGATAATGGAGAAGAACAAGAACAAGAAGGAGAGGAGCACGAGAAAGAAGGAGGAAAGGCAGAACAAGAACAAAGGAAACCGAAGAAATATGAAAAGAAGAAGAAAAAAGTAGAGGAAGAAAAAAACAGAAAAGAAGAACAAAGAAGAACATAAAAGCGGAATGGAAAGGGTGAAGAACAAAAAGGATATAAAACATGTGCAGAATATGACTAAAATGACATTTGACAGAACAGTATAGGCTTATAATTTATGGTTATAACGGTTTGCTAAATGTCAAACTCAAATCAGATTTTGACAGAGGGATCTGCAATCTGTGACAATCTTTTAGCTCATATACACAACTCTCTCCATATCCAAACCCATATAGCTTAATATGTTTCACTATGACTCAAATGATGGTTATGACAATGCTTCAGTAAAAAACTGTAGAAAATCTGTAATGCTATATTTACCAACACAGGCCTACATTTTTTTAATGATGCAGGTTGCAAACTCTTAAACATTCTAACACTATAGGCAAAAGCACATTTGCCTTTGAAAGCCCCCTTAAATAAAAAGTAGGCTATACAGATTTACATTTAGCTTATTAAAATAAATAAGCATCCAGTGTAAAGTAGCCTACAGCTATCCATTTTAGTACATTTATAACAAGTAGGCTAATTTATTACATATTTTTGGTGAAAAAAAAAAAGTTAGTTTCAGAAAACATGTTTACCTTTAGTGCATACTTCTCCCCACTCTCTTTGTGGAATATTTCCATCACTCTGCCATTTATCCCCATCCCCAGCACCTGACTCGTTAACGTATAAACATCTGTAATAACATTGCTTTTGATTTGAAGAGGAACGGCAAACTGTCTCACAAAACACTGAGGGAAAGGAGCAGAGTTGAGATCAGGCTGCTGTTGGATCGGGAAAGTCGGCTGGTGCTGATTTGACATGATAACTATCGGCGACACATGACTGTTTACCGTTCAAACAGGTGCGTCCAGTCCTTGAGGAGTAGCCTAACCTCAGCTAGTTCAGTACCGCTCAGTCCTGGTTTACTGTTCGCCCACCTCTTGCTGGGACAAGTCCTGGGACAGTCCTTCACACGAAGCAGGCGGGTGACTGTCCAGGAAGTACACTTTAAACTTCGGTTGACACTTTATCAACTTGGACTAAGAGTCGCACAGTGTTGGCTCGCTTGATAAATGAATTCATTTAAAATTAAAATTCAAACTTGTGGGCGAAATTGGCCGACGTTAACGCACCATCAAACTGTGACAGTCACCCAGCAGGGACTGTGTCTGCGGACAGGATCAGCTGGGTGGCTGCCCAAATGTCACTCCAAAATTATGAAAGGCTATTTGTGATGTGACTATTTAAATCTCCCTATGCCGGCTGAAATTTGGAAACATGTTTCCTGAAGAAATGCAAAGGGGAATACTGTAAGTGTAGGCCTATGAGAAGCAGATCATCGAAAGTGGAAGATAAGTGAGAAGCATCTGTTTTTCACTCAGACCTCAGCATGAAACATTGTGGACTCAGCCTTTATTCACTGATAGTGAGAATGTGACAAAAGACAGCCATAATGCGGTTTTATTACTCTACATAAATAAGTGGGTGGGGTGGGGGGGGGGGTTCTTTTTATTTCAACTGTCTTTTATTGATTTTTGCATTAATTGTAGACACGTTCATGTAGCAATATTAGCACACAAGCATCCAGCATAAGGTGTAAAAGAAAGTAACGCAATGTGCATGAAGGGGAACATATCACCCTTGACAACAACAGTACAAACACCCCTTGTACAAAATAAATAAATACATAATAAATAAATAAATAAATAAATAAAAGTTATGATAATAATAATAATAATAAAACCAAAAAAAATAAAAAAAATAAAAAAAATATATATATATGTACATACACCTATATACACATACATACACATAATTCAAGAAACCAATGAGCAAAAATTATGATAATAAGGAATAAATTAATAAATGTAAAAATATATAAAAACAAAACATACAATATAAATAATAAGAAAAGAAAAAAGAAAAGGGACAAATCAATATTAAAGTTATATTAAAGTTATCAACCGCTGTAAGAAACCCAAAGTAAAATTTAAATTGCAACTAAAAGAAGGAGGGGGGGGGTCCTTTTTAAGTATGTTAAATGCCCCCATTAAAAACAGAAATGGCCTAGTAACAGTCTAAAAAACTTAGAAAAGCTAGCTTTAGTATAATGATGTCAGCTCTTGTGTTTGCTTAGCAACCAGCATGACGGACTTGTGTTCAGCAAAGATGACAAATATATCAACAAGTGCAGTGGCCCAGTGGCTCTTGACACATTTAACAAGAACTCAGCAAAAAGGTAGTTTTTTTTTCTGTCAAAAAGTGTTGGTGGGCACTACGGGGATGTTAACCTACAGGTTTGTATTCACCGTGCAATGGGTGACGACACTTTAATCCTGACGATGAAGGAGGCTGAAGGACGACCTCTCATCATGCACTTAATTTTCGTCCCGCGGAACTAACGTGTTGCTGCGGTACAGTTTCAAATCGGACATAAACATGTGTCGGACCAGTAGACCCAGCAAATAAACAGTACATTTCTGTACAGCTAAAATAACACACATTTAGACTGTTCTCTGGTGAAGAGGCGTTAAAGAATTGTTTGCGCTGATGTTATGAAAATAGTTGCATTATCTCTGCGGCGGACGAGCTGATTTTGTACTCTGAGAGGATGTTTGCGAGACCGTTTCGTGTCAAATCCAACACCGCAATCAAAGGATCAGACAGGTGAGCCACTGCCTCTGACTGCTTCTATTTCAAATCACTTTAATGCTTTGTCGTCACTTTTAATAGCTGCAGTGTCGTTCAGTCTGAGTAAAATTAAGAGTTGAATTGAAACCTCTCAACAACAACAGAAAAACTCAATTTTGAAGGTATCAGAAATGATCCAGAATAACAGACTGCAACTTGCACATTGCTGTGACAGGTCAATATGTCAGTGATGCTTGTTTTAAGCCTCGTGTTTGTGTATACAATTATGGAGTATCAGTGTCCTGCAGCATATCAGCAATCTTCATAAACTTGATCGCTAGTCTGACAATTTTTTTAATCCCAGTGCCCGAATTTATGTGATTATATCAAAGCTATTGATGATATTCATATTAAGATAAAATATCTTTGTGATGTTGTCTTGTATTTTCTGTAATCAGACTTCTCCTAGAAAGATCTCTTCAATATCATTTTGTTGTTTTGCATTTTTATACATTATGTGCGTTTAAGTCTGGATTCAACATGTCTGGTGTTAAAGCTTCTCGTAATCATACTGCTCAGCCGTATTTGATACAGATCATTCTGACAGGCTGTGTACACTCCTACAAAGTTCAATGCACCAGACAGTACAAGATAGTAACCAGCCATTTACCAGTTATACAAAAATACGCATATAACATTGATATTTTGAAGACAAATTATACTTCTTTGACAAGCAGGCCTTGTATTAGACAACTGATTTTCTTCTTTCCATACATATGTTTTAAATAGTTCCAACCTGTTGCATTTACTGAGAAAATCTGAAGAAGGAGGTTAACGACTTCTTGTTTTCTCACACACAGGAGAAAGCTCAAAGCTGACATATCAGCTGCTTTCCCTTCATTGCCTGCTGATGAGCTGTCTGAGCTGATCCCCAACAAAGAGGAATTAAATGTAGTCAAGATTTATGCACACAAGGGAGAGTCTGTGACTCTTTATGTTCTTCATAAAAACCCGCTCTTCTTTGAACTGGAAAAACGGCTTTATCCAACAGGTAATTTATCTGAACATCAATGTACATCAAGATGACTGAGTAAAAAAAAAAGTACCTTTCTGCAACAAATTTTCACTTTATAATAAATATATATGATATTATTTTCAGTGTATGTGCTTTGGCGATACCCTGCTCTCCTGCCAGCATTCAGAACATGGCCCCCAGTGCTTCAGAAGTTGATTGGAGGGGCAGGTATGTTTATTTTTTAAAGATTAAGACCTGAACAGTTGCTTTAAACTGTACATTAAGACAGATACAATTAACAAGAACTTTGATTCCCTCAAGATCTCATGCTGCCAGGTGTGGTGGTGTCGTCAAGTGGTCTCCCAGATGTAAAGCAGGGTGACTGCTGTGCTGTAACAGTCGTGAGCAATAGGTAGGCTATGATAAGCAACATGTGAAGACTTCTGTCATAGCCTTTTAAAGGCATAATAGAAGTCCTCAACAGTGACACTGTTCCTTTGGTTGATGCAGAGCTCCCGTTGCAGTTGGCACTGCTGCCTTGTCGAGTTCAGAGATGCAGAGCGTTGGTATGAAAGGCAGAGGAGTGTGTGTTCTCCACACATACATGGATAGTCTCTGGTAAGTAGCTCCCATTTTTCTTAATTGAAATCCTGCATCTTTTTGAAAGAATGCTTTTGTTTCAAGGGGTAGTTTTATATTTCTTAAGGCGGGTTAAATGTGAAGATACTAGAGATACACCGATTGCAATTTCTGTTTTTAACATGTTCTGAAATGTAAAAAGAATTCTTACCAGAAACTCTGAGGCAAACTAGTTTACTAACTAATTTATTATTTTTGTGGTATATATAAAAGTCTCAATGTAAAAAAAAAAAAAAAAAAACATTATGGTGACAGAGTAATATTATTTTTCCTGTTAGTGACTTCCTTGAGTCTCAGCTGGTTGCCTAGCAACCTCTCAGTGACTAGACATCAGGAAGTCAATGGGCATGACATACAAAGATAATATAATTTCCAACTCAGTCCACTGTGTCCCTGTGTGGAGATCAATAAAGTGACCAAAATCATCGGCCCATTAATATGTGTGTTTTGTTTCAAGGCAACATATATTGAGATTTCACATTTAAGACATCCTCAGTGGACCTAAGTGCTGCACAGGTGTTTAACGCACAATATAAAAGGACAAACATGAATACAATAAACAATGAATAAATAACTCAATAAGAAACACTATAAATAAATGAATAAATAGGAGCGTATTCAAAATGTCAAAATGTCAACCTCAACTTGTATTAAAAGCCAGTGTCAACAGGTGTGTCTTAAGAAGTGATTTAACATTTTCAATGGATTGAGCAGCACTGATGTTCCACAGTTGTGGAGCAGTCAACGCAAAGACTCTGTCACCTTTGGCCTGCATCTCGGAACATCCAAGACCAAGAGCATCTGGTGTGTTGACCAGAGTGCTCTGACTGCAGCATGTAGGTGCAACAGCTCAGATAATTAAGAAGGTGCCAAACCATTTACGTTTTCAAAAATGCAAGTCATAAAAACCTTAAAACCGGATCCCGAAGCGGACAGGAAGCCAGTTGAGAGAAGCCAGTTCAGGCGAGATGTGGTCACGTCGTCTCTTTCCTGATTCGGACACGTGCTGCTGCGTTCTGAACCAGCTGCAAGCGCTGATGGAATCCACACCAACAAACAAAGAGGTTAAAATAGACTAAACAAGATTTAATAAACATGTGAATGACTCTCTCAAATTCATTTGAAGGAGGATAGGGCTCTACCTTACCCAGCTGTCACAACTGCAAAAAGCTGGTCTTGACCAACAAGCTAATCTTGAAAGAGCTGTCCAAACTCAAACTGAGATTTTTGATGGAAGGGTGACTTTAGGAGACACGGCGCAGACTAACTAAAGCTTTCTCTATGATTCACTTTTTCTAGGGCATTTGGGGACAAGTCAGGTCCTCCTTCTTTACTGCACACAGAGAGCAAAGGACAAGGGTTGAATGGAGAGGAATGTGAGGTCGACAGTGAACTGGAGGGAGAGGAGGAGAAGTGTATGGAGGAGGAGGAGGAGGAGGAGGAGGAGCAGCACCAGCAGCAGAGTTCCGATGAAACAGTCACTGATCAAGCCTGTTCTGGTGTTGGGGAACTGAGTCTGGCTAAGGAGGAGGGAGAGAAAGGTGAAAAGGACAACGAAGAAGAGGAGGGGACTGAGGATGATCTGAAAATGCCACAAGGTATTAGGTGTAGTCATAACCCCCACAGTATGAGTCAAAATTAACTATTTGAAGTCTTGGATTTGCAGCAAAGTACTTTTCCACAGTTCTTTTTCAACAGTTTAAGACAGGCTCAGCTTTTATTAAGGCTAAGCTTCAATGAATGCTGTCTCAGGTTCTAATCAAATTGAAACATTCACTGCTAAATGATTGCAGGGCTGGATTGAGTGCCTGTAGATTTATTTTTGTGGCCATATGGTTGTGTTTTGTTTATTTTCTGATGTGGCAAAATGGAAGCGTGTCCAGAAAGGAAGGGATGTGACCCGGGTCAAACCTTGATTTCACAGAGATAATGGACGCCCTGCTATTGCAGTGTTTCCTCCATGCTCTCAAGAGCAAGGTGAAGAAGTCAGAGCTCCCTCTGCTGACCAGTACATTTCTTCGCAACCATATGTTCTCCTGCTGGTAAAGTTCAATTCATCCTTTAAGAAATGCAGAGGGGTACTCACGTTTTGTACTCAAAGCATCTGGTCTTTTTTCAGCCCAAGTGGGAAGCAGCTTGATATCAAGAAATCAAGCTATAAGAAGGTAAACTGCATGTCGAGAATGTGGCATTTAACACATACACATGGACAGATGTATAACTCCACTAGTGAGCATTAACAAATGTTTTTGTCCAACAGCTTTCCAAGTTTTTACAGGCCATGCAGCAGAAGCATAACCTTGTGCGGGTAAAAGAACTGACCAAGGGTGTGGAGAGCATTGTGGAAGTGGACTGGAAAAATCGAGAGTGAGCCAAGTCCTGCCTCAACTTAAAGAAATTCTTGGTTGGGATTCAAAACCTTCACAGCCCGCCCACATGTCAGCCCTTTATTTTTTTTTTTTATTGCATTAACTCTTTGCAGACTGCGCTCCTTCAGCGTTCCTGAGGAGACAGATGTGGAAGCAGCTCCCGCGCAGGATGGAGGAGAGGGTGAAACACTGTACCATCCTCCTGAGATCACGACTCTTTACTCTGTGTCCGCTCGACTGGAGCCTCTCTTTCTGGATGCAAAGAAGAGGTGTGTGTGTGTGTGTGTGTGTGTGGACAGATTTGTTCCTTTTCTTTATACATTTACATTTACCTGCATTTTCCAGTTGTTTATTTCAGGCTACATATAACCTTCAATTGCCTTGGGCTCATACTGGATAATAAACCCAGTTTCACACCCAGAACATATTGAAATGCTGCCAGCATAGCACTGGAAGCATTCACCACCCCCACCTTCTGCTTAACCAGGACATAATTCAAACCAGAGCAGTCTTCTGCCCCCCCTCACCTCCCCATGTGTACTCATGCTAGCTGTCTTCAGAAGGAACAATCTGTCCCCTGTAAGACATGAGGCTTCATACATAATTAGTATTTAAACTCCCAAACACTCAGATCTCAAAAGACCGCCACCGACTGCCCAATTTCACTCAAATTCCATCTGGCTGCAGATAGAAGTCTCTGAGAAAGACTGCTTCCCACCCGTTTCGTTCCCCACAACCATAGTGGTTCTGAACTCTAAAGCATGACAATCACATTTACTGTTCTGTTCAATTTAATTTTGTTGCATGTTCTTGGAGGAGAAACATAATGAACATGCACAAACTCTTAACTTATAAGTCACAGATGTAATGTTTTTTTGATTTTACATTAAAGTGGGAGATTTTTCTTGTCCAGGAGTTACAATAAAACATAAGTGTGTATTCATAAGATCAGGTATTTTCTAAAAATGGTTTGAGTTCTTAGATGTTATTTTGAGAATTTGTAAAAATAATATTAACTTTTTATTGTGAACAAAATGGTTATTAAGACACTTATTATTTGACGCTAAATCTACTTATAGAGACAGGCATTGCAAATGAGCTTAGCCCATAAATATACAATGCTAGGAGGAAGTAGTTGAGGCAGTATTGTTGTTCCTATAAATATTACGCTTCTTAATGAATTAAGCTTCTGGTTTTTTTTTAGTGTGCAATTCATGATTCAAGATTACAAAAGTAATAGGAACCCCCATTAAGAAGTAAGGGTGTCACTGTATTGATACATTTCTCACAATCATTCCTGTACTAATGTGTGCTTTGGTGCTTCCACAGAAAAGGGACAATCCTACAGCCTGCTGAAGTGAGGAACATTGTCACGGAGTATGTGAAGCAGAATGAATTGGTGGATGAAAATAATAAGAAGTAAGAAGATCCTAAACTTCTGTAACAAGAAATGAATTTGCTCCTGGAGATCGTTATTTTTGAAACCTCAGATGCTTAAATATATAGCCATTGTTTTTGGCTCTTGGGAATGGGTTTCTATATCACATAGAACTATATAAAACTCTAGTTAGCTGACATAAGATGAGATAGTAATCGCACAACACTGAGGGCACAGAGTTCTTTCAGACTTTGAAGATGAGCAGCATTTTGTTGATAATGGGTGCACTTGTAAAAGTGCAGCATTAAAGCCCACTGAACAAATACAGGGCTGACCCCAGACCATGTGATGTGATATAATTGGCTAAAATGCTTAAATGTGACTCTCATGTTTCTTTTTAGCTCCTGAAAATCGTGCATGTTCTGATGTGAAACTAACTGATATTGACTGATTAGACTGAAATTAGATCAAATCTGCCCTGAAACTTAAAGGCAAATTTTATTGAATTTGTCATGTTCCGCTGCAGTATGTTTCCTGTTGCAGGGCAGCTCTGCAGTGTTTAAATGCTCCTTTTTAATGCACCAATCCTTTTCTCTTCTTTAATAGTTACGTAACCATAAACCCAACTCTGTGCGACTGCCTGTTGGAGAAATCTGAGTACCAGGAGATAGATTCTCTCAAGTGGGATGACCTCTTTAGCAGGTAAATGTTTTTCGCCTGTCTCGATGTGTGATTCAAGGTACCACACTGAAAATAAAACTGCTGCTATTGAAAACAAAGAAATTGTATTAAAAGAAGGCATGTCATGTTGCTTTTAGTCCCTTTGTCTCAAGTCATATCTATTTGTGTTTGAGCAGATTGACCAAATGGAAAAAGCTTGGAGAATTCAGATTCTCCACAGGATTTGAGGTTCTCTGTAATGACTGCCCCTTCCTGCTTTTAGGTCATAGTGTTGACCTATTTATTTTTTTTAAGACTAGTTCGATCAATATTTGTCTCTGTTCTTGTTTTAAGAATATCAACATGTATCTTGTTTATTTCTGATCGATATGCCAACACTGTGAAAGGCTGACAATGTTCAAGATGTTTTAGTTGTGCTATGCTTCAAAGGTCTCATAATCAAATTTAAGTAGAGGTCAGTTCTGTTGCTGAAAGTCTGGAGCTTCACTGTTGGCACTGCCGTACTGACTGCAGAGAAAATGGGTAAATACCATTATTATGGTCCTGTGATTTACTGGCGAACAGTCCAGGGTGTATCCCCCCTCTCGCCCAATGACAGCTTGGCTCGGCTCCAGCTCCCTGTGACACGGAACAGGGAAAAGCGGTATACAGTTGCAAGAAAAAGTATGCAAACCATTTGGAATTTCTTAGTTTTCTGATTAAATTGGTCATAAAATGTGTTCTGATCTTCATCTAAGTCTCAACAATAGACAAACACAGTCTGCTTAAACTAATACCACACAAACAATTATATGTTTTCATGTTTTTGTTGAACACAACATGTAAACATTCACAGTGCAGGGTGGAAAAAGTATGTGAACCCCCTACACTAATGACTTCGTCAAGAGCTAATTGAAGTCAGGAGTCAGCCAACCTGGAGTCCAATCAATGAGATGAGATTGGTGGTGTTGGTTAAAGCTGCCCTGCCCTATAAAAAACACACTCCAGGTTTGAGTTCGCTATTCTCAAGAAGCATTGCCTGATGTGAACCATGCCTTGCATAAAAGAGCTCTCAGAAGACCTACGATTTAGAATTGTTGACTTGCATAAAGCTGGAAAGGGTTACAAAAGAATCTCTAAAAGCCTTGATGTTCATCAGGGTAAGACAAATTGTCTATAAATGGAGAAAGTTCAGCACTGTTGCTACTCTCCCTAGAAGTGGCCGTCCTGGAAAGATGACTGCAAGAGCACAGTGCAGAATGCTCAATGAGGTGAAGAAGAATCCTAGAGTGTCAGCTAAAGACTTACACAAATCTCTGGCACATGCTAACATCTCTGTTGACGAATCTACGATACGTGAAACACTAAACAAGAATGGAGTTCATGGGAGGACACCACAGAGAAAGCCACTCCTGTCTAAAAAAACATTGCTGCACGTTTGAAGTTTGCAAAAGAGCACCTGGATGTTCCACAGCACTACTGGCAAAACATCCTGTGGACAGATGAAACAAAAGTTTATTTGTTTGGAAGGAACACGCAACACTGTGTGGAGAAAAAAAGGCTCAGCACACCAACATCAAAACCTCATCCCAACTGTGAAGTATGGTGGAGGGGTCATCGTGGTTTGGGGCTGCTTTGCTGCATCAGGGACTGGACAGATTGCTATCGTTGACGGAAAAATGAATTCCCAAGTTTATCAAGACATTTTGCAAGAAAACTTAAGGCCATCTGTCCACCAATGGAAGCTCAACAGAAGATGGGTGATGCAGCAGGACAACGACCCAAAGCCCAGAAGTAAATCAACAACAGAATGGCTTCAACAGAAGAAAATACACCTTCTGGAGTGGGCCAGTCAGAGTCCTGTCCTCAACCCGATAGAGATGCTGTGGCATGACCTCAAGAGAGTGATTCACACCAGACATCCCAAGAATATTGCTGAACTGAAAAAGTTTCGTAAAGAGCAATGGTCCAAAATTCGTTGCCAGCAGGTCTGATCTGCAACTACAGGAAACGTTTGGTTGAGGTTATTGCTGCCAAAGGAGGGTCAACCAGTTTTTAAATCCAAGGGTTCACATACTTTTTCATGCAACTGTAGCTAATGGATTGGTGTATGGACCATCGTTATGGTGTTAAACATAAAACACATGGAGAGTGTTAGAAATTTGGTGTGTCGACTTTCCCCCTCAAACATAAATTAGGTGATACTGAAGACAACTTGAGGCAATGTGAATTAAGGCTCAGTGAGACAAGATATATTCATTTTGCTTGATTGCGGTAACTACACCATTAGGTAAATGAAAATGGGGAAAAAATATAGCTTTAGTTTACATGTAGACTTTGGTGAAGGTATGCTCTACATTAGTTACATGTATGGAGGGATAGATATTTAAGCAAATCTGGTACAACTTTATCCTTGTGTCTCTTAACTTCTTGGGCAGATTTAACAGTATATCTTCTAATTTTCACAGGACTTTGGGAAGAATGCAGGAGTGCTATGAAGTTGTATTCCCTGGACAAGCACCCATGAGAAAGAAGGGCCACATTGAGCCCATTGACATCTCTGTGGCTTCTCGCGGCTCCAATAAGAAGGTTAAAACTTTCACCTCAAACTTTCAAATTGTAAGCTGCAGGTCAGCAGCGAATACTTCTTATTCATTATCTCTACTGATGATACTTGAGACTGTAACAAGACGAATGGTCTGCAGTTGATCAAGTCCGTAATTAGGTGCTGGTGTTCTTTGGGATGTTAACGCATCTTTTTTTAGCATGTTAGCAGGCCAAGCTTTGCTAAACTTAGTACAGCAGGTACTTAAAGGGATGTCAGTTTTGCTGATATTTATACATAGATATATCTCAGAATGTTTCCTGAAGTGGACATAAGTAACTGTGAAATTAGACAGAGACACATTTCAGTTTTAACAAGAAATAGCCCCATAACCAGAAAAAGGTTGTTGTAATATTTTTGGCTCGGATGTTGAGGACTAATTAACCCACACTGTCCTAGAGCCATGCTGCCAGAGAAGCCGCAGATCTGATCAACATGAATTGTTGGATAACTGTTGAGAAATTAACCTGCCAGTGCTCCCTGTTGAGTATTAGAGACACTGTTTATACACGACCTCAGCTACAAACCTTTGACATTTGAGTATCAGGTGATCTTTTTACTTATTGACTGGCATAGGTTAAGTACAGATGAGCAGTAAACGCATGTCAGTTTATTAACAGTCCTGCTGATTAACTGTTCTAGCTTTAACAGTTTCCATACGCTTCCTTTAGGTTACTGTAATAAAGAACCTGGAACTTTACGGTTTGGATCCTGCAGTTGTGGCCACTGCTCTGCAACACCGAGTTCAGGCCAGCTCTGTCTTGCAGTCAATCCCTGGAGCCAAAGACAAAGTCCTGGTGCAGATCCAAGGGAACCAGATCCATCAAGTCGGCAATTTCCTGCTAGGTTTGGAACATAATACTTTAATTGCCTTACAAATCGCTTCTGTTATTTTTATCCACTTTCACAAACAAATTAACTTTATCTTATCTTTTTTTTTTTTTTTTTCAATTTCAGATCATTATCAAATTCCTCGTAAGTACATCCAAGGACTAGACAAAGCACCTAAAGGTGGCAAGAAAAAATAACATTTCTGTAATACCAACAATTTGCTGTCCAAAAAGCTGCTTTACTTTAGGTAAACACAATAAAAACAGTTTGTGTAATAAAGTTGATCTACTGTCATCTTCTGAAGGATGATGACAGAAAGCACAAGACTTCGTTGTTCTTTGTTTGTCTCCCAGTGATTATACCAATTTAAGGAGCTGAGCATTTCAAGAATTTGGTCTTGGTGGTGAAGAGAACTTACTCTTCTCTCAGTCTAGGGTGTATCCCCCCTCTCGCCCAATGACAGCTGGATCGGCTCCAGTTCCCTGTGACACTGAATGTGGAAAAGCAATATAGATAATGGATTGATGTATGGACCATCATTATGGGGTTAAACATGCAAAACATGGAGAGTGTTAGAAATGTGGTATGTCAACTTTGCCCTCAAACATAAATAACTTTTCTCTCTGTGGTTTAAACCTTCAAAACAATCATAGTAAACAAGGTAAAACAATATTATGTTCAATTCAGACTTGAAAAAAAATACCTTAAAGGTAACATTCACAGCAGTAAAGCAGAGCGGGACAGGGATTTGGTTAGGGTTTGGTCTGTGGTGTAACTAGGACAAGGCAACTTCAGGTCTTAGGTCATGTTGTTAAATCCAGTTACATATTTGTAATCCAACATGACACTACAAAATTAAACCTTGTTCCAATCAAGCCTGTCTTCTGTGGGATAATACTTAAAATTCAACTTTGGGAATTCCCCACACCAAAGGAAATTTCATAATTATCCTGCAGTAATTCTTTTGAGCATGTATACTTCTTAAATTTGATTTGTTTGTTTTTTTAAGAGATGGACTCCACTTTAACTCGAGGCTGTGTTCAATTATGCAGCCTCAGCTATGTTGAGGTCAGGTCGCTGTGACGACCACCATGGTGTCTCGTCTGCAAATTCAGAGTTTTTATCAAGTTTTTTATGTTTTTTTTGAATAGCAGTAAAAGATGGAATTTACTCCAATCTTTGCTTTCTCTAAACTGTATCCACTTCTCAGCCACTAATTGCTCATTTGAGAGAAGTACATGCAGGATGCATGAAGATGAGGGGGCATTTGAACGTAACAGGACAGAGTAATGCAACAGTTTTTCGTTTATTTATAGTAATTGTTCTCCCAAAATAAACTGGATGTAACAGTAAATACAGATAAGATGGTAGAGCATGGTTTTTAATCAATTTAAGTAGTTAACTTATCTGCTTTGGAAAGCATCCAACACTTGTATATTCCATACAATAGACAGAGATGCAACTGACTTATAGAGCTGCAGCTAATTTTCACAGAAGGCTTTAGACTGGCATGAGAATAAATACCAACTCTTTTCCAAACCTGGCATTTTTATAAAATTTGAATTGCTCCATTATACTGTCTACCACTTTGTCAGCTTGCAGGTATTTCTACACTGTTTTTCTCCTCATAAGCACTTCATCCCCCAATTACACCTCTGCGACATTCAGATTGAATGCAAAATATCCCAAGGCCATAAATATCGCACCTTGAAAGAGCAGACTGAATAGGGCTATAGCTGCAGGGTAAAGTATCGCACAGTCTTGTTTTGTAGCTATTGTAGGTTTTGTTAACAACCTAATATTTTGTATTTTTGCACTTTCTTTGCACGATATTTATTAGTTATTATTGGCCCAAATAGTTGAAGTGGGAATTTCTGGGCTAATTGGTTTTATTGTATAAGGTACAATTATAAGTTAAATATTGGATATTTTGAACTATGAATGGGAAAATTAAAAAAAATCTCATCTTAGTATTGATGTACAAAATATACAGTATGCTGTCAATATATGATCTGAAATTAAGTGCCAAAAGCAAATAACTATTGCTGTACATATATTCATTTTCAAAACTCAAAGTGACATTGGCGGTGTGGAGACTGTAGCCCTCCAGGTGGGAGGCCTGGGTTCGGGGCCGACTGATGGCTCCTCTCCTGCGTGTCGTTCCCTGCTCTCTCTCTCTCTCCCTGGTTCCTGGTTCTCTGTCCACTGTCCTATTTCTGGACAAATATTTTAAAGACAATCAAATTGTGTTTCATGGAGTCTTTAATGAAAGGCAGCTGAGAGAAACAAAGTAATTAGCTGGTTAAGACTCTAATGAGATAATTTCCACTATTCCCAGAAACCAATAAGGTGCATCTGTGAATGATTTCTGAGTGACAGTGTTTATTAAAGACACCAGACAATTTTTTTATATGGGGCTTTGTTTTGAAGCAGATGGACTTGTCTGAATATTGAGAGGAAACTTGGACTGGTTGCATTATACAGGTACAGTACATGTTAGAAGCCATGTTGCAAGACTCAGCATCCTATCAGTGTCTGCTGCCATAATTATCCCCAGGTTAAATCCTTACCATTAGAAGTACTTGTGGTGTAGTACAGTGGTGCGGAGGTATATCTCAGTTACAGCATGGATGACAGACAGCAGCAAGACACTCATGGACACCTTCACTTCCTCTTTCTGTAATGCCGCAGGATTCCATAACTTTGTTAACCTTGGACAGAAATGGCAAGAGTTTGTCAGGTTGCTGGAGAGCATGCAGTTCCTCATCCAGATGTTCAGAAGTGTGATGGTTTCACCTCAGGAAAAGATATTGGTCATATAAGACCTCCTGCTATCTTATCTATTAATTTACCAACATGATTTTTGCCATAGACTGTCTATAAACATGGATGAAGTCTCAGTGATGTTACCCATTGGTTTCTGGAGGGCTGTTTTGGAGCCAATGTATTGTTTGGAAATGCTGACTATCAAACCTTCAGTCAACCTCACTACAGGCAAAGAGCTGGAGCTGTGGCAGTCCTTAAGCCTCTTGACAAACTGCTACAATGCAGCGGGTTGCATCGGTCCTGCCTGTAATTATACATAACTTGTATCTTTTATTACTCTAGGAACTAGAAAATAAAAAATCATAAATTTTGCATGCTTGTGTTTTTTCAGGCCGATCAAACAAAGAGTTTCCTCGTCACCGTATAGATTTACTGTGTTCCATGGAGTAATAATGGCCTCCAATGACCATTCTCAAATGGCTAGCTGCATTGAACATAAACATGGTTGAAGTGATTATTTTTCCAAAGAGGATCATGTAGAGCAAACTTACTTGATACTTGCTGAATGGCACGTCTCTCCCAGAAACCACCAGGAAAGCTGATGCAATGTAAATAAACAAAACAACTTAACAACAAACGTTTTCCCCTCTCCCCTTGAGCCTTTATGACTATGCTTTAGTAATTCCTCTGTTTTCTCTGTTTCATAAGAGTATCCCCTTATCTCCAACATGAAAATAATTTTTCCATCACAGTTAATGATACATTGTATTAGAGACATTTTAAGTGGCTAATGTAGTGTTATTTAAACAGATATCAGTAGACTGAAGGCTGTACAGCAGTCAATAACTTCACAGCTTCTCCAAATAGGGTTTTACTATCCTACATTTTCAGAGAATATGTTCTGCTAACACAAGTACCTCTTACAAACCCTTGTCCAAACTATGTCTGTGATTGAATTTCTTACATTTAATTGCCAATAAGGTGGAAACTTTGTTGGCACCCCCTTCTTAAATGTTATTAAAATCCACTGTATAATTAGAGATTTGCTTTTTTGTCTTTACCTTGGCTACCCTTATAAATGAGAAACAGTGCATGTTTTCCACTTTCCCATTAAACAAAATTAAATAAATTCAAAACCTTAAGTCAGAAGTCACATGAAGTTCCTCTTCAGGGGTTACGTTTTAACAGAAAGGTTCCTAAATGTGTCAAAATACAATACAAATACAAGGGTATTTTCCTTGAAGTCTCTTAGACTTTCTGTTGGATCACCACTGGGTTTCCAGGATCTTGAACACCTTTTTTGCATGACTCCTTTAAACTATTGACTGAACCCTGGGTCTCAGACATTTTCTCTGTACCTCAAATCCCGCGATTTGATCTAATTGAGTGGCAGCAAGAGAATAATGAGCTCTTAGTCAGTTAGACAACAAATAAGGATCTTGATTGGATAAAATGTAGCTTCTTCCTAATGATCTTACGGTGATGCTGAATGGGGTTCCTCTCACATCCTCTTTAGTTTTTTCAAAATGAGCGCTAATAACCTCCAAAACCTCCTGAACATCTGAGTGCACAATATACAGTACTAACACTATGTTAGTATAATCTGCAAAATATTTAACCTCCCCATTTCTTTCTAAAAATCATGATTGTGTGGCATAAAACAAAGAACCCTGCTGGAAATGAAAATTGAGAAATTTCATTGATGTGTTTTTATTCTTAATTATTTCAACCACATTGATTTCCCTTGCCCTTGGCAGGGTGCAAGTATGCTAGAGTGTTTTGAAGTCTGTCTATTTGTGCTCAATCACATCAGTTATAGCATCCCTTATTGCATTAAGCTCAAATTTAATCAAACCCAAACTGCACAATTAAATACCATTCACATAAATAAGACTGATACTTAATTTCTTGGCAAGTGTTTGTATTATAATGACAGATTGTCAGCCAAATGTGATCTGTGTAAGCTGTGCGATAGCTGTTGACTGTTGAAATTTGGGAAATAACCTGAATTACTGCTTATTTTCTAGTCAATGCAGTGATGGTTTTAAATCCTGCTATCTGTGCTGAATGTGTTCTTTGGAGCCATCTGTTAGTCTGGTCCTAGGAACCTTTCCAGACATCTTACACTGTGGACTTCCAAAGACGCCTGACAAGTAAAGCAATATTTGACATGATGTCATTACAGGATGTTATGGTTCAGTGCATTATGCTCACATACATTCATTTCGTAGAGAAGGAAATCTCAATCTGATGTGATGTTGAGAAAACTCTAGGCTCTTCTGTCTGAGCTTACAATATATCTTTGTTTTGTTCATAGATTAAATACAAGCGTTTTAATCACACTTCCTCTGTATCATAATTAAGCATACAACAACACAAACCATTCAGTGTCTTAATTTATTTACAATGAGTCCAGTCACTGATACATATGGAATAAACAGAGACGGATGTTCCCATTTCCTGAGTTGGGAAGTAGTTCTTCAGATTTCTCTGTGTTTATGGTCTCTTAGTCATAATGGAACAAGTCATGGAAATAGTGGAAAGCCAAGATGATTTATTGAAGTAGTTGGGTTTTTTTTTCTAAAACTGTTTACCTAATCGTGATAGCTGTTTTCATGATTTGAATTACCGTGAAGAGCAAAGGAAATGGATCTGGTGAGTCAACCAACCATGAAACATCATTAATTAGCATTCCTGCTATCAAGATTAATGTCTCAATCTAATTTCAGTCAGAACATGTTTACAGTAACTAACAGTAACACCCTAATACAATGTGAGCAAACACTTGTCTACAATACTACAATACTGATGACATTTTGTTCAGATATTTCCTATTTGGACTAAAATGAAGTGGCCTTAAATTGTTGTTGTTTTTTTAAATCTATGACTATCGGATGAAAAGATTGACCTCACTGACTTACTGGAAGAATATTTACTTGTTAATCCTGAGGTCACATCCACAATTAAAACTTTACATGGCACAAAGACGCTAAACTATGACAATAATGAACTTAAAACAAACCCCCTTTTTGTCTTAAACACATTTATGTTGATGCATGTATTAAACGTAAAATAATTATAATATTATTGAGTGAGCACTAGAGGTGGAGTATGCAGAAAGCTGTTTTTTATTTGGTCTTGTTAACACAGGACAATCTCCCCGCTCTATAGCTTTATAATGAATAAAGAGATATTAAGAATATGAGAATTACTACAAATTGACTGAATATTCTTTAGGTTGTAGTTGTGGACCTCACAGCAGAGGTATGCACTGACATAGAAGAAAAACATGGAGGATATTAATAATTTTATATTTCATATAAAACTAATTGAGATAGAATATCTCTTTTTCAAGAGTGTCCTGAAGAAGACAGGCAGAGGCACATGTTTTGTCATCACTCTCATTCTCAGCTGCCGAGACCCTCACCCACGCATTCATCACCTCCAGATTAGACTATTGCAACAGTCCTCCTCTATGGTTCACCATCCAAATCACTCAAGAAACTTTAATACATTCAAAACTCAGCTGCTCGTCTCCTCACACACTCCCACACCCGAGATCACATCACCCCTGTCTTTCATGACCTCCAATGGCTCTCCATCCCCCAGCGTATCCACTTCAAACTCCTCATCATCAGGAGTTTGAAGCCCTCCACAACCTGGCTCCCCCCTACCTGTCTGAGCTCCTCCACCGACACACTCCCACCCGCACTCTCAGGTCTGCGGATGCAAACCTCCTGTCCCCCCCTTGCAGGGCCTTCTCCATTGCAGCTCCCACCCTCTGGAACTCTCTCCCTAAAAACATCAGAGACTCCCCCACACTCACTTCCTACAAGAAATCCCTAAAAACTCATCTTTTCATCACCGCCTACAACCACTGACTCTCATCCTCTTCCCTTGGCACTATTTCTATTTTGTATTGTTCTCTTAGTTTTTGCTTTGTTTTTTGTTGTTGTTTCCTGTCAAAGCGTCTTTGAGTATTTAGGAAAGCACTATATAAATCTAATTTATTATTATTATTATTATTATTATTGTTAATATTAAGAGTTTCAAACAAACAATGAGCAGCAATACATATAAATACAAAACAGAAACATAATTATAAAACGATAAAAGACACAAATAACAAATCTAGTGCCAGATGTGTCCCACCTCCAAGTCATTTAACATCCTCCAGGATTAAAGGAAAAACGCCTTCAGACACATGTGCTGCTTGTTACAGAGGGTGCCATGTTACTGTGGAAACAAGGGCTCCATGATCAGCTTTCTGCAAAGGAAGAAGACTCATCTGGAGAGGATTTCTTGTCTCTTGCTGCAAAAAAAAGGGTCATCTAATAATTCACATGAACTGGCTTCTTCCCATTCTACCCACAGCGTCTTGGCTCTTCTAAGCTTAACATGCAGCAGGGGTCCCTTCTCCTCCCTCCAGCCACCCACTGAGGAGATATGACTTTATTGATGCGGTGCCAGCAATGCTGCACAAAAATATGACTGTGATTACTGTGTGATGCAGGGGTTACATAAGGCTATAAGCCAGTCATTAGGAAAGATGTTTTTAAATATTTCTGAAATCTGTATTTGGCACTCACTGGTGTGTTTGTAAATTATGTTAGACTATATCAGTTTCACTTTTCATGTTACAGTGAAGCCATTTCACGTATGGTTTAAACTTAAGACCTTCTTTATATGTACAGACCAAAAGGGTGATAAATCACAAGTAAATGCTTTGCTGTTATTTCCATTTCCCATATTTAAAAAAGTATATACCCACCTGCATAACACCCCATAATAAAGATAAAAGTACAACAAACAATACACTGTATTTGAGTTTATTCTATTTAGTATGTTTTTTTAAACCAGCAGTTTTTATTGGTTTTTGTTTTTCATTTTTTGTTATGTTGAACTACTTTTCCCACTTCTAGGTCTCAGTTTAGATAACAGACTTGCTGATTGCGTAACAGATGTGTGGCGATGCTTCTTTTGTGCTTACGTCAGGATCACTGAGGTTCCAATTTTGCTCCAATTCACAGCTGAGAGGATGAGAAACCAAAACGATTTGGATGTAGTTATAGAAAATATTAATCTGATTTACCATCTTTTTTGTCTGCTATACCCAGCAGCTGTTTTTTTTTTTTTTCATAGTACGTGCTAATCCACTGACCATGTCATTATGTTGTTCCTAAAATTGACACAAAGGAATTTAAATGGTGAACAAGTGTTCTTTTTTATTATATTTATTGTTATCATTTCCTTTTAGATGTGATATTATAGTATTTTAGTATCACTGTCTGGTTTCTGTGGCTTGTCATGGAGCAACACAGGGACGGAAAATCCTTCAGGAATTTCTCTCACGGTATTTCCTTACGATAGCTGTGAGTCCCAACAATCCTCCCAGATGAGGGTATTGAAACCAGCTCTATCAGAAGGGAGGAACAGTAAAACCCTCAAGGTAGAGTTTCACAAAAGGCAGATGTCAAACATGGAGAAACAAAAAACAGAAAAAAACAGAGTCAATCCCTGGAAATACGACAATGTACTGAAGTGATATGACTACCCTGGAACTAAGCACAGTAGCTGAATAAATGGTCATTCATAATCAATAGGAAAAAGCATCAATCATGAGTAGCCAGAGAACACAAAGACACTCAGTCTGTGTCTCCATCTGTTGGTCAGCAGCCAGCACAGCAGGGACACTTCAAACTCAGAAGAAGGGTAGCACTGGAACTTTAAGGGTTACATTTAACCAGACCAGTAATAGAGCCCAGCCTGCAGTGCACTTTGAAGCCATTATGTCTTTGATCTGTGTAAGAGAAGCTACCGTGGGAACATCTGAGGCTGTTATAAGAAGATTTGAGGTGAAGTCTCACTTGAACATGATGATGCTCAGTTACTATTCATCTTACTTTTTATTTTAAATCAGAGTAGTGTATATTTTTCTTACAAATACATGCAAAAACAATACTGTAGTCATAATAAAAAGGAACCTGCAGCCCCCTCCATATGATCTGGAAACATTGGGTTTTTGTAAGAGCATGTCTTAGCATAAGTCGTGATTTGAGCAGGGTACAATTGAACACTATATATGTGGTGCTTGACAGAGTATTTGTCCAATATCCCAATGATATCACAGAAAGCAACTTGCATGAAATTAAGATATCTGCAAAAATAGCTTGCTAAAAGAAAAAGTTCAGCATTTTGAGATTCATGCTGCCTTGCTTTCCTCCCCATCCTTCACATGAAGCTGAGTCAGATGTGGAGTGGTGTTTTTTTCCTCAGATATTTAGGCTCCCAAGCTCAATATCTCATTATCCTGACACATTTGGAAAACTATGCAAAGTGTTTCATTTTCTCAGCAATTCTTTTTCTTGTTTAATAACACATGTTGCCCTTATAGGTCAATGTGTTGAAATCACCCCTACAGATTACAGCCTATTGATGTTATCACCCTCTTTCTTAAAACATACATCATACAATGTTTTTAAGATAGCCCTTGCCAATTTTTTTTTACGATAAAGTGAACATAGAATCCTGGGAATGTGCAAATAACCTCATGCAAGGCTAATGCCAGCAGCAGGAACATATATGTTCCCAGGGTTCTATGTTGCCAACTTTAATATCCTCCTAAAATGACTCATAAGGAGATCTGTTAGGATACTTCATGTTCTCAGAAATGATTATCACTGTCCAAATATTCAATGTATGTTTTTAACCCACTGACACCCCTTGAAATTAAATCCTCAAACATTAAAAACACCACTGTTGCAAAACAGATTTTTACCCTTTTAAATGCATTTAAAACTTCTGTCTCCTTTTTTGAAATTTGGCGGTTTGAACTGTGAAGATAGTCCACCAGTTGAATTTAGTTTATGATAAATAAAATGGGATGATTCTACTTCTAGACACATTTGAAAAATCAATCCCTGCAGTTGTTATATGGCAATCCCAACTGCATATAGAGCCCTTATCAATCTGATATTATTAAGTAGTCCTGTTTAGTAATAGGACCCTTTGTATTTGGATATTGTTAAGAAGAGCAGCCCACCACCTTAACTTTGCTTTGCATAGATAAATGAAGATTGGAAGGAGGGAAAGTGCTGGGTCAGCAATTGTGACCTCAATCAACATCAACTGACATGTTTGTTTTCTAAGTGGAAGTTAGATTACCCTTGGAAACAGCCATTTTTCTTGTGCAGACATTTGATTGGTACCAATATTTAATTTGACTTTAAGGAAGGAGTGTATAAACATGTTTTCCACAATTTCAAACAATCCCATAGCTAACGTTGTAGCAAAACATTTTCTGCATATAACTACCTTGGATAAAAAAAGAAAAAAGGGTCTAAATGAGGGTCTACAGTGTGTCTTTCAGTCCAAAATTCAAAACTTGCATTCATCAAATAGTAGGAGTATTTTTCTAGTAACTTAGCCTTCAGGAAAGGTCACTGGTATTGATATACTGACAATACCCTCATGTTATTCAACTGACCTACAATAGAAGCAATGACCCTTGAGTTTCAGGATACATGGAGTGAACTGAGGAGATGATGCTGCTAGTCACTGATCCAACAGACAGGCTAGTACGTCATCACGCTGAGAGGATTTTCACTGCTAAAAAAGGATTACAACATTTGACATTTTCCCCTACCAAAACTGCTTAACCACTTTGATAAGGGACCAAAAAATATCTATTTACGACAAAAGCGTCCAATCAATTCAGAATATTTTTGGGGCTGTTTTGTCCTCCAGGGATTGATACGGCTGAATCATGGAGAGGTGGAAGGTTATTTAAGGATACAGATCTACCACAGCTACTCTACATATAGAGTATCATGTTATCTCATTTTTAATATTGCTTGAATGCTTTGCAAATTTAGTTGTGGGTGCAACAAAGTACCTGCCTGTATTGTGTTCACAGGCAAAGGTTCCAAATGTGAATGAAGAACTCCATTTATATTTCACACTGGAGTTGCAAGGAGTTGTTTGGGATCAATGGTGGGTATCTAAAGAACAGTGCTGTCACAACAGACTCAATGGTTTGTGTCCACACTCAGGTCTGTGGATTTGGTTTACACTACAAAATATTTTAGTCAGGATTAATTAAATATTGCAATTTAAATTTGAGAAGCTGAAGAGAGAAAGGATATGTTGGTAGGATAGAGAGTGGGGGATGACATGCAGCAAAGGGCCAAGGTCAGATTTGAACCTAAGGCCACTGGGACAAGGACTATCAACATGGGGCGGGCCATACAATGCCCCTACTAGGTAGAACTATTTTGTTTGGCTCCCTCCCCCCATTGACAAAGCTTTATGTCTTATCTCTTAGCTGATCCTGTCCTGAACATGCAGAGGTAATATTCCCCAATGAAATATTCTCCTGCTGTCTTTCAACTGTCAAACTAAGGAGTTACTGTGAATATTCACTGTTTAAAATTTAAACAAAGGCTATTTTGGCAGTGAGATTTAATTTGTCTCATATTAAACCAACCCAGGTATTCAAAAGAACACTGTAGACATGACCAAACGTCTCACAGATGTTCTTGTTTGCTTTTGTAGCTCAAATATCAAATCAAACAAGGTTCAGCTACCACAGTCAAAAAAGTCTGGCTACGCTACGGGGGACATCGAGACTGACATCAAACATAACGGACTAATAAAGAAATGACTCAAAAAGAAAGTTCAGGACATAAAACTCTGGGGGACTGTGGTCAACGGCCTATACTCCATAGAGGAGTTATAGGTGTAAGTAAGTAATTAATTTAAATATCAAAATTAGATGGAATATTTTTGGAAGTCTAGGCTGTCTCTTGCTGAACACCACTGAAATATAAAACACCTCTTTACTTTGTTTTCAACATTCTTGATATTGTTTTAATTTGCCTTGAAAAAAGTTCATGTTCATAGAAAACATTAACTCTGTTTTTCACATGTTCTTTGAACAGTTGTCATTTAATTATGACAAACTAAAAGCCAACAACAATGTGTTTCTTTTTTTTTTTCATTTGTTTTTTCTTTCACTCTGATATTTAAAGTCTACCATGTGTGTTCCCATGTGTTCACTTTAAGATGCCAATAAACCATAAAAAATAACAGTTTTCTTCTTTGTTTACATGTTTTCCATATTAAACAACGAAGCATCATTAGAAAAAAATGAAATCCAGCTTAGATCATACATTTAATTTCCTGAACACATTAGGTGAGGAATACGGCGGCTGGGAAGTGCAAAGCAAAATTAGAAAGTGTGAAACACTTTACAAAATTTGAGACAAATTTACATTTTGAATGACATTTTTACATTTTATAAAACAAAATTACAAAACCAAAATACTTTTACCAAGGACAAAAAATACTACTAAAAATAAATTTACCAGATGTGAAACAATTTTGCAAGTGCTGAGACAAATTTACGAGTAGCAGAACACTTTTACCAGTCCACAAACAAGTTTACAAACTACAGATTCTTGACGGAAAGGGAATGTACAAAACGCAGGAAGTGACCTGGAAGTGATTGAGTGAGGGGTCCATTTGTTTTAAGTGGTTACTTAGGGGTTACTTAGTGGTTACTTAATGGTTACTTAGGGGTTACTTAGTGGTTACTTAGGGGTTACTTAATGGTTACTTAATGGTTACTTAGGGGTTACTTAGTGGTTAATTAGTGGCTACTTAGTCGCTACTTAATGGTTACTTAGTGATTAATGAGTGGTTACTTAGTGGTTTATTAGTGGTTACTTAATGGTTACTTAGTAGTTATTTAATGGTTACTTGGTGGTTTATTAGTGGTAACTTAATGGTTACAGTGGTTACTTAACTTTCATCCAAAACAAAAAAAATGACCCCTCACTCAATCACTTCTGGGTACATTCCCCTTCCGTCAATATTCTGTGCATTGTGAATTTGTTTTTCGACTAGTGAAAGTGTTCTGCCACTTGTAAATTTGACTTGACACTTGTAAAAGTGTTTCACATATTCTACATTTAAAAAAAAAAAATGTAAATAAGTTTTTTGTCTTGGCAAAAGTGTTTGGCTTTGTAATTTTGTTTTGTGAAATGTGAAATTGTTTTCCAAAATGTAAATTAGTCTCAAATTTTGCAAGTGTTTCAAACTTTGTTATTTTGCTTTGCACTTCCACGCCACCATAGAGGACAGACTTCACACAGATCCCTTCACAGTATTTCTCTATATATTTATTTTGTTATAAAATAGTTGGTAATCTAACTTGACTCTTCTGTGGCTCTCAGCGTGTTGGTGAATACATTGATTAGATCCAGTTTTTGTAGACTTACTGTCTTTTCTGTTCATTCCTATCTAACTCCTCAATTAATCTTACTATAATTTCTGCTGGATTTTCTCATCACCAACAGAACATCATATTTTCTGTGTTACTAAAGATTAATATAATGGGGTTTTCTTCCAATGACAAGCAATCCATCTATAGCATATCTGTAAAATTTCAACACATGCTTTCTCTGACAGCTGAGATGAGGGATGATGTAGAAAAATGCATAGTCTGCATATTTTTAACATCCAATTGAGCACCATGATATCGCTCAAATGTAGAATATTTAGAAGTCAAAGTTCAAAGATCAAAATGGAAGATGTCTCAGCAGACTCATCAGCATGCTGTCCAACGATGACATAAGAAAGAGAGCCTTTACACTAATGGTACATGAATGTAATTACTTTGTGTGTTACAATGGAAGAAACAAAACAGTTCTCCTTTAAAAAGGGTTCCTGGGCACCTTTTTACAGCCTACTTTATACTTCCATGAGCAATCCATATATCAATACAATGGTCCCCTGGTTTTATTGAACCCCTCCAGCAAATCTTGTAAAATCCCAGTGGTAGAAATCAAACTGAGGTCACTTAGGGGACAAAACCATTAAAATAAAATGGCTTCAGAAGAAAAAGCGCAAAAATGTTAGCGCATTGCTGACACACTTAATATTGCATCTTTTCAGCTGAATAGATTTGATGGCAAAAGCTCACAGTAAATATATACGTAGTTTCTGTAGTTTTCTACTATCAATCATTCTAATCACAGATTGTAGCCTTTGCCTTAGTTGTAATGCCAGCACACACCTGCAGTTTTTCAGGCATCAAAGCACCATTAACCATTACATACACACCTGGGACGTTCTAACAGGTTAATGAATCAGGATTCATCACTGCCTACATTTCTCCTCTCTCTAGAAATGCAGAAATGTTATTATGTTCGCTCTCCTGTGCCAACACTTTGCAATCAAGAATTAGAAGAGAGAAAAAAAAGGAAGCAAGTGTTGATTAGGTTCACTTTATCAACTTTTAAAAGCATTTATGACCTTTTAAATACTTGAATGAGTTTTCATGTCTGGTGATTATGTGTGTTTCTGACTCATCCGGAAGATTCAGACGTAGAATGTGTCCCTGTGAATGTGTCCGACCGTCAGTCAGATGTAGATTTTAACTGCAGCAAGACATTTTCCAAATAACTACACTATTCAAATTCTTATTTCAATTTATCACCCTAGCTAAAATTCACAGTTTTATTACATTTTGTATTTGTCACACGATTCAAATAATTGTCCTTAAACTGTATTCTGACAAATACTTGTTTTATTTCTATTTAAATTTGTTGGTTCTGTGAGACAAAAAACAAAACGGAGGAAATTCAAGAGAGAAATGCTGTTTGAGAGATTCATTTTTCCTTGGTTTTGGAACTTAACTCCATCAATAGTCAAAAGTCATCTTCCAGACTTTCGATTATATTTTCATATTATCAATGGCTATTTTTTAAATGAATTAACAGAGCAATATCACTCAATTTCATCAGCTCAGTTTGAGTATGTTGGTTATCCTTAATGTTGCCCTCCATGAATCAGAAAAAACTGACTGTACATTTCTGTTTCAGCACCAATTGGCAGACAGGCAAGATAAACGAGATGGTGAACTAATTAGCAAGAGCAAATAAGAGTTACATGACTCCACTTGAATGTTGCTATAGCTCAGTGTCTGCTAGTGTGTAATAAATAAATTAAAAAAGCTACATGGACTTGAATCACGATAATGTGTCAGATTATTTTCCAAAGCCCTAATTGGCCCAAAAGATTAAAGCTGCATAAATGCTCATCTCAAATCAATAAAACATGTCTATGATCTTATTCTGGAGGATGTGGGTCTAGTCTTCTTCTCACTTATCTGACTTATGGAATCCAGATGACATGTTTCGGTCTCTGAGATCTTTGCTGCCAAAATGAAGAACTTAAACTCTCCTTTTTCAATGCAATGTTTTCATCAAACTCAGCTCATTACAGCCGTGTTAAACTACTCACAGAACAAATTATAGAACAAATGTGTGTCTTTTAATCCCCTCCCCCACCTCCCCACTAATGAATAACACAGTTTAGTTTGACTTGCACACATGACTTCTATATTTATGTATTGATTCCATATGCACATTCTGTCTGTATTTTGTACTTAAAAGTTAACAGCTGATTTTGATACAAAATGCATAAAGAATATCAGATGAAATACTGAAGTCATGAGTTAGCACAAAGAAATATTATTACAGAAGGGGATAAAGTTTCTGCATTGCTCAAGATATAAATTGTCCTGCGTCCATCTTAATCCTTTAAATAAAAATGATGATTTATATATGTTCCTTGCAAAGATGCAATAAAAGTATATTACAGGATATATTATCATTTTGATACTGCAATATCACTTCAGCAATAAACTGAATACAAACACAACTAAAGGTTTGTGTTGCCCAAAGTAGAAAATAACAAAGTGTAATGTTAATGCAGCAGATTTTACATTTAACAACCGTAAACTCAAAGAAAAGGTTACACAATTTGGGAAATATATTTGACATCATTGTTTTCGGAAGTGACTGCTCCAGGTCTGAGATGCAGAACATAACTGTTCAAAGGTACATCAGTAATACTCAGGAAGCTCCGTTCCTCAGCCTTACAGGGACTCGGCGCAGCAAGCCTCAGGTTCCCAACTCAAGTCCCTACAGACTGAACTACTGCCTCGTTAATTCATACGTTTTAATGGTGCTTTTAGGAAAATCAAAGAGATGGACTGGAAGTTTTCCCATGTCCAGTTGTTATGCTAAGATAAGATAGTGGAACATTGACCAACTCTCTACAAACAAGGAGGCATGTGTTTTAGTATTGACTAACTGTTTCAACAAATTAAATTCACTTCATTCATTTAATTCACTTTTTGAAATGGTAGTTCAAAATGACAAAATATCTCTTAAAACAACAGAGAACCCGTTTTTATAATTAAAGCTTTCCTGTTTAAAAGGCACCTTTGCCCTACATGTCGACCAAAGCTGAACTCCCCTGATTGTGCTTCCAGCTTTAGTGTCTATATTTCTGTCCCAGCTGTTCATGGAAATGCTCGTGTTGACAGACAGATATTTTGGTGGGCGGGACAAGAGATCATTTCTGCCTTAGGATGTCCCTTAACTGTCCAGCTTGGGGAAAGATTCAGAACAGCTCGAGCTCTCATTCCTCCTCCCCGCCGCTCCCAGAGCCCTATATATCTTACAGCCGACAGTAGTGCCAATAATGACAAAGCTGTCCTTGCTGTTAAAGGTCTTTTGCATGTTGTTCTGTTGACTTCAAGACTTACAGCCCTCTGTAAGCTGCAACATCGCCTCTTACAAAAACAAAAATAATGTTTAACAATTGGTTTAAGTTGCTTTAAGTCTGCCTCTTCAAGAAATCAAACTTTAACGTTTTTTCTATTTGATATAACTCAATATGAAATAATATGTTACTCTAAGAACCTTACAGAATCAATCACATCAGACAAGCCAGCTAGAGAAAGAGTCCCATACAGCCACAATGTTTTACATTGAAGTTACTTGTAATGCCGGTTTGTCACTTTGAGGTGAATGCCTACGGTCTGTATGAGTGGCAGAGGGGTGGTGACAAATTGTTGGTATGTGATGTGTTCGGAATTAAATGGGCTGGTTTTTTAGAGTTCACAGTTACCACTGAAAAGAACAGCACAGGAATGTGAAGTAAATTAGACGGAAGATTTGGAAAAGCAGAAACCTCTATGATTGAATGCCTGCTATGAAAACGCTGCTACTAAAAGTTTTTGAGAAGAATTAATTCTTCTTTTTCTTAAGTATTTTCTTACACCAGTACTATTACTTGTAATTGAGTCAAATGTTTGTTATGTAACAGTAGTTGTACTTGAGTACATATTTTTAGTACTCTTTACACCTCTGGATGCCAGACGAGCTGAATAAACATCTGGGAACCACAGAACAGGCCCTATGTTCTTGATCAGGAAGTAGAAAAATTGGATTTCAATCCAGAGCTTCATGGCCTTAATCTGCAGGATTAGAGCATCGCAAAAGTTCTCTCCCGTGTGTATTTTATGTCTGTGTGTGTGTTTGCAAGGCTTTATTTGTAGGTC
Source organism: Labrus bergylta (assembly GCF_963930695.1). Taxonomy (NCBI): domain Eukaryota; kingdom Metazoa; phylum Chordata; class Actinopteri; order Labriformes; family Labridae; genus Labrus; species Labrus bergylta. The sequence continues at coordinate 12,282,376 of NC_089206.1, read as the reverse complement.
GCCTGCCTGTAAGCAAGCTTTTGAGTACCAGCAAAGGTGTGAATGAGTGTGTGGACTGTAGTATCCTCAGCCACATGTGCAGCTACAGGCAGACAGAGAGACAGGCAGACATAAATGAAGGGAGGGAGGGAGGTGTGGAGGTGCCCATGGTTTAAGAGCTAAAGCCGCTTGGCCCAGATGAAGATGGCTCTCAGGCTCTCTGCCAATCAAAGCCTGGCCAACGTTACACTCTCACTGACAGGGCAGGGAAACGGTCAGTCAGGCCACACGCATACTTGGTGTATGTACAGCCCTCAGTTTAAAGTATAGGACAGACAGAGTGTGATGCATTAAATAACAGAGCATTACAGGGAGAAAGACAGAGTCTGGGTTAAAAGCCCCTTAAAGCTGCTTTAATAGTTTTATTAGTTTTATATGAACAATGGATGCTATTGCTGAGTTTTTTTCTTCATTCCCAAAACTTACAGTATGTTATTGTTTAAAGCAGTTACCTTTTATATTATTATTATTATTATTATTATTATTATTATTATTATTATTATTATAATAATTATAATAATTATAAGTTGCTAAAGAGACCAATACTCAGGATGTGGTGAAGACAAAAACAATATTTGATTTATCAAGAGGTCCAAAATGTCATTCTACAGTATATAGCTGATAATGTAGGCCTCATGTGTTTGATGAACGAGAAGCAAACTTGAAAATCAATGCATTTCCACCCACGTCAAATGTGCAACCACCTAAACTTTAGTATAAATGCTCAAAATTTTGAAAGTTTTTGCTAAATCTTGCAGAAAAATAGAACAGATCTGTGTTGAGCACTAATGAAAAAGAACACTTTTATCATATTACTACATTAGGCATAATGGTATAGGTAAATACAAAGACAAAGATTTAAACAGATGGAGGACTGACTTTGTGTATTAATGACAACATCTTGTTGCACCCCCATTTTTATGGTATAAATAGATGTAAATTGAGAAATATACACCAAAATGTGTTTATCCAAATATTGGCTTGATAGTGGGTGGGAATACACAACATTTTGAATTAACTTTAACTAATTTTTTTAGGGAAAAAAAACAGCTTTAATTTTACCATGATTATAACAAAATTAGAATTTCTGTTTACAGATGTATTTATTATTACTGAACCTTTAATGATCAAACAATCTGTTAATGCCACTTTTAAGACCACATGATGAAGTGGGGGTTTATTGTGAGCTAATTTCGGGGCTCTGTCCATTTATGTCTATACTGTTCAGCTTTTTGAAACCCAGCACCCAAGCACTTGTTGTTTTAAATATCAAAGATGCCTGTGCACTACTGGGTGACATGAGTCAACATGATGCAGTCTGTATCTGCTGCCAGTCAGTGAGGATAAAGTCTCTGTGAACATCTGCCAAAAGTCAGAGATCATCTAACCAGAGATGGGCACCCAGTTCATTGTGACATAATGTCAAGCATACAAATACTAATGGTTCGAAAAATAAAAAAAGCTTTTTTTCCTCTTTTTATCCTTTAAATGCCAGTTGTGTTTTTGGCCAAGCTATCTTTGTCACTAGGCAGGTGGTGTGGATTAGATATGCTCTTTCCCAAAATGATACAAGCACCATACATGAAAGTATACGAAAACAAAAAGCTTGCAGTTTTGTAGTCTTCAACAACTACATACACATTCCTTCCCTCTTCTCACTTTACTCCTCCATTTATCTTCCTGTTATGTCCATTTGTCCCCTTCAACCAGCTCTGCCACACCACTTTATTAGTCTTTTACCACAATCTATAATTTGTACTGATTTGGATTCATGATGCTGCCTCCCTTACAAATTGAAATTTCACAGGAGTTAAGAGTCCTTAAGGTGACCCTGTGCTATAATTACAATTTATTGACCAAAAAGAAGACTGAAACAAGTGTTTTAGAAGCTACAAATTAAAAGTACATCTAAGATTTGAAAAAAAAACCTAAACAAATGAGTAAAAAATGGCAAACATTAAAAAGCATTTCATACACACGTGTGAGCTTGTATATGAAAAGGAGGTGACCAAGTATTGAACCATGTGGAACACCATATCAAAGTTAATGGAAACTTAAATGTGCTCTAACTGTGGGTTTTTCAGGGTTGTAGTCTCTTAGCACCACACTAAAAGTCCCACTATTTGTAGCGCCTTAAGAATGAGAGTTTTGACAGAAAGTCAATTACTTCAGTTTTTCGGAAATGCCATACATTTCACACACAATTGTCCCTCAAGCAAATTGATATGGGGATCTTCTAATTTTTCTGTAAAACTGACTCAAAAAGCTGTTTTCTTAACAAGCTGTTGCGGTTTAAAACATACAAACATGAACCAGCTAATAGTGTCAGGAAAACCAATGATGTCACAGGTGACATTATGGGCCGGCTGGACATTGGCTGAAATCAGCCAGTAAACATCAAATCTTTAAAACAGAAATCTTTGAAATTTTCAAAGATAGTTTCCTATCACTGCAGAATACTTGTTTTCCTTTTAATTTGTCTTTTTTACGTATACATTTACAAATAAAAAGGAAACATAATGGAAAAAAATCAGAAATGTCTCAATACCAGGGGTTGAAAATAATGCCAACACAGGGCAGTTCAACCACATTGTGTGGTTATGGTTATATGCTCGTATTTTAAGTTCACAGAGTTATACAAGTACAGCCTACAGCCCTTCCACTGATAATGGGCCATGAGCATGCTGCAAAACATAAAAGAGAGAAACAAGCAGGGAGGGGGAGAAAATAACAAAAGAGGGATGAATACAACGTAATGAAATGGAATCTCTCCTTCCGTCTGAAAAGAACATCAAAGGAGATGCTTAATCTCAGGAGGCAGTACTTTGTCATCTGTCATGCAGCTCCTCTGTCTCTCAATCCCACTACATCCATCCATCCCTCTCTCATGATGAGATGGATGATGATGAACGTGCGTGAGGGAGAGAGAGGGAGGGAGGGAGGGATAATACCTTCTGAATGCATGATGAATGTAGTCATCAGGCTTAAACTGACTGGGGGGCGAGTGGTGCACAGAGACCAAGAGCGTGCATGTGAGTGACACTGAGCACCATCATGCTCATCTACTCTCCCTTGCAGCCTCTCTCAGTCTCTCCATCTTCCTGCTGAGGAGAGACACAGATAATCACGCAGAAGACCAGTAAAAGAGAGGATAAAGTGTTGCTTTCTTCCCTTTTTTTTTTTTTTTTTTTCCTTTCTTAAGAACATTCAGAGGCAAGAAAAAAGAGGCAGGGAGTCAACAGAAGTAAAGCGCATCTTGTCGTAGACTCCAGCCCACCCAGTGCTTTTCTCTGAGCAACAGGATCAAGAGACGCTCTCAGTGCCCACAGCCTGAGGGAGAGAGTGGATGCTGAACAACATGACGGACTGCGAGGAGGCAGAGGGGGGACCCAACAGCCAGGGTGAGTGATGAAACCTGCCACACACGCATAAAAGAGGAGTGTGTATATCTGCGTGGGTGCTCCAAAGAGTGAGTCAGGGTTTACAAGATTATGTCATTTAAGGGATACAGGTATTTTTGTGTGTAAAGAGCTGAGAAATATAAAGAAAAACGGTATGTTTAACACACACACACACACTAACACACACACCATGTTCAAATGACACCGACCTCCAACCTACTTGGCTCTAATGCACTGAACCTCTTGGGGTTGCATACAAGACCACTTGAGACTTAATTTCCCCTTTTCTGCTTTCTCCCATCTGGTTTTCAAAGAGTGCTGTTTTATTAGGATAGTTGACTTTGACATCTTAGTGCAGCAGATGTGATTTTAGATTTTGTAAAATAGGTTCGTCACTTGCTTTAAGAAATATGATTCCATGTCAAACACTCAGATTTATAAAAAAGGTTTCTAGTGAACTGAGAATGGCCCCTGCAGAGAGTCTGTGGCACATCAGCCTTTCATGTTCTCCCCATTACTAACAACTAGCTAGGGGCAATAGCTGGCTTTCATAAAAGTGCATATATGTGTGTGTGTGTGTGTGTGTGTGTGTGTGTGTGTGTGTGCGTGCGTGTGTGTGTGTGTGTGCGTGTGTGCGCGCTTGTGTGCGTGCGTGTGCGTGTTCTTGTATGTGTGCGTCCGTGTGCGTTTGTGCTGTCAGTATGTATACAGTCTGAGTGTACCTATGACATGCAAATGGGTCTTGAATTGCACCTTTCCATATATATATATATATTTTTAAATCACAGATCTGTGTCCCTTTAATTTATCTTTTATGGTTATCACTAAAACTATTTAGATTTTTTTTTTTTTATTCAAAAGAACATTAATTGGTTTCTGTTTTGATACTTAACAGGCTACTTTTGCTGGTTTTGCCTCAGACCACACGTCCAAATTGGAGACATCTTTGTGAGTTCTGACACTGAACTAATCACTAAACTAATTGGCCCATAAACAATCAATGAATGTAGGAATTTTTCTATCACCACTTTTACAAATACAAATCTATCTTTTCAACCTTGCCTTCAGGGAACAGGAAGAACCTAAAAACTTGTGTCTAATTGACTCTGGCGGTTGTTTTGTAAACAACCAAGATGGCTGCCACTGGTTCACAGAATCTTGCTGCATCAGCCATTGGCGGCAATTATTAAAAATAATTTGAATTTAAACTGCTCACACCCTGGGGCAGCTGTGGCTTGGTTGGTTAGTCGGTCATTTCTCAGCCAGAAGGTCAGGTGTTCAATCCCTGGTTCCTGCAGCCAAATGTCTGAATGTACTAGATACTTAACCCCAAGTTGCTCCTTCTGCTTTGTTGGCATATGAATGTGTATGAATGGGATTAGTTACTTCTGACGGTCACTTAACATACATATAACTTATTTTGTAAATCTACACATGTGAAGTCTGATTCAAATTTGCAAAAGATACATTTGAAAACATGCGATCTACTTTATGAACTGGCTGAACTGATATTCCACCAACAGCCTATTGTTTAAAGGCATGTGTGAAAAATGTGATGATAAGGTTTAAAATGTAACCACAGAGTCAGTTTATTCTGGCCTGCTTTAACAGAGTAGGCAAGGTGACAGATTTATGAGATCCCTGGAGGGGCCATGTTGTCCACTGGCAATATAAATGGGTCTAATCAATAAGTTCAGTAAGGTTATTGCAAGGTGCAGGCTCAGTCCTGGAGCAGGTTTATGTGTCAAAAAATTAGTTTTTTTTTTTTCTTTAAGAAGTAAGCAACTGGCTTATCTTGGAAATTACTTCTTTATTTCTGCCATAATTAAGATTTGTGTTCTCCTTTTAGCTCTGTCTTGTCATTCATGAATTACTTTTAATTTATCTTTAACATTTTGGAGTATCTAGAAACCTTTGAATACTGTCTTGAAAAAACAAAAGAATAGGTCGTTGGTCAAATAAAGCTGTCATTTCAATAGAGTGACCAGTTTATCAGATACTTCTCATAATGCAGTTCAATTGGAATATCCTGATTATCTTGATTTTTGTTGTTGAGGCTGGGTCTACTTTCAGGTCATTATTGATGCTCTATCAGGGCTGTTGTGTAGTATGCAACAGTGGTGGAAATATAACTAAAATTGTATACTTAATTGATTTATAGGTATTACTTATACTTATTACGTATTACTTATTCATATCACTTAAGTACTACATGCATATAGTACACATATATTTAATTTATCATTTAATTGACATTTAAATACATCAGAATAAGTAGCTAAATATAATAAGTAACAACACATCTGAAATCTCATAAAGGACCACGAGGTTAAGTCCACAGCTCTCTTACAGATACAGAAACTACTTGTTGAAGTGCCCAGTCTTCAGGAAGACACCCAATCTTCCACCATCCCTATCAGGACAGAGTGATGCATCCTGAGTGCTTCATCGGGCTTTTAAATCCCTCAACGTGGAGACTGTTGTGGAAAAATGGTGGATCTGTAAGCCACCAAAATACTGCTTGTATCATGTGGAGCAGCTGGTGCAGACGATAAACAAAGGTCATGTCAAAGTCACATTTTTGGCAGCATTAATATGAAAGCATTCATGTCACCATGTGTGAGTAATGGTCACAGGTGAGGATTTCATGATAATACCGGTGAATGACAAACAAAGATGCAGAAAACATAAACAAATGTATAATTTACAAATATAATAAGAATGTAAAACAGCCAAATAAAATGTCAAAATTCGGTATTGTAAGGACAATTAAATGCTTTAGACAATGTTTTGCATATTTCTTTATTTTCACAGATCATGTAGCTTCAAACGTAGGAGTATTAGTGTTTTATGTCAAGTGTGCATTAAGATGTGCTGTCAGGATAGAAGACAAACAGACAACTGCAGGTTTGCTGACACTGCTAACCCTCTCATTGTCCGAGTCACTCTGGGGGCAGATGGTCTGGAATTGCCCTTTTAGTGATGTTTAGACTGGGAGAGATTAAACTTTGCTAGGAGATATATGCACACACGCATGCACTATACAATGTAAACAATGAATCATATGAACAGTTTTAGCTGCTTCAAATTTGTGTAGTCAGTTTTCAGTAAGGAAAGTGAATGTCAGTTAATGTAAGAGCGACTGAAGGTCTAAAAGACTTCTGTCTTGCTCGCAGCTTCGGGTATTTTACTTGGGCAGTGGACTTTTAGAGGTATGTTTACAGGCTTGCTATGAATCTGCTTGTATGCTGATGATTAACTAGTTTACTATCTTCAACCCTTTTGTTCAGTTGTAAAATAAGAGTAAGACACAAAGTTCAACGCCAGCGGTTAATATTTTTCAGTCTGGACTAAAGTGGTTAGCTTGTTGACATCGCTTCATTCACGGAGGTCCAAAGTTGGGCATTTTCCCAGATAACACAACATTTAAAATAAAAGGTTAAAAAAACCTTGCCTTTCTAATAAATGTTTTTCTTGCTGCTTTCTTTCCCCTGTAAATGATCTTCTTGACACCTCAGAATTATTGTGTGACCCTCAGGGTCTTGACCCCAGGTTGGGAATAAGCGAGTTTACAAAATGCTCTTTAAAAATTCAGTACATGTTGTCGATGTCAAAAAAAACTTCCTACTGGATTCTTGTTGTTCCTCTCTAAGGTGAATGATTGACTGAGGGCAGTGGGTTAGCACAGTTTAGCTTAGCTTAGTGCAATAACAAAGCAAAGAGAAAACTGGCTAGCCTGACTCTCTGGTAAAAACATGTAAGAACTGGTTGCATGGTACAATTTTAAGTGTGCTTTTGTGTAACTTGTACAATGTATTAGCTTTAGAACTGCTATTTAGCTCTTCCTAACGACTATGCCAGGCGAACAGTGTCCTTTCACTGTAGCTTCAAATATAGCTGTAGAGTAGCATTGCACTTTTTATTTACTACTTGACATTGTTTTTTTTTTTATGATAAATATAAAACTATTCCTTTTTTAGTCAGAAATGTATGAACCTCTTAACCCAACCACAGCACACTGGATGGACTTAATCTGCCTGCCAGATGTTGTTAGCTCATGCAGTGGTGTTCGTATCTGAACCAATTTGTCTGATTGCCCATACGTTAATGCAGAGTGAGCACTGTTGTCATTTCTCTGAGAAGGGTCACCTAACATTAGCATAGGTGGATGATTGATGCACAGAGTAAACCTTCTGCTCCACCTAATACTGATGATGGTTCTTTGTCTTTGACAGGGTCATAGCTGCAGGCTAAATAATGACCAAAATAAAACAATTCCATAAGTAATCGCTATCACTATTAATGTGTTATTTAAAAACAGAATTAATCAATGAGGCAACATGAGCTTTGAACATGAAAAATACAGAACAACTCGACATGATAATTTTCTTGTTTTTGTGTGTGTGAGGGGTTGGGGGGCATGTGAGCACAGCTAGAAGTCCAGTTTGTGTTTCATTGGTCTCTTGTATCCGTGGCATGAGCTGTCATTATGTTGAGCAGGAGGCATTATATCATTACAGAGGAGTGATGCATTATGTAAAGCTACTCCCCTAATGCCACATAGATTTGATGCTGCTTCCTTGTTCCGCTGATGTATCGGCTATCAGTGTCCAACAATAGTGACACAAGTCTGACATTTCACACAAACTTTTTACCTCAAGCATTTGACATTAGTGTCTTACAGAGGGAGTGGGGCTCAACAGTGACAGATTGGAATATGGTTAGTATATAGAGTCTGTTAAGATAATTATTTCAATCTATAGAGTGAGAGGATCAGAAAGTCAAAGTTGGACTCAGGAGATTTTGACATCTTGTGTACATGTATGTAGATTTATGTACCAATACTTAATTCACGTATGTGGACCATGGTATTTAGAATAAACCTACCTTCATTACAATACCTGTGATGCCCTGCTATGTCAGATTAACACTTTCAATAACCTAATGTAGTTGAGCTAACATTAACCCTGTTGACATTGCATGCTATAACATTATTTTGTTTCATAATTTTATTTGCTTTCCAATCCAGTTGAAGTGTTAACCATAGTGTCGTTTATGGAAAATTGGGTCTTAACAAAGTGTGATTGTATAAAACAGCCAGACGTTCAGCATCAAGGTCACCATTGATTTCCTAGCAGCTAGACGCCTAGAAGCTTTTTATGCACTCACTTTATTATATCTGCATTTATAGATGTATGGGGGCAGCAATACAAGCTGTAAAGATAATGCAGACATACTACCAACTTACAGAGTTGATATTTTGTCCTTGTTAGTAAATAGATATTATAGGTAATTATCTACATTATAGAAATACATTAGCATTCATGTTGTGTTGTATTTCCAAATAAATTATCAATGTAAGTCCAAAATGCAGTCTTTAATATCTGAGAAATATTTTTGGGACTTTTAGCTGTTAATTGCTCTACTAGCGTTTGATGCTAATGTGTCTTCCAGCTGTGTGGTGCTGAACAGGTAGTCGCAAACAGATTTTTCCTTGAGAACAGCAGCTTTTTTTCTGACTTACACAAAACTTTGAGAGTGATGTGAGCGAAGTAAAACAAAGTTGAGATTTTTGTATTCTGAGCACCATGTTTAATATTGAGCTATTAATGTGATTTGAGCTCTTGTTTTATATGGCAAAGTTGTCTAATATTACAGTTAAGTTTGCTTGTATCAATAACAGAAACAGAAACTTTATCATAGGTGTGTTTTGGGTCCCCTCTATTCTAAACAGCATCCTCCCTCCTGACCAGTTTTTACTGTTTGTCTACATCTGGATGTCAAATTTAGATATTAAACAGTACCCAACTTTTGCCTACTTTCTCTTGTGGACCAACCACTGGTGGTTGATGGAAGCCCTTGCAATGTAAAATTATAGTTCAAAGCAAAACAAAGAATACTGAAAGAATAAGAGCTTTTTTTTGCCTCACCAACAACAAAAAACAGTGAGACATTTATGAACTAAAAACATTGGAGATATTAAAATCACATGCTGTGACAGACCTCACGCAAGACTGCCCTCCTAATTCTTGACTAAACAGTCTCACATTAAGATTTGAAAAAAAATTCAAGTTTTGTTATTTTCCACAATACAAACAGGACTACACAAAACAAGACCACAGAAGTTCCATAGGGCTGTAACACATCAAGACGTGATCTTTCAAGGGACCACGGATCTTGAACAGCTAGTGTTTTGTTGTGGTGGTGTTCTGTACTTTCACTTTCTAAAGCGCTTCACAGTCACATGACTGGCTGAGGCGTTGATGTCTTTAATTAGACCATGATCACACCACACTTTGAGATTCAGCTGCAGAGTGATTGAACTGGAGAAAGACAAGAGAAAATCATGATATAACGTTCACTAATCCTCTCTCTGAGCTACAACTTCACTCCAGCCAGTAGTCTTAGATTAGTGGTTATTGAATACAGTGTGGTCTAATCCCTTCCTCACCATTTCTCTCTCAACAGTGAGAGAAATGGTGAGGACGGGATGTGTGCAAAAATACTTCATAGTATAACTTTATTTTTATTTCAGTATTTAGAGATGAAGTTTTCTTAATTTCTTGCATTTTATTTGTAGTCAAGAAGTCCAGGGAATAGAAAATTAAAAGAACCTCCTGAAAATATCTAGATAATTTCAGGAGGACTGCTCCAGCTCTTCTCCTGACCTGGCTCTTCACATGTGCTCCTCACCACGGTAGACTATCCCTGTCAGACAAACAACAAACGACGGGGAAGTATTTGACGAAACAACACAGTCCCCTATATGATGCTATAATGCGAATATTTGCCTACATATCAATGCTACGTGTAGTTCAACGGAATCACAATATCAACAGAGGAGCGTAGAAGAACATACTGACGAACAGAAAACATAGTGCAGGAGTTCAAGTACGTGCACGGAGATCGTAATGCTCGCGTGCATACACTCTATGCATTCCAGTCACAGGATTTAAACGTAACTTCCCCTCCCATCGGCTCGAGCTGAATTCTCCAGAGAATTTCCTGCGGCGTTCTCATATCAGCTCAATCGGACTTGCTGCAAAGAAATACTAGGTGTCTGGCAGGAGAAACTCGGGGTGAAGTCCGAGGGAAAAAGGTGACTGTTTGTGTTCACACATACAGCTCCTCCTTGAAATATCAATAGTTTTTCAAGAGTTTTCTGCAAGTGTGAAAGCCCTATAAAAAGTATTTATCTAAGTCTAATTATATCTGCATGTGTACGCTGCAGATATAATGCATGTGTAAGCTCCACTCAACAAAACTATGCTCACCTTATAAATTATTGGGTTGGAAGGTTCTTACCTAGATTTTGTGTCCTATGTGGTGGATCCATAGCTCACACACATGAAAGTGTTAAGAACTGATGATCTTTAACATGACACAAACAGGTAAAGGTCTGCACTTGGTAGACAGTTAAAGTCTTGTTTTGCTTTTTTGCCTTTTTTTTAATCTGGTTTGAGGGAATAAAAAGTTTTGTTCCCTGTTAACTGTCATTTGGCTATTAGAAAATGTCCAGTTGGTTTCAAGATTTCCACTTTCAAATGGATTACATTTCTAGTGAGTATCTCTCCAATTCTAGGTATGCACAACGTTTGCCAGTAGAAAAAACAAAACGTAAAAAGTAACATCTCGAATTGGACTTGATGCATTTTATGTAAAAGTGATTTTGCCTTTAATAATACGCTATAGGTCATAGTTTGAATGCCCTCCCAAACTGCTCATGACAAACAAATATAAAAGTCTAGAAGTCGAGACTGAGGGAAAATTGAAATGCAAGATGGAGGAAATTAAGTCAGTCAATCTTTATGATCTTGAGGGAAACCCTTGTGAATAAACAGTGCAAGTCAGTACAAACACCATGCTGATTCAAGTTTTCTCAAAAAATGTTGGTACAAAATTAGCTCAGGTGAAAGATTAACTTTGGAGCGTTCAATGTTTAAAGTGAGGTGTGGGAGGTGGTTGTTTCTTTTTATCTTACCAATTACAATTCTGTGATTTGTGTTCATTTCATACATAAGGTTTGTGTTGTCCTCCTTCCTTCTGTGTTCAAATAGAAAAACTAGGTAATTTTTTAGTATTACTAATAGGGGTTGGCTATAAAAAAAAAAATCAGAGGCCTGTAAAGCACTTTGGTAGTTGGACTTTGGTTGAGTTTGGTATTTTCCAAACAAGTTTCATTCCTGTAATTTTATTGAAACCAAAAAGAACACTTTGTATCTGCAAAATTTTGTCTTTCATGGAGGTTTCACCAAAAAATCTGTTTTGGTCATGTTTTTTTCCCTTGTTTTAAAACCAAAACCTCTGTCTTTATAGCGTTGGCTTTCTTATATCACAGTGAGTGGTTCTTATTAAGGTTTCATGTGGTGGTGCCAAACTTGGTTTCTTTAAACCACGAATTGGATATTTCCCCCAAAAAATCGTGACAAAGTGGTTTTAGTTTCCTGAACTTAAAGGAAAACAATATGTCATTTGGTTATGCAGACCCTTTAAATAACTAAGGACTGGCTTTGATGTCAGTTTGATCAAACTGCACTTAAAATGTTTGGGAATCCACTCATTTATTTTTTACTTTGAAGCATTATGAGAAAATGAATTCCACATGCAGCTGGCAAACGTAGCTTCACAAAAACACTGGAACCAGAAGAAACAAGCAGCAATGATTTGTCTGAAGGTATAACTAAATCATCCAGCCAGCCAACTATGAAGATTCTGAATGCATGTCACTGATGGGATATTGACAAATGAACATATTTGTCCACCTTTTTGTAAATCCCATCCCATGTAAATCCCATGCAGAGTTATTTATCTATTATTATGCCTGCTCTTAATTAAATGGCCGTGAGACAGATGAGCGAATAAATAATGCTTTTCCAAATCTATGCTTTTCAACAAAAAAATAATTCACATTATGTTAATATAAAACAAAACAAAAACACTTTAATATTAATGATTCATATCCTCATAATTCATCTGACTTTTTTAGGCTTTGATGCCTTCCCTGAGACTATGCTGACACTAAAACCAGGGCCAATTTAATCAACGACTAAAAAGTACAAATGGCCGTTGTCCACTACAGTAAACATGAATTAGAATTTATAGTGAATGTATATCAATCATCAGAATAGCCAACAAATGAAATCACATTGTATAAGCTTCATTAAAGGGTCTTTTTTTATCAGCCAGTCACAAATACATAAATGGTCATTTTGGGCCAATGCATGCAGACACTGAATTTGCCTTGACAGCCTAACGACCAAACTATTATGGTTGGCAACTAGCTGAGCATCCCAGATGTCATTGATCAGGAGCGTATAGCCAAAGTACAGCGTTACGTGGCTTTATCACTTTAATGAGCTTTTGGTCAGAGTAAAGATTACTCTTTCTACTGCTGGCAGTTGCTTAGTAATAAATAGATCTATAAGCTAACAAAGTCAATAAGTACCCCAGAAGATTAACCTTTCCCTAAGCCTTCTTGAAATATTAGAGGTTTTGTCGATATATTCCCTGTTATATATGACAATGTCATTAATGGATTATTCACTATAAAGTACAGTAACTGTTTGGTCTTAAGGTAGAAAACTGTTGTGTGACCCTTGTGCTGCTCCAACTCATTGCTTCAGTGTCAGCTCTGAAGTTCTTGCCTCTATTATTTTTGGTGAAGCAGTTGTTTATTGATCAGTTAGAGAAACACGATTATACAAGTTTATACAAAATGTGTAAGAGATATATTGTTCCCATGCACTTGAGCCGATCGCTTCCTCTTTCCAAATGTGAGCCTTGCCTGGCTGACAAACATGTGAAACAGCAGAAACAGGGTGGTGTCGTTAGCTTAATGAATTATTCACGGCATTTCATTCTCAACAGCAACACAGAGCAGTTCTCTGTTTGGGAAACGTCATGGCTCATATGTTCTTGGAGACTTTCTTGAGTACAGAGGCACAAATGTTTTTTCAGTTAACACAAAAATGCTTCACATCTGGAATTTTTCTGTGCTGGTTTGAATTTTCAGCAGTTTTTCACCTCCCTTTTTTGGCATCATTACAAGATCTCTTAGCAAGATGTTAGACAAGACTACATGCGTATGTTCTGATGTCTCTAAAATCACTGCAAAGGAAAGAGGAAATGTGTAGCCATCATGCAAACATCAGGAATTTAGACAAATGTATGATAGGAGGCAGCAGATGTGAACTATCCCTTAAGAGTTCATGGCTGTATTGATTCCATATGTTGCAGCCCACAGTTAGTTCTCAGATTTCTGTCATAAAGTCTATTTGTTGTTGGTGAACATTTTTTTTGCAGGACCACAATTTAGCTGGATATGTATTATGAATGCAACACAATTCACCTGATTAGTAAATGCAGGTAAAAAGATTTATCAGGAAGAAATGGGACATCTGTGATCTACCCCAACAGCTCAGAGGCGCCCCCTGTGTGAAGCCCCCGAGCCTAACATCTCTCCATGAAACCATCCGGGATTTATAAAGTATACAAAAATTATAACTACTTTTTTCTGTCTCTGAAAATCATGTGTCTGCTTTACACATAAAAAAGCAGACACACTTTCCAGTCAAATTCATATGGTTTATGTTAGCATGCGGATGCCAAGTGTTTTGTAACAATGTACTGAACTCAGTTTGGTTTAAAAGTAGCCATTAGTACAAAAGACAAATGGAGATGTTTAATCAGTAAGTACAAAACTAATTGAAAATAATAGATAGCAAATGTTAATGTGAGCACCAAAGAATTCAAAGAAGATTTCCCTCCAAGTGTTAAGTGAAAGTGGCCTTGTTGGGCTCCATTTTGGTGTACAAAATGCAATACAGTTCAACACCTATATAATAAAAAAAACATGCTGCATTCTGGTAACCCACCTCATACAGTTGGTACCCAATTTATTATTTCCATCCTTGCCCCTAAGAAGGCCTATGTCAGCCCTCTGATCTGGACTGAATAAATGGACCACCCAGGATTTCAATGGCTACGACTGTTGAGCTAATGGAAATAAACCACCTTTGTCCAGGTGCTTTAAACAGGCCACCTCACTGTGTCTTCATGCATCAGATAAATAACTTCCTGATTATTTTTGATCCATGAAGGACTCCTACAGGATGTTTGAGTGAGGCAAGAGCAGTGTTTGTTTAGAGAGAGATTACAAATGAAGCAAAGCATTATATTGTACATCTGTTTGCCAGGCAGAGCATTCCTCTAGATTAAAAGCAGCAAGTCAAGACAATTAATGGCCCCCACAAATCTCAGTTGAGTACGTGTCAGCTAGCATATCTACAGCCAGTTACCTCATGCGTATCTGTCAATAGCTGTAATCAATCCGTCAATAGTTTCAGATAAAAAAAAGGGTGTAGTTTCGTGTAGGACTGGTATTTCCAGCCCAAACGCATCTCCTTATCTTATCATCGCCTTCTAGACTGAACAGTTTCCCTCAGGTCTCTGCAATCAGCAGCACACATTTCTCACTTTATTTGAAGTTTAACCTGATTCAACCTCTGTTGTATCAAAAAAAATAATTCAACTTATTTCACCCCATGGTTAATATTAGAGAGGGAAAGCCTACGCTACTATTGTGGACCTTGACAGTGTTTACTTCTGTAAATTCAGACTTTTTAAACGGCAAAATTAAATGTTTATTTCAGAACTAAAGATTCCTTATTCCTACATAAAACCATGTTCCTTTCAAAAATGTAGTATGAGGCATGAGGAGAAGGCTTGATGTTAATTACATGGCGTATCAATATGCGCCCACCAGCGTGGTAACATTATTGAACTATAACGTGTACAAACAGCTGCACTAGTTGACATTTAACAGAAGAGGTCAAACAACAAGTGCTAGCTAGCAATCACAAATTAGCAGTAGGCTGTAAGCTAACTCGAATGAAGGCTACAGCTGTGTCTGATTTGCAGGTGTTTGATCATAAAAGCAAACACTAGTCAAGATTAAATTTGAAGTTGATGTTGGGATCAATGAAATCTGTAGAATCCATCCTATGGGAAATATGAACACTTATTAGTTTTATGCAGGTGATTCAGTTGTTTGAGGTTCAGAGCTTTTCAAAGTCGTAGACCAACAAACTGATTGGCAGTCCGACATTGTAGAGCATGATCAATACTCTTCAAGAGAGATTCACGCAGATGCAACCTGACCAAATATTCAGTAGGCTACAAACAGTGGATGTAAGTGAGAACCAAGTGTACGCTGTGATGTTTAAATTCAAAGTTGATTCAATTTTGGCAAAGGAAAAAAAGGACAAACAGTGTAAATCCTGTGTGTGTGTGTGTGTGTGTGTGTGTGTGTGTGTGTGTGGGTGTGTGCGTGCGTGTGTGTGTGCGTGCGTGTGTGTGTGTGTGTGTGTGTGTGTGTGTCCGTCCGGAGATAGATATAAATTAAACAAATGACTTCATGGAATTAGCTTTAATTCCTCAGTTATAGCAGGCGAGGTGAAAATGAACAAGGTGCACGTGTGATTGATGTAAATGTGAGGTTGCTGTTCCGTTGATTGGTGCATGTCTCTCACATGCTGAAGTTAATTTCTGCCCTCCTCTGTGGCCTCCAGCTGCTAGATAATCCCCTTGAGCCTGCGCCCTATTAAGCTTTTAAAAGCCGGTATAAACTGTCCATTTTGTAATGGCCATGTCACATCAAGGGTACAAGTCTACACAGCCCACTGCTTTTCATCTGCCTGCTGCCCTCCAGTGATAATATCAACAATATTATTTTTGGTAAATCTGCAGAACCGGAGCCAATCACGTCTCATCGATACGTCATGACTGTCTGTTCGGGGGGTTAACAGGGATGTAAGCTGAAGATTTATCATTTATTTGAAGCTCCTGAGCAATAGTGTGTGACTCAGATTTTTTTTTGCTGATGTTGTTCTCCTGACATTACAGAAATATTGTTGCTGAATTAAAAAGTAGATTTGAGAATTGGTTTGTATTCTCTCAAAGCCTTTTCACTCTGCAGCTCCTTTGGTAATCAGTATTTAGATCAAGTTTGTGCTCCTTTCCCTCAAGCACTGATAATCATTTCTGAATTATAAGGGTTGTAACTCTGATGGCTTATTGTATCTTGTTCTCTTTCTTGTTTTCCAACTCCCTCTTATTCTCAGCTTGTGTTAACAATCTACAGTTTAGAAAAAGTACCTCATGGATTTAGCGGTGCACTACCAACACCTTGTTCGGCTCGAGACTGACCATTAAAAAGCAGTAATTCAATCAATTCAGCAGAACTGTCACTATTTTTAATCCCAAACACTCTTCTTCATTGACAAAAGCTGATCACCATTACCCACAATACAACTTGGCCAACCACAATCTAATCATAGTCATACTTTAGAGAACATTTGTTCAAATACAGAGACATTCCTGTTCTCCTTAGGTACGTTTTTAATATCATCTGACATAGCAATCTGTATGCTTTTAAAAACGCCAGGTTAGATACCTACAGTGTGTGTGTGTGTGTGTGTGTGTGTGTGTGTGTGTGTGTGTGTGTGTGTGTGTGTGTGTGTTTTTCTGCTCATGCACACGAAGGACAAACTAACGTTGAGAGGTCGTCCTGGGGCAGTTATTCACCTCAGACATGATGAATGTTCAGGTCATATGAGGCAGCTCGTCCTGATCCGACCAGCTCATCATTCACAAAGACCTCAGTATGTTACTGCCTCATAAGTTCCCATCAGCCCACCTGTCACCTCAGATACTCTCTGTGTTTGTGCTCACTGTGGCCATAATGCCATATGGACTTTAATGCCTGCACTAAATGCCTTTAGTCCTTTTTTTCTGCTAAAGTATATTAGATTCAATTCTACAGTTTCATTGCTGTGTTGATGTTTATTAGTTTACCTCATGTGACAGTTTATGGATATTCTCAGGAATTTGAGGCTTTTGTAGATTCATTCAGATAAGTCCTGAGTGCTTTTCACGCCTGTTGAAACTTCTTTGATATCTTTGAAACGAGGAATCTTTCTTTAGTTGGTCACTCTGTAATCTCTGTAATCTCCAAGCATACCGATAGAGCCCAATAAATCCTAAAATAGATCCCCGTGTAATTCAAAATCCATTCAAAATTCATTAAATCCAGCATTCTTGTGTTAAATGTTTATTTATCTTTTTCAATTAAGCTTTATCTGAGTAGTTTTACACCAAAATTACTGTATTTTTTTCTTCTCATCCTGACTCATCCTGCACTCAGGGACATTAATAGGATTTAAACATTTAAAAAGCTTTATTGAAGCTAACTATCCAATCAAATACATCCCAACGTTATGTCATGCTTTCTGTCTTGTAGCAGAAGACACTCCCCAAGTTCTATTTTGTGGGGACTTTAATAAAGACTTTAATGACTTTACTCATATTTCTGTAATATTATTTCTGTAAAGCTCCATATTTCAGCCAGGTATGGGCTCATACAGAGGCAAAATTAGTTGGGTCGAGTTTGTCTGGATGCATAACAGTCAAGAGAGGAAACCAAAATGTTGCCTTCCTCCCGCTTTAAAGCCCCAGGTACAGCTCTAACAGACTAGTTGACTGTCTTCTCTCCAATACTTTCTCTGTCCTCACAGGCTCCCTCATGTGACGCATCAAAATGCTACAAAGTAGCATAAAACACATCAGTAATAGGATAAAGTATGAGCTAAAATTCATTTTTAAAGCAGTGAAGCGCAAACTTAGAGTTTGCTTTTAACAATACATTGATGTGACCTTGCACTGATGGATGAAGGATGGATCAGAAAAGCATTTCCATCACATGCAGCCTTCCCATTAAGAGTTTTGTAAAACAAGGAGGGGTCAGGGGGAACAGTTGAGGCTAAAATGTGTTGTGTACTTGAGCCGTGGACATTTTTCTGTCTGTTTTTTAACCCTAGTTAAAGCCTGAACATGATTTTTGAGAAAAGCTTCATAAAGGCTGCAGCACATTCACAATCACATTATGGAAATCCTGAAAAATGTCAGTGATTGTAATGGGTTTTTAAAATGTTAGAGAAACATAGCTGACCACTCAGTAATGCACAGTTTCTCTGTCTGGACTATTTAAGGCCCATCAAGAAAAAAAACCTTGAGTTCTGTACTGTTTTCACACAGAGCTGGAGGATTTAAAAAAAAAAAGAGGAGCAAAGAGCAGGTTCAATTAGATGGACAGGATTCTAAGAGTGTTGTATCAGTTTAGGATTACCGCTTTGCAAAGAGACAGAAAAAAACAACAACTTTAATCTGTCTTTATTGTCTGGGTATCAGCTTTTAGTTCTGATCTCTTTCTACCTGCATCTTTGGGCACAAAAAGCATTATAAGCCCTAAATGTTCTAGAAACGAGGCTACAGTGCAAACTCTTGGGTTAACTATTCGTAGGCAAGAAAACTGAAATCATCTGCAGCCAGGGAAGTTTCGACTACAATTTTCAGAAAATCATGCTCACAATATAAGAGATACACTACCTGAGGAAATTCAGCTTCACCAAAGTCTTGAACTCAGATGATCACACAAACACAAACCTATATATGTGATGTGTGTGATAATATGAAGAAGTATGTATTTTATATAAAGTTAAAGTTTGATGCAAACATCTACATGTTGCTGTATGACTCCTATGGCAAATTGTTACGATAGTAATTTTTCTAAATGCAGTTCATGCAGAAAAGAAAAACATTTCATTAACAGGAGAAATTTTGGCTGAGGGCTTTTGAAACCTCAGGAGATCAATTAGAAAAAAAGGCTCTAGTTGGTTGTTTTTACTTCTAGGTCACTCAGAGTAAAGGGCGAGCAGGGGTTAATCTCAGGAGACACAAGTAAGGGGTTTTGTTTGTATAGCTTGTTGGTTGATGATTATTACTGACATTTGCAGGTAAAACACAAGTATTTGTTTTGCTCTGGAGATACAGATTTGTTCACGACAACTAGAGGCCATTTTGGCATGAAAGGCTCAATGCATCAAAGTACAAAAGCACGGTTTAATGAAGTATGTGTATTACATAACATTCCCATCCCCTGGGTAATATCTCAGCAAGAATCCATCACTGCTTATCCAATGACCTTGACTTGCACCTTCGTGCGTGATTAACATGGATTGTTTTAGCAACTCTTTGAGAGTCTGGAGGCAGAATACAGAGGTGAAGTACAGACTGGGAAGTGCTTTTTTTATTCTTTATCCGCTCTGGCCCCTTCATCTTCACATAAACATGATCCATTTGAAAGTGAAAAACAGTTTAAGGAATTATTTGTACTCCTAAGGTTCTCCTAACATAACATGTTGTGTAATTTCTCTGAATGACTTCACTTAATACCATCACACCTGAATTTTATAATACATTTTTCATATGTTAATAACTCAAACCACATAGAATAGAGTAGGCAAACACACAGTCATATCCTCACACACACATGCAAAAACACACACACACACACACACACACACGTGCGCATGCGCTTACACATAAAGACATTTAGAAAAAATGGTTAAATCGCAATTTTTTAAAAGCTGATTTCACTCTAAGCCGAAAGCTGAAATGAGCTTTAAATGCAGATTTACAAATCATGCTGGATTACAGAATACTCAGGTGGTTGGCTTCAGCAGCATCTAAACTACAACTAAGACCACAGACAGGCTGTGTGTATAACTGTCGACACTCCTGATTAAAACAGGTAACCAACACGTCTTCATTGTTGTCTACTGGATAGCCCGAGAAAATGTAAGGTTACACCTTTTTTGAAACATTATTAATGAAGAAGTCGCCTATAGGAAGAGGGCATACCATGTTTGTTACTTATTAAAAGTGATATAATATTTGATTCTCTTAACATCTTAAAATCAACCTTAAATCAAAAAGCTTTCTAATCCAATTAAAAAAGCGAGGGGCTTCTTTTGCAGAGCAGTTGTCGCTCAGAGGATTATGTGCTGCGTGAGAGCAGTTCAGCTGCTATCTGACTCTCCTCTTTGCTCCAAAGATTAGTGAATAATACGGCCGCAGCCTGGGGACCTGAGAGAAACAACTTGATTATGAAGCTTTCACTTATTAGGTGCTGCAGGACGTCTTTTTATAACTTCTTTTGTTGATTCCCTGAATTTAACCCTTTTCACGGTAATTCCCTATATTTCATGGAATAAGGGAAGCTGGTCACAGTCTTTCCCAGAATGCATTGTTTTACATTGTATGGTTGTTTTATCATGGGACACGGGATGTGAGAGTTGTTTTCCAGGATTGGGTCAGGATTGTCTTAGTGCCTTGAAATGTGAACATTAACAGAAGAGTGTAGACCTGGAGAAATGAGGAAGTGCATTACAGAGTACATGCAGACTTGATCCTATAAAAAGAGGGTGACATTAAAAGTAATATGGCTGCTTTTAAAAAAAACACTGTGATAAAAGTATCCTTAATAGAAATCTTCTTAAACATATCTTGACTTTTATCGAGTTAAAGGTGCTCTGGACAGTATTTTCTCTTTTTCTATATTTTATTTTGTTTAATTTAAACACAATGATCGACAGAAAACGGCACGAGGGTTAGCATATCTTTTGATATAGTTTGTAATATGTTTATAAGTGTGACATGAGAACTTCATATTTTCTAGAAAAACTTTTGATAAATGGTTGGTCCCTATGGTATAGTTTCTCCACAGACGACTGTTACTCCAAGCCTAGAGGGAAACCAGACGTAGCATAAGAGAGACCCTCTCCTTCCTCACTCCCGATGATGAGCAACAACCAAATGAATTTTTTATTCCAAGACAATGAATTTATTTACAGCACAAAGACAGACAGACACACAAACAAGAAAAGAGCAAAAAGCCCCACAAAGGCAGAGCCAATGATAATAAACATACACTTTAATAACACATGTGACTCACAGTCATAACACATCAGAGCTCTGGTCAATGTTTTCTACATTAAGTGAGCTTTTTGAGAGTTAGTTTGAACATGTGCTTTCTATTGACAAACCCTCCAAAGCCTTTTATCATCTTTGAGCTCATTGTTTTGGTCTTCCCACCCATCGCGTTACCATTGTGATTTACTCAAATTGGCTTCCTGACATTTGTTTCTAAAGCTCTTATGCAATCATTTAACACGATAATAAAGTGTTAACTGCTGGTTGTAAAAATACAAACAAAAACAGATTTTAATTTAAACTCAGAGAATCTTTTTCACTTTTTCAAATTTCTGATAAAAGCCAATATGTAACGTACTCGTAACATAATCTGCAGAATTTATACAGGTCAAGTATGGATGTTTTTGTTTAGGCATGTCATGACGTCATGACAGAAACTGTTGGGTTTGTAGCAGCCTGTGTAATGACAAACTTAATAAACTGCAGAACATCTTTGGTACCCTTCTAATGCGATCCGCATCAAACTCTGAGTCACACGTCAAAAAGTCCATCTTTGCTATTGAAGTAACACATTGCAAATCTTAAGTGTGAGTGGAGCTAGCATGGATAGCAGCTCTGCAGGAATCAGGCACAGTCATACCAACCATGAGCCCGGATCGAATGCACACAGACCGAGCACACAAACAAATATTATTGGACCAAAAGACTAAACACAGGACTGACGTGTAATGTTCTGTATGTGTCTGAAAATAATTTTTTTCGATGTAACTTTTATCAATATCATCTTGACCTTTGACCTTACTCCCTGTAGTTATCTATAATTTCTGTCTAAAGCAAAATCTTGCAACAGTTTTCTTTTCTTTTGCCCTTTTAGATCCTAGTTATTTTTTGTCGGCACTCTCTCCTATTTGTCTCTGCCCCCTGCTGTCTCCTTACAATGAGAACCTTCAAACCATGTTAGAGTAAGAGATAGTTTTCAACCAAAAATGACAGTGTTGAAATTGCAAGGCCACAACAGTTACATTGAAATTCTAATGTTCAACTTGCCCTTCTAGTGTGAATTTCTTTGCCCTAGAAAATGTCATTGCATTTCAACACAAGGATATGATTTACAACTTGTAATTTGAGCCTGACTCCAGAAAGCCTCTGATCATCAGCTCTAAGTCTTTCTCGTGTTTGGTGTTTCTGTGTTTCAGGTGATGGGAACCCCAAAGAGAGCAGTCCTTTCATCAACAGCAGCGCAGCCAGCGATGCAGAGAAGAGCCAGCAGTACGACGGCAAAAATATGGCTCTGTTTGAGGTGAGGACAGCTTCACTACCCTTGGATGTTAAAACCTCACTCATTGCTGTTGAACTCGTTAAAATGAGGGACATCTGTTTTATTACACCAAGTCTGATGTAACTGCCTGTTACTGTGTTTGTGTCTTGCAGGAGGAGATGGATACCAGTCCAATGGTCTCCTCTCTGCTTAGCAGTCTGGCAAACTACTCAAACCTGCCGACCGGCAGCAAAGAGCACGAAGAGGCTGAGAATAACGAGGAGGGGGCACGTCCGTCTAAAAAACCTGTCAAGGTAAAGGTCAACCAGGCATCTGAGAGCAAAGGCTGTAGTTGATCTTATTATTCATGTCAGTACATAGTACCAGGCCCGGTTCTAGAACAAAATTACTTGCAGGGTGCATCTGAGATTAAACGGGGTGCAGCTACAGTGACCGGCAAAAATGAAATTGTGATGAAAAACACCTTAGGTGGTATGGGTCCCTCATGTGGTCCCCGCTGAACGGAAAGGTCACATGCACTGTAAAGCCCATCAGATCATGGATGCAATAAACACGATCTGAGTCGATTATGTCATTTGAAAGCCTGGATTACTTTTTTTTTTTAACTATCGTTATTTTTTTGCGTCCATTCAATTGAAGTTGCAGAAATTTAAAATGAGGGTGCAATGCAACCTTTTGCACCCTCGTAGAACAAGGAGAGAGTGCCCGACGAGGCCCCAGACAATAGAGAGGAGTACCTAAGATGAGAAGTGGATGGAATGGTGGATGTGAAGTTTTACCCCATTAAAAGCAGTAGAGATCTCTTCTTCTATCACAGGAAAAAAAAGATACAACATGAAAACACGTTTTGATAAAAAAAAGGTCCGTATAAACAAGATTGATAGTGATAGTAGTAGCTCCATCACGTAAATTAAATACCTCATTTTAGTGTTTTTAAACTAAAACTGCTGCCGCTGGCAAGGCAAAGTATATTGAAAGAGGCCAAACAAAACAATGGGTAAATGATAGATTCCAACCAAATAAAAATCCATGTGGGTAAGCTGCTTCTGAAGCGAGTTGCACATACTCTGACATTATCACCTTCCTGGTCTGGGTTTCACAGGTTCCACAGCTAGGCACTTTGATGGGTGTGTACCTGCCATGTATCCAGAACATTTTTGGGGTGATCCTCTTCCTGCGGATGACCTGGATGGTTGGGATCGGTGGCGTATTGGGCTCCTTCATCATTGTCTTCATGTGTTGTTCCACGGTGAGTAAATCTGCAGGCGTCCCTGCCTGTCGTATATCCGTTGTGCAACACATCTGTGGTTCACAGAAAACAGATGTCACATAAAAAGACATGCCTGTTGAATTTAACAGGACAGCTGTAAACTTTTGCCACAAGGTTCCTTAACTCTTTTGTGTTTCTTAAGCACATAAGTACTCAGTTACTAGAGTTTGTGTTTAAACTATAAAAAGGATGCTTGATAATTATGTGCATTACACAGATTCCAAAGGTAATGTAAAATGCCACCATGTTCACCACCATCGCTGTTTTTTCACACCTATTTACTGCTACACTAACAAGGTTTAACTAGAAATAAAAAGTACCTATGCTGCTTTAAACCCCAGACAGAGCTGATGTAAAATTGTAAAATTAAGTTTAACAAAACGTGTTTAAAACTGAAAATCCACTCTTACCTTTTTATGTTTATGCATTCTCTGATTGATAATCTGATTTGCAGAACAGAACAGACTCCATCGGGCTGCTGTGTGTCCCTGCTAATTATTTTGCAAATTGCTTTACTACAGATTTGTTTGTTGATAACCCTCAGATTAAAGTAAATCATTCTCATTGTCCCAAGTCTAAATGCTTGATATAGCAGTTTATTTTAAGTGCATATGCAAGTGCTGCAGTTTTGAATTTTCTTTTCTCTAGAACTCTCATTAATTGTTCCAACAAAAATATTTGGATCAACTTATGCAGAATGACATCCACAAGTTTCCATTATGTTCATATATAAATGCATTGCATACAACAATTAGACACAATAATAAGAGGTTTAAATTACTCAAATTATTAAATTATTTTCATGAGTCAGTCACTTTCACTGTGGTGGAGTTAAAAACTTTTAAACTGACCAATAAGGTCTCTTTTCATTTAAAAAATCCAGAACCCTATTTATCATTTTTATGCCTCCAGTTGAGAAAGGATGGAAAATATAGAAAAAGAGGAAGAACACCAGAAAGAAAAAAAAATAAGCCTGACTAATGTTTAAAGAGTTTACACAATGTTAGATATCAAATCTACAAATAAGTTTGTACATTTTAAATTAATTATGAACATTAATACTCAAAACACAAAGCCATTCATAGAAGAAGCTATCGTAAAGTAAAATGAAATAAAATAAATACATTATCAACCACAGCATTAAAAAATAAATTATTTTAAAAAACAAGATTTTAGCAGGGATTTAAATGACAGGCTACCTTGTGGGTTTTTTCATGATGGAGGCGGCCTGAATACTTTAAGCACCCATTTCCCAGACTTGGGCAGGATACCTTTGTCTGGTATGAACAGGCTAAGTTGTTCATATTATGAGATGAACATAATATACATATACATATACACCTCATATATACATCCCCACCTGCTGCCTCTCAGACTCTGCTCTGTCACCCTGCTCTGTTTCAGACCATGCTCACAGCCATCTCTATGAGTGCCATCGCAACAAACGGAGTGGTACCCGGTGAGTGGACATCTGTGGGGTGCAATAATTGGCTTTACGTATGAAAGAACTGTGCTCTGACTCTTGAACATATGGTGTTTGTGACTCAAAGCTGGAGGCTCATATTACATGATCTCTCGCTCCCTGGGGCCTGAGTTTGGAGGAGCTGTTGGCATCTGCTTCTACTTAGGCACCACGTTTGCAGGTGCCATGTACATTCTTGGCTGTATTGAAATCTTGCTTGTAAGTAGCCTTATTTTCTCATTACTCACATAATGATGGTTTATATAGTGTCTGTTTTCCCTCCTTGCTTATTCTATATGCAGGCCCTTATAACTACAAACATTTTCAGGAGAAAAGATACAGGTGTGATTGGTGGCTTATTGGGATAAAGAAACTCTATTTCATTCCTTTCTACTTTTATTGACAATATTAAAGCTTACATTTTGATGAAATGAATTGAATTTGAATGAATGAAAATGGATTTTAAGATCTTTTAGTGATTGAAAATCAAACACGTCCTTGCATCCTTAACCAATTCACTTTTTGAACATAGGTCCATTTTGGATGACCAAACTTCTCCACCATACTCCACCACATTCTCCTTCCTCTACATCCGATCCCTCCATATATCCATCCTGTCAGATTTATATCGTTCCCCAGGCTGCCATATTTAAGATTGAGGGCCTGGAGGGGGCCGAGGCAGAGGCGGCTCTCCTCAACAACATGCGGGTCTATGGCACCATTGTACTGAGCTTTATGGCACTGGTGGTGTTTGTCGGAGTCAAGTATGTGAACAAGCTGGCGCTGGTCTTCCTGGCATGCGTCATCCTCTCCATCCTGGCTGTTTACGCTGGGGTGATTAAGACCGCCCTTGACCCTCCCGTGTTTCCGTAAGTGATTGTTTTTTGAGGAAAAGTCTCCAGATATGATGATAGTTTATGACTATTATTAACTTCCTTCACAGTGTCTGTCTCCTTGGAAACCGTACTATTCTATCCAAAGGATACGATATCTGCGCAAAGGTTATCGAAATAGACAACGACACCGTCACCACCAAACTGTGGAGGACCTTCTGTGATTCTGACAGCATCAACGCCACATGTGACGATTACTTCAATACCAACAATGTCACAGAGATTCAGGGTATCCCTGGGGTCACAAGCGGCATCCTTGCAGGTAATAGACGCCTATTAATCTTAAAAACCAAACCCTTTGAGGATCAAACAATCTGAAGCCCCTTTCACACATGTGCTCTTGAAAATGATCCAAAATAAAATCAAGACCTGCTTGCATCAACTTTTACATGGGGGGGCTGGGATGGAAAAAGTCCTGGTAAAGTTGGTTGGAATCAGTTTGAGTTCACACATGCAGGTCACCTCAAAGTTTTCATTAAATAAAAACAGTAACACACTCATTTAAATCATTCTCTTAGAAAACCTGTTCGGGAACTACCTGGAAAAAGGTATGTTCCTGGAGAAACGTGGGCTTCCCTCAGACGCAGATCCAGACAGTCCCCCAGCGGGCTCCAACCGCTACGTCCTGGCCGACATCACCAGCTTCTTCACCCTGCTGGTCGGGATTTATTTTCCATCTGTCACAGGTTGGTACATAAAAAAACAAGTTGTTGACAGGCTAAGGGGCTGTTTTTAAGAATAGCATATTTAAAGGCTCTCTGTAGCTTGTTGCACCAGCTGTGTTCAGTTAAAAAGGCTTTGGCATTGTCAATAAACAAAAAGTTAAAAACTTTTCTGACTGAATTATACTCATAGACCACACTAAGACTATTTCATGTATATTAACCTGGACAGAGCAGACAGGGCAGAATGAGATTTGTGCAAAAAGTGAGGATTTTCTTCTCTCTCAGTGTACAATATGTACAGTGAGGTGAGGGTGTATTAATAAGGCTGGAAAAGTAATGCTGGAGCATAACGCACGGATGAGAGACAGACAGAGATACTGCAAGTTTGTATGTTTTTAGCATGGGCTTCGGCTCCCAGTAGCTCATGCTAAACAGGATAATGTCTTGTATTATAATTCAGGACGAATGCTACAATGTATATTTTCATTGATTGAATTTTTAGAAATGTCAGGGGACCCCATTTGATTTCCATGCGACTCCATATGGGGTCTGGAGCCCAAGGTTGGAAAAGCCTGCAGTAAGGTGTTGTCACTGCCTGGAGCTTGCATGTATGGACCCTAAGATCGCGGTCACGCTGCCAATGTTGTTGTACCGTGCTTAAGCATCACTTTTTTTTTAAACTTTTTCATTTATATAGGCCTATATGTTTTTTAATTATTGTTGAAAAATGTGATTGCAAAAATATTTAAACCATTATGCCATGTTGCTCATCCCAACCAGAAAGCCGGTGTTGAATAATGGATAGAATAAAATCTTTGATTGTCGATAGGGAACTTCCCATGGTGATATTGCTTAAAGGGTCAGTATGTAACTCTGACACACAGCGTTTAGAATGGGTACAGCAGTAAAACCACCAAAACGTGTGGGGGTGCCTTAAAACCGCTTAACTTCTTCTTAACAGATAATTCCTGTACGGAATCTAAACTTACAACGAGGACAAACTGGCTGCTGCATTGTTGTCAGAGAAGCAAACACTTCATCATTGCATGTTTCCAGAATGTCTGATAGAATATTAAGGTCATTTTATAATTCAATTCAGATATCTTAATATTGGTCCTTTAACAAGTTTCTAAACAAACTTTCTACTAGTATTAAGTCATCAGCATCAATTCTGAAACTGACCTATTTGTGCTCAGTTCTTCATACAGAAGTAAGTTTAAAATATGCACCCAGATCAGACACGTTCCTTCCTTTAGTCATGGTAGTCACATGCTTATTTGGTGTTATGCTCCTCCTTGGGTTTTGTGGAAATATATTGCCTGTGTGCTATAACCTTGGCCTTTTCTAACTGTTAACAATAAGCAAACTCTTCACTCCCATCTCCCTCAAAACAAGAACTTCATGAAAAACGCTTAAGGGAATTAGTAATGGCATCTGTCTTCATAAATCTTTTTGAACATTTTTAAGCATGAGGTGGAGCATGGGTTGAAGGTTATAGTACATGGAATGCGTTTCAGAAGATGAAACAGAAGAGCTGTTAAATGTTTACTCATTAAAAAAAAACACAATGTAGTTGTTTTTATTATCTCCCCTTGTTCCTCTCTCAGGTATCATGGCCGGCTCCAACCGCTCTGGTGACCTGCGCGATGCTCAGAAGTCCATCCCTATCGGCACCATTGCTGCCATCACCACAACCTCTATAGTGTGTATCCTTCACCAAGTCGAGGACGATAAAGCAGAAACTGTGTCGATTTGGAAGAGCTGATTGATCGAGGACTTTTATCTAACACTTTACAAGTTAGGATGCTTGGATCAACTGTATATTTCTTAACAGTGTTTCTACAGACATGTCCAGTGTGGTGCTGTTTGGTGCCTGTATAGAAGGAGTCGTTCTAAGGGACAAGTGAGTCTACTAAAGAGCTTAGCAACAGTAGTTTAGTCAGATTGATTCTGAGGGTCCGTTTGAATACTCCTTTTTGTTCATGCAATATTTGACTGTAAACTTGACAGTATTGTGTTGTAAACATACAAGCTTTGGAAACGAACAATGGTCCAGGGCACCTAACAAGTTCTCTACTGGGTGCCCTGACACACCTGTGCCTGATTACTGGCAAAATATTATAATTTCTCTTGTCTTGCTTTGCTATACATTTCTCTCACCCATGTGAATTTATATTACATTGGTCTTTTCTTTGCAGGCGGCTTTATTTGAAAAAACTAAATCAATTCAGCCAGTTGAGATGTCAGTGTCTAAAATTGAGAAAACTGCCTTGCCAGCAAATACCAGGGCATGGATTTTGGAAGGAGTAAAACATGTGTATAATACTGAGGTAGTTTAAATACGAGGTTGGTTATTAACATTCTGACCTGCAGGGAAACATACATTGAACATTTAACCACAGAAAATATATTCGAACATGAACCCTTTAAATGGTCTATTTAATGCCTCATATTAAAAAAATATTAAACATAAAACCCTGGTGTATAGAGCCCGTGAATATATTGAAAACATTTTAAACGTAAGACCCTGGGTGTATAGAGCCCTGGGAATATAGACTCGTCCCATTTTTCAATGTGACCATAGAACTCAAAAGCAACTCCAGATGTTAATATGTAGAAATATTTATTTCTTTTCAAAACCTTCAGTTAATTCATCATTTCCTACACAGTGATTCAATGCAGTTGCAAACCTGCAAAAAATACTGTTAAAGAATTCCTTTGCAATAAATGTCCCCTGCTTTCCAAAAATGTGTTTTCTTGACATGCAGAGAAACAGAAACAAGGGAGAGTGAGGCTTAGCCAAGGGTCACATCTTTAAAAAAAAAAGTACTATTGAATAAGTTATTTCAGTATTATATCTTGGCCTTACTCTACAGGTTTGGTGAAGGGGTCAATGGAAACCTGGTCATTGGGACTCTGGCATGGCCGTCTCCATGGGTCATTGTGTTCGGCTCCTTCTTCTCCACTTGCGGAGCGGGCCTCCAGAGTCTGACTGGAGCGCCACGTCTCCTACAGGCCATCTCTCGAGACGGCATCATCCCATTCCTTAGAGTAAGTACTCATTTAGGTTGCTTTTTAGTTTCTATAGCTATCTTGGTTAATCACAGTCGAGGATGTGATTAATCAAGATTAATTACAATTTTAAAAACCTGTTTTTACTTTTTAAACATTTAAAATACTGCAATGCAAAGACAGCTTGTATCTGTCAGGAGAGGGAGGGGGGGGGGAGTGAGGCGCAGGTGTGGACTCAGGGGTGTCTTAAAGTTATCCCATGAAGGATAACCACGACGATCACAAGTGATGGATTGCAGAGGGGAAAAAACAGACATTGTATAGAGCCCCAAAGAGCTTCCTAATATAAATAATGCACCGAAAATGAGGAACCAGACCTCTGCTGCCAAGCACCTGACACAAAACTATTGTCCAGAACCCAGAAAATGGAACAAAAAGCAAAGGCTGCCAGGGAGGCCCTTAACAGTTAACACAACACAAATGGCGTAGCAACCAAACAACCCAGCGCCCCAAGTTATACTCTGAGAGACTGTCAATAGGGAGAAAATACACAGAAAGTTATTTGATTGTGTTTATACTTTTACACACACAACAAGCTAAAACACAGGGGGAACCTTGCACTACCTCTGAAGGTGAGATAATGCGTTAACAGACAGCACCAGAGACCCAGAGTTTATATAAGCTACACACACCTGGGCTTAATCAAAGCCAATCAGCCACACACACCTGACTGCAGTGAGGTAATCAATCTCACAGAGATGAAGTGAGTGCCTTCACACTCCAAATCGTTAGGCTTTTAGGGTGTCTCAAATTAGACTACATGTGGGGTCCAAGCAACCCTGGCCACATCCTGGACCCTTCCCTGCTGCACATCCAAAATAAACTGAGCCCATCCAGCTCATCGCGCACACCACTAAAGAGACGCCTATTACTAAACAATGTAGATACAAAAACCATCCAGACAACTACATTTGCCCCTGCACAATTTTAGACAGATGTTACCTCACACCCAACTTGAGCACATGAACATACTATCACTACCTGAGTGTTAATTCAATGAATGGCTTACATAGTGCAACAGAAGTAGCCTCTTTTTATGACTCCACATACTGATTAATGGATCATCAGTGTTCATGTGCATTGTGGTGAGGAGACAGAGGTTTCATAACAGAGAGCTGTGTGTTAACAATGCTTTGTTCATTCGCATATGAAGCAGGAAAGTCATATTATACATTTGCATTAAAAAATAATTAATGCATTAGGGTCAGTAGATTAGTCGCATCAGGTTGACAGGCATATTTCTTTTTTAGATTTAGCAATCCGTAATTTGACATATTTCAAATCCAGTCTAGCATTTGTGCTTTTATTCCCTAGAAAAATGTTCAAAATGTGATTTAATTCAACCCTTGTATGTTGCTGCAGGTGTTTGGGCATGGCAAAGCCAATGGGGAGCCCACTTGGGCCCTCCTGCTCACTGCAAGCATTTGTGAGATTGGTATCATCATTGCCTCCCTGGATGCAGTCGCTCCCATCCTCTCCATGTAAGTACGCAGTAACCTCTCACGCACTCTATGTTCCTTTCTGTCGAGTCCTGCTGTGATTGGGATCATTCTGTACTGTATGTCTTAGTTTTCACTTTGTTACTCTTCCTCACACCCACATTCTGTCCTTCTTTCTTTAGGTTCTTCTTGATGTGCTACATGTTTGTGAATCTTGCCTGTGCACTGCAGACTCTGCTGAGGACGCCTAACTGGAGACCGCGATTTAAGTTCTACCACTGGTGAGTTTGGGTGGCTGTCTTGAAATAAACTAGACACATATAACACAAAACTATAATTGCATGAGTTCCGGTTTGAATTTCTAGCTAGAGGGAAAATGTTAAACCATGCAGAGGTCACCTGTGGTCACCTCTTTTCTGTGTCTCTTTTCCAGTATTACTTTAGCAGCAGCAGACTGAATTTGAAACATTTATCTAAGAGTTATCTGCTCGGATGTGTGGACGATATTTCAGTTAAGTTAGACCAAACCTGTGTCTTCCTGTCGTCTGCAGGGCTCTGTCTTTCTTGGGTATGAGTCTGTGTCTGTCACTCATGTTTATCTGCTCCTGGTATTACGCCATAGTTGCCATGGGCATCGCCACCTGCATCTACAAATACATTGAGTTCTGTGGGTAAGTCATTATCATAACAGCAGCCCTGAAAAACCACAATAATTAGATTGGATTGCAAAAACCTGAGTTCAATACTATGACAGTTGTTCTTGTTTAGTTGGATACTGTTGAGTATTTACTTAACACCCGCATCATGTGTTATGTCCTGTGTCACAGAGCTGAGAAGGAGTGGGGTGATGGCATTCGGGGAATCTCGCTCAGTGCTGCACGCTTCGCTCTCATGAGGCTGGAGGAGGGACCGCCTCACACCAAGAACTGGAGGTCAGTGTGCACAGGTTTTGAGCAATAACTGATGACCTTATATAACCCATTGAATCTTTAAAAAAAAAAACTTTTTGGTGCTTTTGGACATTGTCTGTCAGGCCTCAGATCATGGTTCTGGTGAGTGTGGACGCTGAGCAGAACGTAGAGCAGCCTCGACTTCTCTCACTGACCAATCAGCTGAAAGCGGGGAAGGGTCTTACCATCGTCGGGACGTCGGTTCAAGGAACCTTCCTTGACAACTATGTGGAGTCCCAGAGGGCAGATCAGGTCCATTCTCTTATCCCTAAATATATATTACAAACACATCAATACAGTTGATTACATTTATCACAGAATATGTAACAGGTGTCTCTTTCTCTGCATTTTGTTTTTAGTCTCTGCGTAAATTGATGGAGACGGAGAAGGTGAAGGGCTTCTCTCAGGTGGTCATCTCCTCCAACCTGAGGGATGGGACGTCCCACCTGGTCCAGGTTGGGGGACTGGGAGGTCTGAAGCACAACACTGTGATGGTCTGTTGGCCCAAAAACTGGAAACAGCCTGAGTACCACCAGCATTTCAGGAACTTCATAGGTACTACTGAAGTGACGAGTAAATGATAGATGTGTTGTACACTCAGAAAACTGCTGCTTAAAAAATTATATGCAAACTTTAATCGGACCACTGGGTTACTATGGGACAGAACTCACTGTTAGGTTGGAGTTGTTTCTATAGTCGATGAGCAATGATGAAATCGTGAAACAGACTGTGGATCATCTTAGATTTATTCAGCCATGGTCAGACAACATAGAAACAAAACACACATGTGGCTGACAAAGTGTGGACCATCGCTGACCCATGCTGACCAAGATCTCACAATCATTGACAATCATTGGCAAACATTGGCCATCATGGGCAAAGTGGCAAAGTGTTCATCTTCACAGTGTTGCTTATATTCTGCTAGAAGGTACAGCCCACAAATTCCTGGCCGCTTCGTTACATCTCTAAAAGGCTAAAAAGAAGACATCACCTTGACTCGTAAATGTCAGACTTTCTTCAGTCTCAGAGTCACATTTCCTTTTCAGCTCACAACAGACACTTGGCTCCAATCCAACTAACTCTGCTGCTATGAGGTCTCTAACACATATGTATTACAGCTTCACAAACCTAAAAAAAAGAATTACTCTGAGCTGGTTGACACAATTTAAAGATATATCCACAAGATTATCAAGATGAATGAATTCATGAAAATACGCATTAACACTCACCCTGGGTTAGTTTTACCCAAGTGAGGTATACCTTCCCCTGGCCCTCTATAATGCTCATAACAAACCTATTTTCCTCTCTCCCTCTGTAGAGGTGGTCAGAGAGACAACAGTAGCCAGTATGGCTTTGTTGGTCCCAAAGAATATCCACAGCTACCCGTCCAATGGAGAGCGCTTCACTGAAGGCCACATAGACGTGTGGTGGATAGTCCACGATGGAGGCATGCTGATGCTCCTGCCCTTCCTCCTGCGACAGCACAAGGTGAGAAACGAACAACTACTCACATCTGAAAAGGTTTCATGTGATACTGCCAGAAGTAAAACTTTTTCGTAAATAATAAACACAACTTACAAAGCACACAGTGTTCAAAAACATTAAGAAGGTGTTGATCATTTATGATTTAATGCTCCTGTTCTGTCTTGCAGGTGTGGAGGAAATGCAAGATGCGCATCTTCACTGTGGCTCAGATGGATGACAACAGCATCCAGATGAAAAAAGACCTCATCATCTTCCTCTATCACCTGCGCATCGATGCTGAGGTGGAAGTGGTGGAGATGGTGAGAGCCTCATGCGACTCTTGGTCTGAGTTCACACACAAATCCTGCGGGATGAAAGTTTTTGTTCTTCTAACTTTGTATTAAAAAATAGTTTTGTGTCCTTAGAGCAAAGCCAGATTTCTTACACAAGCATATTTTTTTTCCTTTATATGACTCATGTCTCAACACTTGACAGTTATGTAATAAATGTCTTTTCTTGATTTGTTCTGAAGCATGACAGTGACGTTTCAGCCTACACCTATGAGAAGACACTGGTGATGGAACAACGCTCACAGATCCTCAAACAGATGCATCTGACAAAGAATGAGAGGGAGAGAGAGGTAAATCAGAAACTTCAAAACAACTTTAGAAAATGGCTAATTTTTTTAAACCTGCTCTCATAGAATAAAGCAACCAACAAATGTAGTCAGCGGAGTCCACTTAGAACATGACTTTTATGTGGACATTTTAATTATCACTCTTTGGCTCTGTGGGAGGGAAGTGGTTTATAATAAGGTGTTGTGTTTGGACTCGTTTTCACTCTTCTAAGGGAGGGAATAATCAGTTCCAGAGGGAAATTACAAAATGACCCATATTCTTTTCCGTACTTTTGCACAACTACAGATCCAGAGTATTACAGATTCTTCCCGCGGGTCCATTCGGCGTAAAAACCAGCCCGGCTTGCGCTCACAGCAAAGCATGGAGGAAGCCAGCGTGGCAGAGAAACCAGAAGACGAGGTAATGCTGCATGTCCCTTTAAGGAGAAATGACCAGTTTATTGACTTCTCCCTCTCTCCTCTCTGTGCTCTGGCTTGGGCAAAATGATATTTCATCACAAGAGCAGCATATACAGCAACCTTTCACTCATTCCACCGGCTGCTCTATGATTGCCCTCTGGCTCCTGGCTCTGAGAGTTTCACCTTTTTACTGACAGGTGTCTCTTTTCTCTCTTTCACCCTGTCACACTGTCGCGTCACGGTGTCCCTGTCTCAGTCTGTGGCTGTCTCCAACCCTAAACAGGTACAGCTGATCCACAGCAAGAATGCAGCCTCACCCACCAGCCCCACCTCTCCTCCTGCGCCTGCAGACAAGGGACAGACAGCCAACGCAGAGGCGGGCAAAGACCTCTTCAACATGAAGCCGTGAGTGACCACTCCAGTTTCACTGCACACATAGCAGATAAAACTATAAATGTGCCCACAGGGACATGGGTCAGTGGTCAATATTTGTTCATACTGACCCGTGTTCCTGGGTTCAAACAGCTATTATCTTGGTTCTAAGCAAGTGACAAACAAACCTTTGAACTAAAGTTACACAAATAGTGTTAACTCTGTTGATTTCACAGCCTGTGGGCCGAATCTGGCGCTTTAAAAGCACCATAATCCTTTGCAATTAATAGAAATACGGAAAAAAATTCTTAAAAAATATATAGAAGAAAAAATATTTTTAAAAGAAGCTGTTCATGCAGATACACAAAACCTTTCTAGTACATTGTTTGAGTATTAGAAGATCATTATTTATAGAGGGTTACTTAAAAACTCATTGGTTACCAGTTTTGTTAAGCTCATAACAGCACATTCCTAAAATCTGGCTCTTTAAATAAATAAAGCGGCTGTATGATATTCACTGTTATTTCCATCCTAACATGCTGCTGCAGAGAATGGGAGAACTTGTAAGTATTTGCCATCCTTAGTGAGATATTCTGTATATGCTCTGAGCAGCAAAAAGAGTGATCTGTTGTCTTACCTCAATGTGGCAAAAAATGTTTCCCTCAGGAACCAGACAGACCTGAGGCGTATGCATACAGCGATGCGGCTCAATGAGGTCATCACCAAGAAGTCCAAGGAGGCAAAACTTGTTCTGCTCAACATGCCGGGACCACCCAAGAACCGCGTGGGCGATGAAAACTGTATCCTTCATAAAACACAGAACATTTACTCTGACTGACAGGTTCAGTGGAGTTCAGGTCCTTATTCAATCACAGACGGGAATACTTTTGAAGCAGGGCAGCATTAAAAAATAAACTAATAATTACTTTATTTATGAATAAATTAAAGCTCTGGTATTAACAAAGTGAAAATGAAGGTAGGGCAAGGATTACGTTGACACAAGAAAAGGAAAATGCATTTAGAAGAACAGACATCTTGCACTGTATCATATGTTAGAGATGTAATTGCACCTGCGGGACTAATGAAACCTTTTGCTCCTGTTTTCTAGAAGCAGCTCTTGGCCTGAGTTGAGACTTACTGAAAAAAGAGATGGTCAGGATTTTCTGTTGGCTACTTATATTGTCAATAAAAAAGAAGGCTGCTAGTGGACAGACATTTTACTCACAACATCAACAAAGTTTGATGATGTTTTTTTCTGTTTTCCTTCGTTTGTTTTGTGTCATTTGACACTTCAGATATTGAAAACCTCCCGCTTCACTGCATGTTTTAACATAATGCTTGGTGTCACACCTTCTTTTCTTTTCTTTTTTTACTTTCCTTCACTGTGATCGTCTCTCAGACATGG
Source organism: Labrus bergylta (assembly GCF_963930695.1). NCBI lineage: Eukaryota > Metazoa > Chordata > Actinopteri > Labriformes > Labridae > Labrus > Labrus bergylta. The sequence continues at coordinate 12,245,800 of NC_089206.1, read as the reverse complement.
AGTTCCTCGAGGTGCTCACTGAGGGTCTCAATCGGGTCCTCCTGGTGCGCGGCGGGGGGCGTGAGGTCATCACCATTTACTCCTGAAGGGCTTTCAACTGCACCCACACAGACTTTACCCTCTCCTACCTCTGTGTCGTTTCAGGAAACAAAAAAATCCCCCCTCACCCTCCTTTTGTATATTTAACCTTTTAATGGTTACGCAGAGAATGATGCAGCAGGCTCTGTTCTCGACTTGTCAGCTGATTGCGACAGATGGTTAGTTCTTTCAGAGCAAACACATCTACACACTTTACCTTTTTTTTATATGTAAGAGTAACGTTTTGTCCTTTTCACGTTGACCCTTGTCATTTGTAAAGAGGGGTGTTATAAGTATTTTCTTTAATTTATTATTGTTATTTATGTATTTATTCATCTTATCATGTCCGTCTTTGTCCTGGTTTTTTTCTCCTTGTCTTTCATTGTTTGTTTTTTTTGTCTTTAGTGTAAAAAGGGTGGAAGAAGAGGTTTGCCCATTCAGTACATTTACATCATCAACTGGAAATCTAGGCATATATCTCATTTACGAAGCAAAAGTGGAAGGCTTATATGTATACAGTATATCATAAATTCCCCAAAACGTATACAGTATATCATAAATTCCCCAAAACGTATACAGTATATCATAAATTCCCCAAAACACACATAGAGCAACTGGATCCACTAGGTTTACCTCTACTTTCCTTTTTTTTTAATCTCATTTTACTGCTCTAAGTCTATTTATCATCTATGTGAATGATGATATGTGGGATTTGCAGTTCACGCTCCAACCATAAACCATGTTCTCATTCCAGTCTCGTCTTTTATTATGGCAGGGATTTATCCATTTGTTTGTTTGTAAATTGTGCTTCACAGAACTAACAGAACTAAAAAGACAATGACTCGATGTAGATTATCATGATCCCTAACCCAATTGTTTACTTCATTATCCCCACAGCTGGATGTGGATCATAAAGACGCACATACACACGTTACACAATGTATGTGTCTCACTGTATTTCCAGGGAGCTCGTTTTTTTCCATATTTACAATTGCTTAAAATATAAAACATAATTTATTATATTTATTTGCTCGTTTCGGTGTATCATTACAACAAACATATTTCAAGGGAATTATGTTACTTTTTTTTTAAAGTACAACATTTAATGTGAAGTTAAATATTTTTAATGAAAATCAGTAAAAGACGTCTATCAGTAAAATCATATATCAGAAGTTTTAACAGAGAGTATTTATTTTTATATAATTGTTAAGACAAAAGCTTTAGATACATTTTATTCTAATCATTTCAAATGTAATGCCGCGTTATCCGTTACTCCGTTATACTCTATAATCTAATCCAACAGAACATGTATAGTTTAGAATAAAGTATGGAAGCAAAGCTTTTAATAGTATTAGTTGATGCTTTAACTTTTTGACCCTGAACAGATTTTAAACAGTATGATCGTTTATATTTAATCTTCACCTTTAATAAATATTTCAACATTGGACAAATAAATTCTGCATCAACTTCTAGAATGAGAAATCCATAGCATTTAGTATGCTCCCCAGGTTATCATAAGACTTGTAAGTACTCTGACTTCCTTTAGATTAATTATATAAATATATCATTTATAACGTTGTTGGATATTCCTCACCTCATGACACACGTCTTTTTCTGTATATGTGTACATTTTCATGTTTCCTTTATTCCTCTGAAAAGTAACTATTGTTGTTGTTGTTTTTTTGTTTGACTCTTATAAAGGCATCGCAGTCCTCCAGTCGATTTATCAGTCACTGGTCTGCAGACATTTAGAGTTACAGTTTTAGACTGAAGTGTGCTTCTCTGTGTCTGTATGCTGTGTGTGCGTGAACCTGACTGAGTGAAGACAGTAAATGTCATTGAAGAGCGAGAAGATGAGACATCTGTACATAGATTTGTGATTTTAGGTTTAGAGACAACAAGTGTAATCTGTGTTAATACACTTTTTATAGATATAAAAATCAAAGGTTTGGATTGTCCTTTAACACATTATTTAGTTATTTTTGTTCTATTAAGTCTCATGCAATTATTAATGATGAATGGTTCAAAGAAACCAGATCAAATGTTGGCGCAATGCAATAAATTAAATAATTTTAATACAACTGCAATTCTGTTTATTGTTGTTTTTTATGTCAAACAGTTTGAGGTCAAAGAGTTTTGTTAATATTTGAATAATTATTTTCAGATGTCAACTGTCTTTTCAGCATCACTAATCCCAGCAGTCAATAAGAAAGACTTTGTGAAAGCTAAACATTTAAAGGGCACAACTCTAATTTCAGTTTGTTACATGTGCAAGGCTGTCACTTTTTATGTTTCAGAACATCAAATTGTACTTAATGTGAGAGGAAGTATTGATTTTAAGTAATAGAAAACAAGTTACCAGATTGATTGATTGATTGATTGATTGATTGATTGATTGATTGATTGATTGATTGATTAATTGATTAATTGATTATTGATTGAAACTGACTTGCTGGTGGCATTCAGGACCAGTTAAAGCATTTTTTTTAAAGGATAATGAATGTCAGTAAAAAAATGTGATGACAAAATATGGCTCAACATTGTGTATGAGGTTTGGACTGATTTCTCCACTGTACCTTGAACAAAAGCAAAACAAAACCCTTTTATCAGCTGCAGAGTTAAGAGAAAGATAACTTTTTATTACAGCTAATTTCTTAGAAAAAGACACAAAAACAAAAAGTGCTTACTTCATGATACTTTTCCATATTTCTTCATCTGCCCTGTCAATAATACTCTTTTCTGAACTTTGATTTGTAGTCTGAAAGAGCAATTCGAACTCTGATCGAACCCATTAAGGACAGAATTATGGGAATATTTAAATTATTATTTTAATGAAGGTCTATCAAATGTGTTTTTATGATACTAATCTTTATCAGGGAAACCCCCTTTTGTTGTTAACACTTGTAAACAGTGAGGTGGGCACACTTTATCAAACTGGCCAATGGGGATTTGCATTGTGCAGACCACAGAAACGCTGATGTATCACTACAGTTACAGATCTTTTACAATGACCAAAGTCCTCACAGCAGGGTTTCTCTCTGAGCTGAACATTGCAAGCTTGTTTGTTTTTTCGAGAGAGGCTTCACCAAGGCCCCTGAACTGTCTTATCTACATAGAGATAAACCTTACTACAAAAGAAATGACTGCCATTTGCTCCAACGAGATATCAGGATGAAGACGCAGTCGGCCAGCCTTCGAGTGAAGTTACCATTGTTTGTTTTTGTTATAGAGGTGGTTATGGTCACCTTGTATGCTGGTTTTGTCACCTACGATGAGCATGCAGACGCCAGATTTCAGACTAACAAGACCAACCCCATGGACAATGCAGTGTACAAGGACTACCCTTTTTTTACCGACATACAGGTCATGATATTCATCGGCTTTGGCAGCCTACTGGCTTTTTTCCGATTGTATGGCTTTGGAGGGATGGTTTTTAACTTCCTCACTGCTACTTTTGCAATCCAGTGGGCCATTTTGGTGCAGGGATACTTCCAGTTCAGCCATGACGGTAAGATCCACCTCGGAGTGATCAACCTTATAAATGCAGAGTTTGCCTGTGCTGTGGTGCTGATATCTTTCGGGGCAGTGCTGGGAAAGACCAGTCCATTGCAGCTTCTGGTCATGGCCTTGTTGGAGGTGCCGGTGTTTGCTGTTACAGAATGGGTTGTGCTCAAGTATCTGAAGATCAATGATGCTGGAGGTTCTATTCTCATCCACCTCTTTGCATGTTATTTCGGCTTGGGCGTGACTTTTGTTTTGTACAGGCCTTGCTTAAATGAGGGCCATGCAAAGGAGAACACCAGCTACCAGTCTGACATCCTCGCCTTGATGGGGACTTTGTTTCTCTGGGTGTTCTGGCCTTCCTTCAACTCAGCATTAACCCTGAAAGGAGACGACCAGCACAGAGCCATCCTGCACACCTTCATCGGCCTTAGCGCCTCCACGCTCACAGCTTTCGCTCTCTCTGCCATGCTGAACAAGAACGGTAAGCTCAGCATGGCCGATATTCAGAATGTGACCCTGGCTGGAGGCGTGACTGTTGGAGCATCTGTGGATATGATGATAACTCCTGCAGCTGCGTATGCTTTGGGTATGATGGGCTGCACAGCCTGCATGCTGGGATATAAGTACCTGAGCCCCTTCCTGGCACGGCGCTTCAGGATCCAGGATCAGTGTGGGATACATAATTTGCACGGTCTAACAGGACTTATATCTTGTGCTGCAGGGATATGTGCAATACTGATTGCTAGTGAGGAGGTGTATGGCCCCAGTTTCTATGAAATCTTTGCTCATAGAGCGCCAGTGGAAGGAGACCCAAAGCTGCAGGAGCTCCAGATGTTGATTCCAGGTTTACAGCCAGGGTTGGGGAGGACAGCTCAGGAACAGGCTCTCTTTCAGGTTGCAGCTGTGGTCTCCACCATTGGAGTGTCAGCGTTTGGTGGACTCCTCACAGGCTGCGTTTTGAAGATGCCCTGCCTCTCACCTCCATCAGATGATTTGTGTTTTGACGATGAGCTGTTTTTTGAAGTCCCTCCTGACTATGACTCACCCCTTAGACTGAAAAACATAGTGACAATGAATGATTCAACTGACTAACTGCAAAAGAATTGTGTGACTATTTGAAATGTTTACATTCATTACAATGTAAATAAGTTGAGGTCACTGATAATCATTTTTATCATTTATATCAGTGCAGCACTGTTGAATAAATCTAGTAGTGGTGTTATTTCTTGTCCTACATGCACAAATGTAACATAATGAATGTTAGGGCGCTCATGGGCAATTCTAATCAAGTACCTGGAGTAAAATAATTATTTTTAAAGGGATGACTTACTGAGCCATGTCATTGCTTACATGTACCAAGATCATCTTATGCATTTCTTTAGATTCCCATGTGTTGCCATTGTTTACTGCCATATTATTAACAAGTGAGAATGCTGAGCTGACTGAGAGCTGACATCTTAGAATGGCTTGTAATCTGCAGTTGAATGCAGATATGTGTTTAAAGACATTTAATAAAGTTAAATTGTCATGAGAAGACCGCTGGGTTTTTAGAATTGCATTATGGTTGACTGTATTCTGCCCCTTTTGCTCTCCACAGTTTTCCTTCATATACAGCCAATGACCTCTTCAATGCTCGTGGACGATACTATACAAAAAAAGGCACACATTTCTAGTTCTGCTGCCAAGGATGACTTATTTTTTTCTTTGCAGACTCTATAGATAAAAGTAAAAGCAAAGGTGGGGACCACAGAGCCAAGCTGAAAACAACCTGGTTTTGAAGCTCACCAAGCTGAACTTCGAGACACAGAGAACATCAGCCACAACGCTGATTCATTTACTATTAATCTGATTGGGATAGATGGAGGTACAATTTAAAAGCAGCTCAGAGTAACTTTACAGAGTGTGCACATTTTATTTCAATTTGTTTAATTATTGTTAAAATAAACATTACAAGGTAAAAGTGAGAGGAGGACATAGAGACAATAGACAAACAATGTAGCCTACAATACGAACAGTAAGGGTTACAGTTATGTATGGATGATAGGACAGGTCTGGGATTTAGAGATATAATACTGGTAGATGAGCAAAGGAGGGGAGAGGGAAAAAAAATATTTATAAAACAAATAGAACAAAATAAGAAATTATGAATTATTGTAATAGATCAATTGGTATTTTGGTTGAGTATGAACTGAAGTAATGATATCCATCAGTGTTAAGTAGATCTGGAACAGTTTTCATCTTCACATTTTAATGTTTATATGTTACAAACTCAAACTGTGAAGAGGGAGAATAAACATAAACAAACAAAGCTTCAAATTTCTACCTTAAAATTGATAAGGATAATTTATTTGAGATCCAACCTCCTGATTCATGGTAACACAGTTAACACACATGCGCATTAGGGTTGACAAGTTTCAGGTTACATAATTTACATATTAAGCAAAACTACAGGTCTGTTGGGCAGTGGGGGGCAGGGGGCATTTACTCTGAACTAACAAAGAATGGAAGTTATCTGCCAGAACCAAAAAAAATTATGAACAATATTTTAAAAAAATATTTAAAAATCAAATAATAAACAATAAAATAATGTAACAGGCTGGCTATTACACATGAAACAGATGGGCACCCAATTTCTTGAACTATAAAGGACACACAAAGAAAGATTGGGATGTGTGTATGTGATGCTATAAAATGTGTTTTTAAGCTTCGAAACATTTCATTTAAAAATCTCTGAGCGATATTATATAGCCTAGCCTCCGTTTTTGTTGTTTCTTTTTAAACTAAAATGTATATTGATGATAGACTGTGACTCCTGTAAACCATACAATTTAACAGTTAAGAGTGGTGTTCTAATAATAATAATAATAATAATAATAATAATAATAACAACTGTGGCTTAAAGTTTTAGAGGACACTTTTAGATTCAGTTCACCATAGACTGTAAGTGTGGTAAAAAAAAAAAAAAAAGAGAGAGTTTCAGAAAAAGAGCGTTGAAATGCTCATAAGCGCCAGTAGGTGGCAGTAAGGAGAACACACATGTTGCCGCTGCCGTAAAAAAACCTAAAAAAAAAACCTCAATGTACCGGAAGACAACGAAGAAGAAGGAAGGCGAGCATTTTGATACCAGGCCAAATCCTGCTACAGACACTTGCTAACAGAGGAAAAGGTTAAATAACATCGACAATTTTGATAACATCCTAGCTTTCTGTGATCTGCCTAGAAGGAAGCGTCGAAACGCATCTCTACACTTGCACATTTTCCGTGATTTCTTGACGTCGGTACATCATTTCATCGATTTAAAAAACGGTAACGTCGATGTTTGCTAAAAAAAAAAAAAAAAAGCTAGCTTGCTGCCGCGGAAACGCCATGTTGGCTCTACGGTTAACTTAGCGCTTGTTTTCCAACCGTGACACTTGGCCTGCTGCAAACAATTTAAAGTAGTTAGTCCCGACGTGGTTCGCTTATGCGCATTTCTAATGGTTTATGTGCATTCACGTATGTCGTAGTATCACCTGGCGCAGTGGTAAAACTATTAAAAACAGGGGTCATGAAAAGACGGCAGACCTTCTCGATGTGGCTAGTTTAGCGTTAGCATCGTGTTTACTGCAACGCGTGTTTGATCACACACAAAGTCCATGATGTTGATCATCAAACAAAAATAAAAACGTCGGCCTCTCAGCGTTGTTGAATCTTTGTCGTTATTAGTGGTTCAATAAGCCCGGAATCTTTTATTTAAATGTAACTTATTGAGTTTGTGGTTGATATATTCGGACATCTTGCGGAAGTTTGGGGGGGAAACTCTTGTACACACTCCGTGTAGCTACGTTTTCGTTCCCATTTGACTAGATTTAAGATGTAATTACTCGATTTTTGTAAGCTCTTACTCACTGATGTTTAATGTTTTGTTAACATTTAAGATCATGTCCTAACACTCTTACATTTGAGGTTTGTGTGAAACACAGTATCAATAGTATGAGCTGTACACAAGGGTTTAATTAATTTTTATTTCCAAGAAGATGCAGCAGTTTCCTTTACTTTAATGTTATTGTGTACATGTGCATGTAAACAATATTCACTGTCCCTGTTTTTCCCCCCCACAGGGTAATCATGGCTGATGATTTTGACGTTGAGGCCATGCTGGAGGCACCATACAGAAAGGTGGGTTCAAGATTAGAGACATGAGGCCTGTTTCACTGTTATGATTTACTCTTTGAGTCCTTTATATCTGTGTCAAAGTTTTCTTGAATGTTGTGTGGTGTTATTGAGTATTTAAAACGCAATACAGAATTATAAATAAATCCACATCTATCTCTCTTTATAGACTTCCCTAATGATATCTCACCTCTACTCCCATGAATTCATCTTTGATTCCACTGTGAACTGTGAAAAAAAGGAAGGTAGTTATTGTGCACATACTGATGTACTGTGGTTCACCTTAGGACTAAAAAGAGATTCAACCTAGAACATCCAATTCGTATTCGGTTACAAAAAAAAAAAAAAAGGTGAATGCCAGTGGTTGATAAGCCCATCCTTATCTATTCAGCAAAGGAGGCAGTATTCAGATTTACAATTGGCCCACCAATCCTGAATCTCAAAGTGTAGTCCCAATCGAGATTAAAACTGGAAGATCTGAAGAAAAGGGGATAATAATTTCACTGTGTCTTTGAAAGAAATTTTTCATACTGTCAAACTGCCATTATCAGAAGTAAATGTACCTAGAAACATTATTTATCCAAATGAATCCTGATTGATAATGAAGTGTTTTTGGACCAAACTTTTAATTTTGACATTCCAACATTTGGTTTGAATTCCAAACTATTCAGCTGCAAAGCTTTGTTATATTAACACAATTTCCATGTCATGATTTGAATGCTAAATACAGATGCATTATATTTTTATTTTCTGTGTAAACATGAATACTGCCTCTTTGCATTAGCCAGTTGTAATGTGAATAAGCATCTTGATTTTTGCATGCTTCAGAATACCACAGATATTGATATATTACTTAATTGACTGTCAAAGAGATACTTTTTTTCTATCTAGCATTGTTTTATAAGTAACTTTCAGTAGTCAGTACTTCCTTAAAGTCAAAAGACTGGAGATATTACCTGTTATATTAGAAAACTCAAGATAATAGAAGTGTAACACATAGCTGAATTAATTGATTTATCTAACTTTTATTCATTTATTTTCATGGGCGTCAATATTACTAAGAAGTGTGAATCCCTGTTTGCTTCAGGGCAAGATGTGTGACAGAGGTGGCATCGAGCTCTTACAGTCCAAGAACGAAAATGGGTGAAGATCACTGGACTGACATCAACCACACAGGATCTCTTTTAGTGGTCGTGGGCCGTGCGTGGTCACATGATTAGAGAAATAGTGGCATGGGTACGGCCTATTAGGAGGGAAATGGTGGAGATGATCTGACTACTTGAAAAGTCCCCTGCACTCTGCTAATGTTGGATACCCCCCCCTTAACTTTGCTTTTTTTAGCTCTAAGTACTATGCAGTAAAAAACAGGAGGGGGATGGGAAGCTATTGGGGTGGTGGACGGACACTGTCCAGACATGACAGTAGGAATTTTAAAGTATTATTAATTGAATATATTCTGCATTTTCTCTTGTCCCACCCCACCCCCTTTACCTTGACGACTTGAAATGTCTCATCTACGTCCTCATGATGTTCTTCTATGAACCTTGCTTAGGATGAGATCAAGTCCTCTCATGCAAACGGACATGAAGACTCCAGCAAGAAGTAAGTTTTTAAATATTTATATCAGCTTCATATCTTTTGAACTACACAGTCAAACGTTTAATCTAACACCGTTTTTCACGTTGCAAAACTAAGTGTATTCATTTGTTTTAGGAAAAGGAGGAGCCGGAGCAAGAGCCGTAGCCCAGGCTCTAGGAAGAAAAGAAGCAAGAGCAGAGACAAAAAGAAAAATAAGAAGAGGAGCAAGAGCCGAGAAAGAAAACGAAGCCGCAGCAGAGAGCGACATCGCAGTGGCTCCCGAAGCAAGGAACGTTCCGGACGGTACAGAGCACGCAAGAGCCCCATGTAAGTGACCCCTTTAACATTGATGGCATGTACATTCAGTTTCACTGTTAGTTTCTTGGAGTCAAATGCAGCCCTGCTACAACATCTATTTCTACTTGGCTCACATTGTCTATATAGGCAGAATGTGACTGTACTTTTTATAAGGAGTTCATAGTCGGAGATGTCGTTGTACTAGACTCTATTATATTAAGAGTTGTATCTAAATTTGAAGTCATTATTTACATAGAGGAGAAGGGCAAGATATTAGAAATGCAGCCCAGTCTTCATTACATTTTACTGTGCCAGCTTAAAAAATGTAAGGTTTATTGAAGTGTCCCTAGAAAGCATGGCAGTGAACCAGTGTGCAGTTGGGGTCTCAAATCAGAAGCTACAAAGTGGAAGTCAGCCATCATTAATCTTGTTTATTGTTCATAGTACTTCTGTTCGTGGGAGACCCAGTAGTAGTTTTTTTTGCTTCAGTAGACATCACATCCTGCTTCTTTTTTTACTTTAGCCGGAAACGAACCAAAAGTCGAAGCCCCCCTTTCAAAAAAGAAAAGAGTCCCATCAGGTGAGATCACTGTTTATGGCACTACATTTTTGGCTTTGTCTTTTTTATCGTCTTCTGATTTGTATGGAATAAATAATTTCACACATTATTTACAAGCTTCACTTACTGAACCCAGGTGCCTTCTATAATGTTTTTTTTTATTTTCTTTTTTTTCTAAGACAACCCATTGACAATCTAACACCAGAGGAGAGGGATGCCCGCACAGTTTTCTGTATGCAGCTCGCTGCCAGAATCCGAGCTCGAGACTTGGAAGACTTCTTCTCAGCTGTTGGAAAAGTCAGTTGGTTTCCATGTTATAATCACGTCAAATGTTGCAGGTCTGAGTATGGAAATGATCTCTAAAATGTTCTGTTTTTCTTTGTAGGTAAGAGATGTCAGGATGATCTCGGACAGAAACTCCAGGAGGTCCAAGGGCATTGCATACATAGAGTTTGTGGAGGCTTCATCTGTACCACTGGCAATTGGATTGACTGGACAGAGGCTTTTAGGAGTGCCCATCATCGTCCAGGCCTCTCAGGTCATGGTAACTTCATCTAAGTATAACTTCTACTGGACTATTTCTACCCGATGTGACCGAACATAAAAATAGACCGCTGCCATGCTGTCTGCATGGGACAGAGGACTGTCAGTGACCCAAACACTGAGCGGCCAAGTCTTCAGTTCATGAAATCTAAGATGAAATGTTTGGAATTATCCAACAAACAGTGCTGGGTGTGAAGAGCACTGTGTAAAATGTAAACAATAAGCCCCTGGGATAAAGCAGGTCACATTGGGCTGGGTCACATTCAATATTTCTAAACAAGTATGCCGAATTAAAATAACTACATTCCCTTTCAAATGTGATTACAGGCAGAGAAAAACAGAGCAGCAGCAGCTGCAAATAATCTACAGAAGGGCAGCTCAGGTCCAATGCGCCTGTATGTGGGCTCGCTGCATTTCAACATAACTGAAGAAATGCTTCGAGGGATCTTTGAACCTTTTGGAAAGGTCAGGAATGAGTTCCAATATAAATTATACATCTCTTCCATTTTTTGTAGGACCATTGCTTACATTTCATTTGTCTTTAAGATTGAGGGAATCCAGCTGATGATGGACAGCGAGACAGGACGGTCCAAAGGATATGGCTTCATATCGGTACCTTAAGTGTTCATATATCACACATTCTGCTTTTGTCGTAGCAGGTAGTGGGATTCTTACTCCTGTTTTTTTTTTTTTAAGTTTGCAGATGCAGAGTGTGCAAAAAAGGCTTTGGAGCAACTGAATGGCTTTGAGCTGGCGGGACGTCCAATGAAAGTGGGCCATGTTACAGAGCGCTCCGACTCATCGACAGCTAGCTCTTTCCTGGACAACGATGAGCTGGAGAGGACCGGCATCGACCTTGGCACAACTGGGCGTCTGCAGCTCATGGCTCGACTAGCAGAAGGTTCGTTATAACTGCACCCGTTTCTACGTTTTTAGAAGAAAGGCCCAAGAAAGTATGCTCTGTCGTTTTCGCACAGGAACATTATTGTAGATATTCTAAAAAAAAAAAGTGTTCTACTCAACGAAACGTTTCTGCTAGTCAGCCCTACCCTTTCACTAAACATGTTTTTTTTTTTTTTAAATGACCAGTCAATCATATGGCTGTCACTTAATTTTATATTTGAGCTGTAGTTGTTGAATTGAAAGTGACAGGCCTAGTCAATCAATAGAACAAAACTTGATGATGATTTACAGAAAGGAGACCAATTCTCATTCAGCTGTGGTCTGTTTTCTTAATATCTTCTGTTAGTGTCATGAACAACTGTAATGGTTTGATCATTTTAAATTAACCTGCACTCAAAGGTCTCATTCCCATCCATTCACAGGAACTGGTCTGAAGATTCCTCCTGCTGCTCAGCAGGCCCTGCAGATGACCGGCTCTATACCCTTTGGAAACATCACTGCTCCACCAGGTACGTGTAGGGAGAGTTCAAAACATGTCATGGGGGTTGGTTGATACACCGCAATATCTGGTTATCACAGTTCATCTTGTACATTCATCTTGTACATATTGTAGTATAGTAGTCCTCTGTACTTATTGGTTATTTTATTTCATACTGCTGTATTGTGTGAAGAGCAACGGTAACAACAGAATTTCTCCCTGGGATTAATCAAGTATTCTTGATTCTGAGTACTTGGTGGAAATTCAACGACACATTTTCCATTATTATTTTGTTTGTTTCAGCTGTTCCAGCTCCAGCTCCAAGCCAAGCCTTGAACCTCCCATCACAGCCGCTGGCCACACACTGCCTACAGCTATCCAACCTGTTCAACCCACAATCGTAAGTACCTTTTAGCCTTATATTTTACAAGCTGGTCATTTTTAGTTGGAAGACCTCATTTTGGCTTTAACTGTTTAATAGACATAGTTTGACTTGATAATGCTTCCATGTTTTTCAGGGAAAATGATCCCACCTGGGCCATCGAGATCCAGGACGATGTCATTGAGGAGTGCAACAAACATGGAGGAATTGTTCACATTTATGTTGATAAAAACTCTGCTCAAGTAAGTACAGTCAAAGAGTCACTTAACTTGGCCTGGTGGGGGTGTACATGTAGGTAAAAACTGTGATAGGGCATGGAGTTCAATTTTGTGATATTGTCTGTTCTGTGTTTTTCAAAGGGTAATGTGTACGTGAAGTGTCCCTCAATACCAGCAGCAATGGCAACTGTTAATGCACTTCATGGACGCTGGTTTGCAGGTTTGTTAACTCTGTTTTTTAATCTCTGAAATGCATCAAATGAACCAGAACTTGTGTATAATTTTTCTTCTTTTTCTTTCCAGGAAAAATGATTACAGCTGCCTATGTTCCTTTACCAACCTACCACAACCTTTTCCCTGATTCAGTAACAGCGAAGCAGCTTCTAATGCCAGCACGTCGATGATCTGATACAAGCTAATGAAAGTCTGTGTATATACATTTGTTTGCATTCATGAAAATGTCATTGAAACCGGCGCATTGAAATTAGTTGGCTGTGTGTAATAAAAGTTGCCTCACGTTAATGTGTTCACCTTTGAAAATAGGCATTTTCTTTTCAGCTGCATTTCAGAATTTTGTGGGTTTGTGTTGTAAAACTACCACTGAGAAGTAATCTGCAGGTATCTATTGGTCGAAGTTTTTAAATATTACTGTCTTATCTGCTTGTTTCAAATCAACTGTTTTAGATTTAAAATAAATTGCAAAGGAATACAGAAACATGTTGGGTTGATAGGCCTTAAATGCCAAAAGTATATCAATGTCATGAATAATCCTTTGTAACTTTTTACAGCCATAATTTCATTTTTTGTATGAAGGCTCCCAATAAACTTTGGCAGATTTGACATTTTAGTGTTGTTTCTCACACCAGGTTTAGTGCACATGATACCAATGTCAGAATTGAACCACACTTCTCTTGCCATCACTCATTTCAGGAAAGATCTCTTGAACATACTCAGTGTAAACTTGAATTGCAGTACCTACTGTCAATACATTCAAACTGATTTAATTCACAAAGTTCAGTAATTGATGGCCCTTGTGAATAATGTAGCTGGAAAGGGCTGGTGGTGAGAGATGCAGCCATCATAAATCAGGTTGTTTCTGTGGGGGGACACTGCCCACAAATGTGACTTAAAACCTCTGAACTACAGAAAGGCAAAGGATATGCGATAGATGTCCTCCACAACCAATACAGTGAGATTTGTGTATTACCGTATTTTCCACACTATAGGGCGCATAGAATAGAACGTGTTTACAACTGAACAAGGCTGGGAGATATTGTGAATATATAAATATAAATACGTATAAAACTACAAAAGTACATAAGACGATTTCCCCAAATAATAAATTATTTCTTTGACGTTTCTCTTAACTCTCAAAACGTAGTTTTATACGTAGTGCATTCACAATAACTCAACGTTGTTCAAACGTTAATGTGCATATTCACAATATCTCCCAGCCTTGTTCAGTTGTAAACACGTAAAAGAAACACAGTCTGATACCGCTAATTCAAACGTTAGTGCATAACTCAACATTGTTCAGTTACGTATAACACGTAAAGCTCACTTTTTCAGTTCATTCCCTGTCCACGAATCCCTCGAATTCTTCTTCAGTGTCCGAATTGAACAGTTGGGCGAGTACGGCATCCAACATGCCCGGCTCCCTCTCGTCATTATCCGAGTCAGTGTCGCTGAGCGCCGTGTACAACCAGTATGGATCAACCAATTAACCAATTGATCCATATATAAGGCGCTCCGGATTATAAGGCGCACTGTCGTTTTTTGAGAAAATTAAAGGCTTTTAAGTGCGCCTTATAGTGCGGAAAATACGGTAATATGAAACATTTTCAACCTTAAGTTGTTGAACTTGTGTGCTTAACAAATGACCAAGACAGTTTGATGCATATACTGTAAACTTTTATCTTCTAACAAAAGGTATTAGAACAAAATAGCTTTAACTTTACAAATCTCTTTCTGTCAATTTAATCCACATAGAAATGATTTTTTCGATTTTTCTTTTTTTTTTTTTTAAATCTTCCTCCAAAAAGTTGCTGACATCTGAGGAAAAATGACATGATTAAAATTTAAGTGAAAACATTCAATGCTTTCAAATAAGCACACTTTCTGTAAAAAACAGCTATGCAGGACTCTTCATGAACATGTCAAATAGTGACGATCACACAAGGACATATTTAACAACTGAGGCCTGAGCTTTAACTTCTTTTACCAGCACCGATAATAAACAGTGAGGCTCTACAAAAGTCAATGCTTACTTGAAAGAACCTTTACTTCTTAGGAGAACAATCCTTCACCTGGTGGGCCTGCAAGACAGCGATCGCCTCATCCACCTGACCAATGAGAGAGGAAAAGAACAGTCTTATAGCACCACACAGAGGAAAAAACTGGCCTAGCTCTGATCCAAGTGTAGATCAGGAGAGCCTATCTAAAATGTTCCTGCAAGTTTTTAGTTTTATATTTGAAAGACAAATCACAGCATTTAACACTCAACTCTGCAGCAGTTTTAAGATAAAAACTGAAGTGTGGAAGGAGATTGTTCTTCATCAGTTAGTGAATAGTGGAGGGTGAGCAAGAGGCCAGTAAAAAAGAAATATATATATATGCACACACACATTTTAAAAATACCTGGTTTACTTTAAGTTGATTCAGACAAGACTTACTCAGATATTTTGAGGTGAAGATAAAAAAAAACAAAAAACTATAACATTTGTTTTTAGGCCAATAGTGGCCAGAAACGGAAGATAAGAGAAGATAAACATATTTATGCCTTAGCGTGCAGGGACTCGGGCGACTCCAGCATGTGAAGCAGCTCAGAGTTGTCTATCTCCAGCAGCATCCCAGTGATTTTTCCAGCCAGGTTTGGGTGAAGGGAATGGATCAGAGGGTACAGTCTCTCTCCTGCATTATCACAGCACAAAGAGAGAGGGTGAACAGCTAAACAAACAAGAAGCATGAATCTTCATTGGAGGAAATAGACGGAGGGGAAACAAAATCAAGCAATGCCCGCACCAAGAAGCTGTTTCTGATCCATGGGTTGAGCTGCAGCCAGCAGTGAGGCGGTGAGCGGCTCTTGGCCTTGAATGTGAACCTGCTGCTCAATCACAGGAGCAGAAATGACCTGAAGATGTTGTGGAGAAAAGTTCAAACAGTTATATTTTAAAGGACTTATTTTCCTGCAATATTACAAACCTTTCAACAACGAGCTACCAAGCAATATTTACTGAAACATAATACTGCTTAAAGCAGTTTCTTTTCAGCTCATCAAAGTAAGTTTTTTTGTTTTGTTCATTTGAATATATGCTTCATTTTTCAGGTTTGCTAGCATAACCACTAATAACTTTGATTCTTTATTAAATATTTAAGTAAAAAAAAAAGTCAGCCTCAGCATATATTATTACACTTTATATAAAAATTCAAAAAGGTACTGTGTGGTGTTTTTTTTATCCATGTTTGTTGGTATGCATGCTTGCAAGGATGCAAAGGATGCAGGCCATGCACACTAACAGAGCTAAATAGAGCACAGCCAGTCAGTCCTACTGCAACTAAATAATCCCATGCCACTTTAAAGCATCTCATCAAAGAGCAACTATACAGAAGAACCAGTTTTAAAACAGCTGTAACTGAAATCAGATTGCAATCGTTTGATTCTTGTTGAACTCTCCCTGAGCCTATAAAACTATTTCTAAAGTTAATGTAAATGTTTAGTTTAACCTGAAAAAAATGATGCTGTCTGCAGAAAGCAGGAGCACATATACAAATAACTAATGACATCCAAAAAGACTGAGTTGCATTGTTGACCCTGGTATCAAGTTATGAAATTAAATCCTTCCCCAGACACCATGTTATTAAAATGATCTGAAAGCTAGGAGGATGAACACTAAGAGAGGTAGTTAGCCAGCATTAGCAAAGAGAAGAACTGTCCTGTTATTAAATTAATTAATTTGAACAAAGCTTTGTTACCAAGAAAACTCAACAACAGACCCTTGATGGGTTTCAGCATCAGACTGCAGTACCTGTAGCCTGGTCATGGGCGCAGGTATAGTAACAACCTGCGTGACGTTTCTTACAGCAGACGAGTACTTGTACTGGCCACTTCTGGTCACACCAGGCACATCAGTACGCCCTCCCACAGTCTGAGTCCCGATGTTATCTGAATAAAGACACTGCATGGATCAGGTCCCATGTTTGAAGGATTGAGCTCATCATGTTGTCGTTGTTGTGCTTGTACTTACTTGTCTTCTGTGACGAGCTGATGATGCGGGGAGCCTGAGTGGAAGCCTGTCTGACTGTGGCGATTGGGTTGGATCCACGACGGGGAACAGAGGTACCAGCATACTGGGCTGGGTAGGGTCCTTAAAACGGAGGAGACAACATTGACACACAATGCATATTTACATAGGTGCAGATAAAACAAGTGAGCCATTCACCCTGCACTCTGGGTGGTTGTCCTGTCCATCGAGGTACCGGTCTCATGTTGCTGACGGCATTGTGGTTGTAGAAGGAGCGAGCTGGAGGCTGGAAGTTAAAATATAGGTTTATGGAACAACAATGCGAATATTGAGAGGAAATTCAAAAGACATTACACTTGTAATATCACATTGCACAACATGTGTCATTTAAAAATGATGTGAAATACATCTACAGCCCCATTCAGAGGGATTTATTTATGATTTATATAACATTTCATACAGCAGCTTTTGAAGCCTTAGATGAAGAATTTCTGTGATACCTGTGGTACAGTCATGTAGTATCCGCCCTGATGATATGAGTCTATTATGGGACTGGTCATGGTCCTCAAGGAAGCAAGTCTCTGCATGTATTTATTGGTCAGGATGGCTTTACGCTCCTCCCTCCTCTGAGCAAGAGCCACATACAGCGGCTTGGTGGCAACGATCCTCCCATTCATTTCAGTGACTGCTTTAGTCGCTTCCTCAGGTGAGGAGAAGCACACGAAGCCAAAGCCTTTGCTCAGTGAGCCATCAGTCATGACCTTCAGGAAACAAAGACAATCGTGTTCATAGTAGGAGGTACTTGACTCAAGAACGGGCATTTAAACAGGACAGTTGTACATTTTAGTAAAGATAACAGCCATCTAAAATCATTACACACCTTGGCACTGGTGATGGTACCATACGGAGCAAACTCCTTCCTGAGTCTCTCATCATCTATGCCATCGTCTAAGTTCTTCACATACAGATTCACCCCCTGGAATCACAAAGAGAAACTAGTAATAGGTTTTACTTTCCCCATCTCGGGCCGCCCCCCTAACATAATGGTAGGGGAAACACTGCTGCCATACAAATTAAAGCACCTGATAGCGCTGGATGCGGTCCTGTTTGATCTGGTCAAACTTGCGCTTGAGCTCTCCCTGGCGCTCCAGTCGCTTCTGAGCCCGACCAGCGAAGATGGTTTTCCCATTGATCTCCTTTCCATTCATTTCATCAACTGCCTGGGGAAACAAGAGGAGAAGTGCCATGTTACAGAAGAGAGACGCAGAACTGTATAAAGACAACTTTTCTATCCTCACATAATCTAAAAATGTGTGGCCCTTTTGTAGTCACAAGCTCTCTTAAGGCCAGGATGCATTCACACTTACAACTGATGGCAATGCATTGGTGAACAGCATTTTTAAATAGGGATGTGCAGGTTAGTTGTTATCACCCTCGGCAGTCCTTAAACAAATTCTCAATATTTTCATATGCTGAAGCTCAATGCTGGTCAAATGCTAAACTCAAACTGCAACGCAGACACCTGCCACTAGATGGATTTGAACCCGTAAACTGGCAGCAGCTCTAGTAACAGGGCCTGCTCTCCCCACTCTACTATCCAGATACAAACAAGCACAGTGCATGGATAGCATCTCATAGTAGCATTTCACCTGGTAGTATTTTGGTCAGTAACTTGAGATACAAATGTGTGTAGGCTGCGTCAGGTTAAACTGCCACTCCCATATCACCCAGAGCAATGCGTAACCACATCCAGAACAGGCATGTGGATGTTAACCTGCATGGACCAGAGGCTTGTTTGTTTACCCAAATGACAATTGAAATAAATTGTTCTCAATTTCAACTGTTGTCCGACCTTCAGACTCATCTGTTAGCCTGAATTTCACTTTCTGTTTGACTAACTAGGAAATGACTATTACTCCCTATTGCTTAAACCTGTCACTCTATTCCAGATTGACAGTGACTATTGCCCGACAGTTTCATGTTTGAAGCCACAAAGAGCACAGAGCTGCAGGTCTGTCTTTTTGTGAGGGGGAAGGGCAGAGATATGAATACAAAGCAGAAAGGCAGAGCTGCAGGGTGAAAGATGCACTTCAGATGGATGCAAACTAACCAGCAACTCCATAAACCCTTAGCAGAGGTGTGATAGGGTTCATTAGTGGTTTTGTTTTACATCCTGCACATGGACCTAAAGGAACAAAACTCTTGTCCACAGGCTTACAGTTTTGTTTTGTATCCACATGCCTGAAAGAGAATCTTCAGGAGAAAAATCATACACACCATCTTTAAACGGTATTGAGTTCATTCGTTGAAGCTTTAGGGTTTTTATGGATTTAAAGTACACAACATTTTGATGCCTTTTTTCCATAGGATTTTTTAGGCTGAACAACAAGTAGCAGGAGAGTCAAATGTCCCCGAATTATTCACTAAAATGTTGGAGGAGCTCAAACCAGAGATACAAAGCAAACAAAAATATATCCAGAACAAAAACTCCAGTGGGAAGCTTCCCTTGTCTTTGTAAATCCACTGTGCATCTGAGCGTTTAGTTTGAGACTCCCAAGTCTTGATGTAACTTCTGATCTGTAAACAATAATCCAGGATCTCATGGTTGTCCGTGAATAGTGTTGGAATAATTTGCACTTTGTTTTTTGTTTTTTTGCCAGTGAAGTAAAGCTAACATGACAGTAAAAGAAAGAGCAGCATTTCAGCTCCACCCTTTATATCAACTCAATGAACTGCCTCTGCTGGCTGGTATCCAGGGCACACAGACATGGCACACAGTCTACCTTCTGAGCATCCTCGTGGTTAGCATAGTTAACAAAGCCAAATCCTCGTGAGCGTCCCCTCTCGTCCCTCATCACACGCACACTGAGAGTCCTCCCTGAGAGAAACAGTACAAGCAAGCATTTCAACACAACTTTATTGAGCACTGGGAAGAATCGATAAATTCAAAATCTCTTACCAAATGAAGAGAAGACTTCCTTGAGTTTCTCATCAGAGTAGTCTTCACCAAAGTTTTTGATGTAGACGTTGGTGAACTTCATAGCTTTGGTGCCAAACTCCACCTCTCTTTCCTTGCGGGATTTGAAGTGGCCAACAAAACTACAGACAACATCCAACCCATCACCAAGGCAACAACAATGACAAAGTAAGTTAAAATCTTGATGGTCTGCAATGTGGAAATGTGTCTTCTGTCTTAGGCTTCAGCACACAGCATTAAACAAAACAAGACAATACATGAGGAGGGACATAAAGAACACAACAGCAACAAAAGGAATATAGAGCTGGGCGACAAGTTGATTCAATCAATTCATTTCACTTCCTGTTTTGTGTCAATATTCAATCTGGAAATAAGAGGCCCACGATAACTATCACCATACAGTAATTCTGCAAGAACTGACGTGTTGGAATTGTTTGAAAGAAACCACAATATCCAAGTAACTGTAGAATATACAATACCTCTAAATATTGTTATTTGATGTTAGGGTCCTCGATTATTATGATTCACCCTTTTACTTCTTTTTACTGCTGCCCGACATTATCCCGCTGTCTGCTTCATCTTCTTTTATCCCGCTTTCAACTTCCTTTGCCAATTGTTGTCCATTCACATTACCTTCATTGGGGCGCCACCATGAGGAGTTATGAAGTTGTTACGAGGAGAGGTTAATTAGAAATCTGTTTAGAGTGGTCGTTTCTAGATTTTAAACATTGATATTAGGCATCAGTGACTAGATAATTCTATAACACATGTCAGGACAATGATATTTCCTATGTCCATATTTTGTCTAACCCCTAATGGAGAAATATGTTAGCGCTATAAAAAGTTACGTAGCCATAGACTTAAACCTAAGTTCCCCCTGTGCATATATACATGCACAGGGGGAGAATCATAAGAGAGTGATTCATGTTTTGTTGCATTTGTGAAACAGGTTCAACACGACCACATGGGATATGTCATGTGTCCTTTGTTTTTTAAGCATAGAAAAAAAGTAATATTTACTTTTTTTAAAGAAATTTTGATTTTGTTTTTACTCCTTATGGCCCAGCCCTACAACAGAACTTAAAGACATGGCAGTGACATACAGTATAACGTATGACAGAACTTTGAACAGATCCTTTTTTTCTCTCAAACAACCTGCACTCTATTGACATGACAGCTTTCTTATGATCGGATTTGTCTGTTTTGTCTTAAATTAAAACACAGAACACAACAAACCTAGACACAGATCCTACCTACTCACTGACCTAATCAGGGACAAATGACATTTTTTCCCCAGGAAACAGGCCTTTGCGTTGACAATGCCAGATTCCAAATGAAAACCTGTCTTTCGACTGAGTGAAAAAAACAACAACACATGAAATAGTCATCTGCACAAAGTCTGTGGCTTCTTGAAGAGTCAACAGTATTCATTCATAGTTTATATTGTTAACATTCATAAATTCTGCACTAACTCTTCTCCTCAACTTGTTGGTATAATCTTACCATCTCAACGTTTCTAAGTATTTACTTTACTCACACTTTCCTATCATTCAGCAGCATCCCATTCATTGTGTCAATGGCCCGGTTTGCAGCCTCGTGAGTCTCAAAGTGAACAAAGCCATAGCCTTTGGATCCTTTCTCATCACAAACCACCTATAAAAAAATTAAAAAAAACACTAAGAGCTTTGTTCCATAAAATATCTCCTTGTATTTGAGTTGTAGATATAGATTCTTGAGTCAATGTGGGTGATAAAGGCCTCACTGAAGTTAGCTACCAGGGTTTTTCCTGGCTCAGAATGGGCCTTTGGGGGGGCGACTATACGCGCTGTAGTAAACGTTCGACCCGCGTATAACAGCATAGTCTACAAGTCTGTATTACCGTATTTGACAGAAATCTGTGCATTTCCTGTTATTTCTGACCATTTTATAAATAATATTATCATTATGCTTAAGTTACTGAAACACCAATTAAATCTGGTAAAGAATTTTTTTTTATTGCAAGAGTGACACAGGGGAGGAGTGGGATTTTGAGGGAGAGGGGTGTAATGAGATTAGGCGAGGGAAGGTCACATTCTGCAAGTGCATTTCACCCTCTACCCATGATGTCTGCTCTTTTCCTTTAAATTGTGTTTTTGTTTTACATACACATTTGTTTAAGTACATTTATTTGAGTTACTAAGGTATTATGTGTGGAGAAGTTCACAGACTACAGCTGGCTGACGTTACGATCGTTAAGTTATTGATTGTTGATAAAAGCAGACACGGTGGAAATGAACAGAGAAAAGTTGAACGTGCGTTCCCGGTCCATACGGATGGCGGATCAAACGTGTTCCGTTGCACAGTTGCACTACATGTAAACAGGTGCACGCGGTGGTTGGCGTTCCGGTGTGTGTGTGCGTTTGCAGCCATGTATGTTGGTGTGTCTCGGCGTGGCCCCACGATGACCCGTCTGCAGACAGCAGAGGAGCAGGGACAAGTAGCCGCAGCTACGTCATACGCGGTTTAGTATAGTTTTAACATGACTGTTGGGATAAATATTTACCGCCATGAAGTGCATTGCTCTTTGAAATTATAATCAACTCACATTTAGGCTCGTGGGTGTCAGCAGAGCGTCCGAAACGAACAGTCAATCAGCTGGCTATCCAGCGTGAGCCGCATGCGTAAATGGATGAGAGGGGAGATGACTGCTAGAAGTCAGAGACATCGTATTAAAAGTTTATGTTCTGCTTGTTCAACAGTCGTTTGATGTATTGATATTTTTAACATACATTCAGAGAGGATTTGATTTGCAATTTGAATCGTCTTTTTTTTTTCTTTTGGCGCTCATGATTTTTCTTTGGCGCAGGGTAAAACCTCTTTGGGGGGCGCCAAAGAATACTCTATGCAGGAAAAACCCTGGCTACTATTATGTCAATACGAGATAATCATCATGTTATTGCTCCACAAATCTGATTGTTCAGACTGAATATTCTTGTTGTACAACTGTTTGTTTTATAAATGTAAAACAGTTCATTGCACATATCCTCAGTGTGTTTTTTCATCATATTTTATAAGAATTTGGCACATCAGGATATATTCAAACGTTAAAAAAACGGTATTATTGTTGTTCATGTTATTAAATGAACAACATTGGATTTCTATTCAAATTTTACCCTCCAATTGTATTTTCAAACCAGATACATTTTTGATACCATACTATCCCTAAAATTGTAAAAACAAAATATATGTATATTGCTGTTTGAGACCAGGCGTTTCAATAACCATGCGTAGACAACAGATGACACGGCCCCTTACCTTGCAGGACAGGATATTTCCAAAAGCTGAAAAGGTGTCGTACAGCGCCTTGTTGTCAATGGACTCGTCCATGTTCTTGATAAAGATGTTCCCCACACCGGACTTCCTGAGTCCCGGGTCACGCTGAGACCACATTATCCGGATAGGCCGGCCCTTAATGACATCGTAGTTCATTGTATCGAGGGCGCACTCAGCTAGGAAAAACATTTATTTATAATATAACATATATTATGAATAATATATATCATGTAATATCATCACAACAAGACATTGTATCATCTCTGTGAAGGATGCATATTGTGAATCAATAAATAAAAAGAAAGGTTTGATCCACAACTGCTCGTTCTGTGAAGGGTCTTGAAAAGATTTGTTATGAGTGAGCATTAAACAAAGATTGATTTTCAGTGTTTTATATCAGTTAATCCATTTACACAATCATCTCTGGATCATGACAACATCCAGCCTTTTCAAGGTTTTTGTTTATATTTATTTCAGAGAATTTAGTCTTTAACATCATATGTTAGAAGTTTTTGTACGAGTGCCTGGGTGACTGATGTTACACAGTGGCTATTCCAGTGTATTACAGCATATCTTACAGCTTCTGCAAAGCAATGAACGCCCTGCAGAATATGTAATGGATTTGTGCACAATGGGTACTGTACCATCTGCTGGTTGCTGGAAGTTAATGTAGGCATATCCCAGAGATCTGCGGGTGATGATGTCACGGCACACACGGATTGACATGATGGGTCCAGCGGGAGAGAATTTCTGGTACAGCATGGCCTCCGTTACATCTGGATGCAGATCCCCGACATACAAAGAGGCCAGGGGATAGGATTGTCCAGTGCTGTTCATCTTGGGTAATAGCTAGTTCAAGAAAGAAGAATAGTTGTGTTTTAAATAGTACTTAAATCATAAAGCTTGTTTGTTCATGGTATTAAGAAACAAACATGTATCTTTCATCATGACTGAATCTTTTATGAGTGGTAAATATACTTCATACCCTAAGTTACATTCAGTGTAAACCTTTTATAGCAGCTCTTGAACTACCTTTCTGAACATCATCTTATTCTGTTTTTGTAGATTAAATTTAATTTTATGTTTCCAAGACCACAGTGATATTAGTGATTTCTACATAAGGAAACATGTACTTTACATCAAGTCTCTGAAACAGCCTTTAAAGTCTGTATTTATTTATGATGTGCCATTGTTGGTTAGTATTTTTTTTTTCCTAGCAAAAATAATAATGAGACAAGAGGAGGTTTCAAACATGGCTAAAGAGATTCATAGGGTCATAGGTCAAATAAATTAACATGAACTAATGCTTCTTAAGTTAGCTTTCAATCAAGCTAGGTTCACAGTAAAATGAATTCCAACATTTAAAGCTTTAAATTAAAGTTTAAAAAATATATATTAATTGGCTTTTTACCAAAAAACATTAGCTTGGAAAAAGTGGCTACAGCTAGCTAAATATGTCCATGCCCTTGATGAGACACTTCGCTAGTGTAGTGATGCCGACGAAGCAGCAAAAGCTTTGACAAACACGGGAATCGCAAAAACAATGCTCTACTTACAGCTTTAAGCTTAATTTGTCTATGAGTTGAAATTCTGATGTGTGATTTTTCAATGTAGCAGGTCGTGAGCGCCGTTTAATTTCACATGGGCGGGAAGTTGTTTTCGTTTAATTAAGACCGTAGAACACCTGCATCTGTCCTCCGCGCAGCGTTATCAGACCGAAACTAAAGGGTTGTGATCTAACTACTGTAACACACCGCGATGAAATATAGTTCTCGCGGATTAAGGCTAAAATCTATTTTATTTCGCCCTCTAGTGGTAAACTACGTCGACACACAACGTGTCACCATATCAAAGCGATTAATCTCCATGTGTTAACTACTTTCCTAGCATTTAAGCACACCCATAGACATAGTTCAATTGAACAAAATGAAGACGTTATTAGCCTGTTATCTTAAACGAAACTTTATTTCACTGAATGGTCTTTGACACTTTCCTATTTCTTACATGTATAGTGAAACTAGAATGGTTTTAAGATACATAAACACAAAGCTAGAATTACACCAACCATTGTTTTATCTCCATTTTCAGTCATTGCTTTTTAAGAGCTATTCTAAAGTTTTCACAACCACGTGTGTGCACTGGGTAATAGACTGTTACAGAAGCAAATTTTAGCCATAAGACTTGTCAGTAAAAACAAAGCAAGTAGATACCTGATATACAGACAGGCTTCGTTCCACATTCACTAACTGCATTTTCATCAAGCATAATAAACTGACATGATTTTTTTTTTTTTTTTTTTTAAACAGAAATGATTTCAATTCATTGGAGCATTGTCAGAGTAAACAGACTGTCAGCTATAATGTGGAATGGTGTCTTCAACTACAATATGTGGAATGTAGTGGTGATACATGGTATTGTGACACTGAGCTTCTTTTCCAAATCTCCAAATTGCACCATCAGAACATACTTGATTATTGAGGCGATTCTTCACACCAGCTATGTTTAACAGCACAAATGCACCTGGGTAAAAATTGAGATTTAGCAAATTTTAAGTTTGTCTGGTCTAACTCGTTTTCTTCTAAATTTTTAAACAACAACAAGCAGATCTGGCCCCTGAATGAAAACAGAGGCTGCAAGAGAAAGCCAGGCACAGATTTTTTTTTTCTTTTTTTTTGGAGAAAACAACCGCTTTAGAGGAATATTTTTGCAAGCAGGGTTGATACAGTGTGGTAAGACATTTTCAATTAACATCAATAAAAGGTTATTTTAGGTTTTACATACAGATGATAGTCAATCTTGCAAAAAATACATGGAACCACATTTACGCACATACATTTTCCATTGTACTGAGATCAAGCAGCACCTGAACAGTGAGTAAAACTACAATGACAATCCAAACTTAGTTCAAAAGAAAAAGAAAAGAATGCACTGCCTTTGAAGAGCTTAACAATGTGGAATGTCTGATGCCTGGACAAGTCTAATATGACAATTTGAGGGGTCCCTTAAAAGTTCAAAATTGTGAAGTTTGTGAACATGATCAAGGAGCATTACACCAAGATGTCAGTGTCACAATACAGCCTGCCTCCTTTCTGTATGAACACAGCAGAATTGCAGTTAGTGGAATACAGGATTGTACGCATGTCTGAAATTCTAACCAAAAAAAAAAATGTTTTAGGGGTTGTGAAGCAAATGCAAATGGAACGCCTACCATCACAGTGTTTGGTGGAAATCAACTGCCAGTATAATTACCATACAATAAAACCTGTAAATATCATGAGGAATCACAAATAAGAAAGTAACAAAAAAAAAAAAATGGGATGAAAAATGCACAACTAGCTGGGACAAAGGGATTTGGAAGGACGATTATAATTCACAAAAGCCCCCCTCAGACCATACACACAATCTTTCACTCTTGCTCACTCACTACAAACAGGCGTACACACATGCACACAAAACAGACACAAAAAAAACAACAGCAACATGGACTCACTAATTAATACAACATGTTTCAACAAAGTGACTGAATCTGCTAACTGAAAAATCACCCTGTCACCTCACAGTGAACTGAGAGGGGTAAACTAGTTGGTCAGGAGCAATTCAGGCTGCTTGTCATACAGAAGTGGGAGGAGCTGATGGAGTGGAGGGGGATGTATATAAGCTGTCTGTGTTTAAGATAAGAGTGTAGGTGGATTAACAGTGCAATTCCATTAGTTTTCCCCGTCTCCAGTCTCTGCCTCATCTGCCTGGTTTTCTGATGTCCACAGCTGGAAAGAGAGAGAGAAAGAGAAAAAAAAATCAGTATATTTGATGTGAATTAGTACATCATGAAAATCATCGGGGTCAATCATCACGGGGCTGGAGACTCACAGTGAGGTTGTCCCTTAGTAGTTGCATGATCAGGGTACTGTCTTTGTAAGAATCCTCGTTCAAAGTGTCAAGTTCGGCGATGGCTTCATCAAATGCCTGAAATAAAAAAGTTCAACTGATTTACAAATATGAAAATATGAGAAAGGTATACAAGTGTGATAATGTGTATACAAATGTGGCTAATTTAGACATTTATCGTTTACAAATCCTGAAAAAAAGGTGAAATTAGAGGTCAGTCCATACCGTCTTTGCCAGGGTGCATGCCTTGTCTGGGTTGTTGAGAATTTCATAGTAGAAGACTGAGAAGTTGAGGGCCAGGCCAAGCCGGATTGGGTGTGTTGGCTGCATCTCTCCCTTGCTAATGTCAAAAGCTTGCTGGTACGCCTGCTGGGAATTGTCCACTGTGTCTTTGGTTCAAAAAGATATACAAAACAAACATGTCATTGATCACGTCCGAATCGTAACAAAACAAGCAATGATGAGAATGACACTGAATTATTAGTGTATGCCTGAAAAGTTGAATGTGTTTGCAGAGAGTTGCCTATTAGATATTGAGCAGCAGGCACAGAACACAGTTGAGTTTTAGTGTGGATAAAGTGGCTACAATGTTTCCATTTTGCTTAAAATCAGCTAGTAGTAGAAACTATAAAATGCACTCCCTCCCCAACAAACATACAACCAAAAGTAGACAAAAATGATATGCAGAGCTTTAAAATGTCCCCACTTACCCTTCTTAGCATCCCCAGATGCAACCTCAGACAGGTATCTATAATAGTCGCCTTTCATTTTCAGATAGAAAACCTTGCTTTCAGCAGCAGATGCATTGGTAATGAGAAAGTTGTCCAGCAGCCCCTGAAAACAAAAACACAAGTTTTGAAGTTAGATTATCAGGCTTATGTAAGTAACAAGTGTTTGAATTGGGACTGTTTTAAAAACCTCAAAAAAGAAATTTAAAGTCCTTACAAGCACATCCTTGCAGATATCCTGCAGCTCAGATTCAATCTTCTCCCGGTATTCACGTGCCATCTGCTGTTTTTTGTCATTGCCCTCAGTCTTCTGCTCGATGCTGGAGATGACGCGCCAGGATGAGCGACGTGCTCCCACAACATTCTTGTAGGCAACGGAGAGAAGGTTGCGCTCCTCATTTGACAGCTCCGAACCTTGCTCTGTCACTTGCTTCATGGCTGTGGCCATGTCATCGTAGCGCTCAGCCTGCTCAGCGAGCTTGGCCTTCTGTACCAGGTCGTTCTTGTCCATTTTCTAGTCTGGAGGAGAAGAAAAACAACAAATACAGAATAAAATCAAGAATAGTTCATCAAAAAGAAGGAACAATGTTTAACCACAACCTGCCCTATCACCTGACAATAATGTTATATTTGAAGTCCCACGATCCAAATCATTCAAGTAAGGAAACCCTTGGATTCAATACAAAGCGAGGAAATGCACTTGCCAAGTGGGCCCCTTGGCAAGTGGGTCAACCATACTCATCATTAGCTAAGGTTAGCTGCTACCTAGCCGACATGGCTAACCAGTCGTCCTTAAATGATTTAAGTCCGCGTATTATTTAATCCACGTTGTCAACAGCCTTAAAACGCACCACGACGTAAAACTGAACACACACACAAGTTCCACCTGCAAATTTACCGCAAACAGAAAGCAGCAGCCCTCCCGGGTCAGGCTGTAATCACCTCCTCCTCCTCCTCTGATGTTGCTACAAAAACGCTAGCGGGGCTATTTACGTTAGCTCAGTATGTGTTAAGATATCTGACAATGATGCATCATTGGTTCGACTGCGATCAAACGTGGCAACTCGCTTCCCTTTTTATTTAATTTTTTTTTACGTATTTGATGTTATTAAGCTGTCGTATAAACAACACAAAGTGAACGGGGGCAGTGAGCTAAGCTGTCGTTGTCCAGTATTACCGTCACCACCACCTAAACGGGGAATGTCCGTAAGCTAAGCAAGAGAAGGCCAGCGAACAGGAACGACTGACTTTCCGTTTAAAACACACACTTTAAAAAAAGGTGTTGGCGAGCAACCGTGTGGCTTCATTAAAACCCATTACTAAATTAAATATTGCACTCCCATGTTGGGGCAATTTGGGCTTTTGGTTCGTTTTTAAATCAGCTGTGGGGCACGACGGCCCGCCCGGGCTGACGAGCCTGTCAGAACAAAAGTGTGATGGACTCCCGTTAGCTCGCAGCTAATGCTAATCAGCGAGCTAACGGTGGTAGCCTTTCACAAATTCCGCTATCTTGGTGGGGTTAGCGTTACGGTATACAAGCAGACACGATGAAACAGCCATTCAAACACGGAGCCAGTCATGAATTTATAACATTATAGTGCACTCTTCGTCAACATGGGGTCGTTATACTCACAATAGTGGCGGCTTTTAATCCTCCTTTTTTTTTTTTTTTATCTTCTCTCTCTATGGACGATTCAGCCTCCGTCCTCCGTCTCGCTCAGCGTATCGTTCAGGGCAGTACCACTTCCGCTACACTGGCGCTTCTGTTTCCCCTTTTTTTTTTTTTTTTTTTCACCACACATCTGCCTTACGTAATGCCACCACTGCTCAATGCGCTAAATAAGATCATTTACATGCCCATACTATATAAAAAAAAAATAATAAAAAAAAACGTTTTCATGAGATTTTAAAGGACGATGCCCCCGTCAAAATGTGTGATCTCAAAAGAAGTGAGCAAAGGTGTTTTTTTTTTGGGTTTTTTTTATAAAGTAGCATCTGCGTCTTGCCTGGTGTCGACTTTTTTTGGCTTCAAGTTTTAGCTACTCAGATCATTATTCATTAAAAAAAAAAGAAAAAAAAAAAAGGCAATCTTCGCTGACTGCACATTTTAAAACACTTTGATGATTTGAGACATTCCTGGGCAGAACATTTGAGATAGCTTTGTTTTCATTAGTACCTGTGGCAACTTCACATGGATGGTAAATGCTTATGTTTTGGTTTTTCATCCTGCACAAAAAAAAAGGTCAAAGGTCAAGGTCATTGGCAGAGCACCAACTCTGGGGCCTGAGGGGCTGCAGTGTTTTATTCAAGGAAACTTCAGCAGCCTCATTTACTCAGTGCAGGAGGTTGACAATGATACTCCAGTTTACAAAGGTTTCTGTAAACAGGGCCTGTATGCAGTTCAGTGAAGCATTAAAACATTTACCTGCAGGCTCTATGTCCAATCCTTTCCTCAGTGCATATGACAAAGGTCTGTCATTTTTAATGATTTTGATTGATCTGTAGCTTAATTGTTTTTTTTATGAATTATTTACTTTATAATATTTTCAAAACAGGGAGATATCCTTTGCTTTGCTGATTCATTTTTAATCAGCAGTTTTTCCACATTAACTGAAACACCTTTTCCCAATAACTACAGACTACATCACTTTAAGTAAACTTAACAAGCAACATCTGTCATGTTTACTTAACAATTTGTCTGCTACCAATACTATAGTTGTCACTTTGTGATACTTTTCTATTTGCCATTTACTCAAATATATTTGTATTTACAATCATCCTGAGCACTGAGAGAAAAAAACAGCCCATATTGAGTTAAAATGTGTTCCCTTTTCTTACTCAGCAGTATCCTGGCAGCTTTATAAAAACTGGATGGAAAGTTTTCCTGCTCAAATGTACCTCAGATTCCAGCCAAGCACGCAGCACTCACTTCTCTTACCAGCAACTAAGACACAACGATGCGTTTAAGGACTTTAATTTTCACATATGTAATGCTACCATGGATAGTACTGTCTTCTGCAGCAGAGGAGGAATACTTGGAAGCAAGGAGAACCAAGGTAAAATGATCTTTTTGTGGTTTATACATGTTGTGAAGACGTAGGTGAAAGAAAGTCATAATTGACTGAGTTTGGAGGCAAAGTAAAGAAACTAACAAGTAAAATTATTTTTACAGAGCATTGTAAACATACCAGACAACTATCAAAGTGACCAAGATGTGTCTCCCAAAGCCATTGGTAAGGTTTGTTAAACAGAAAGTTTTCACAAAGTGTTTATATGTCGGTTATGCAACACTTACTGAGGCATTCTTCCACATTTTTCTGAATGTAGCTAAAGCCAATATTATGTAATAAAGGGGCTGATCAAGTGTCCTCACATAAACGGAGTTGCAGGATAATCTGTACAGTGATACACAGGGAGCAGAAGTTATTTGAAAGACACAATTATATTTTCCGTAAAGAAAAAGGTAATATAACAAAGTTGTGATCTTTACAGAGCTGCCAACATGTCTGCTGTGCGTTTGCCTGAGCGGATCTGTCTACTGTGAGGAGGTGTCCCCGGAAATGTCAAGTGTTCCAGCACTTCCAAAGGAAACAGCATATCTGTATGCACGCTTCAACAAAATCACAAAAATCAGCAACAGGGACTTTGCAGACATGGGTAAATGAAAGTGACTACAATAAAGGACAAATAGTTCCACAAAGGTCTTCTTTAAAACTCTTCTTCTTTTTTTTCCAGTCACATTAAGGAGAATCGACCTCACTGGTAATCTCATCTCT
Source organism: Labrus bergylta (assembly GCF_963930695.1). Lineage (NCBI taxonomy): Eukaryota > Metazoa > Chordata > Actinopteri > Labriformes > Labridae > Labrus > Labrus bergylta. The sequence continues at coordinate 12,214,189 of NC_089206.1, read as the reverse complement.
GAAATAGAAGACGGCGCTTTTTCAAAACTCTCAAATCTTGAGGAGCTCTCTCTTGCGGAAAATAGACTGACCAAGCTCCCCATGCTGCCCACCAAGCTGGTATCATTCAGTGCCAATTTGAACCAGCTTAGAACCCAGGGGGTAAAGGCGACTGCTTTTAAAGTAAGTCAACAGGCAAACCCACTGTAATTATAGCCAAATATTACACTAAATAACAGCACATGGCATGCATGTGTTCATAAATTTGAAAAAGCAAGTAGACTGCTCAGTAATGACTGTCATTCATTTTGCAGAAACTTACAAAACTGGCGTACCTTTACCTCGGAAACAACGAACTGACAGCAGTGCCCCAACTTCCAGAGTCTCTTCATGTCGTTCATCTGCATGTAAGTTCACATCATTCCATTTTTTAAAAATCTGGATAGACAGCTGTAGATTAAGTCATGGTCCATTTTTGTTTCCTTGGATTGTTCTCTTGCCTTTGCTCTGCAGAACAACAAGATCGCAACAATAACTGATGAGACGTTCTGCCAAGGGAACTCCAGCCACTACATCAGGACCAACATGTACGAGGCCAAACTAGACGGGAACCCCATTAAGCTTTCGAATCATCCTGAGAGCTTTATCTGTCTGCAGTCTCTCCCTATCGGCTGGTACAACTGAAATGAAGAGCATGCCATGGTCGGGCTGGGGGGTGGGGGTCAAATTAGGGATGCAGCGATACAAAGAGTCAAAATCCCATGTGTTAAATACTATTAAGCATCATTTAATATACCAACATCTTTCATACAGTAAATTTCCATGTTTTTCTTAAAGAAATCTCATAGTTACAGAAAAAAATAACATCTGTTTTTTTGTATTTGTTTTTCCCAAACGTTGTCCATGTTGCTGTTTTGTTACGGCAGGTGCTACGCAATGTATGAATCATAACAAATCAACATAGACTTGTAATCATATCACATTGTTATTATTTCATTTGATTGCAAAGCAGTGGTATCACCCTTGCTGTAGCTCTTTAAACAGAAGGTTGTATTAATAATAAAGCGTGCATGTTTTAAAAGGGATATCTCCATCAGACTTTTCACTCTTTGATAACATGTTTTGTCATCTCTATGAGGTCCGCTCCAGTTGGTTGACAACAATGAAATAAGGGTCAAAATGTGTCCTTTCATTAGACATGTGACGTCCACATGAAGCTTGACCAGTGTTCACTTTGCTGCAGGCTCATTAAGCACAACCAAACCATCCACAAGCTTCTGCTGGTACTCCCGCTCTGACTGTTTTCTTCGGTAGACATCATCTGGAAGGACGATAGCAGAATAAAGACAATGAAATGAGACATGTTAAAGACAGCAGGTGTAGTTAAAAGTGCAGGAGGTAAAGACAGAGACATATGGTGGACTGCACAGGTATTCCTAATAACATTAACGGTGACTCTCTTCTAGTAGCCCTGACAGCTGTCCAGTATGAACAAATAGAGCTTTTTCCAAAGTAGACGATTTGGCAGGTGTACCTAATAGTTAGTGTGTTCCATTTAGGTGAGCCAGTTCCAAGATTCTGGAACACTAGTTTGGATTAAGAGACACATAAAAGACCAAAGCCAACGCTCTCTAAACATTTTTTTTCACCTGTGCTTTTCCTGCTTTGAATAATTTACATAAATGCTGTGGAAAAGATCTGCACCAGATAAATGAAATAAGGCTTTAAAAAATGACTTCAACTTAGTGTTTGTTCTTACTGTGACATGCCAAATGTTCTTGTATAAACTAAACTTGTGAGTTACCCTAAAAACAGTTTTTGCAAATCTCGTTTAAGTAAAGAGAGTTTGTGTCTTGGGAATGAAACTAGGAAAGGGAGTATGTTTTCTGCAGAGGACAACTTTTTCCTTATCCCTAAATGGCCTCAGATTAGCAAGAAGAAATATGAAGGCCAGGTTTTTTTTTCTTCTCTTTAACACATTTTTTTTGTTTGACTCCACTAAGCTCTCCTGAAATGCCCCAGACTTAAGATCAGAGAGAAAGAAAACACATGTGGTTCATATTGCTTATTTGATCCAGAAGCATGGATAATCTTTTCAGGTGCAGTTCAACACCTTTCTATGCAACATCAAGCATGTGACGTGCAACTACAAATACTGTCCTAAAGTCAATTTTAGGTCCTGATTTTTCACTTGAGCTTTTCTGACTTGTTATTCTACCTCACTAAATCTCATGGAGAATTATTTTCTAAATGCATCTGACAGACAATTTTACAGCCACTGAAGCCTGTGTTGAAGCCCTGTTTTAACTAAACTCTGTATAACTCAAAAGCTACAATATGTGGTCAATCACAAGAGAAGATCAACAGAAAACAGCTCTGCTAAAAAGAGATTTGTTCGGAGTTTTAATGTATTAAAAAGGTGGACAATATTAGTTTGTTTTCACCTTTTCAAATGTGAGGGGCTTCTACTTTTCCCTCTCTTCAAACATATAGAAAACAGATTGTGTTATGGGGTTTGTGGTATCAACCAAAGAAGACTTAGAAAACTTGTAAATATTTACTGATCATTAAAACAGCAGCCCTATCATACATATGTGATGATTAAACAATACTTATTTTACACTGTTTGGGTTTATGAAGTATTTTTCAGTACAAGTTTGGATTCAGGGTTATTTTTCATTGCCTTAAAAATCAAATTCATTCTTCCACCAGCTGAGCTATGCTTTACGTTGTCATATTATCATGATGCTCAGTTGGCTATATTTTTGTTGTTGTGAAGTCTGAATTATAATTTGAAGATATAGGCCCACTACAGTAATTCTATGAAACACATCAGTTTACATCAGAACACCTGTTACATTGTATCGTCCCTATCAAATGAATAAACATATATAACCGATAACTACGACCAACACAGACGTATTCAGCTGAGTCAAAAGTTAACATGGTCACTCTTTAAACCGTAACACCTGCACACTGCGACAACATGGAAATTTGAATATCTCTCTGCTAAAATATAAAATTACCTTTTATAAAACAGCTTACCAGACAGGAGGTACTTACAACAGTTTATCAATACATTTAAAATATGATAAGATATCCTGTTAGTTCCCATTGTGTTACTGTCGTCAGCTTATAACATTTTTTTTAAATATATTTATATAAAGGCTTCGGTGGCAAATTTGTCATGGTTAACTTACAAAAAGTCTCCTTCCCTATCCTCACGTTGATCATGATCCACTCCATGACGCCTCCGATACAGAAGAAGACGGGGAGGAACCTGTAGGTCCCGAGACGACTTTTACCCGGGACGAGGTTCAAGAAATAGCTTAGGTTTTTACTTCTATAAAACATTCTGACTAACACAGATATACATCAGTTTCGTGGCTCGAAAAACAGTCGTGGGCAAACTACACAATGTTAAGTGTAGCGCAAGGGTGCACCTTCACATGTCCTTTACACATGTTATGAGAACGAGTGACGTCAGGGGGGAGCGCTCGTTTTAGGACCCGGCATGAAGCAAAGGAACAGATTCATCTTCAATGGGCAAACACAAAAAAAAAAAAAAAGGAAGGCAGCTTTACGATGGAGATTAAAAACGAGTGCATCCAGGAAGCGATTTTTACATCCGGGTGAGTTAAAGGTTGATACGTAAATAAACAGTAAAACATCTCTGAGCAAAATATGCAATTTGTGCGTGTGGCTTTAATCAACCGTGTTATGTTAAACTTTTTCATGACTGCTTTTGAAAAATATAAAGGACGAAATCTATGTAGATATTTTCATTATTATAGCATAAACATAGGCTAAATGTTTAAGATTATAATTTTTTTAAGATTTATTTTTAAATGACTGTCAAGTTTTCTAAAGCCTTATCTTCATTTCGCCGTTATATTGTATAGTTTCTGCTTATAATATGTCTACACTCATGCACTTTAACTTATGTGAATACTGTCCATTTATGACTCTGTTTTTTTACATTTACATTTAATCTTCCTATTTAAGACTAGTAATGCTTAGTTAAATCCTGGTTGTATATATTCACATTCTTAGTTTTGATATTTTTTAGTACTTATTTACTTTGTAGTTAATATTATATTGTGTTTAGATTTGCTAACATTGTGTTTTTTACTCATATTGTGTGTTTGGATAACCTGCTTGCTGTAACGCCACAATTTCCCAGTTTGGGATCAATAAAATAATTCGTTTCTATTGGGATAAATGAAATGCAAAGTAGGTTACTGAGTGGACACAAAAGATGCCACAGGGTTTCACTGACGTTCAGTAGAAAAAATAAACAGATCCATGTGACAAAGAAGTCAGACCTTGAAAGAGATTATTTTAAAACAAGTTTTAAGTATCCAAAATCTTTCAACCAATAAAAATTGCTTGTTGACTAATATATGTTTTTTCTAGCATACAATTTACTCAGATAGATTTTCTGTCTTGGGAACACGTTATTGAGAAGCTGTCTTCTTTGATTTTTGTTTTCCTTTCGGAATAAATGAGAGCAAGTCAACAAGATAGAAAGGCAAATATAAGGCTCTTACCTCTCAACAGACTGTAACTTTAAACATACACACGCCAGGGTTCTCTCTGGATAGCTCAAATAAATTGTTGTGAACTAGGTTGTATATCTTTTTGAAGGAGTTTGTCAGTTAGTTGATTTTTGGATTTGTTAACAGTCAGTAGGAGTTGTAGTAAAGAAAAAAATCAAAGTCAATGTGAGAAGTTAATTGCTTAAGCAGAATTAATGAGTGACAAATACACAATGGGTTTATTTTGGCTTGGGTAACTAAACACATCACTGTTGTTATGAACACTGTGACACAATACTGCAAAGCACAAACAGATATATATATATATATATAGACAGGACACTCAGACACATGCAACAACAACTCTGGTCTTCAGAAATACTACCATAATTAGGAGACAATAGAGAGCTAGGACTAAAATGAAAATATAATAAAAGCTCCCCAGAATGATTAAGGGCTTCAGATAATCATAATTTACTATCAAAAAAAGAAATGCACCTGACAATTTGGATTACAGTATTAGTTCATGTCGCCTCCTGTCCAGTACATAGGAGGCAGCTACTATATGGGGTCAAAACCTTTTTTTCCTCCTTTTCCCTGAAATGGTTATCTAATATTACATTAATTCATGTAGGTAGGCAACACAAATCAAATCATGGCCTCCTATTTACTTTATTTCTGACTTAAGAATTAACAGATGAAGGTACTGGAACCACATCAAATCAAAGTCATTCCATTAAATCAATGTACCCCCATGTTGGTTCTGAGGCAGACACCTGCTGTGTTGGGACGTCAGTCTGTTTCAACCATGTTAAAGAAGCTGAATTGAGAGGTGCTCCAGAAGTTTCCTTCATTCATGCTGTCAATGTACCCGCATGTTTAGTTATTTATTTCAACAGTTTCCCCCTGACTAAATACCATCTCTAATACTGGGTCACTTTGTTTCATAAGGGATGTTTTTTTTTTTTTTTAGACGTTGTTAAAAATGTAGTGGTAGCACAGATTGGAGTGTCACAAAAAGTTAACACTCAGATGAATAAATAAATCATTCATATACTTGTTTATTTTGTGCTGTCTGTCTGGACTGAAATTCGAGTTCTGGGCTCTGTACCACTTTGATTACGGCAATGAAAAGTAATCGTATCTATGATTCATTACAGAAACATAGGTGCATTTTGTTTGTTTTTAATCATGATTTGAGGAGTATGAATACAAATCAGACATCCATAACAACTCTGCTGTTACTTAGTCCTCAACTTTGTGAGCCGGTCTACAGAAAGTCCAGTGATGCTCCACTGTGTTCTCGTTTGCACGCTCACTCATGTGATGCACGCGCGTGTTGCGGATGGTGAAGCCTTGTTTCATGATGTAATCCATGAGGTGAACCCTTAGGGAGATCTCTTGATGATAGTCACATGGTCCAAAGGTGAATGACACCTGGCAGTCTCTGGTGTCCATCATGTGTTTGTTCCACTTGGTAAAGTTGTTGGAAATCCCTTCTAGCAGCCCATGAACCTTTGTAGTTATGGTTAGCTGTGTGATGATAACAGCGACAGGGTTTGAATATTTGGACAGTTTTCGAGTGCTGGAGAGCTCCACCACCTGCTCGAAGATGTCAGGAGGGTACAGGGGCTTGGGATCACTAAGACAATGGATCAGAGGTTCGATCTGGTAAAAATCAGCCTCTTTCCTTAGGAGGTCTGTCTCTGTGAAGTCCAGCGGGAGGGTGAGCTCAGACGTTCGCAGGAAGTTCAGGATGTACCGGAAAAGCGTTCCGTCACGGTCTATGAAATAATTGCCCTGGGAGTCACGAGTTGTCGGGAAATCTCCCCTGAACATGGCACCCAGCATGGAGTCTGGGTAACGCTGCAGGGTGGACAAGCTGGTGGTGTAAAGGTGGCCTCCCACGTTCAAAGTAACAGGAGTAGTCATCTAGGCCAAAAGGGAGCAGGGAATAAGATAAGAACATGTGGTTGTGCAGTTAAAATACGTTAGCATTTGCATCCTGCAGTTATTGGTATTTATTTATTTTCAAAGCACACCTTCACTGATAAAAGGTGTAAACTCTACCATAAATCCTGTAGTTCACAGAACCATGATGGGAATCACTTAACATAGTAATACATTTGTTTACCCAATTCATACCAGTCAGGGTAGAGTAAATAACAGAAACAACTTACTATGCACATTAAAGATTTCAGAGTCTCCAAAACTGGCACACATTCAATCAAAGTCTCTCCACAACTATTTTAACCATTTTTTTTAACCAACATTAGCATCATAACCTCCAAGGAGGTGGTCTTTAACTACGGTGGGACTGTTGCACAAGATGTATTAGATGGTGGAACTAAAGTAAAAAAAGAAAAAAAAAAAAAAAAGAGAGGATTTACCATCAGAAACAATCACCTGACATTACCCTTATTTTGTCTGATTTTTATCCATCTCTTACCCTATGGCCCCAGTCTCCATTATCCATTTGTAGAACAATACCCACTTGGTCAGAACCAAAATAGAGGGAACAGATATGGTATTGGCTTACTTCAATTTCACCTGTGAAAAACAGTCACATTAACATGAGCTGTAACACATCATGCAGTAGAGGGGATATTAACATGAAGACTTTGTGAAATCACGTGGTACCTAACAGCAATAATGATCTACCTGTCTTAATATTTACTAAGAAGGCGATGCTCTCTTTGTTGATTTTAAAGATCAGTGTACTGAAGCACATGGAATATTCTTAATGACGTGCATTGCAAGTATTGCATTGCATTTCACTAAGAAACACCATTTAAAGGTCCATTTAGTGTTTATTCTAACTATAAGACCTTTTGTTTAGTGTATTGAATACAAACATCGAGGTCTTTAGCAGCATTGTCATAGTCATCAAAATAAATGTAGGGAAATCTGCATTTTTAAGAAAACTTGCAAAATGTTCATCTGCTTAGGAAAACAATGTGATATAATCAAAAAGCAGAGGAGACACTTGTAAAATGTTAAATGTTTTAAAATGTGTCCCCAAAGTCAAAGAAGCACCTCAGTCCTATTTGTATTTAGCTTAGCCAACTCGGGACTGAGGAACACAAGACGCACAGTTTACTGAAAGTGAAAGCTGGCGATGTGAAATTAACTTTAAAGTATTTTATTAATCAACATCCAAAGGTTTTTACATCGACAGGGACAATTATTCATCTTTACTATTCAGTGGTGACTGCTTACGGCGCTAGCTTGTCTGTTTATATAAAAGTAAACCTCACTGCATTTCAGGTCTGTCTGCACAAAAAAATGGGGAAGTAAACTGGCTCAAGGAAGCAGGCGCCTCAAGAAACAAAACAAAAAAAATACATTAAAGTACGATATTAGTTAATCGCAAGCCTCACTCGGATTCATTGAGGTATTAAGCGTTTAACACATTGCGATTAGCACACTCGAAATGTAGCCTGTTAGCCTAGCGAGCGATGCTGACGTTAGCTGGTGTTAATGCTTCAGTTTTCACGTCGAAATCTCACAGAGGCTACCTTGAAACAAGACGGGTGCTGAAACGACGCCTTACCGGTTCACTTTCGTGTCACTTTGTCTCTTATTGTACAAAGTCAGCGGCCTACGGATAGCATTAAAAGATGCAGTCAGTCACTGGTGTTTGCCGCTGGATTCAGGCTGCAGCCACACTGGACTGACTGCTTACACAGGCAGGCTGCTGCAGGAGGGGAGGAGGTCCTGCTGCAAGCACAGGGCACCTCTGCAAGAACACATTCTTACATCTGTCACAACAACATTAATGCAAGGGGATTTTAATATAATGATAAAGCATGATTTATTTTATTTATATTCGAAATGCTGAAAGGAGAATGACTGTTTTAATGTATGGGATTGGGCATCGATACATATGCATGTCATTTACAAGGAGCCTGTTACAGCATTACAGTAAAAAAAAAAAAAAAAAAAAAAGCTCTGAGGAAAAAGTGTTTGGTTCAGGAAGATTTCTTTGTTCCGCCTCGGGCATCTTGCTGCATGATGATGAACTCCAGGATGAGTTTGGCAGTCCTACAAGGTCTCTCCATCACCACTGAGTGCCCACAGTTCTCCAGCAGGTCAACCCTGCATCCGGGCGACACTTCGGCAATGACTGTAGCTCCAGAAACATCAACCACCTGAGCCACAAAAAGGCAAATAGGAGACAGGTGTCATGCCAATGTAGGCATGTGTTGGAAAGTTCAGAAATATGATCAGTTAGAGAAAGAAACTCGAGCCAACGCCTCCATGTTACACAGCAAGAGGATATTAGTCTTATCTGACAGTGTCAGGCACCAGGTAATCCCCTCTGTAATTGTATTAAGTGAGTCAATGTAAAAGTGAAACATCATACTTTACCTGGTCCTGTTTGCCCCATATCACTTGTAAAGGTGCAGTGATGAGATGTAAGTGTTCCTGTAAAGCATATCTGGATTCCTCACCAACGATCTCCATAAATACTAATAAAAAAGAAACACAATTACTGTAACAGTATAGGTCACATAAATTGAAATGAACAGGATTTGAATTGTAAATCTTGAGCATTATACTAATGTGAACTAACCTTCTTGGAAAAATGTGTTGTGAGGCTGCCGGACATCTACCAATCCTTGAAGAATCTAAAGAATAGAAACACATGTTTCAGTATGGCACGGAGGTGATTACTATAATAAGTTACATCATCCATGATTGTCACCTGCTGTAAGTGCATTGAAAGGGAAATCCCTGATGCTTTTATTTCAAGTGTTGGTCTGACCTGCTGAGGGATTTTAAAGCGAACATGAGAACAAAGTCTGAACATGTCCTCCATCTCCTCGGTAGTAGTTGGGATCAGCGGGATGTTTAATGTGTAATTGCTGTGCTCCAGGTCCTGCAGATGATTGTCAAATTTGGTCTCGCATGGGTGTCTTATACCTGCAGGAATAGAGGAGTGTTTACTTATTAAAAAGTGACAAAGCACGCAATCATGTTTGCCTTCAATTAAATTGCACATTACAAACAAGGTGAAATAAGTAAGGATGTGTTACCATATGATCAAGTCAGGTCATGTCTTGTACTTACAAATAATCAGTATTATATAAAACCATTAAGGACAAACTAGCAGCAGAAGCTGGTATGAATTATTTGACTGTTAGTGTTTTTTTATTACACTTCTACAAAGTCTAAGAATTTGACCAACACACATGACTGATCCAAACTTTTAGTTTCACTTTTGGAGAATGTCGAGACCTTCATTTTCCGCGTATTTCATTAGAGCCCCCCTTGTTTGTAAATGGTGAAGCGTTTAACTGCAGGCTTTTAAATCTGTGTCTAAATATATAAAATTCAGCATTTTGTGATCCTGTCTGAGAGTTTAGGGAGAATAATAAGGTGACAGACTCGAAGTATTCCAGTATGTATCATGACAAGTTGTTGCACAGAATCATAAAGGATCAAGCCTTGCAAAACAAAAAAAACAGTGAGGACGTAATCAACATCACAGAGAAATAGAAGTTTGAGAGAAAGAGAAGTGCCTGCAAAATGTATTTTTACTTTTGCTAATTCTCTTATTATGTAGACCTCTACATTAAAAGATTTGAAGTTATAGATAGGAGTAGTACGTGACTAGATACATTCTATGTCTGAGGTCTTTTAAGGACTACAAACAAATGGGAAGACAATAGGTTCCCCATGGCAAGAGGTGGGTCATTTTCAAAATTCCAGACAATTTGGTGACATCAAGCCCAGGTTAAGATGAACAAGGTGACATTGTTATGACATCATCAGGGCTACTTTCTGAAAGTTTGAACAGCTATCTCTCCAGCAGCAGAAGACAAGAGAGATATCGTGCACACACACAAATACACAAGCTTTAAGCCCTTTTGTGTGTCTTTTAAACACACACACACACACACACACACACACACACACACACACACACACACACACACACACACACACACACACACACACACACACACACTCTCTCTCTCTCTCTCTCTCTCTCTCTCTCTCTCTCTCTCTCTCTCTCTCTCACACACACACACACACACACACACACACACACACACACACACACAGATAGTTACTGACCGTCTGGACAAATGAGAGTCATGCTACAGATCTGTGAGGGAAAGCAGGCTGCGTAAACTCCAGCTACATTTCCTCCCATGGAGTTTCCAACCAGATGAAAAGGTTTTCTGTTTAGTCGAACAGATTCCACAAACTATGAAGCACGAGGGACATAAAACAACAGATTGTCAGTGGAATGATTTTAGTTCCAAACACATCCGTACAGAGTTTTTCATTGTCCATATCTTTTGTGTACCTGATGGATCCTTTTGACCTGGCCCTGAATGGAGTAATCCTCTGTGTTGGTCCGAGTTGTTCCTTCATGGCCGGGCATGTCAACACACACAATGTGCAGATGTTTGGGTAGATACTAGATCAGTGGAAGACAAAAAAAAGTTCATTTTTAAATTGAAATGAACTAGATGTGTTGAAAAGGGAAATTCAAAACAGATCAGATAGTCCCCTGTGTACAGTATTCCAATGCTATCGTGTTATTGATATTAATTCCACATAGAGTTCTAACTAATTATTTACTTTTGCTATCAGGTATTATAGTTTCTAGAAAATTAAAACCTTTATAGCCTTTAATGGCTTTCACTTTTACCTTTATATGAACCCAAACTATTTATTTATAAGCTTCATTTGTTTCAGAAAATGTCAGGTTTTTTAATGCATTGTTGAGTTCATGTCAACAAACCACAAAGAGTTTCAGATGCCCCAAACCTTGACTACAGTGAGCCATGTGTCTTTGTGGGCAGAGAAGCCATGCAGCATTAAGATGGAGGGTCTCATCCCAGGCTTCCCTCTGTAGGAGTAACAGAAGCGATAACCACCGCAGTCTGCGTATCGCACCTGCAGGCCCAGAGTCCTCCTCCAGTACCTGAAGAGGAGCAGAATGTCTGTGCTTGTAGATAGAGACACAGGAATTTAAATCTGTGCCAAGTGGTAATAGGCATGGATCCAAACTTGCCCACATTGATGTTCTCTTTACTTTATTTTCATAACTGCGGGTTTCATGGAGAGACATCCAAATGAGTTGACTGACACTTTAATTAAGTGTATGTTTATAGCATGATGTAACATTAGTTAAACTAGAGTAATATTGTCAAAGTCAAGTCAGTGGAACACTCACATGTCATAATTACAATAAAGTGGTGACTGATCAATGTTATTTCTGCAGGCCCCTGCCAACAACCCTTATTAAAGTAGCGTACATTGTAGTATTAGAGGACAGCAGACAAACATGCATACAGCTGCCGTGATACTCTCACAGTCTCTGTTGTTTTTTTGTTTTTTTACCTTTATTTTACCAGAAAGTCCCATAAAGATTAAACATCCCTCTTAAAAATTACATTTATTAATAATGTAAATGTAAACTATAAAGTTAAACACTTTGTCTGATAGCTACCACACTGCAGCTATTTCACAGTAAGTATTAGAAGTTACAAAATAGCAATAGGCAACCTTGTGGCTTTAGTCCTGATTGCCCATAAAGACACATCAGTATTCATTTCCATCTGTTTCATAACCAGATAAAAACTCCTCAAAATAGCTTACAGTTAGTAGTTTAAATGTTGTTTTTTTAATCTGTCAAAGAGTTAATACTACACGTGTTTGGATTGGATGCATTGTTTTAATCATCATCATTTATTGATTTGTGTTGGGATTATCATCTGTCACATCTCTGGTCTCCACAGTGAGAATTCACATTCTGTTTGAAATCTATAATAAAGTGAAAATAGGGGACACAGTTATTGAGCTCACCAGTAATAGACTTTGATGAGAGCTGACGGCCAGAGCAGGAAGGAAGCCAGAAAGGCCAGGATGGGAATAGCCAGTGTTCCCCCCGCAATGATAAATAGGTTCACCACGTCTAGATCAGCTGCCATGGCTCGCCTGAAACACACATCACACCGCTTACAAACATGCAGTATCTCATGTGGGGGGAGGGGCTAAAACAGTTACAACATCCACTTAATGCTTAGAGGAAATAATAGAGAATAATTCCCCTTAACAACATTTTAAATACTTCTCATTTTTACTCAGACATGCATGCCATAGTACACCTTTGAGGAAACTGTAACAACTTACTTTCAGATGATTTCTTTTCCCCTTTGTTTCTTCTGTGTCAGGCAGACACATGTGATCGATGGTTCACCTCTGATTCTGTTGATTTGTGTCACAGCAGGCAGATACTTTCACATGTATTGGGGTGTTGTTGATGATGTGTGAAAGCAGAAAGTCTACTTATCTTTCTAAAAACTCAGAGTCTAAAAACGAAGTGTCCCGGTGGAATGCAGTTAGTCCCAGGAGATCATGTTTGCTCTGGATATCCTCATTGATTATTACTCATTATTAGGGAAAGCGGGACACTGAGACTGTTCGGTCAATCTTTTAAAGTGAACGTACGGACAATAGCTTGATTCTGAGCTGGACACATCTCAGATCAAAGGGTGCAATAAAGAAAGAGCGAGTACTTTACATGATGGAATTGATTATACAAAACAGCAGTAGTCAGTAAAAGCACATTTACAGTTGAGCAATAAATGATTATTGGTCAAACTACAGTGGAAAGAAAGGTTTATATAAATGTATGTCTCTTCAATCATTTGCCCAGCATATCAGCAGCCCTCCAACAAAGACAGACACTCATACCAAAGTGGTTTTTTGTTTCCACAAAAGTGTTTTGATTTATTTTTATTTTTTGTAAAGCTGGAAAAAATGTAAAATGCTGAACAAATGATCTATCTGTGTAATAATGTGTCTTAAATCATATTCAAAAGTCTGTGGTTGTTTTGTGCTGCAATTGGGTTTTTTTCTGTTTTTAATCAAGGTTGTTTTATTTCTCTTTGTCTTTTTTTAAATTGCACTCCTGTTTGTATGAATCCGGTTTAAAGTCTTATAGCCTTTACAGCGGGTGCATCTGCTTGACTGAAGTTTCCAGCATGAATTTCTAATGGAAGAAGTGTTGCCGTTGAATGGCTTACAGAGCATTTAGTAAATTATAGTTTTGACTCTTTCCCTCTCATTGAAGACACTTTTGAGTTCTTAGAGTTGTTGTTATTGTCTGACATGTCCAGAATAATGAGGAGGTCAGTATTCGAGAGAACTTAATATCTGTAAACTATAAAGGCAAGATGCTGCAACAGTGCTGACAAAAATAGAAACATATTTCTAGAACTTTGCTTTGAAACTGTCTGAGTACATGCGTAAATGTTCTGTGACATGAAGACAAAATAATATTAGTGACGCTTCATTTTTGTTATTAATTTAAATTGTCACAAAATGAACAAATTATAACAAAATAACTTACTTGATTTGTATGTTATTTTGGACAGAAGCACCTCCCTAATAAATCAGTGTTGCTGTGAATCTGAAGCTCTAATTTAAAGACAATAAATTAAAGAGTGCTTGAGTCGCTATTGGTGGACTCTGTCACCAGGTCCAAATTGAACAACTCTCACATCCTGTTCATACACGACGGATTTCTTCTTTAATTCTTGGTCCAAGACTTACCACTGGGTGTCATGGTAGAGGCAGACTATTGGAGTGTCTCCCTTCTCCTTCACTGAGTAATGAACATGTCAGAGCTTTTTCTACAGAGAATCACAACCTCCAGGATGAGTCATCATCAGCTCTGCTTCACTTGAGGAACGTTTTCCCTGACTGAAGGAAAGGAACAGAACTGATGAACACAGGAAGCCTCACTATTAACACACTGCCATCAAGAGGTGACCCTGACAGGATAGATACTAGAATGTTCTCTCGATCAAGATAACTTCATCTCGTCCAAATCAGGTTTTTTTTGTGCTGACCTACTATTTGATACAGACAGATATACATAAAATATGTATTTTATCACAACTATGAAGATATAAAAAGGTGAATTTCTTAACTAAGAGCAGAGATGTTTGTATTGAAGGACAAAGCTACAAATCCTGGAGGCATCAATGATATAATGGACTACAGGAAATGTTCTTCAAATTTCTAAACTTAAGTGTAAGTACACATGCCAGGATATATAGGATACAGCTGATCATATAACAGCTGATGCACTCTGTACTGTATTTAAGCTGTTCACTATGTTTTCATATGAGAAATTAGTTTATATTCACAAGCATACAGGGTAAAAAGGCTTACCCAGTTTAGCTGTGTAAATTAGGGCTATATGAAGCCAATAGTTACACCAGCTTATTCAGCTGCCATTGTGCTGCCTCCCTGGTCCACTACAGACGACCTACATACAAAGTAGAGCAGAACAAATGGACACGACAACTCTGCAGAGAGGCCGGCAATGCGTGGGAATGAGTCTCTTATTTGGTTTTATGTATATGGAGAAGAGCCCGTCCCCAGTCAGCTGGCATGTTACACAAACAGTTTTCTCCAGGTTGTTTGAGCTCAAGCTACCTCAGTCACGTGTCACATTTTCTCCCGAGACGAATCCATGACACAGCAAAGACTGCAAAACAGAAATGACATAGCCTGTGCGTAGCACAAACTGAATGAGGACCAGATGCATCACGAGTGATTTCCTCTGCAACTTTGACCTGGTGGACAGAGCAGAATCTAAATATGAAGTAACAGACTTCCCTTCCTGTTGAGAAATATTCTGCATCCTACTCCAGAGACCTTACATCAGTGTGGTCAGCCTGCGTCAAAGGGCGTTGCTGCACTGAGTGCTTAACCCTATAATCTTCCAGCAGATGTTAAGGCCCCCTACAGTCAGTTGTCACATTAATTCAGGTCATCAAACTGAGTTTCATGATCTCTCAGTGTAGCTGTTACGGAGATTTGGCATCACAATTTTAGTCAGGGTCTCACAAAAAAAAAGGAACTGTCTAAATCAAAGCAACAGATGCAGAGATATTCTGTCTCCCTACAATTAAGACTGCTTTTTTTTTGTTTGTTTTTTTGCCAAATGGCTTTGACATCCATCTTGCTGGTATTTTTTCTGACCAATTTGGGCTCCTTAAAGAATTACAGAAAACATTTACAGACAGTACTCGCAGGCGAGGTATACTCTTCATTCATTGAGACAAACATGTGAATAGATGGTTGGATGTCCCTTAGATTTTTAATTTGGCACTTTTTAGAACGTAGCTAATACAAACAAAACAAAAGAGAAACAGCAGTCCAAGTAATAGCACCAACAGCCATAATGAGAGTAAATACAAGATACTTTCTCTATTAGTGCCTGATGTGGGAAAAAAAATCAGTAAAGGATCTTTCTTCTTTCCAAGAGCTTATCTAGATTTAACAAGTTTGTCAATTCTACAAGCCACATTTCATTAGATGTAAATAGAGCTTACCTATATGAAGAGAGAGATATGAATGAAAAGGTGTTTATATTTAGATTTCATTGATTTTCTGAAGTGGATGAGCTGATTTATTTTGATATATCTGACTTACATGTTGATAAAAAGCCTGAGCTTTGTTTCAGGAAGTCCACAACAGTCCAGTCTCCAGTCTCATCTACCAGAGATGTGTAGTATATCCTGGTCATCTTTTTGTGGTTCAGGACCTCCGAAGGTCAACGATTGTCATACAGATCTAATTGCGGGTCACTAACACTATGGCCTCACATCGGAGGTGATCATTGTACCAGTGTGTAATCTGTGGCTGCACTCAGCCTTTTTCCATGCAGCATATGACGCACACACTGCGCTCACCTGAGAAAACCTCACTCCCTCTACATCTTGCTGTCAGCTGCAATCAGCCACTCTAAATGCCATCTGAAATACAGGGTACTATTAAAGGGAGAAAGAACAGGGACTGTGAGATATGAGAAGATCTAACTTAACAATGTTATTGTTTACAACACATTTCCCTTCCCTGTCTCAACAACTTACCTCAGCAGACCGTCGATTCAGAGGAAATACAAATCTTACAGAGGCACGAAGATGGCTTCTGAAATCAACCTGCTTATGTAATAACCTAAAAGAGGAATTTATTGGGGCGCAGATGGCCTAGCAGTTATTGGTCACGCACCATGTATGGAGGATGTAGGTTTTTCAAGCTAGTGGTCCGGGTTCAAGTCCAGACTGTGGCTACTTACCCTCATGTCATTCCCCACTCACTCCCGATTTCCTACTCTATCCAGATAAAGGCAATCCCCCCCCCCAAAAAAGCTGAATTTATTAGGTTAAGATCAGATCAAATTGAGATCATTCTTTACATTTAGGAGCCATTATTTATAAATGTTAAATCGATTTAAGGTTACAAACGGATAAGTAATAAAAAACAAGCTGAGTCAACCTCTGTCATATTATTCACTAAGTTATATAACTCGTGCAAATGCTATAAAAGCATCAGAGAACCCTGAGAGGGAACTTGTTTAGCATTTAGGTCCATGCACTCTGCTATGAGGTGATTTATTTAAATGATACTTGATTGTGTTTTCTAATACTGACTTTGACTTCTAACCAAATGATGTAATGTAAAGTAAAGTCTGTGGTTGATTGGCATTATTTATTACCTGTATGTTGCATCTTGTTGATGTTTCAATCCTACAAAATAAGGCTGAAAAATGGTATTGTTCCTTTGATCATGCTTTGTTAATAAAAGGTGAAAGGTTGATACTAGCAGTTGTTGCAGAAGCAAAAAAAATAGATTTAAGAAAAGTTAAAAAGCAGATATATCATCATCATAACTGTTTCTTTTCTAGTCACACCATTCTGGAGTAAAAAATTAATTAAAAAAATCCCAGTTTTGAAAATTAGATTTCAGGACCGAGGGGGGGGGGGGGGGGGGGGGGGGGATACCTGCTTTAATACCATTCTGGAGGTAGTCTCCAAAATTAATTTGAAGAACCCGTTTTCACATTTAAAGTGGTTTTTAGTAAGAAGTTGAATCTGAACAGTGCCCAGCACAACCATCCACTGATGAGTAGCTAAGCTACCCAGGGCATTCGGCATACAATTCATCAGGGGGCTGCAATATTGTGACAGTTTTTATTATTCTCACAGTTACAGAGATGTGTTACATTTAGGGAGGTTCAAGCTTAAGGGCATCCATCTAAATTTTCATCATATTTATTCAAAATTAATGAAACACGTCGAGTATCTTTACATTCATTAATAGATAATCCTGTAAGTCACGATAGCAAACCAACCCGACTCTCAAATAACAGACGTACAAACAAAGTGGTTGATTTACACACGAACAGACATTCTTTTATTAACCTCTCTGTCATCTAAAATAGAGCATCTTAAAAATGTTACAGTGTTAAGGATGAGCCCTCCAAATTGAATGTGCAGATATGATAAGAGGGCAAGTTTTTTTTTTTTCAGTTTCAGTGCACAGGAATCTGATGACAAATACGGGTTTCGCTTATGTTTGAGTGTGTGTACATTGCCCTCAGGTCCTGAAGAGCACGGCAACAGCAGTCACAGCTGTTAGAGCTACGGCGACCACAGGGCCCCAGATCATCCACTGCTTCTGGAAGAATAAAAGGCCACAGAGAAATGAAAACATGAGCATCATCGTATTAATTAACCCCGTCCAAGGATTACCAAAGCTTTTGACAGGGGCAGCTTGCCAATGAGGTCGATGCAGAGCACAGAGAATGCGAGTTAGCTCTCTCAGGTAAAGATTAAGCCCATCCAAGCTAACTGAGAGAAACAGTTGTTAAGCATTAGCCACCAAGACAGAACAAACAGATGTCAGAGGTTGGAGCTGCATGATTAGAGAGGTTAGAGTAATTTCAGATGTCAATTTTTGAGAGTTTCCCCCGAGGTAAACATTCTGAGGAATGAGGAAAAACCTGATTAAGTCATGCAGTGATCTTAAAGACAATAATGAGAATGATAGATGTAGGCAGGCTTGACAGAAGTAATGTGTACCTTCCTACCACAATGCGCCGAAGCACCAATACAGCAAAGCCAGGATAAGGCCGATGACTATGGCTTGAACAGGCGGCAATAGGGATCTCTACAGAAGGGAATGGATATTATAGTGATTAACTGCAACTGGACATACTTTAGTCGGGTGTAACTTTTATTAATAAACCCCTCAGTCAGTCTGTAAATGGTGTTTATGTAAGTCTCAAAGTTACACATGGCTGTCAATGTCTGAAAGCAACAGTCAAAAAAACGACAGTGGATGAGTAGAGGGAAGCAGATGTGCTGAGATTTTTTTTTTTTAAATGGTGTGAATCTTAAAAAAGATTCAGCTCTTATGGCTGCAGATACTCGACTATACACATGACAAAATTGAAAGCAAAGCTCAAGCTTCCAAAACTAAGAGAACTGAACATTACTGCCTCTTATGCAAATAAAGGCTATGGTGCTGTTTTTTGTCACTTACTTGCAAGAATGTGATTCATACGCTACATGCAGTGTTTTATAAATTAAGTTCAACACTATTTGTATGATACTGTGAAGAAAAATAAACCCTGTTGATTGATCCGTACTAACCTTTGTTCCCTTCTCCTGTATTTCCTTCATGTCGGCTTTGCACCCCTCCAATTCATCGGTGAGCAACTGTTTTTCCTGCTCGGTCTTTTCGTATTTTTCCTTAAGGTCAGACAGCTCTGTCCTAGCCTCCTCATACTGCGGAGAGACATGTTCAGAATTTCATGTAATTACACGACACGTTCAGTTACATTTATTCTCAGGTAAACAATGGAGCTGCTGCAGGGCCACAGGTTGCTGCTGTGAGTATCGTCGAAAAACAAAAGGGGGTTAAATATTTCTCATGTCCTTTTTTATCTGACAGCTCTACACAGGATATTAATGTCTGACCTTTTTTGAAAAGGCACTGAGAGCACTTAGTTTCCCCCTTTCATTCATACTAAAAAAGAACAACGACACACAGAGACAAATGACTTGTGGTGAATGATGACTTCACCTCTGCCTTCTGCTATTCAACAGTGCCCCTCCTGTGTAACTTTCACAACAAGAGGCTGCTCCCCATCCAGCCTGCTAAACCTGACTGGGAGCGGACAACTGTTTGCCTCTGTCAACAAGGGTTACAAGGTGGAGCCATTTCAATTGGAATTGTTGCATATGTTGTTTGTAGTTTAAAGAGGAGTTTGGGGTTGCCTGTTGAATATTCCCATTGGATATTTAAAAAAAGGTTAACTAACAGGTTCCAGACCACATCACTACAGCAAAGAAAGGATAAAAACTTCAGGATAAGGTGACTACAGAAAGCTGTTGCCTGTGTGATAGTTGTGTATTTGTATAAGAACACATCCTACTGTCCTGAATGATCACCAATCCTGGATTCATTCTTATTAAATCTCTGAACCTTGGCTACCGTTATGCAATTATGTAGACAAGCAAGCTATTGACTAGGCAAAAGCCCTGATGGACAGTTAGACAATCAGGCAACTTAGTACTGGACTTAAATCCTAAAACTACAAGTTCAAGATCAATGGAGATTGCTACACAGTTTGCAATTGAACTATATATGTAATTAAAGTCCAAGAAAGTTAAAGTGTGACAGTATGTAACTGTCAGCTTTGAGGAAAGAGCCATTCTCGGCCCTACAAGTAAAGTTGTAAGAACATACCTCTCTCTCCAGAGTCTTGCTGCGGCTGTCCGCTTCGTCCAGTTGGGTTTGCAGTTTGGTGCTGTCCTGCTGGTGCTCGAGCTGCAGGGCTGAAAGCCTCTTCTCAAACTCCTGCTGGGATCTCTCCAGGGCTTTGAGGCTGCTGCTCAGCTCAGCATTCTGGGCACGCGAACTACCAGAAACAAAACAACAGCGAGTTCAATAGGTGAAGGATCATACTAAGAGAGCTTTGTAGTATGCTGCTGTGAAGCAAAATATGTAGAAGTGGAAACAGAGGGAGCACAAACGTTGGTGTAGAGCAGAGATCTCAGTGCACTGACCTGGCAAGGTCGTTCTCCAGCTGCTTGTGTTTCTGCAGAACGGCCTCTTTCTCAGAGCGCAGCGCTGCATAGTCGGTCTGCAGGCTGACCTTCTCTTTCTGGTGAGCCTTGAGGAGTTCCTCCTTTTCAGCACTGAGAGATGCACACTCACTTTGCAGAGCGCTCTTTTCCTTCTGGTGCTTGTTCACGATGTCTTGTTTTTCAGATCGCAGGGCAGAACACTCCTTCTGAAGGCCGTTACACTCCACCTGCATGGACTGCAGCTCACTGGCTGCAGAGACAGAAGCTCTTATGTAACATAGAGCAGATGCTCTACTCCTAATTGGCTTCAATAAATCATATTCAAGTATATTTGTGTGTCTGTAACACTGTCTGCTTGACTTGACATGCAAATGTACATTCAAGTATGCAGATAAATCTCTTAATGCTAGAAAAAAAGAGCTATATTTCAAGTATAATGCACTACTTTCATCTTACATCTTATTGAGCCTTTTAACCACGTGCCAAGTCAAAATTAGCAAAGTCCCAATTCTGCAGCTTAATTATTATTTTGAAGATCAAAGTGTGAATGACTAAATGAAATACTGCCGTGTAGATCAAATATAGCATCAGATAAATATAGCATCTCGTTAGCATGTGTATGTGCCTTGTGTGGTACCTTGAATTTCTGCAGTTTTCTGCCACTGTTTACTCTGCTGCTGGAGGTCGCGCTGTAGGTTGTCAATCTCATGCTCGTATCTGTTTGCAGTCTGACGCCACTTGTCCAGGTCCTTGGACACAGTTGACAGATTAGTCTGGATGGCGGCAACATCACGGTCTCGCTCAGCAGTAGATGCCTCAAGGGCACGTTTCAGCGCCTTCACCTCATCGCGTGCTCTTTGTAGCTCATCGTGTGAACTGGAGGAGACATCTATCTGCTCTCTGAGAGCTTCAGTTTCATCTTGGAGCTGTCGCAGCTGGCCTGTTAAAAGCAGAATCAGTGTTTTGATTAGAAATATTAACATTATTTCTATCAGTAGGCACAAACCAAACACAAAGATGTACCTTGAAGAAGTTTGATCTGTTTGGCAGAATCATCAGCTTGTTGTTTGTTGTCTTTTCTCTCTTCCTCCAGGATACCTGAAATATACGATAGCTTTTATTTTCTGAACATGTGGTTGTCTGAGAGTGCACGGTGAAGAGATTTGGAAGTATCAAACATCCAATATTTATATTTTTACCTTGTAGCTCCATGCTTTTGTGCTTCTCAGTGTTAGCTAGCTCCTGGGCTCCTCGGAGTTCATCATTCAAGCGCTGGATAATCTTTTCTGATTCACCAGATGAACCCATGTTTGACCTGGTCAAGTCATCTGATGATGAAATACAGAAAAGAAATGATCATCCAAATTAGAATTTAGTTTTTCTCCTAACATTAAAAAAAAAAGTATCTTGCTGTTAGGATTAATTCTCTTGTAAGCCTGCAGAGTCATTGCAGTGCAAATAGAGACATTACAACTATCAATATAAAACATCAGGCAGTACTGATGGCAATTCAAAACTTTAAAATTAGAAGTACAGCTAAAAAGCTCCAACACAATAACTGTGCTTCAGTCCCAAATATTTAACCAGGGCTGACATACACCATGATTTCCCAAGATATCCAAATGGGACTATTACATAAACTAATTACTAACCCAGAAATAGGCACAGCTGCCTTATCTGCATTTTCTATCTAAGCGTTCCTTCATAATAGGCGATTCACCGAGCCACATAGGAGCCTCTGACACATGCACACTGCTTGTTAACCACTGCTAGTCTCTGTAAACAATAAACAAAGGGAACGAACTAGCCAAGGTTGTCAAGGGTCTGTTGTGTTTTCCTAGAAGTGGAAACACTCTGCAAATACTTTGGGCTTTGCAATGCACAGGGAATATTTTGATCCCCTAATCTAGCATGACTAGGAAAAAGGGATGACCTCATCTGAGGCCGAGCATTTGGCAGAGGGGAAAACAAGAGTCGGGACAGGTCAAGCGTAAGTGCCATAAAAGGCGACATAAGAGGACCGAGACTTATTTATCATGAAAACTGTGATTTCATTGGGTCTGGCACTCACTGCTGCAAGAACACAAATACACACACATGCATACTTGTGGCAATGATGAATGCTACTAAAAATTAAAGGCTATGAAGCAAATGCTGCATGGAGGAGGCTGGTGGCACCCTCTGACTCAAGCACATGACCACCCCGCTGCATGTCGGACAAAGACTGGGCTCACCGTGCTCAGTCCTGCATGTGTGTGTGAGGGTTGTGTGATGCCATAAGCATGCATATGTATGAGTGAGAGTCAGAATGTGAGTGGGCTAACTTTATGTAGGGATGTCTGTGTTCAGTTTGTGTGAGAGATTAATGTCCGCCTCGAGAGGGCAGAATAACAAGAGTCATTTAGACAAGTGCGTTCAAAGTGTTATCTTTAGTAACATTAGTTGTTACAGACATTATGCTAAGTCTTAGTATCACAGAGTGTGACACCCTACAAAGTAATGATGGGATTAGAATGTGGGTAAAAATACCACTCTGACTAGTCGGGGATATTCGGCATCACACTGCCTCAAGTGACGGGAGAAAAAAAAAAACTAGGAGAAGGTCTTTTTTTAGCTCAAGTGCTGAAGGCTAGAGCCATCATGCTCTATCTTTCCCCGCTGTTGGTTTCCTTTCCATTGAATGTGACAGCATTCTCAAACTGAATCAGAGGGTTAGCACTGCTCGCACTGAATGTCCCCAGTATTTAGCAAGTTTGTGCTTATCAAACTGCCGTGTCTCTGTTTACAGCTACAGAACACGCTGTCTGCTACTGAAACTAGGAAATGTCCCCATCATCCTAAAATGACTGAGACACCTTTGTTGCGAGGACACTGTTTGCTTTGTGCATCCTGTACACTGTGCAGAGTGGCATTGCAAATGAATTCATCGTGCAAAATTGATTCGCTCACTGATTTGTTTTCACATGTTGACATGAGTGCCCCTGTTGATTTTTAAGTTCACATCAAAATCCCAGCACAATCCCCAGCTTTCTCCTCTAAAGAGCAGCTCTATATGGCACATCAGTCAGCTGATGAGCCCGCTGTGCAAAGGGACTCCATCGTCTAATAAGCCGTTGACACTAGAGACATCAGCCTCTAAAACAAGGCCATCTACAGCACTGTAAGCTCTGAAGCCAGCCAACTGCCCCTAATAGCTACCAAAACTCTCATCTAGTGTGACTCATGCTTTTCTCTCCCTCTCTCTCGCTCTCTCTCTCTCTCTCTCATCGTCAGTGGGTT
This sequence comes from Labrus bergylta, assembly GCF_963930695.1. Lineage (NCBI taxonomy): Eukaryota > Metazoa > Chordata > Actinopteri > Labriformes > Labridae > Labrus > Labrus bergylta. Next base: position 12,190,476 of record NC_089206.1, on the reverse strand, counting down.
AGATCTGTCGTGTCAGGTAAAAGCCATTAAAACAGCAAAACAATGCAAAGTCATTGAGCAGAATTTAAGTCTGTCCATGATTAGAGAAATAAAATAACCCTGTTACATTACCTCTGATAAGTGATAAGTTATTCAGGGGGTCACTCAGCTCTTTCTCATCCATTTGCTTATCTGTGAGAGACAATAAGGTATAATACCACATATTTACAACAAAATAAAGCAAAAGCTAAAGCAGATAAATAAATATTTTTTTAAAAACAGAACTGAATTGAATCATTAAGACTGTTGCTGCTTTTGTTTTGAATATGGCTTTGAAAATGTTTCGAGATAAACAGAAAAATGCATGCTCATCTATAAACACAAGTTCTTTTGAAAGAAAAAGCCACAAAGCTGTGGATAAATGTCCCTCTGAGGGTTAGTTCACAGAAAATACACCAAAAATTGAATGACATTTCCAAGATAATAATACCTCAAGTGATCCAGGAGCGTCAGTTCTCTGTGTGCTGAGCCTACAGCAGTCCCTGACATGAAGAACTCTTCTCCCAACTATCAGATTTTTTCACATGCGAAATGGAACAGTCCAAGCAAGTGAGGAGGGGGACGCCGAGGGGGATGACAGATGCTGCTTTTTGGAGCTGCATGCTAAAATTTCACAGAAGCAAGCAAGAAAAGAAAATCAGGTTGAGGTTAGTTGACAAATGCCAAGAGGGGTTAAAATGCTGCTCTCGAGGTAGTAGGAAGATTGTATTGAAACATACGACCCCCCCCCCCTTTCTGTGGTTGAAGTCCCCTGCCCCTACACTGTAGGTCATGCATCCGAGTCGGGCATCTCGGAAGCTGCAGCTGCATGCTCACACAGAGAGGTTTTGTTTAGGGGGCTGTGCTGTTCCCTTGTCAGTTGGTAATGATGTGAAAATCTACATGATGAAACAACTTGGTTGGGTGTGTGTGTGTGTGTGTGTGTGTATGTGTGTGTGTGTGTGTGTGTGTGTGTGTGGGAGGGGGTGTCATGTATGTTTTGCATTCATCTCCTCCATCTCCATTAGTCTTCAGGGTGAGATCTAAATGTTGTCCAGCAGGGTGAGGACATGTTTTAACTTTAACATGACAGTTTTGATTAGGCAAATTAAATTTGACTTGAATGTAAAACACAGCAGGTTGCGTAGGAGGAGGGATACTTATGATAATGCAAAAAAACTTTGACCTAAATTAAAAGCACGTCACTCTCGTATCATGTACCTTTTTTCTACATAAGTAAATAAAAATGCAAGCTGGTCACAAGGTTTCATAACTTCTTGTGTTGCATCAGAAATTCCTTGAATAATGTATGAAGTATTCCACAAATGACCTTGCAGGTTTGATAAACTGAGAAAGAAGATCATAGTTTAGAGAACATTTATACGAGTTAACTCAGACTTAACTTAATACTTTCACTTAGTCTGAGTCCCCTTTAGGTTTGTTGTTGTTGATGTTTGTGTGTTTCACTTCAGCATATTCTTCCATTTTATTTTTTTCTGTTTTAACTCTTTTTTTTTTTCTTTTTTTTTTAAATGTACAGGAAGTTGTTCCTGTGGCTTAACCTACTTACTAACTTGAGAAATGTATTTTTTTCTAATGTATTAATCCTCTATTAATATTTCATCAGCTCAACTTCTGATTTACAGCGGTGCAATTAAAAATCCTTAATGGCCATATTATACATTATCTACTTTATGTTTCTGTCACAGGCTTAATGATAGAAGTTTATTTGGCTGTGTAAAACATTTGTTTCCAGATAAGCACGAACCCATACAGAGAGGTTGTAATAAAAGAACGCTCTATTCTTCTCTCACAGTGCAAACCTGTTATTGTAAAGAGGAGAAAGTCACCCAGCTGGCTGCAATAGTGCATAACCTCTGGGATGTTTTCAGCTATCTGTGTGCATCTATCTAATAGCAAAAACATCTAAGGAGGCAAAAATGTAACACACTTCAGGGTTTACTAAAAACAAAGTGAAAGGGAGTGAAATGTAGGACGCAATTGATTAAATCTCAATGGCTTTCTTAATTTTGCTGTGTGGCCCAATTCCAGCCCAATGCCTTATCCTCAGTTGGCATGGGCTGGTAATGAGCAAATGGTTTACAAATTCCAGCTGCAAATCATTGACATATTTCCAGTCAATAATCAACCTTCCAACAGCCTACTTGTTTTCAATAAAAATATTTACAATCAAACTGGATCCTGGTATCTCAGGGGTGTGTGTGACTGTGATCCCACTCCAGAAAACACTAAATAGCCTATCCTCAGTTAAGGGATTAAGACTCTTAAAGAGCACGCAATAAGTGCTCTCTTTATAGACCATTGAAGGTCAAATCCATGATAACAGGTCTGAGATTTAACTGCCTGCACATAAAGCTCTGGAACAAAAATCAGTGTGATCATGACTAACACATACAGTGACACTTACAGTGAATCACTTCTTTCTAGTCAGCAGATTTAAAATCCGCTGTATATCAAACGCCTGTGAACAGGATTTATGTTGTTGTAAAAATCTGCAAGTTGGCTGTTATTCTGAATGGAAATACAGGCACAATTCAAACTCTATAGGCATATACTCAGTTTATTTGGTACACATATATTAAACTAATGCAATCGAACACAACAGTTAGTCCTGAAGAATATAATACATTTATCAGAGTTGTGTTGACCTGTGTTAAATGGCCGTTTTGCATTAATGCAAGAAGCCTATATTTACTGCATGGTTCCTGCATTTGTCTAAGCAAGGTGGGAGCCGTAAGGTGGCAAAAGAGTGAATAATTCCGAAATATAATTTGCCAGGCCGTGGAAGTTCACATAGACATATTAACTTAGCTTTTAGGATAGAAGGGAATTTTAACATGCTCTAAAGAAAATGGGAAAATGACTTCAGTGTCTGAAATTCTTCAAACATGCTAGTTAGCTAAGCTAGGCTATAGCTGGGGGTGTTAAACATGTTACCGGATGGTTTCCAGGACTTGTTTTTTCTTTTAATGATTGCCTAATATAAGTTCAAGGACATCAGCTGCTGTAACTTAAGTTATACTGGCAGAACTCCAACATACACTAGTGTTAATTTGATAACTAAGCCATAATCAAATGTTGTTTAGTGTTAATTGCAGACTGGGGGTGTAGTTAGCTTGTGTTTGTTGAAGTCATAGAAGGCTGACGCAAGCTAAGACTAACTTCTTGTGATTTTAGGCGTATTACAACCCTTCACAGGACAAAACTTAACCGACACAATCACGTTTCATATCCTCACATACAGCCATGAATCATGCAGGAACTGTAACACTGCTCTCATGGTCAAGTTGGTGGTTGCCATGTTGGCCAAAGAAAGGTTTAATTGAAAATGATTATCCTCCCAGTTCTGAGAATGTCTTAAACCAAGTTTCCCTTTCTGTAATACTTGACACATTGTTTCAGGTCAGGGTGTCCACAGTCACAGAGTCCAGTATGGGTGCTTCCCTTTGATGCACAAGTAATGCTTTAACCCATATGTCCAAGCCTTAATCTGCACATTTTAACAGAGTCTCTTCGTGTTCCTGAACTAACTTTCTTTAATCTGAGGATGAAAAAAAAACAAAAAAAAAACAGGGCCTCCCTTTGGCCTCCTTTTTCCTCATAACAAACCCTGCCATTCATTTTTAACACTCTTTCCAGGGATACTTTCACAACTACTTCTCTTTTCTTAAGGGTTGCCTCTGGGATCTGCTATTTCATTCTTCCCTCGAGTCCAGCATGCCCAGGAACCCCAAGCAAAACTTGACTTCACAATATCTGTCATCCAGTCCCAACTCTGAACAAGAAGCCAGATAAAAATCAGTTAGTTAATGAGTTCAGGGGCGAGCTTTTTGATTGACTTCCTCTTAGAGCCACAAGCACAGATGCTGAATGAAAACAAAAACATCACTTTGTTTGAATGTATCTCCTGCCCATAAACAGTTCTGCAATGCATTAAACAGTTCTGCAATGCATTAAACAGTTCTGCAATGAAAACAGAGCTTCCATTAGAAATGTGCTTGTTGAACCCAAATCCGAGCTGAGCCACAAACACCCCAAATTCTCCACTTTCTCGACAAAAAAAAAAAAGGGAAAAAAAAGTGCAGCAGGAGGAGAGGTTGTCTCACGGGCTGTGACGAAGCAGCAAGTTCATTCTTGATGCGGAAAAACTTCATTGAAAGTTGCCCAATCAACAGTGTGCTGGTGGGCGTTGTCTTTCGGCATTACGTGTCAACCTAGCGGTCTGTGCAGTTTTAGTCTAACCCGTTAACCAGGAGTGACACTCAGCAAGGTAGTGTAGCCAGGGTAGGAGGTGGCAACTTCACTGCAGTCGGGTATCGGTGAGTTAAGCCACAACCAGATGTGCGAAAAGTAAGTTTCCCGGTCTGCCTTCGTAGCTGCGGTACTCTGCTGCTCCTGATTTGTATTACCCAGCACCCCGATGACTTCCTCTATCTCAGACTGGCTTTGGAGTGAGAGGTTTTGGCTTCCCGAAAATGTCTCATGGGCGGACCTGGAGAATCCACCACCTGGTGTGGAGTATCCACGATTTAAACACATGCTCATCGCCTTGCCTCTGGCCATTGGAGTTTTTCTATTAAGGCTGCTTTTTGAAAGGTAAACTAGATCCTCGTTTGTTGTTGACTTCACCAGTTTCCTCATCCTGCGTGATCCATGTGAGCGCACAGTTTTGGAGTTTCTGCCGTGTGTGGCACAGAGGGCAGAAAAAAACAAAACAAGCAAAGCTACATAAATAGGTGTGCAACAATAGCCTACAATCCTAAAGCATGACTCATTTTTTTTTTTTTTTGACCACAACAAAATATCTGGAAGCTAGAGAGAGCTTCTTTTCTGTAGCCACATTTTGTCACAGTAACAAAGTAAGTTTTAATGAAATCATGTAAATATATTGAAGCAACTTCCTTGATTTGATCAGACATAGGCCTATCCCTTTTTTCTTTTTTTTTTGATTAATACATGAATGGGGCTGCCTCAGCTCCAGACAGTTAACACGAATCTATTTCTATGTCTTTATCGATGTGAAGGTTTTGTCACTGTTGTTGTTTTCTGCTTTCCTTTGTGGTGAAATATAACTCCAAACCAGCTTGAGACACCAGTTTACCTTGCAGAGTAATGCTAGTTTGCTGTCAGAGAATGTGTCCTGCAGTGGTTTGACAGAACTGGCATCTGAATGTCCCACAGTTTCTTACCTGTCACTGGAAACTGAGACTTTTGTGGACTCAGAAAAGTGTAGCTTTGTCACAGGCCCTGACTTTCCTTGCAGTGCCTCCTTTTAGAGTCAAATCACCAATGAGAGGGTCGACCAAAGTCCAGTCTGTACTCCTAATCATTCAGTCTTTTCTAATGTTGGGAAAAACTACACCAGATAAGTGGGTTTATTTTGTAAGATTGAGACCTAATACATTGTTACAAGTCTGAGCACTGATGATCTTGTGACCCACATCAGGTTTTTTTTTTTTTTTTTTTGAGTGTGTGTGTGGAATCCCTCATAATTTTCCTCATACTCCCACCCTCTCACATGACAGGTCATCACGCTGTGTTTGGAATAGGTGCCACATTCCCCAGGATTCCTTCTGTGTCTCCCCTATAGGCTCTATTGTATCCCTTACACACATGCATGTCACACATAGCTGTGTGGAAAAAAAAAACTGCTGAAGCTACACAGTTCATTTCAGCGAGGCCAATTAAGCTAATGGTTAATGTGCTCCTTCAGCCTGTGCAAAGTGTTTAACTTCTCCATCTGTGTCTCTATTTTTCTGAATGTCTTTATTAATACAACACCATCTCTGTGTCCCCTCCCTGCCCTCTCTCTCTCTCTTTTTTTTTTTTTGCTGCCTCTGTCTGTGTGTATACAGGCTAGTGGCCAAACCCTGTGCCCACATACTTCAGATTCAGGCGGGAGTGCCTCGGCGAGCTCAATCCAACGATGTCCTGGAGAAGGTGTTTCGATCCAAAACGGTACATAAAGACTATGATTGTGCTCAAAGTCCAGTAAATGTTCCCCTGTATGCTGGATTACAGATGTTTCTGCACTGGACTACCCCACCACAGGCATAATGATACATTTAGTCAATACTTAATGTGGTGTGTCATACCTACAAGTATTTCTTGTTTTTTAGAGTAGAGACTATGAAAACCAAGTGATTTCTTTTGGTCCTCTTTGCAGTGTCCCGACACGAGTCAACTGGACGGTCTCTCCAAGCAGCTGGACTGGGACGTGCGCAAAATACAGAGATGGTTTCGTGTTCGTCGGAACCAAGACCGGCCCAGTGCGCAGAAAAAGTTCTGTGAGAGCATGTAGGTTCCTACGAAACTGCTTTGTGGGACAGCACTATGTGATGAGCGGAGATGTGTCTGCACTGCAGTACATTTTATGTGTTTGTTTGCTAGTCAACAAAACTCTCTCAACAACTATTGGACAAGGTGTTCTGAACATGCATTCATGATACTTACAGGATAAACCTTTAGCACTAACAACTGAGTTGTTCCTTAAATTCCATAATGAGGGTCAAGTTTTGTGGTTTTGAGTGTGATGTTTCTGCTAGCATGTGTAAATCTTTTAACAAATGCTAGCAGTTAAATTAATGAATGATACAAAAGTTAGCATCGTCATGTGAGCGAATTGTGTTTGGCCACTGTAGTCCAGTTGCTTTTTTTGTGTTTAATTATTTCTTTTTTAGCTTTCGCTATCACTTAGCACAGCTCAACACAGGCTGAACAACGAAACTGATCTTGTCACAAGTATCACTAAAACGACAGGATCGACAGAAAGCCAGAGCCTGTAAGATGGTTAGCATTACTATAGCCTCTGAAAGATAGTTAACATCATCATGGCCACTGAATGTTGTTTTCAAGAAAAGAACACGTTTTTCTGTTTCACTAATTCTGCTATCATACTGACAGCATGCAGCTAAAATCACTGCTGTGCCCAGGAACAGCCTGAACATTGTGTGAGCATAACTGTTTTCTGTTTTCCTCATTCTGCTTTTGTCTTTTTCCCCAGGTGGCGGTTTACATTTTACCTGGGGATTTTCATCTATGCCATTCGCCATTTGTGGGTGGTGAGTTGACTTGGCATACAATATGCTTTTTTTTTTTTTTGTTGCAGTACTGCTTGCATTAAGTGTTGCATATTGGAGCGGTCAGTCTAATCAGGCATGTTGTATCTGTTTCTGTTAGTCTCCTTGGATGTGGGATACCCGACAGTGTTGGTACAACTATCCATTTCAGGTTGGTATAATCACAATAAGCTGTCTATATTATGACTTTTCTGTTCAGCACCATACTACCAGTGGAGCTTCATGTTTGTTAAATATGTTTTTTTGCTTGATTCCCTCCCAAAGAATATGAGCCCTGGACAGTACAACTACTATGTAGCTGAGCTGGCCTTCTACTGGTCTCTGATGTTTTCCCAATTCATAGATATTAAGCGTAAGGTGAGTCAACAACAGCTAGACTTTTGTGCTGTCTCTCAATGGCCCTCCTGAACACTTCTTACCCTGTAGTGTGACAGCTTTGCCTGCTTTTTTGTATTCATATCATGTCATATCCATTTTTGTGTACCTTTTCGGAAGGCGTGTTTATAAGCTCAACTCTCACACCATTATGTGTACCGTCTGAATGAATTATTGCTTTACGTTCTTGCAAAACAGGTTAGACAATTAACTGCTACTTCACCACATACATTTACAATGAGCCTGATTAATAGCTTCTTGTCATCCAGGTATTCATACAAGCCTTTCTGTTGGTGTTGTAGCTGATAGTCTTAATGAATGCACAAAGGTTAGCGATGAGGATTTTTCTGCTTCATCTCAGTGGTTCTGTTTGCCGCAGGTGTTTTTACATACTTGTAATTTAACCCCCCCTTAACCATGTCTCTCTCTCTCTCTCTCTCTTTCTGTCATCTCTCTTCATTTCACTGATGACAGGATTTCTTCATCATGCTTGTGCACCACCTAGCAACCATCATGCTCATCACATTCTCCTATACCAACAACATGCTAAGAGTTGGCACTTTGGTCATGTGTGTGCACGATGCATCTGACATCTTTCTTGAGGTAACGATCTTGATGAAGAGTTTTAATAGCACCGTTGTTCATGTTGACCATAAATAGGTGTACAAAATGTAGGCAAACACAGCTGGGAGCATACTAGCGTGGACTATTTAGTGCTGCCTGTGCTGTAAGCTACTTGTATAACCTGTCTGACAGAACACACGGTTCTCATTCAAGGGATGTCACTGACACATACTACCTGTTTGACAGAAAAGAGCAGGCGTCTCTAATTAGCATTGCTGTGACAAAAATAAATTTGAAATGTATTTTTGGCTAATAAAAGTTGGTGTGTGAGCTCAATTTAGTAGCGTGCATTCTGTGGGAAAATGTGACGTCAGGAAATTACAATAGAAATGAAGGAAGGATATTTTGTCGCTGATTGAATTCCTTTTTTATTTCCAAAGGCTGCAAAGCTGGCCAACTACGCCAAGTACCAGAGGCTATGTGATGGCCTGTTTGTGGTGTTCAGCATAAGCTTTTTCTTGACCCGGCTTGTCATCTACCCATTCTGGTGAGACTTAACAGGGCTCATTTTTGTGCCCTATTGACATACTCTTTCTGATGTATGTCTTTAAACCTCTTTTAACTTGGTTAGTTTCTTGACAAAAAGTGAGAAAAATTATAAACCGAGCGGAGCATTAACCGTTGAGTGTGTCTGTATTTCTTTCAGGGTTGTATACAGTGTTCTGATTGAGAGTTGGGAGATCGTCGGACCGTACCAAGCCTGGTGGCTGCTCAATGGCCTGCTGTTGGTGCTGCAGGTTCTTCACATAATCTGGTTCTACCTCGTCGCTCGTATTGCCATCAAAGCCATATTCAAGGGAAAGGTAAGTTTGACCGTATGTTGTTAGTTTGCGAAATAGTTTCATGTTCCACACTCTGAATATCTCGACAACTTTTAAATGGGTTGCCATGAAATGTCCAGTCACCAAAGGATGGCCCTCAACTTGACTTTTGGGATCCTTTTACATTTACTCTAGAGCTACTGTGAATTTTCCTTTTTTTTTTTTTGGTTTTGTGAAATGCTTTGACAACTCTTAGATGTGTTACCACGAACAAACGTTCATGCTCCCCCCGGGGATACAGCTGAACTCGATTGATCTCCTGACTATCATCTTACACCACCCGGTCCCATAGGTCAAAATTGTCACTTCACTGAATAACATCCGTATCCCTCTAAGATTTTGAACACAGATATTTGTTGTTATTAGATGAAGGCTCCCACTGGTGTTCCCTCCAGCATAATCAGCAGGTTTAAATTTGGGGTTTGGGTTGATATGACTTCACACATATTGGACAGGTTTCAGTTTTATTTGGTACAGACATTGATGTTCCCCTTGGGTTAAATTTTGTAATGCTTGAGACCCTAAATTAAATGACTATGATAACATCTGTAAGCAGGTCATAATTACAGATGTTAGCATAGTCATCGTGAGCATATTAGAATGTCTTTTAGACTCTTATCCTCGTTATTATTCCAGTTGATAGTCAACATTTCCCTCTGCGATTCATTAAACAGGTTTCCAAAGATGACAGAAGTGACATTGAGAGCAGCTCAGACGAGGAGACGAAAGGCAAAACTCCCAACCAGACCCTAAAGCCAAAGGACGACAATCACACTGGTAGCCTTAATGGAGACACTCATAACCACTGAGTCTCATGGGCAGATGTTCTCTCCAAGCGTGGCTTTATTCATTTCCAGAGTGCCTGTGTGACTCACCACATGAAAAGATTTGAAACTTTTCTTGTCACTTGAAAAAGATTTCCCGAGTTGTTCAAACGGACTTCAATACAGACACACTCCATTTGTTGAATACAGACTTAGCTTTGTCTTACTGAGTCAGGTTTACACTGTGTGATGTTTACACCTGCTTATTGCTTACAGGAGTAGACAGAAGAATGTGTGCACCTTGTCTGCACCTCGCTGTGTGTGTGTGTGTGTGTGTGTGTGTGTGTGTGCGCGTGTGTATGTATTTGTGTGTGTGCATTCCAAATTTAAATAGCTGCAAATGTGTTTCTGTCACGAGTAATTTTGTACATGTAAATAGATTTTATTAGTGAAACTGGTAATATATTCTAAAGCTGTAAAACAAATCACTTCATCTGCCTTTCAGAATATACTACAAAAATGTCTTGAAATGCCAAAGATTTCTTAATAAAACATTAATGTATCAATTGCAGTGAGGAAAGTGTGATATCTTTACTTTATTATGGAAGTGCAAGGGTTCTTTTGTAAACATTTAACACAGAAAAGGCAACTCAAAGTGCTTTACATACACTATGCATAAACAAACGAGGCATGCATATGCAAAAAAACAAATCAGACAGGGAAAGAGATAAACAAGCTCGCTTTACAAGGTTGACGTAGTGCAAAAGGTATAAACATGTATCCCATTTAACTTCAAAACGATGGCTTGATTTTTACTTCATTTAAAAGAAAACAAAAAGAGAACAGGTATGGTCTGACCTTAAGTGTTCCTGAAGTTTAAAAAAAAACAAAAAACTGCCCCTTAATGTTTGGTTCCAACTCTGGGCACACCGAGCAAACCTGCTGCAGATGATCTCAAGAGAGCGGAAAGGCTCACACGACAGAGCATCATTCAGAGACAGACAGAGTTTTCTTATTAATCTTGTTGAAGTGTCTTTTGTAATTTAAGGCTGCATTTCATGTCCATACTTTTATGTCAGAGCAGATTTAGTATGTTCTGGTATATGTTTGCCTAAAATACCAGGATGTCCTACTTAATTAGGTCACATTTTGCCGTGTACAAGCCAGTATGCTTTTTTTGGCTACCTTTACCCACAATCCATTGCACAGCGGTAAAAAAAAACCCACATCTACTGAGCCTGTGGTGAAGGTACAGAAATAACGAAGTAAAACACAGGAAGCTAGTGTATTTTGTCAAAATGTGGTTATAGACATAGCATTAAAGTATAGGGAAACAACTATGAAAATAATTAACAAAGCATGAATATGTAATTTTACTGTTGGTTATGCAATACTGCATGTTGGAATCCACAATTAAATAAAACTACTATTCAAAGTGAGAACAGCAGAGCTCCTCAGGTTGATAAGCACGTCTCATATATTGGCTTTTGGATCTCTAAGGCAACCATTTTTATAAGGAATATTCAACTCGTTTACCATGAACTAAGACATATGTAGTGGGTAAGAGGGTCATAAGTTCAAGGTACAATGTTTTATTGAAGCACTATGTCTCACTCGTACACATACTGCATGAGAAGTTCACGTTTTGTAGATGCAGCTGCAATGCATACAACAGATGTGTGGAACTCAGGGCTTCCACGACGACACCAAGATTCCCTACAGTCTTAAACAATACAAGGTCTAACATTCAATTGTTGTTTTTTGGAAGGATTAAGTATTAGATTTTTTTTGTATCTGATTCTAATTGGAGATACTTCCTAAAAATGTTTTAATCATGTGTGCTGTCCTGTAAATGTTTGTTTGTATGGTGTTTAAGGCTCTCAGTGCAAGACAAATTCCCCCAGTAGCAATAAAGGTTTTCCTCCATTCATTATCAACTGCAAACAGAATAAAGGTGGATTTCACTGGGTGCAGGTATGGTTAGTGTGTGCGCCCCATGTGCGGAGGCTGTACTCCTCCAAGTGGACGGCCCATGTTCGAATCCAATTTCTGGCTCCATTCCTGCACGTCATTCCCTGATTTCGGCTCTATCCACTGTCTGGTCTCTACATAAGGCACAGAAATCCGTACAACAAATCTTTACTTTCTTTCAAGGTGGATTTATCAGTGTTTTTTTTTATCAAATCTACAAAGCTACAATCAGAGCCAATTTTGCTTGAAAATTTAAGTTTTTCACCAATCTCTAATCCATTTTTGACCAACAGAAAAATCATCTATGTTCTTCTCCTTTTAGCTGTAAGGACAGTTTTTCAGGTCATCGTCAGGTTTCTTCAGTATCTTATTCTATTACACTCTTCCAACATATCAAAAACGTCTTCACTGAAGTCGTTGTACTTCAGGCTGAAAAAGACAAAAGCAGCAGTTTAGATTGATGGTTGAACTGTTTTTTCTTCTTGTGCTTATTAAACTATGTAAAGAGCACTGGCTCGTTATAGTTTGTCATTGAGTGAAGGGAACCAGGCTTACCACATCTCCAGCATGTTGGGGCTGTCCTGCATGACCTGAACTAGGGCTGGGACAGACGCGTCAGTCAGTGAGTTGTTTCTTAGTTCCAAGCTCTTCAAAGTCTTACTGGCTCGTATGGCAGCACACACGTCCTCCACACAGGCATCAGTAAGATCTGTCATTTCAACACTGCCAAAAAAGAGAGTAAACCAGAGTTGAATTGAGTGGACACTTCAAGGTTGTGGTGGAAAAAATATATAAGAAAATTGTGTTTTTTGGTCAACTCACTCAAGTTCCTCCAACAGACAGTTTGGATGTGCAACTGCATCCAAAAGATGTTTAACCCCTCGGTCTCCTACTTTATTAATACCCACAACCAGAGACTTGAGTTTAGACGTTCCACTCGTCAGCACGGAGCCCAGGTCTTTGAAGACCAACTCTGTTAACTCACATCGTTTCAAACTGTAGGCGGCAACAAAACAAGCACAGATGAAGAAGTCTGAATATCAACAAATATTTGTTAAAGGTGATACTTTGGCGGACTGTTAAAACATGTGACTCTACCCGAGTGTTTCTATTGGACATCCAGGTTTGCTGAAGGCTTTGCAGAGCAACAGTGCCCCCTCCTGGCCCAAATCATTCACAGTCAGCTCCAGCTCAGTCAGAGAACAGTTCTCTGACATCAAGGCTTCCATTAAATGAGAGCAGCACGCACCAGTTAACTGACTATCAAAGAAACTAGAATTTGAGAAAAAGAAAAGGTCACAGATGGCAGTAAAGTGGATGTGAATGTTTGATTCATCACTCCCATTCAGGATTTTTTTTTGCTAAGGCAATGATTAAAATTTGGTGTTTTCAGAAACCTTCTAAATGAAAACATATTAATTAAATCTTTGGTTGCACACTTACTTGAGGCTCTGCAGTTTACAGAGTGGATGTTGCAGGGATTTGCACAAGGCCTCAACTCCAGCGTCGCCAATTGTGTTGTTTGTCAGGTCCACCTTCCTCATCTCTGATTGGCCAGAACACAAAGCCGCAGACAAAGCTTCCATGGATGTAACAGTTAGCTCGTTTGCTTGTAGGCTTTAAACAAACAAAACAAGTTCATTCTTCATATGAAAAGCAAACTGATGTATAAACATAGACAGCTCTGTCAAAAAAAAAAAGACCGTAAAAGAAATTGTACTTACACGAGCTGCTGTAGTTTGCAGTGAGGACTCTGCAGGGCTTTGCACAGTTTCATTAAGCCCTGATCCCCGATCGCATTCCATCGGAGGTTCAACACACACAGCTGAGAGGTGCCTGAAGTCAGGACCGAAACCAGATCTTCACAGCTCGCCTCTGTCAGGCTGCATACTTGAATACTAAGTCAATCAAAAGTGGGGAAAAATGAAGAACTTAATAACTGAAGTGGGTGAGTGAGTTTTGCCGTGGAGAATTGTCTGTAAACAAAAGTAAGCCTTTAAATAATTTTACTTTAAATTGTGCAGCTTGGAGTCTCTGAGACCAGCGCTGAGGACTTTTAACTTTTCATCTCCCAAGTGGCTGTTAGAGAGATTCAGATCCGTGGTGAGCCCTCTGCTGAGAGCTGAAGCCAGATGAAGGACAGCTCCAGTACTCAAGGAGCAGTCTGACAGGCTGTTGGACATAAAACATAGATCGTACACATGATCTGCATATTGAACACATGAAAAAGAGGTGCTCTTATACCATATGTGACACCAATGTTCATAGACTTGAGAATTGGCCAGTGGCAGCACATTGCTGATATTGTCGGACTTGTTGATACCCAATAAATTTGAGGCTTTATCACTGACATTTACAAAACGGGTATTGGTATTGCAACAACTCTTCATGAACGGAATTATTTCTACACTTGAATTTTTGGCATGACTTACTTTATATTATGAGACAAGCTCATAGCTGGAGCCAACCTCTCTGCTTTCTCCTCGGTCAAATTTCTCATGAGATACAGATTCAACTGCTTCATCTCACCGAGGCACGTAATGACATAATTCAGAGCCACACAGTCCTGGAGGCTCAGGTCTCTGTAGCTGATACCTAGATGTGCTGAGTCTGTGACAATCTCTTTCACCAAACTGTCACTTTGAGCCTGATGCAGCAGATGGAAGCAGCGCTGGTGCTTGTCTCTATAGCATCCCTTCAGGGTCATCGCTGAGCTGCTTTTGAACCAACTCTTGAAATCCATGATCTGATCTGGGTCAAATCTGCCGATCAGGGTCTCCAGAGGTCTACACTGAGTCGGCTCTGAGAGCGCTGACAAGAACATATCTAGAAAGTTGGCACCTTTGTGCTTTTCTAACACACTTTCCGCACTCTTAGGCATTGACTTGTCAAAAAAGAAAGACAAGGCCAAGAGGAACTCCTGCATCATTTGAGAGCGGAAGGTGAAGACCGGTCTACTTGAACGCTCTCCATCTACTTGTAAGAAAACTCCAACTGAGTTGAGAAGCTGCTGAAAACCAAAGGCATCCATTTCCTCTTTGTTACAGCTCGAATGTTGATCGACAGAGCAGTGAGATGCCATCCTGCCAAGGGCCAACACTAGTTCTTTATTACAGTTCTGGCTCAGAGACAGCATCTGAATCAGGTTGACCAGGATGTCTACATACAGCTGAGATATTGTTTCAGGAAGTTTTGCTGCAGCATCCATCAGGGATTTGTAGGTAGAACAAACTGTCCAACAAAATCTTGGGGTGGTAGAGACATCATAAAAGCCTAGAGTCCTTTCCATGTGCTGAAGTGCTTTGTTGGCAACACCTGGGTCAGTAAAGAATCCTTGAAAGTAGGCCTCTCTTTGTGGCTTTAGAAACCCCAATACTTCTACCTGAGTACCATCAAGAAACCTTAGGAATCCAGTTGTCCTGGTGGCGACCACAAAGGCAGCTCCTTTCAGCAGTGACCCATGAAGCAAGCTGGCCACTAAGCAGGACAGTGACACTGCCTGAGAAGGGTTAGAGCAGAGTGTTTGGGTTGTGGGGTCCAGGCTCTGTTTAAAATCATCCAGATCATCAAAAACAAACAACACATCCTGTGGATTTTGCAGGACTAAGGGTAATGAATCATGCTCGATGAGACCATGATGGTGCAACAATACCGTCTCCAAGGAAAGTGGCCAATTCATGTTATTCAACTCCCTGAACTGGAAGTGAAAAACAGCAGTAAAGTTTTGAAGGTGTTGTCCTTGTGCCCAGTCCAGTACAAGCTTCTGCAGAGCTGTGGTTTTACCTGATCCTTCAGGACCAACCAGTGACACGGTTTTGACCTTACCTGACAGAGCAGTCAGGATGGCATTACTGAGGGAGGGCAAGTTTCCTTCCACATTTCTTTCTGCTGTCTGAGCTTCAGAAGTCAGCAGGGGTATGTACCCATTGTTGTTTATCACATTTAGAGGCAGTTCCCCACCAAGGAGTGTCGACATGCCCTTCGGCTTCAGGATGTGAGTCAGCACAGTGTCTTTGTCCATGGTGTTAAAAAGCTGTTGTGAAAAAAACAAACAAAAGAAAAACATCAAATATAATGCAATGAAGAGACTACAGAGGACACGCTATTCATTTCTACAGATAAATTACAGTGTAATAAACTGTAGTCTACCTCTCAACTTGAAAGCACTCCACCCTACCTGCTTGCCCACCTTAAAGTAACAGTACAATGACCACTGTCCTTTTTCAAAACACGGAAGACAAATTTAAAGTTACATTTAACGAAGTGTTGCTGGAAAACAAATGGAAACAAACACGTGTACGTGTAGAAATATTCCTGTTTTAATGTTAGGGTTTATGCCCTTTAGGAACGCTGTCGTAGTTGCAACCTACCAATTCAACACGACTAGCGAGAAATAATTTACAGTCTATGAGGAAGGAAGAACTGTGATGCTTGTTTTTAAGCCCTCGACTCTGCCTTACAGGCGGCAGTACTGTGATGCCTGTTTTAAAGCCCTCGACTCTGCCTTACAGGCGACAGAACCGGAAGTCAATAACATAAGACTCCGTTTGAGTACTGTTCATTCTAGCTGGTTTTATTTTTTTTAATCTATGGTTTCCACATAAAGTACTGGGCAGAAGAAGCATGCTAGAAGGACTGATAGTCAAACGGACAAACACTCGAATAAAAAAGTTGTTAAGCCTACTTTTGTACAAGAACGATAATGACCAATTTATGCCACTTTATTATTTTACTACACTAAAAACATTTAGCCTACTGAACTTTTTACTAAACTACAATTAATTTCATTATTTGTCACTTTAAGATAAATTGCCGACCCGGATTATGTTGGTGAAAAATAACAATAAAATAAATGATTGTGTATTTTTATAGTCTAGATAAGCACCGGTAATAACAATTTATGTAGCTTGTACAAGCTGCACCAAGTGATGCTTCAAGTAATTACCTGCAGGTTCGTGTCCACAGACACTGTGTAACTTGCAGAAATACACGTATTTGAAAACAATAGTATATGTGTTATCAACGTTTGGCATCATATCAACCAATGATGCCAACAAAAAAGTTCTTTGTTACTTTTGTCAAACATCTTTTTGAGCCCTTAAAGAATCAAGCTTAATGTTTTCATTCTGTTGTGTTACTTTTAGAAAAATATTTACACAGGTCTTTAACGTCTATATACTTTGTTAGTAGTAAGTCCTTCAAGCGGGCAGCCCGGCTTCTAGTATGACCTGTGGCACATTTCATGTAATTCCCCATTCTCTACCCTATTTCCTACTCATACTGTCCTATCAAATAAAGGCACACAATTGTCCCCCATAAATAAATCTTAAAATTAAAAGCCTGGACAAGCCCCTGTACACCCGCAACTTTTACCTTTTTATCCGCAATACTTTGTATGTAACTGTAAAGACTAAAAAACATCTACATGTATTTAAACTACTACTTATACAACTGTACACTTAAATATAACCCAAGAAGAAAAATACAATGCAGTTGAGTACGTCTTTATTTTTAACACAGAAAGAGGCAGATGGTGTGAAATTCAATACGATGAGAAGGAAATTACACAATAGACAAACAGATTTGGCTAAGTGCTGCAAGTAACTTATTATAAATTACAGCCTGATGTTAACGTCAGAATAAAATGTCCAAAGTTATCCAGCAGGTTGCGGCACTGAATTATGTTTTTAGTATTATCTTCACTATTTAGTACATTCTGTCAGAAGTCTCCGTTGTCTTGACGAGAATTGCGCTTGACCTTCGCTGGAGTTGGTTGTGAACTGGGTAGGCTGTTGGGTAAAAGACAGTTAAAAAAAATCACAGAAATGCACACAAACATAGGTGCTATTACAACAATACATATAGGACAGTGATTATAATGGGTTTGTCTTTAGTTAAAATATATGGTAGTTACCTTTTGTGGGCATTGTTTGGATGCTGAGAATAGAGTCCTGTCCAATTCTGCAGTGAGAAAAGGAAAACAATGAACAGAACTGATTTACTAACTAAGTAAACACATATTAAATAATAGAGCTCTACAAATAAATACATGTAAATCTGTTTCCAGGTTTTCCAGATCGGCACTGTCCGAAATTTGTGTCTGGATTGTTTCCCCATTCTGGCCATTTTCAGCAGAAAAAACACAACCTGCAAAAACTGTTCTCAAAAGCTCTCAAGTGCCACTACCTTTGAACCTAGCATGGAAATATTGATAGACGAAGCCTGAGTGACATCACCCACCCGTTACTGCAGGGGGGCTTTTGGGTCCCATTGATGGCAGTCGCCATGCTGGAAATACTGTCTCACCCTAACTTTTGGTCATCCTAGCGCCATGCTAAGAGTAGGAGCTTAGGCGGGTTTTAAGCCTCTTGACAAACCGTTACATTTCACCCACCCGTCAATCAGTTCAGCTGCGCTCCTTTTTGTGAATAACGATTATATTTTATAAAATTGAAACCTATTAGTTATCAAAATCCCCCCCCCCCCCCCTACAGTGTATTATGATCGAGACATGAGCTAGTCAGACCAATTTCAGTTTTTGGACCAGGCTGTAGACATGTTAATTTCTGCTGTAAATTTATTTTTTTATTTTTATCTGAACCCCCGCTCTCTAACCGTACTGTTGGTGGTAAAATGCATTTTGGGGCGTGCAGGTAACAGGTTTTTGACAAGAAACAACAGTGGAATTGGTTAAAAACCTCAAGTTCAGGTGTCGCTGGTGGCGCAGTGCTTAGTGTACGCGCCCCATGTATGGAGGCTGTCGTCTCAAGCGGGCGGCCTGGGTTCACATCCCACCTGTGGCTTCTTTCCTGCATGTCATTCCCCACTCTCTGTCCCTGATTTCCGACTCTATCCACTGTCCTATATCTCCATTAAAGGCATAAAAAGCCCAAAAATAAATCTTTAAAAAAAAAAACAAACTCAAGTTCAAATGATGAGGCATAATTTTCTGGAAGGTTCCAGTGTAGCTTTTTTGGTAATTAAAGCTCTAAATAGCTTGCATTTAATGAGGTATGTCAAGAGAAATAGTCACTACTCTGATTCTCAATACAACTCACCTTTCTTCCTCTCCTTCCAGCAGCTTCCTGTAGGTGGAGATCTCTATGTCCAGGGCCAGCTTGACATTCATGAGCTCTTGGTACTCTCTGAGTTGCCGAGCCATATCCTGCTTAGCCCTCTGCATAGCCAGCTCCAGGTCCCTGATGCGAGCCTTGGCATCCTGCACAGCCTCCTCACCACGAAGCTCTGTCTCGGCTACCTGCTCTTCAAGGTTAGCACGCTGAAAAACGTGTGAGGCAGGATTATATAAGCAGGAAGAAAGCACTGTTCTTGTCAATCACCTTAAAACATGGGACTGCAGATGTTTCATTGACGTTGAGGTATGTCACAAATGCTTGAGATAAGAAAATGTTAAATTACTTGCACACTGTCAGAAATTGTTTCATAAAGTTAGATTGAATCAGTTAAGTGCTGCTTGAAGAGTAACATTAAGCTCCAAAGATGTTGCTTTTTTATTAAAGTTTGTTTGCATTCCTTTTATTTTACAGATTGTAGCACCTATTAGCAAAGATAACTCAATTACCTGGAAAATATCAAGCCCAGACAAGTCCATTAAACTTTGACTTGCCACATACTGTATCAGCCATTATCCAAACCTTTCACTGACCTGTGCCTTTGCAGCTAGGATCTCGTTCTGCAGGCGGCTGATCATTCTGTTGAGCTCAGATATTTCCCCCTTGGAGCTACGCAGCTCATTGCTATACTGGTCGGCCTCAGCTTTCTTCTGGTCAAACTGGTGCAGTTAGGAAAAAAAAAAAAACAGAGGAAGAAACATGTGAGAAAAGTGAAGAACAGGTTTGACAAGAGTGGTTTCACTCAAAAAGTCAAGGTATTTAAGTAGGTTTATGAGCTCTTCTAAACTGTTGACCCCTTTCATTTTTCTGGTTTCATTCTAATCTTGTTCAACAACAACAGGGAAATATTTAAGAGCATCACCTTGTTTTTGTGCCAGCTTTCAGCTTCCTCGCGGCTGCGGGCGGCAATATCTGCATACTGAGCCTTAACATCAGCCACGATCTGTTCCATGTCCAGGCCGCGGGAGTTGTCCATCTGCACCACCACAGAGGTCTCCTTCAGGCTGTCCTGAAGCTCATGCAGCTCCTTTTTCATTCAACAACAACACACACACACACACACACACACACACACACACACACACACACACACACACACACACACACACACACACACACACACACACACACACACACAGCTACAGTAAGAAGACAAATCCATACATAATGTTTCTTTGATATGAGTTTTAAGAAATTCTGTGAAGGTTTTCAGCAAGTGGTTATGTACCGTGTAATACAGAGTCTGGAGGAATTTAAACTCATCACTGATCAAGGACAGCTTGTCTTCTAGATCTATCTTGGACATGTAGCTTGCGTCCACATCCTGAAATTAAAAAAAAGCACAAGAACAGTAAGAAATACCTTTCCTGGGTTTATTACATTTTTATTTAATAGACACAGATTCATTTTTTTAATCAATAACTTAAAAATGTGCAGCTGAGATTGTATTATTGTTTGATTTGTAGCTTTCAGATGATACCAAACATCTCAGTAGAATGACTTTAAAAAACATGAATGAAATGGAATACAAAACAAATAGTTCAGATCCTAATCTGCATAAAAAAGTTATATCAATCAGTTTTATAGACACTCAGGAAAAAAAAGTGTCTATCATAGCTATCATGTTATACTGCACCTTTTTTAGCATGACAAACTCATTCTCTCCATCATTCTTCTGGTTGATCTCATGCTCATACCTGAAACAGTGCAAAATATCACATTAGTCCCGCAAGTCTTATCAGTAAGCATCTTAGCTCTAGTTCCCTATTTTGCTCAAGGGGATTCTCTTACTTGGTCCTGTAGTCGTCCACATTTTTGTGCATGACATTGTTCTCCATGTCCAGTCTTTGTCTGTCATTGTTGATGAACTCCAGCTGTCTCTGCAGATTGCTGATGTAGGACTTCAGCATGGGCTCCACATCAGAGGAGGCTTCAGTCTGTCCCTGCAGCAGCTCCCACTTGGTTTCTAACATTTTGTTCTGCTGTTCTAGGGATCTCACCTGTTGCACAAGGAGGAGGCACCAACAAAATCAAACAGATCCTAACATCTTTTATGTATATATTTGGCCTAAAATAAAGTATCTTAAGTGGATTTAAATGTAAAAGACAGGGGATTTACTCTTACCTTATCAATGAATGAAACAAAGCGGTTGTTGAGACTCTTGATCTGCTCTTTCTCCTGGTTGCGGACAGCATGGACATTGGGATCAATGTCTATTATCAGCGGGTTCAACAAGCTCTTGTTGATGGTCACGGCTGTAATCATGGCTGCCTGATGTGGTCCACTGTTGATCTTGGAGAAGGAGTTGGATCCCATGGACCTGGTACTGAAGCCCCCTGAGGACATGTGTAGTCCTGGGCGAGTGCTGCGTTTGCTCCTCAGACTCATGGCAGTGATGATATGTGGATATTTATTTCTGGAGAGGATGGACAGGAGCTCAAGCCGTGTTTGAGCTCAAATGTGCATCTCTTATCTTTTGGTTGCTTCTTTATAGGCCTCTGGGTGTGGCATGATAGCGGAGATATGTGGCTTTTCAATGTGGGTTAACCAGTCAGACACATGCCTCCTGTTCTCCCACCTACCTCCACTGTGAAAGTTGCATTGTTTCTGTTGTTGAGCAAGAAATTTTCCATGTTTTGCAGTTTCAGGTATTTGAGCAATGCCCAACAGGTGTTTCATCAAAGACAGCACTGTCTGATTAAGGATAGAAAAGTTAGTGATTGATACAAGGAAGCATCAAGTGACAAAATCTGTAATCAGAGCATGACTGGAATCCAGATAGATACAGTAATTGGATCCATGTCCGAGTTAGATGGTTCAAAGTAATGCTGCATGAGCAGTAAAAGAGCAGACAACAAAAGGTGGTGAAAGACAAATAAGTGTGAATTAAAACAGCAAGATCTCACACAATCTATGAAAAGTAGGTGGAGCTTGTTATCGAAGATTTTCCAAATTTCCTAAAGTTGCCTTTTTTGATTAATGACTTTGTCCATATAAGGACTTTTGATGAGACAAGTAATTCCAGCATGTTAAATGCTATAAATGTGTGTTTTATGTCCTTTTGAATGACAGTATATTAAATATCTTTGAGGTTTGGTCAAAACAATGTTTAGAAATGATAAAAAGACATTATTTGGGCTTTGGTGAAAACTGATCGACATATTTCATGATGAGCCTCTGACGTTTTATTGATGAAACTCACGTCACAGATTGATTCATGGGGAAAAAAATTGACAGAAAAAAATGTTAATTGAGTGAACTATAAAATAAGGCAACAAAGGCAATAATAATAATAATGTGTAGATTGTAGATTATCCAGAAAATGCACCCAAAGGTGTAAAAAATGTGAGACATGTAATTGTTTTGGGAGCATCATGTCAATGAGCTTTGACATGATGAAAAGAAAACTGTCACCGTCTTCAAATGTGTTTTTACAAATGTATTTGTTTCATCCTTTAAAAAGCATAGTCATGTCAAAAAAAGAAAAAAGATTAAGTCAGAATGTAGGGATTGTTGTTTCCATACATGTGGCGTCATTTATCATTTAAAGTGACAGCTGGTTGTAAACCAAAATCTGGGCTGTCCTCCTGTTGTCACAGTGTTTGCTCTCCTCCCTTTCACACCACTTACGCAATCATCGGCTTAAAAAAAACAACTTTTAAAATGCATCAGTTGTTCAACCTGTTGTAGCTTTATTCTCAGCGTTTGTTAGGAGTAGGACCTCTATAGAAGGTAAAGCCAAGACTTTGTGTGTATGTGTATATTAAAGGAAAATGGATTAGTTGTAATTTTTCCATTGGCTCCTCTCTTGTCAGATATGAAGATCGCCTCTTTCAACGTTCAGAGGTTTGGATTGACGAAAGTCGCTGATCCAGATGTCCTGTCAGCTCTAATTAAGGTAAAGAACATCTCATTTTGGTATTGTTATGTAGCCTGCCGTATTGTTACGCTAATGGAGAGGCATCAGGGGGTCGGTTTCAGCAAAAACGGTAAACAAAAAAGATCTGTTGTTCTTCAATTTTGTGTTTTGGTAACACATGGGTCTTATCACCAATGTGATTTTTGGGAATCAGCCAAGAGGAAACATCAAACAAAATATTGTGAAGAATGAAAATACAAAAAAACGTCCTTCCTTCCCTGATTTATCCTCTGTAGATTGTGTCCCAGTATGACATCATACTGATTCTGGAGGTTGTGGATGTGAGCGGAGATTCAGTGAAACTCTTCATAAAAGAGCTGAACAGGTACGTTTATGTTCTTATGTCTAGCTGGGATTGTCTTGGCCTATAGTTATTTATGCTTACTTGTGCTGATCTTGTGCTGTCTCAGAGTCAACACCAGACATCACTACGGTCTGCAGCTCAGCACCCGCCTGGGCCGGAACAGATACAAGGAACAGTTTATGTTTCTGTACAGGTGAGATTGAATCTTATCGCCAGACATTGTCCTCTTTGTTTCTATCATAAACAGCTTCAGTTAAAAGCATTCTTTTCCACTGTCAGGGATGATGTTGTTGATCTGATCGACTGCTATCAGTATGAAGACAATCAGGAGGATGACATGGATGCTTTTGCAAGGGAGCCGTATATTCTCCACTTCAAACCCCGAAACACAGGTTGTCTCTCACAGGAAGTTTATGGGTACTAATATGATGCTTGTTTTCAGTTGCTGTAGACGTTATGATGACATGATGAGAAGACTGTGGTATTTCTGAGTCATGTCTTTGTATGTGCCTGGTTGTTTTCTTAAGCTGAATGAATCTGATTTAAGGTGACAGGTGACACACAGGAGCACAGAGCAGGTTTACCAAGTTAAATCGGTCTGGGTGTCTGCTTTGTGTATCTACACCTTTTTAAATTCACCCTGATGGGGCATGTTATCAGAGGACAGATCTGGAGTTTATAGGACTGTTTTGGTTGCAGTGTTGAAGAACATAGTGCTGATTCCGGTGCACACCAGGGCGTGGGACTCGGAGAAAGAGCTTGACGAGCTGTACGAGGTCTTCCTCGAGGTCAAAGCCAAGTGGAAAACTGATGTGAGTGAATAGTCCTTTAAAAGCTTCAAGGTTCATCACTACACCTGCATACTTTTATTTCATTCTATATGGCTCATAAATGATCTATAAATAATGATGTACCGTGTCTACATTTAAAGGGATTTCTCTGATTTCTCTGAACTGATGTGAGCATCGACTGTACTGCTTAAATAACCATCTCTGAATTCCTCTAGAACATAATGATCCTGGGGGACTTCAATGCTGATGGAATATATGTCACCTCCAAAGAAATGAAAGACATCCGTATTCGCAGCGATAAGAATTTCCATTGGCTGATTGGTGATGACGTGGACACGACTGCAAACACATCAAACGAGCACAGCTACGACCGGCAAGTGCACTGTAATTACCTCCATACATTCAATTCCAAAATAACCATTTCTTGCAGGAGTATTAAGAATTAGCCCCGTACAATCTTTTAAAAACAAAAAGAAAATGTATAATCTAGTATATTTCTCTCAAAAGGATTGTTGTGTATGGAGAAGATATGCTTGCCGCCATTGTGCCAAACTCAGCCAAACCATTTAATTTCCACAAAGAGTTTGCGATGACTGAAGAAATGGTAAGGTGTCCCTCATAGAAACCAACACAGTATTTGCATTTTCCCACACGTATAGCTGCTCCTGTTTTTGTAGAAAAGTTCCACATTCAGTTTATGCATGCAAAATCACACAGGCCCTGAGAGTGAGCGACCACTACCCCGTTGAGGTAGAATTACGCAGCACTCCTCTTTTCTGGGTGACAAAGAGCCAGCAAATATGTGACACCCAGCGGGCATCAGTGAACAGAGCTGTCACAGGTAAAGCGCAAAACTATGATTTACTCTCTCTTGTCTGAAGGAGAATACAGCAGACCAACACTTGTGCTTCATGTTTAGAACCTTTGAATTTTACAGCACAGTATGGCCTCTTTGAATGACAGGGTTGCAAACAGGAGAAATGCTTGGTATTTGGGAGTGTTTTCCTCTTTCTTTTACAAATTCACAGCTGATAATAAAGGTTTCATTTAACCTTTTTTTTAAATAATATCCACACATTATAATTGGCTTAATATACCCCATATTAGATAGAAGCCCAATGTAATTAAAAAGAGCTAAATCAGGAAACTCACAAAAGCTGCTGTTAAAAGTTGTTTAAAAAAAATTGAGACAAATGTCGGCGGGTGGCTTAAACTAGCTTGTAAATATTACCTCTTCACTTTAGCCTTTTAGTGGACAACAACAACGTTTTATGCAGGCTTTAGGTTTTAATTAGCCTAAAATGTATAAAGTGTTATTTAAGCCATTACAACAAAGCCTTCAAACGTAAACCCCCTTGTCTAAACTTCAGTGTCTCTGCATTTGTACTGCTAATTATTAGAGAAAACATGTTTCACATGCCAGACATCTGTATTACTCATGCTTCATGGTAAGGGGTTTTTCCCATATAAGATGAATCATAATTAAACACATGTTAGTAGAGGATTCTTTCCTTTGACTGTAACATTATAATTGTTTCACAAGAATAATAATAAAAAGAATAATAGCCTTTATGTATATTTTTTTCCTCGCAGATGGTTTGCAGTCTGATGTGTTGAAACTGCAGAAGGAAAACCTCCTGATGGAGCGAGAAAAACTTCAACTTCAGATCTCCTTATTAAAACATCGGGTTGCAGCACTTCATCTGAAAGAATAAATAGAAGACCTCAAACACTTGTGCTTTCGTTTTATTCTTATCATTTTTCTGTTATCATATTTTGTATTTACAATTTATATTGAAACTGGAATAAATACTGCTTTAAAAACATGTACTCGTTTGTATTAGGTCAATAGGTTATAAATTAAATAAGCCTACTGGATTGAGTCTTTAGATGTTAGTAGGTATACTGGTTTGTCAGACTATGGGTTGAAATTAAAGAGTGTGTTTTTCAGCTCAGGGCTAAACCCTCTTATTTACGGTCTATGGCCCCAAGCCATGAACTGGACATATGCTGCATTCACGTGAGCAGCCTCAGCTCCGACTTTCAGGACTTCAATGACGTTTACTCCAGCGGCTGGCTATTTAAGTTAGGAAGAAAATATAATGCGTAAAATTAGTAAAAAATTGTTTAAACAAATATTTGTTGTCAGTGTGAGACAGCGGTACCGTGGTCTCTGGCCTTTATAGTAGAGGATATAAACATCTACCCCGCTGTTGGGACTTGAGTGTACCATTTTTTCCGACCACAAGCGAAGTAGACACATGTCACGTGATAACAGCACTTTCTTCGATCAAAACACAGAGCAGTCAACCAGCTTGTAAACAACCACAAGAAGGTGTGTCAGCAGCCAATTTCCCGTCGTTATTAAACTTCAAACGTTACTAAGCTTTAACTGTAAAGCTCAGCCTACTCATCCCTCACCTGTCCGCCCGACAGGCCGTCTAAATGCATTACAGAGGACCGAAAACACCGCGGAGATCATGGACGTGCTTGATTTGTTTATTAGTTGCAGAAAGGGCGACATTTGCAGAGTCAGGTAACGACGGCGACTCCGCTGGTATTTTCTCTCTCTCTCTCTCTTAGTGTTATCTTTCCCAGTGTACAAGTTTATTTTACAGTCAAATAAATGGAATAATTCGTTGTTCTAAAAAGCTAACTGCAGTGTGTTTTGAGGTAAACAGCGATGGTGTTGCTAACTATAGCTTTGATGGCCCAGGCAGTAACTTCAGCTGTTTGTAGGTCAGCTGCTTATTTTCTTTCTTTTTTTAAAAAAGCGACGTAGGATAAGATAGTTACCATTCTGCAAACATTCAATGTCAGACACAACATGATTTAGACCGATGTGAATATTAGATCGATATTCAACATGCCACCTGCTCGCAGCGGTACACAGGTGAGTCTTAGTTTATAAACACAGTACATAACAGAGATGTGTCAGATCGATTTAAAAAATATATAAAATACAATTTAATTAGTCCTCATTTAGAGATAGAAACATACTCTGTGCACAACATTAGTATGTTTCCAGTTTTTTTAAGTAATATTTAAACCCAAATCCACGAAGTCATTGTATGCAGCTATTCATTATTTGTCATAATATACAAATATTTTCCCAATATACATATTATACTATAATAATAATAATAATATACATTTTTTTTCCAGTATATACAAACCACTGTGCTGACACAAGACTACTGTAAACCAGTTAAAGGGGAAAACAAAGCGAAACCTGCTCTGTGTGTGTGTGTGTGTGTGTGTGTGTGTGTGTGTGTGTGTGTGTGTGTGTGTGTGTGTGTGTGTGTGTGTGTGTGTGTGTGTGTAAAAGATTGCACAAGAGGCTTCATGCACTTTTAGCCGGAGCTGTATTTATTACACATCCACGGTCGCCAGCCAACATCACATACAAGTGCGTCTATCTGTATAGTCTCGCGAGAACCCTTACGTACGCTGCTGACGGTGTAACCGTACAACATGTAATAGTGCACAAGCACTTTCAACATTATATGACACTGTGCACATTACTAGCATTACTATGTTTCCATGGTGATAATCAAAGCATGGATTAGCATAGGATTAAAAACAACCTTAAATGAAAGGGTAGTTTCCATATAGGGTGTATCATTTCTGCAGCTGTGTGAGAATTTATTTTGAAGCACCCATCGTTTTGTTAGGGCCTTTTGAGAAAATTACTCCGACCGCTTATCTGTTTTTCTTGTCTTTTTAAGATACCTTGTTGAACAGAGGGACGTGGACCTCAATGTAAGAGATAAATGGGACAGCACTCCTTTGTAAGTACAATTAAGTCAAGCAGTCTTAACTTTCAGGCTCACACAGCATCATAATCTGAAATAACCTAAAATGTTTATGCACCTTTTCAGGTATTATGCCTGTCTCTGTGGCCATGAGCAGCTGGTCCAGTACCTGTTGGCTAGTGGTAAGACTGCAATTCAGATATAGTGATATTGCTACTTTCTTTTTTCAACAGAGTTAAAGCAGAATGTCAAAATGATTTGATTTGAATATCATGCTCAGCATACCAACTGCTCTGAAATGTTCTGTAGTATAACCCTCGTCTCCATGATTTGTATTTCTTCATCAAGGTGCCAAGTTTGAAGCCAACACGTTTGATGGCGAGCGATGTATGTACGGCTCTCTGAATGACTCTGTTCGACGTTTGATCAAGGACTATAAGTGTGTCAGTGTCCGCGCCATGCAGAGGGGAGATTTCAACTACTTTCTGCACATGTAAGGATCGATGCCTGTTGGCTTTTTTTTTCCCCTCGGCTGTTACATCAATTTACAATGAGAAGAATGAGGAAATGAGAGGAATGGAGTACAACAGTACAGCTTGCAGTTTGGATGCAAACCTGTAGACATCATGTTCTCTGAACATTAATGTGTTTTTGCTTTAGGTTACTGGAGCAGGGTCCACAAAGTGATGTCAAGTTCCTGGTACACGGACAGATATTTACGGCCCACAGATGTGTCCTGAGTGCACGCTCCGAGTACTTCACTGATATGTTCGAGACTAAATGGAAAGGGAAGACGTTGATCACCCTCAAACACCCTTTGGTAAATTGATATATTCTAAAAGATGTGTGTAGGTAGTTTCTTGTATTCAACATTTCAGACATACGTTCTCCCTTTATATCTGTGCTGATCAAAGCGATTTTGACTTTCAGATAAACCCTGCAGCCTTTAGAGCCATCTTGCAATATATCTATACAGGTGAGTGTATTAGAACTTCAAATACATTTAAGCTTCAACACTTGGCACAGTTACAAGATTCTTCTGGTAAATGATGTCTTTGTTATCGTTCTGTAAGGTACCAGTAACAAAGATAACATCATGGATTTATTGGAGACCCTTAAGAAAAATAATGTATCCTCCCTTATGTGCAAAACTTCATTTTAAGATGACCTGAAGTTAATTTGCTTCGTTGGCCTTCTGAGTTAAATTAATGAGGTGGGAATCTTCCAGTAGTTCGAGTTCAAAACTGTGACCCCCCCTCCCCCTCCTTTTTAATGTCATGGGAGCCTGAGAGAAGGGAGCTTTTCACATCTAGTATGAACAGAGGGAGTTATCACGAAACAAAGGAAAGTATTGCTTAAGCACCAATAAGTTGATTATAGAACTGCAGCAAGTGTTATTTCCATTGAACACAAACCACTGTACCTTAACATCACTAGTTAACACAAGTGAAAATAACATTTGAAGCTGTAATAATAGTATAATAACAAACTTCATTTATAGAGCACCTTTCTTATCTTGTGTTACAAAGTTCTTCAAATCAGTAGAATAAAAGGAGCACATAAAGCACACAAGAAATCATAAAAACAAATAAATCAAACACTGTATATGTAAGATTCCCATTTCTCATTCTTAGTTATTCTTATTGTTACAGGACGTATGGATATTGACATCAGCCTTGTGGAGGACTCCAGACGACTTGCTAAACAGTGCAAAATGACCGACCTCATAGAGGAGCTTGAAAATAAATGCAAAAAGGTGTATGAATTTGGTAAGTCAGGTCTCTGAGTTCTTGTTCACACTGTTTAGAAGAGTCAAACACAACTTTTCAAATAGTCACAAAAACACATTTTAACTTGAGTGCATCCACGTATTTTAGGTAGCTTGGGTGAAGTATGTTTCACTTTTATCATAAAAATTGTCCATTTTGTGTCTATTTTCTTTTTTGTCTTCACTCTGAAGTGTCCAACAAACCAGGAGTCTGTGTGAAGGTGCTCAGTCTGGACCCTCAAAGCTGCCAGCTGCAGGAGGAGATGGCTCAGTTAGCAGACTGTGCAGTTCCCACTGAACTGCGGGTAAGGGCATTGTGAAACGTTTAACCGCGTCCGGTTTAGACTGAATTAGTCTATTTTTAATTCCACTCTTTCTGTTTATTCTCCACAGGTTGGATTTGGTGAACTTCCATTTAACAGAGTCGACCACTTCCCAACGTATCCTGACATCTGCTTCCGAGTCGAGAGTTTTAATTTCCTGTGTCATAAGGTACAAACGAGCCACAAAACATTCCTTGATCACATCACAGAGCGCTGCACCAATCCTCTCACTCAAATGAAAATGTCCATTTTTATTCATTGTGATATTTTTTGTGTGCGTGTCTGGAGGCGTTTTTCTGCGGACGTAGCGATTACTTTAAAGCCTTGCTGGAAGACCACTTCAGCGAGGGCGAGCAGCTGCAGTCTCAGCCCAGCACGCCAGTGATTACTTTACACAACATTTCCCATGAAATATTTATCCATGTCATGTACTACATCTACAGGGATGACACAGAGGTGAGTGCACAGCCTCTGGCTTATTGTTGTTTATGGATCTGTTTACACTAAAATAAGAATTACTTGTTAGTCTACCAGCTGTTAAAAAAAATCTTTACAAACTAATTAATGGCAGACAAACTGGTTTTTGAGAAAAAAAAATGTAGGAACAGGAGTTCACATTTGTTTTGCTCTTTAACTTTTTTTCTATAAAACAACTGCAAACACTATTTTAGAATATTTCTCACTTTTCTAAGCACTTTTTATGTTTTATTCCACCCAAATATTAACAATAACACTTTCACATATCAAGCATCTATATAATCATTCCCTCTTTTATTTTGTTGCTATGGCTTGATTGATGAACATCACGCAGTATTCTTGCATTTGGAAGTTCATCAGTAAGCTCATAGATATGTATCGTATTTTTCCATTCACTCTTTTGGTTTTACAAGCCAACAGTAACGTTGCAGTCCTAAACCCACGCCCTTTTTCTATCTTTGAAGGGTGTGACACGCAAATATTTAAGCTACATATTAAGTGGCCACATTTTTAGGATGTTTGAAATTCAACTCAAGATTGTAAACACAAACAAACGGATGTACTAAAACCAGGGAGGAAGAGACAGACAGTCGATAATTATATCTGACAAACGCAAATGAATAACAAAGGTAATGTCACTTGACTATTATTAATGATTATAATCAGACAGTGACTGGAGTTCTTTCCATTACAGCTGACAGCAGAGAATGTGTTTGACGTGCTGTGCGTGGCCGACATGTATCTGCTGCCCGGGCTGAAGCGTCTTTGTGGGAAGACTCTTGCTAAGACTATATGTGAGGACAACGTTTTGTACATGTGGAAGATGGCGAAGCTTTTCCGTCTCTCTCGGCTGGAGGATCAATGCACAGAGTTTATGGCTAAGATCATTGATCGGGTAGGTGACGTCTGTGCCTCTTTGTTTACACTGGAGCCCGTTTGTTGGTCCTGGCAAATATGGGTTAGAACAGCTTGGGGCTAAATTGTACAAATTTCAAATTGATGCTTTAATTTCTGCATATAAACAATTATTGATATTGATAACATATTTCTTCTTTTTGCTGCATCTAGTATCTGCGTCAGTAGTTTTATTAGCCTGTGAACTCACTGTTGCCCCAGCTACACTTACCGGTAAATTCACACACATACATGTACCTGTCTATATGTCACAGCTGGTGGAGCAGCCCGAGTTTGCAGAGGTCGTTAAAGAGGATGCTGCGTCACTGGAGGAGCGACATGAGACAGACTCTGTCCCCTTGGTAGACGAGATCCGCTATCACATCGCCAGCAACGTGCAGACGTACAGCGCCATCGAGGAGGCCAATCAGAAACTGGATGCCTTGGAGGAGCTGCTCTGCAGCGTTAATATAGACTGCTGAAGGGTTGGCAGGTTGTGAAGATATAACGGGAGTGAGAGATAACATATGCTTCTGTATGTTTGTAGGTTTCATTGTTTTCTTTCTTTCTTTCTTTTGTGCAATTTATTTGGAAAGATTATATATTTTTATTTTATGTTCAGATGAGGCATATGAAGAAAAACTATGTTAGTTGGCTGTTAAAAATGTTTCTGGATGAAACATATAATGTGAGACGAAATATTCATTTTGAGCAAATTATTGTATGAGTTTCGACAGAATATCTTAGAGTTGCACATGCATGAATTTGTTTTAAGCATTATTTTATTGTTATTGTTTAACTGTCTATTTAGTTCTTTTAAATTGTACCTGAACCAAGTTGAGGACTAGCACTGAGGTCTGTGTCATTTTATTTGATGCTTACAAAGCCACCAAGTACATGACAAGAACATAATTGATTGACATAAGTATACATGATGACATGAAAGTGGAAATGTATTTCAATGTTTGAGATGTAACATTCCTCCACCCAACCACTAATATAATCCTATATTTCCTGGAGCCCTGTACCCAGTGTGTGCGCAAGAAAATAAAGCAGTTAAAAAAGCAGTTTGCATGAAATATCCTTTTCTTTCAAAACAAGGAAAATAAAGATTTTTTCCAAAATCCTGATATCCGTTTTGTAGTCTCCCTGGCATTATGAAATACTGGTAGATAAACAAAATGGTTTAGTTAAATGTTTTATAATTCCCTTTTTTAATGAACTCCCTGTTCGTTAAATCTTGCGAGCACATACGAAATATAAAGCAAACATAGGGACTTTTAAAAGAGTATGTGAAAGTAGAATTTATTTCACTATCAGTATCCACTTGTGTTAACAGAATATGCTGCAGCTGCAGTTGCTGACACATTTAGAAATTAATGGCTACATAGAATTACTATCCTCTAAGTTATTAAAACCCCTTTATTATACGGCTTTACCATAGACTGTGAATATACTGTCTTCACATGTATTTTAAATTATCAGACAGTTATGCTTACCTGACGTCACCTTGTTAGCATTGTAATTCTTAGCATATTCTTAGCATGTAGCTCAAAGCGCAGCTCTGCCTAGATCAGGGGTGGGCAACTGTGGCCCCCATCAACCCTCAACGTGGCCCTCAGGTCAATTTTTACACATCAATGAATTGGAAACATGAAGAAAATGTCTGAAATCTGCCATGAAATCATGAAAACCAGAAATACGTCCATAATAATATTTGATCACTGGCATATGCTGAGTTAAATTTGAGACATAATTGATTTTTTCTTATAATTGATTCATAATTGATCGTTTTTGTATACTACAATTTGGCCCTTTGGCAGGAAGAATTAATTGAATGTGGCCCTTGCCGTGACCAAAGTTGCCCATCCCTGGCCTAGATAGTCGAACACAAGTTATTTTTTTAAACAACAGACTACACGTACAGATACAGGTGAGTGAATGACGTGAGGAAACCATGAATTTATAGCTTAAGAGCAGCGGAAAGCACCTGAAGATGGCGCCATTTCTAAGCTTATTGTCACTGTGGCGGTGGCGATGAGTTGAAACAGCATTTGTGGTTCTTAAAACAAATGTACACTTCTTCATACTATGTGAAAGAGAAGTTCTTCATTCAGATCTCCGAAAACATCACTAAGAGTGTCGTGGAAGGGGAATAAAGGGTGAGTAATTGTTACATGTTAGCAGTGGTTTGAATTTGTGTATGTGTTTATAACTGGGGTCCCTGTGGGCTCAATCACTCTTAAAGGGTCAAAGAAAAGCTGCATGTCACCAAAATGTTCCCCTGAGGTACAGAACAGAGGGTAAGCTCAATTCCCAACACTGTGGAGCAAAGCTGCTGTTATGGTAAAGTTCAGTTCAACTGAAACACTATTCTTCTTTAGACAAAACCTTTGGCTTTGAGCCCAGCACCCTGACTGCGACATGTTGATAGAGACAAGAATAAACAGCACAATTAGTTATTACCCCAGCAGTCCTTTACACATTTTGGGTGGTTGTTGCTAAGGAACATGGTTCTGTTTAGTCTTGGGTGGGAATGTCCAGTTCATTGAATTTAAGAATGACATCAAACATTGTGGCCAGAGCAAATTGACATTTATGCCCTGTACAGGAGGGACTCATTTTCTCATTACTTCATTCAATTTCCATGGAGACTGTTTACAAGTTAAACCGACCTCTCTCTATAATAGCAGTAAGCTTCCATTTTCGTGGTTTCCACACCTCCACTGGATCCAGTTCAGAAAGAGACAGACCAAACCATGAAAACTGTGAATGTTGGATTAGTTGAAAGCACAGCAAGTTAAATTTGGCTTGTCAGTTAGAGTTTAGCAGCATGTCTTGGCACTCAGATCTGTTCACCATTTGTTCCCGCCTGAAATACCTCAACTACCTACTAAAGCCCACTGGACTAATTAAGATCAAGTTTTGTACACATATGGTCCCCAAAGGATGACGCCTTAAATCTGGTGATTCCCTAAGAATATTTAGTTTGACAACACCATTAGGTTGAAACCAGAACAACTTTCACTACTATTCTGTGGATTTTCGAATTACCCCCTGGGGATTAATACTTAAATAAACTGTGGTGACTTTACAGGCGCACTATGGATTTTTTGTAGAGCCACGTGAAAGTTGGAGAAATATATAGATTCAGTACATGTTCATAACGCTATACACTAACTGTCCTCAGAGGAAAACAGTTTGAGGATAAAAAAATGCAACGCGAGAAGTTATGGTGGTGTGTCGCAACAGTGAAACCGTAACTCTCCTGGTAGCTTTTTAGCTCCAAACAGTGTACCAGGGACCCATTTTTTTTTCTTGAAATAAAGTTTGTGTATTTAGTTCAGAAAATATAGCATCAAATTGTTTCACTTTCACTCCCAAATCTGCATACTAGTGTACCTTTAATGATCTCATAACTATCTTCTAGTGCCACCAGCAGGCCAAAGTTGTCACTTATCTTTTTGAAATATCTTAACGTTGGCTGAACGTCATGGCACTTCATTTTGTACACCTAATTGTTGTCCCCATCAGGTGAAATGAATTGACTTTTGTCATCCACTTGCTTTTTCTTCACAATGTATGGCTTCACATTCAATTTACACATTTTGTATAAATTGACATGAACTGTGGTGTACACAACCATGTCAAACATTTTCTGCATTGACTTTTATTAACCTCTTGACTTTTTTTTATCTAGCGCATAAATCATTTAAAAATATAATCTTTTTAAATAGTTTATAGTAATAAAGTAATATTTATTTTAATAGTGCACTAGTGTTTTTTCCCAAATGCATGCAAATGTAATGACACTCTCATCATCCTCAGCTGTAGTTTGTGTTTAGTGCTGATTTAACGTGTTATGCATGCTACCACTTTTCTGCATTAAGTACAGCGTCACAGAGACTCGAGAACAGCTGTCCTATTGAAGTCTTGTTCACTCCATGTTGATAGTTCCCCTTGTAAGTTCCTTGTTCATGAATTGTTTTTCATCTTCATTTAGCATGATTTCTGTGACATTGCTAGGAGTTATGGCATGAAATGTATGCATCTTCATATGGTTGTCAGATGTTTTTTTTATTGCGTCTGCAGTCTCCTTTATAGAAGAATAACTCAGAAGACTTATACTAAGACAGTTATATTTGATTTATTTTTCTCTGTCCAAGTTATGACTCATATTTCAGTCATGTGTCTGCTACTGCCCTTAAAAACATTATTTTTTGCCTGATGATTTCCATCTGTTTTGCTAGGGGGGAAAACAAATCTTGGAGAGGGCAGTAAAGGGTAAAATGTCTTGGCTCTTGACTCATGCCAGTGCATGACTCATTGAGACATCACTATGACTTCTGTCTCCTCCTGCTGAAATGTACAAGGGCAGAAATCTTCCAAACAAACAGTTTCTGTTGGATGTCATTACCCCCTAACCGTACATTTTATTACCTGTACTGATGATGGTTTATGTCCTAGGCACGAAGTGCATTAAAAACACCAGGCACCCTTAATGATCCTATATCCTAGAACCATTTGTCCTTGACCTTGTAATCATTATGTGCCCTTTTTTTAAATCAAAAATCTCTTTGGTCTTTTCATGATACATTTTACTTCAGGTGGTGTTTGAATAAGGTTTGAAAATGTAGGGCTGTGTCATTCATACCATCTGTCTTCTTGTGTTTCCAGGAACCAAGGTGCTCATCTCCACCTTGATGTTTTTCTATATGTGGCTCACACACAGCATTCAGTACGTCTGGAACAGATGGAGATGGACGCAGGTGGTCCAATATTCACCCTGAATCAGAGCTTTGTCACAAGTAAGATATACCATGTCGTATAGATGTACTGTCTTTATTTTTGTTCCTTAGTTAATGCCTATGTTTACTACTTTATACTTCTGCTTCACTACTTTAAGGAAGAAAATATCGAACCTTTCCCACCTTCATGTATCTAACAGCTTTAGTGTTTGCTTACTTTGCAGCAATAGCAAGAAAAGGGATTATGTTCTTAAGAAAACGTTACTATACAATAGTGCTGGGTATTGTCCACAAACTCACAATTTGATTCGATTTAGATTCTTTGGGTCCAGATTCGATTCGATATATTCAATATTTCACATAGATGAGAGAAATACCCAGATAACTACTCATACCTTCTTATATTTGTTAAATAATTGTGTGTTTGTATTTGTTTAAAACAAACTGACTCAAAATGTATGTTATCGTTGCATTAATTGTGCCTGACCTGAATTCACAGCACCCACAGTGACCCCAGTGGAGAGGGGCGTCATTACAATGAAAACAAAATGGGCTTCATACAGCAAGAGAAAACAAAAGGAAATACAACAAATAGTCTTTAAAATGGACAATAGAAATAAAAACGTTGTAAGATG
Organism: Labrus bergylta; assembly: GCF_963930695.1. Lineage (NCBI taxonomy): Eukaryota > Metazoa > Chordata > Actinopteri > Labriformes > Labridae > Labrus > Labrus bergylta. Next base: position 12,154,055 of record NC_089206.1, on the reverse strand, counting down.
GACTATTACCAGAGTCAAATCCCTTGCATGTGTCAACATACCTGGCTAATAAAACTGAGTATGAATCTTAAGTGAGGAGTAATTGGGAATTTTGCAGCTCATTCTGCTAAAAGCAAGTAGAAAGGTCAGAATTTTCCCTCCAACATTTAAGGTTTCATTTATTGTACTTACAGGAGCATTAATTGTATATCTGCCATAATGTCAACGCTATGAACTCCACAACATCTCTTTCATGGGTGGGTCTTTTCTGTGATAGACAAACCTACACTTTAGCAACCCTCTCCTGGGTATTGATATGCCCTTCCAGTTGACAGAAGACATTACTCACTGCTGCTGTCACTGCCAATATCCTAATTTGCTATTAGTCAGGGATTACCACCCGAGAGAGAGGGAGAGAGAGACAGAGAGACACAGAGAGAGAGAGAGAGAGAGAGAGAGGGAGTGGTAAGCCCAGAGACTTAACCAGAGACTGACCTGAAGAGCTTTCTTTTTCCCTGACTCCCTAACTCCATCTTATGTCCCACTTTTACATTTAAACATGCATAAGGTAGATCACTGGGAAATAATGTTGTAGTTTCAGTCCTAGTTTTTCACAATAAAGCACCTGCATTTAAATTTCATTACACTGACTTAGAACTTTGGCCAGTGTTTTGCCAGGCATTATGTAAGACATGGCGCAGTGAAGACAACACATGCACTAAATTGAACGATAGGTCCACGCCAAGAAGATCTCTTTATTGGATTGTCTCGAAATGAGAGCCTCCCAGAAGCCAGTCCCTTTCCTCGACATTTCCACCAGCGTGTCGTGCACACAGCAGGCCAAGGATGCCTCTGAAGTTTCATAAACACTGATTGCAGCTCAAAGCTTATCAAGCAGGAATTCTGTTTATCTCCCTGCTCGGCATGGATGCTCCTCTTGGAAGTGTGTGACAGTCAGATGCTTACACTTAACATAGCCACGGTAATATGGGATTAAGCTTTACATGCTGCCCTGAAGTCTTAGCAGCGAGGACGCAGACAAGCAGTGGTCTTATTAGTCAGCTTTGACAAAGACAGCGGGCTCTCTAAGAAAGCGGAGTATTGTTGCTAATGCATATGCAAATCACAATTACAAGGCGTCCTTCCCCTGCTGCAGCACAAGTAAAGTGTTCTGCTTTTATTTTCCCAATATCTGCCTTAGTGTTAAACTTTATCCTTCATTATAGGTCTATCTCGTTTAAAGTACAATGCAGTTCCCCAGCTGAGGTGAGTCACAAGGTTGTCAATGGACACCAGCTCTGCACATAGATTCAAACAGTGTCTGCATGTGAGACAGGATTACACCGTCACCATGTGACAGGTCTAGGTCTGTACTTAGACAGACCTCTAACAAAAGACAGGCTAAATCCATCCAGGACAACAACCTCTGCTCTGAACTGTCCAAATGTAAACAATCAGACGGGCTTCTGTGAGTAGACACATCAAAATGACTGTGAGGATGACACCTCGGTATCACAGTGTAAGGTCCCTAGCAAAACTGTGATTTAGCTTTAATTTTAGACAAGAAAACATTGGCTCACAACAAAGACTTTCATTGACATTTTCCTTTCTGTTGTTTTTTTTCTTTTCTCCAAAATGAGCTTCAGCTTTTTATTGTGCATTTTATTTCTGGAAACTCAAGCAAAGCCTCTGAAGTAGTATGGAAGAGTTTATCATCGAAAACATCCAATATGAACTGAAACATGAACTTATCTAAGATTTATGCATATATGCAAAAGACTTTCCTTGAAATATTGTAATAAAGCATCAGCAAACATACCTTAGTGATCATACTTTGTGTCTTGTTGATAAATATAAGCACAGTGGGTGTACTTAACATAAACCACCTGACTAGCATGGTAGCTAACTAAGCTAAGGGTTCAAATCAAACACGTTCAACCACAAGTGAAAATTAAACTTCCATTTATTTTCTATTTATATGATTGTCATCCATAAAATCATCAAATTCATAGTGCCATCACTCTTTTTAACTCATTTAATATCTCACACACACAAACACACAAACACAGCAGTCATGTGACACAAAGGTGGAACCTGACTGGTTCAATAGGTACTTTCAGGACACTTATAGGTGCTTTAATGCAAGAAACCAGTCAGACAATGACATTTAAGACCTTTTTCAAATCTTAGACCAGTATGCACCTAAGTCTAAATAAACCTATTCAAACAATGTTGTTGTTTTTCAACTTGATGCAAGTATCAATAAAGCTTCCTCTCCCCCACGTGTTGTTCAGCTACTTTAGATTCAAGGTTGGTTTTTTGTCAGAGCTACAAACAGCAAGCTTCCAAACTTGCATTTTTTTTTTCAGTCACTTTCCTGTTTCCTGGTCATTTGGCCCTCCGGCATCAGAAAGCAGTTGTCCTGCTGACAAAACTTTTGTCTACAGGGAACAACCAATGCTGAAACTCAAGGGGGCTGGCAGGCTTTGAAACACACTTTGCTTTACAAGAATGACATGAGATGTTGCTTTTTCGCCCCACGATGAAGAAGGCAAGTACAAGTATACACAGCATAGAAAATACAAAACAAAGACTCAATTTGACTTGAGAGGATGTTGCGAAATGGAAAACATGTCGCTCTGAAACAAAAATCTTAGTGTGGTTTGAAATAATGTCACCATCTTTATACTTCGGGAGTGACACTTAACCTGCCTTACATGACGCACCGAACACATGCCTGTGCCATCTGTTTGGCATGGCTGGGGCTCCGGATTAAGACAATTACTAGTCTGAAGCATCTTTGACTACAATAAACGTCATGCACAAGTCTAACAGACATGAGAAACCATTTCCATTCATTTGTTAGTTACACTGGATGACAATTTGTAAGCAAGCAAAATGTCACTGCACCATTTTATGTATATGGAACATTTAAAATGATTGATGAATTGCTTTGTTTATCTGCTTTTAACATTTAACAAGAGATATAAAGTCTATTTCTTTAAGAGGACAAAACGTTCTCTGATCTAAATGTTAATGTCAAGATGCTCACACATTCATGTGACAATGCAGTTCCACTAACTTGCGCTTAAATTAAAAAAAAATGTCCCTGTATTTGTTCAGCATGTAAGCTGTGCTGTCATTTACTGTGAATTAGACTTGTACAGATATGTTGCCAGCGCCTGATGTTGGTCTTAACTTAAAATTAAATTAAAATGTTTTCTACAGACTTGTGGCAGATTTTAGCTATTTATTAATGACGTTTGAACATTTATGACTGCAGACTTGATGTCTTAGATTAGATAAGAGGAAAAACCCACCGGGAAAATGTATTGATGAATTAGCAACACTTGAAAAAAACATGATATAGAAAGAAGTTTTGATAGTTTAATTTTTAACAACCTGGCAACCCACAACATTATTCTAAGCTTATATGATCTAGGCTATTGCATAAAGCAGAAGCCAATACCAATTGGTTGATTGGTTAATTGAATGTGGTTCCGAAGTTATTTGAATGGGGTATTTGGATTTCAAACTATTTTTACGTGTGTTTTTTTTTTTTTACCAGTATAGCAGGCTTTGAGCATGGCACGTATTTGCACATCACATACACGCTAACTGCCTATGCTTTTGTAGGTCACTGTCAACTTTTACAAGTGGATGTAAATCAATTCGTAAAAGGCCAAAAGATTAAGAGGCTACGACGATAGTTGCTCATTCATTGCCACTTCCTGTAGGTTAGTGGCTGTATAGAAAAATCAGGTGAAGCGCTTCAGAAGGGAGGCTGTCGCTTTAAGAAGTAGTTGCATGGAAAAGCTCTTGGAGTAGCTGGTGATTTTCCACTCAAACTGATATTAAACCAAACGCGCACCAGCCCGTAGAATATAATGGTCTCACAGAAAAATACACGAGATTGTGTCACCCAGCGTTAAACGTAGGCAACAAAACAAGGAACAGCAGGCTGCTCAATAAAACGAGAACAGGTAACCTGGCATCTTCTTTACATATAAAGTCCGTCATAATTTATGTTTTTGTTTCAACTCAATTAAAATGCAAGAAAGAATCGCAGTTCTACTACAGCAGATAAAACAGCAATTTCAATATAATCCTATTTCTTAAAAGCATTTTACGTCAGAAATGTCACTAGTCGCCTCGTTTTGATATCAGACAGTTAATTTGAATATCTCATGTAAACAGAGAGCATTTTCTCTCCTTTTTTTTGCCATGATGCTCTCTGTCTTCGTTGTTTTCATGCTGATAACGCTATTGTGAAAAAAAGCGTCTGTTTACGATCCTGTTTCAAAGAGAGTATAACAACATTAGTAAATCATGTTTAGGCTTCAAAATAGAAGTTGTGGCCGTTGAACCCGGTTTCCTGTGTTCATATCAGATAAAGACCAGGGTCCTCGTCTCCCTTTGATCATGTTTGGGAGGTCTGCTGTGATTTGCTGATCTGCGTTCAGGCGCAACACGGCTTAACTGAGTCAGATGGTGTGTGTGTGTGTGCGCGCGCGTGTGTGTGTGTGTGTGTGTGTGTGTGTGTGTGTGCGTGTATGGGGGGATGCATTCATTGTCATCTGCAGGCTTGTGGAGCACTATCATCCTCCACATCCACTGAATGCATGAATTCAGAAAATAAATATGCACCCTATGTTGAAGACTCGGCTGAAGTAAATCTGATGATCTAAGACGTTTACTAGTTTCATCTTCTACTAAGTGGCTCGCAACTAACCTACTTCTGTTGTTTCCATCACCTCCAGCAGGTGATTGATTGACGTTGATGTTTTAGTAACCCCCATCCCCTCTCAGCAGGATAACACCCCAAGGATCACCGTATTGTGTTTTTTTTGTGGGGGTAGAAAAAGTCCCTCAAAGTAAGGGGTCTGAAGCCATTCAGGCATCTGGAGCCATTCAGGCGTCTACGACCCCTGAAGGTCCCCTGCTGAGAGTTTAACTCCTATTGATTTACAAAAGGGGACTTTTAAGAGTTTCAAGAGTTTAAAATATTGAATGATTATTTTTAAACTAGACCACTGGGTCCAAAGTGCGAGGTTTTTATATACTGACCATTTCTGGTTGTGATTAGTTCTCCTGTGCATCTGTGTGCTAAAGGGACAATAAAGTGTTTTATATTGTATCCCATGGTGTTGTATGATTTCTTATGGTATATTATATTGTTTTGGATCATACCTTTGGGTCTAAATTAAGGGATAATGCTGTTGGATAATCATTATACACTTTGATTTCCTAGATTTTACATTGTACTCCTCAAACACTAAACCACATTTCTGCCCCTCTTAAAAGTATCTGAATCCAAAGTCTAATCACAGATCAAATATGAAATAAGAGAGGACACGATTAAACCTTAAACTCATGTTTCAGGAAATATCGTCAAAGTAATGAATGGTGTATTTGTCCGTTTGTAAATACACTAATTAGAATTAGTGTATTTGAATGTATGATGTTGCCTTTTTGTAGTAAAGATCACTATTTGTTTCCTTTCACTTCCTTTCTTTTCCTACTGCACCTCCTTTAGTACACTTCCTGGTTTCTCACTCTCTCTCCTCTGCCCCTTGATTGGTTGTTGTTTGCACTCTGTCACTAATTAATTAGATTGAATTCACCTGCCTACTTCTTATTTAAGACTGCAGTCATGTTTTCATCTTCACATGGGGTGGCAGTTCAGCAATGTTAAGGTGGTGGTTACTCCTGTTTTAGTTACTATTTAGTCCATTTTAAGTTATTTTAAGTACTTTATTTATCTTTATTTCCTTCAGAAAGTCATCTAATTTGACTTGTTTATTGTGCTAATATTTTATTTGTCTTTCAGCATGGATGTTCCATCCCATGTGTATCTTCTGTTACCCTCATGATTTACCTAATTTGAAGAAATAAACCTGTTACCTAAACTCAAGTCTTGTTGGATTCCTGCATCCTGACCCGATGCCCCATGGTGATAGTACCTCAACTTTGAACCCTTCTTAACATGGTCCTTCGAGCCGGAGCCTGACTATTGCCATGGATTCAAGTGAAAGGAAACAAATAGTGATCTTTACTACACTTTTTTTCTAAAATAACCACTCCCCCTGGCTTTCTGTGGGCTTTGTGTTATAAACAAACAGAGAAAAGTTTTTAATCTTTTTAAGGGCAGTTCTCTTCTATGAAATGACCCACATGAAATAGGGTTTTCTTTCTGCTGCGTCTACCTTCAAAAACAAATCCTCCAGTCTCTCACAATAGATTAGACCGCATCTGTGAAGGGTTATGCAACCCAAATAGTATTCAGTGCATGAAACCAGCCAAAATATCAAAGATTAAAGCGCAGTGCAAAGCCGAGAGGTGTCAAAGGTGTGCATTTGCACAGTGTCATCAGATGATCCATGTCCCTCAGTTAAGTTTCAAACTCCACAGCAGAGCACTCCTTCAGTATTTTTATTGACATTTGCATGGCAGCTTTTGTCTGACCATTGTGAGCTCTGGGAGCAGTGAATGGTATCCAAACAGACCGTTGAAGAGCAGAGGAGGCACATGACCTTATTAGGAAATGTTATAAGCTGTTACAGTACGGGTTTACATTTCCCAGATAACACACCAGAAGTCAGGACAGAATGGAGGCCAGTGTTTCTGAACGTCCCGCAAGTCAGGAATTACCTCAGTGAATAAAAATAGTTTTCACACAAAGATGCTTAGAAGTTGCACGGGGATGTTATGAGGGACTTAATATTATTGCTCTAAAACTGCCTTCAGTTCGTCCACATGTACAGGATCATAACTCAAGACCAACCCCCCCAGTGTTGGAGCAGCCCAGCCTTTCTTTTTCCATCTGACTTGTCCTCTGTGTCTCCAACATGAATAAGAAGTGTGTATGTGACACACACACACACACACGCACCCCCACCACCACCAACACCACCGCCACTTCACTGTGTATGTGTGTGTGTGTATGTTTGTGGGCAGGGAGTAGTGGGAAGTGGAAATTTACAGTCTCCCACGTTGGTACCTGAGTTGTCGGTCACAGTCAGGCTGCGTCCAATCTCCACTTTGGATTTAATTGTCTTTAGCCAAGGGGCGGGTCCTACTGTCAGCTCCACTTCTTCTGACCCGTGACGGCATAAAGGCATTCAGTACAGAGGAATGGTGACAGCTGAGAGAGAGGAACTCTATACATAGCCGCAGCCATGAAGGAAATGTAAGTTTTCTCAACTGCTTTGCTCGAAAAAGGAGACTTGTGTGTGTGGACTGAAGTCTTTCTTTCATGATTTGGCTGAATTAAAAGATGTAAAAGATTTGTAGAAACCCTACACGTCTTTTAATTCAGTGGGTATTGAAAAACTCTCTTTGTATGTTGAGGTTAAAAATAGAGGGAAAACTGCTTAATGTTTTAATCATTGTTTTTTCTTATCCCTTTTGTTTTGGTTTCTGTTAAAAGTGAGAGATTTTTAGGTGTAATAATTCTGTTCTGAGATGTTTTCTTAAAAGCGTTAAGGAATGTGCTTTCCAGTATGCCTGGTTTAAATCCCAAGGACAGTTTAAGTCTTATGTCGCTGGCAGACCTTGCAAGCAGGTGAAAACAGTCGCGAGCAGAAGAAGAGTGGGAAATTGGATAAGGTGGGGGGTGGGGGGGGGGGGGGAGAGAGAGAGAGAGAGAAACAGGATGAGAAAACCGTGTGAGCAAGAACTGATCCAGTTATGTAAGGAGGACTGAGAATGGAAAGTGGTCCGAGTTGACTTGTCATGCATAACAGGAAGAGAGAAATCCTAAAGAATGACGGGACGCTGTGTGGACACACAGGGGGATGGAGGGCTTGTTGTTGAAGCGTTGATGAAGTGAAGAGACACATAGTTCTCAGTCGGAATGTGAGAGGACTCTTTCTTCTGAATGCATGCATGCGATCCTGAGAAAGGGGGGGTTGTTGTAGTTGCTATTATGGTTGTACTCGGTTTTCAGTTTTGATATTATTTTGGATTCTTACCATTCATTTGTCAGTGTTGCAATGGGATCAAAACTTTAAAAAAAAAAATGTTCCATACAAAAAAAAATTAAAATCTTCTCATATCTAAACTTGAGGACAAAACCCTTCTCAACAGTCTTATAATTAATCTCAGATTTTACAATAAATCAGTTTTCTCATTGTTCCTTTTTTTTCTTCTTCTTAATCTTCATCATGGATCTTAAATCGAACTCATCCTAGAAATGACTTACACTTTCATTCTTGTCATATTAGGGCGTAGTTTCATCTCTTTGGCTCATGCCGAGAAATATGATCCCTCGGTCATTAATAACATTAATGACAAATCCTGTCCGTTTACAGTGTAAACACTCGAGTGAACTTAATCTGTTGTATCTTCCCGTGCGCAGCAGTGGCGGCTTCGGGAATGCGCAGGGATATCTTCCTCTCTAAATTTGGATTTACAGCAGACTGATTTATTGCTTGCAAAAGAGAAAGCTAGAGGAAAGTTTTTAGCCAGGGTCAGGCCAGAACTTTAAGGTGTGTGTCGGGGTCCAAATGTTCCCTTCCTGTTCCCTCGGTGACAATGAGCCCCCCTCTGAGCTGCAAAAAAATCCACCCTGGGACACAGAAAGTTGGAAAGCAGAGAGCTAAAACACAAATGTGAAGGTGCAAATGCTTTCACAGGGTGATTGTTCTGCACTTTGGCTGCCACTTCGGTTTTACCCTTTAAAATTTGCAACATGCATATATATTCTTTGATCGTTGACAGATAGACGTTCCTTTTCAAGTGTAGAAAATTAAATGTATTCACTAAAGGATGTGAAGGACCCTGTTTTAGCCCTTTACTTTACTCATAATGACCTCCATGCATCAAGTGCTCAGATTAGCCAGATTAGCCACATAGTACTGTATATTATGTACTCAGTGGTTTCACAGTATGCTGTAACGCAATCAGGAGACAGCATTATCTCTCTAATACTCTGCCCTGTCTGTGCCTTATCCTGCTCATCTCTGTACCCCTCTCTTTGTCTCATGTCCCTTTTCCCCCATGTCCCCGTCCACAGCATGGCACAAAAAGAAAAGCTCCAATGCCTGAAGGACTTTCACAAGGACACCCTGAAACCTTCGCCGGGGAAGAGCCCAGGCACGCGGCCCGAGGACGAGGCCGAAGGGAAGGCTCCTCAGAGGGAGAAGTGGGCCAGTAAGCTCGACTTTGTCTTGTCTGTGGCCGGAGGCTTCGTCGGATTAGGAAACGTCTGGCGCTTCCCTTACCTATGTTATAAAAATGGTGGAGGTAGGTGAAAGATGCACAACAGGTGCAACAACGACAACAAAACAATGCTTGATGAGATGTCTCACTCTGAGCTTATTTCTGTATCCGTTTTCTCTCAGGTGCATTTCTCATCCCGTACTTCATCTTCCTTTTTGGGGGAGGCCTGCCTGTCTTCTTCTTAGAGGTTGCATTGGGACAGTACACGTCTGAGGGAGGGATCACCTGCTGGGCCAAACTCTGCCCCATCTTCACCGGTCAGCCTAAGCACACACTCTTACATACACAATAATGGCCATCTGCATATTCATCGTTATTCAACATAATATTCTGCTGAAGTACCCCTCCCACCCTTTGTCCCTCCCAGTGTAATTTGACCCCTTTTTCTTCATCAAGCTGCTTTTAGTTGAGTAAACATCGTTTAACAGCTCAGAAAAACAACATTTGAATATGTAAAGCTCTTAACACAAAGTGACATCTTCACATCTGTTACGCTTACTTTAAAAACAGGGTCAGCCTCAGGTTGAACATACACACGTCTATGTACTTACACACACAAACATTCAGATAAAGTGGGCACAAAAAGCTTGAAGATTTTTCAAAACATTCAACCATTCTTGGGTTTTGAAGTGTGATGGAATTACAAGTTATTGGTTGCCATGGTAATAGACTTAGCGCATTAAAAAGACATCAAGTTGCCTAGCAATGGGTACAGTCTCACATAGCAGGGCTACATGAAATTAGCATTTTTTCAACATCTGAGCCTACAGGAAGCTATAAATACTGTGTGTCTTCTGTGACGCTGTTGTGAGGTTCGGGTTCTCCTGGTGATCATTTGACCTGAGGTCACCTTGAGGTCCTGATACTCTTAAGACACTCCAGAGGCCCTTCTTTGCTCCTTCAATGAAACTCTGTCTACCTTTGAGTGACAGCTGAAGACAAGCGCTGAAACACCACGCCCTCAGCAGCTGCCGTGACGCCCTTACTCATGATCACACGTGACATGGAAAGAGAGGAAAGTGTGCGGCACCAGATCTCTAGCAGCTGCTAACGGTCGCTCTGCTATTCACAGAGCGCTGAGGTTTGCTGCCTGTCCATTTGGCACAGCAGAGAGAGTCCACAAGTGGCCCGTTAAAAAAAAAAACAATCACAAATCTCCTCATTGTCCACCTCCTGCATTCACATGTTTTTATCACAGGGAGACATATGACTTTACTTCCTGCACTCAGTCAAATACACACAGACACACGCACACACCTGTCACAGCTTTGGCTGACTATCAGTTTGCATTCAGTATGTGGGAACGAGGAGGTGGGGGTGACGGAGATGATGAATTTAAAAATACTCTAGAGCAGTAGAAGAGTACCAGGGATTTCTGTCCCCAGGTTCGTGGCAAAGTCATCTAAAAATAGAGTAAAAACACTAATGACATTAAGAGTAGATACACTACTGAAAAGCTTTGATAGATTTCCCCTCGGTAAAGAATGAGCTGTTCCTTTTATTTGTCCCTGCCTTTCAAGTTAATCGGCTGTGGTCTCAAAACTATAACAGTACTTTACTATAATTCTTGTTAAAAACATGTTTTACATCAGGCAGAAAATGTGTTTTACTGCCCTTACTGGTTGAAATTGTTGCCCAATATAAACTCTTATATCACTGATAGATGTGAAATCACTCCCAGCAGTGATCATAAAATGTACTGACACACTGAAAGGAAATTATATTTAGTAGTAAATTATAATACTCCTTTTTGTCATTAGTGATGACACCACTGAGAATTATCAATGACTCCACATTTCCCCATAGTGGGCCACCAGCCCAAACACTGCTGTGATTAATATTGTCTTGAACAAAGAAGTCTCTTTTGTATTCATGATCGTGAATGTTTTGGTGTTGGCCCTTAGCGTTAGGCTACAAGTGCTAGCATGAAGCTAGCTTCCTCCCATTTCAAAGTTTCCACTTTCTGTCACAGAAAGTTTGAATTGTATTCTTTTGAAACAAATGTCAGATTTAGGTACTCTTTCTTTCACAGCTGATATTTTTGTGTGTAGACGCCCATATCGGTGATTTATGTACGTTATGCTCCATTGAATTGTTGTTCACCGTTATTCATGGAGCCCTTTAGATTAATGCGTATGTGTCTTTATTCAAGGACCTTCATTTACAACAAGCAAACACAGCAAGTTAATAATTTAATATGAGTTGCATTTAACAAAACGGTGTATGTAAGAATTTATCGGAGTCCAAACATGAAATATCCAATCTCTCTTAATAGTACAAATGCTGTTTCATAGTTCCCTTTTTATTTTTTTTTATTAACAGAAGATTCACTCAAATGGCTTTAACTATTGATTTGTTGAGCAAGAAAGCTCTAAAAGAAACGTCTTTAAACCACCTGCTCACTTTTAAACAGCACTGAACACAGCTGGCAGCTAGCTGCTTAGCACAATGTGCTGCTTAACATCATGGCTTATTTAGCATTCACAGAGTAAGATAGTTCCAAGCTAAAAGAGAGTGAATGTTTGACCTACATTCTTTATTGGCAAAAATGCAAATATTTTTCCCCAGCTGCCTCTAACCAGCCCAAAAAAAAAAAAAAGATTATTGCATGTTTTAAAGACGCTATCACACAAGTGAAAACCTAACATATGACTTAAAAACAACAACAACGACAACAGAACACAGTGTCCCCAGTAGATGATATGTGCCCTCTCCTCTTTGTCTCTGCAGGTATTGGCTATGCCTCTGTGGTGATCGTATCACTGCTGAATGTCTACTACATCGTGATCTTGGCCTGGGGTCTCTACTACCTGCTTCAGTGCTTTCAGCCAGAGCTCCCCTGGGCAAAATGCAAACAGCCGTGGAACACAGAGTACTGTATAGAGGACAAAGTCCGCAATAACAAAACCCTGTGGATCACAGCCAACATTACCAACTTCACCTCTCCTGTCACAGAGTTTTGGGAGTGAGTATCCATGCTACAGTAACACTATTGATCTTGCTTATGTAAATATGTTTGAACTGGCACAATTCCTTCAAAAGGCATGCCTTACTTTTAGTTCTCCTGGTGTTCATTGTCAACTCTATTTGTACAGCGCTCAAAGTTTGACGTCGTCAAACTAAACGTGCCAATGTAAAGTACCATTCAATCAAACCTAGTTTTTTTTTAAATTGCCTTTTTTTCCACACACAGTTGACTTTTATGAAAATTCATTACAACAAACAGCACCAAATTCAAAGTGTTTAAGGATTTGACACTTCATTGTTCCAAAACAGTTTCTCTCAACACTTCACAGAAGTCATGTGTCTGTTTGACTTCTTTTATTGACCTTATGATTAGTTTCTCGGGATCATAATCTGGAAATGTCTCATGAACGGCATCATTGTCCGTGTGTGAGAGCGTATCCTTCCCCTTTTCAAGTTCCACAAACTCCTATTAACCCCTGATGTGCCTGTGTGTCCTCTGCAGACGCAACGTCTTGAGCATCTCCTCTGGAATCGAGGACATCGGGCCCCTGAAGTGGGACCTGGCCCTGTGTCTCCTGGCTGTGTGGATTATCTGCTTTTTCTGCATCTGGAAGGGAGTCAAGTCCACAGGGAAAGTGAGTGCTGAGGCGTGGACACATCCTGTACTTACTGTGATGCCTGGAGGTTTTTTGGCCTTCACTTTTTACCCCAACAAGTCATTGACAAAACACTGTTGCTTGGAGAAAAAACACACATGCATTGAAGGCCGTTAGTCTGCAAGATTTAGCAACATACGGCTCCATGCTGTCCTGGAAGTTACTCGTTGGCCAGACTCACTGTCGGCTGTAAACAGCTGAATTGCTGCTCCTTCGCCCTTTCTCTGTTTCTGTTAGTGGGGAGAAACTGGGAAAGCACCACAGACAGGAGTGACCGTGGCAAGAAAATGATTCACTCTATTGGGAATTATTCATGATTTTACTTCTGGATTTAATGAAAAGTGGTATTGTTGTTATTTGGTCCCAGATATTTGCTCTTTTTTTTTTTTTAGCTTAGAATTCATCTTAACCCTTTATTTTGACTTCTGTGGCTGTTAATGAAATAACTAAAACAATGAACCAGCAGTCTGAATGACATAATCAAGCTTAAAAAGGAAGTTATGTTATTTCCACTTTATATCAAGGACAATAACACTTGTGCCGTTTGTAAGTGTTTTGGCTAACGCTCCTTTATGCTGTCTAGGTGGTGTACATCACGGCAACTTTCCCATTCGTGATGCTGATCGTGCTGTTGGTTCGTGGAGTGACCCTGCCTGGTGCATCTGAAGGGATCAAATTTTACCTTTACCCTAACCTGACCCGCCTACAAGATCCAGAGGTATTAATCAAATGCTCCTCTTCTCCTCTTTTTCTGTAAAAGCCCCTTACTTTAAACCCTGCTCATATCTTGCACAGTTCTGGAATTGAACGCCTGAAACGACTTGACCTATGTTCTATATTTTGTTGATTCAGGGGAACACGTTCATAAAATGTCTCCCTTGATGAAACCACAGGAAGTAGAATTACGAGCTAACAGTGCATGTTGTGATGCAATGAAATTGAAGTTTGGTAATGTGAAACTACAACTAGCAGCTGGCTAGCTAGGCATAAAAACTGGAAACAGCTAGCCTGGCTCCGTCCAAAAATGAAATCCACTCCAGGATTTATTCAGCCCACAAATAAACATTTAAATTTAAAGTACAGCTTACTTGGCAGGGAACTAGACATCAGGACTGTGCTCTTCCTGGAAATAGTTTGATCTCATTGGTCATCTAACTGGCTGTTTGAAGGAACAGAAATTAAAGTTGTATGTTTTTTGGTACTTAACTCCATTAAATGTGATCTAAGGAGTGTTTGGACTAACATCAAACCAAGCAGACTTGTTTTCTTCTTGCTTTGCTAACTCTGATCAGACTTTAACAATCCCGAGTACATGTTATTTATTTGCTTTGGTGTGTTTCAGGTTTGGATTGATGCAGGAACCCAGATTTTCTTCTCCTATGCCATCTGCCTGGGAGCCATGACGTCACTTGGGAGCTACAACAAATACAAATACAACTGCTACAGGTGAGTTGTGATTCCAAGGGGAGGTGCATTGGGACTGTAGTGACAGCAACTCGTGACAGAGAGGGTTGCGTGAAAAAAAAAAAAAAAAAAAAAAAAAAAAAATGGGGACTTCGGTTCCGCCTGTGTTCATTAACAACCTCCATGAAATATGTGTGACATAGGGACTGTTTGCTGCTGGGAGGCCTCAACAGCGGTACCAGTTTTGTGTCTGGCTTCGCAATATTTTCCGTCCTGGGCTTCATGGCACAAGAACAAGGGGTGGACATTGCCGATGTGGCAGAGTCAGGTACGAGGGTCCAAGGTGATAGCAGCAGTGATGGTGGGCGCTGCTGCTAAACAAAAAAAACAACTAAAAAAACCAATTGGATACTCATCAAATGCGCTTGTCTAGCAAAAGAAAAATAATGGATGAAAACACTTTCAGAAAAAAATTTGTATTCTCGGAAACCATGATGCTAAAATGTAGAGGTATCGGCAATTGCACACTCCTTGATTAGAAAGCCTCAATGAAACAGAACTGTGACGTCAGCTTGAACTATGGTCCACCTTTATTGAGGACAGGTGGCACTGCAGTGGTCAGTACTGTGTGTTATAGCAACACAATGAACTGCGTTGTTACAGAGCTCCTGCATTGGGCCATCATCACTGTTATTGCAGTTGTTCATTGGCATTAGGTGTCCTCATATTTCACATTCAACCCGCTCCTTGCTCGAGGTGGTAAGCCCAGTCGTGCCAGCAACCTTTGGATCTCCTGAGATGGTCGCCACTGGTTCTGTTTCTGCCTTTGTTTTTTTCTTTTACTCTATGTGGACTTAAAGGAGATGGGTCTTCTTTCAGCATGCTCACTCTGTTCACTTCAAATTAATTTCTTGCTGTCTTAATTTCTGTAATTTGAATATATTCATGTGAAATCAAACAAGTGTATGGCAGTGTCAGAAAATCTGTGACAGCATGTTAGTGTGTACATACATGAAAAAACAGTATGGACCATTATGAATTAAAGGTGCTATATAAGTAAAAAAAAAAGTTATTATTATTAAGCACTTTTTATAGTGAAATGACCTGCATTTTGTCAGTTCAATAGAGGCACTGGTTTATGTGATTGCTGCCTTTGTGTCTTGTACCTTTATGATATCCTATTGAACCTGTTCATGGCTTTTCTAAAGATTAGATTTGTAAATGCACACATGAAGTATCAGTACAGCAAAGTGCTGTGAAGCAGACTAGCACACAGTAGAAAGGAGCATGGATGAATGGTTTCCATTTAGGGAAAAGGAGAAGTAAAACAATAAACTGCATGTACAGCCGCTCTGATATTTAAGTGTAACCACTTGAACAGAGCCTAATTAGTATGTGCATTTGATTGGTCTGGAATCTCCCTATGTAAACAGTGGGCAGTTATGTAATATGTTTATGGTTAAGAGACAGGGTGTACATTCAACACTCAAAGGGGAATTTTATTTCCTCATAGTCACTCCACACATAGAATATACACTCGATACGTGAAATGTAACGCATTTCTTTCAAAAGTTGGAGATGTAAGATTATATCTTCTGTAGATAATTACCAGGCCCTACTCAGCCTTTCTAAAGCAGTCTTTACATTATCTCATTATCTCTTTGTCGTCCGAGCTGAAACCAGGCAGAAATATTAATCCTGTCCTTCTCCCTTCTTCCCATCCCCACTCTGTTTTCCCTACAGGTCCCGGCTTGGCCTTCATCGCCTACCCCAAAGCGGTGTCCATGATGCCTATGCCAACCCTGTGGGCCGTCCTCTTCTTCATCATGCTGCTGCTTCTAGGCCTCGACAGCCAGGTCAGCACTCTCGCAATCCCTCTGTGGGGCTAAGTACTGAAGAGTTGGTTGGTGTGTCGCCCGTTAATTCCACGCAGACACCTATCAGGCCACCATGGGTTAGTTGGCTCCTGTCAGCCGCAATGTGTAAAACACATTTAGTGTCTCTCTGATCCACATCTCACGTCTGCAAGGGATCAGATAACAGGTGGACAAGAAAAGCAGCCTGTTCACACTAAGGTATTTTACTACCATTCTGAGAGGATCAAGCCCTTTTTGATGCCCTGTCTTCACTCAAAAACATTTTTAAAAGCATGGTGTTGTTTGTTAATGTTTTTGTTAGCAGAAGTCATTATAACAGCAACACATGCAAGCCATCTAGCCTTGGCAGGAGGCAGAGCTTTGATTAAGACAAGATAATCTAAGTAGACAAAACACAAGTGTCCACCCGAGGGGTTCTCCGGCTAGATCACATTTCCTCCCTCCAAGTGTAATTCTACCCCCTGTGCTAACTCAGTCCTGCACATGGCCGGCTACTCATCTCAGCCAACTGCGAGATCATGCCCAAGCTCTAAATTTGAGCACATGTAAATACTTCTGCGAGTGCGGCTATTTCAATGAGAGAAATGTTGCCAGTAACAGTGTTCATGGGTGTGTGGGTGAACTCTTTGACCATGAATTTCAGGCAGATTTACAGCCCTGAATGCCTTATATTGTCTAAGTCCCTCACATATACATGCCTCTGTTATGTAAGGGGTTTTTGTTTGGGTTCTCAGGAAACAAAGGAGAATGTTCTCTTTGCATGCAGACATCTTGCTTTGATAAATCGAAACAATTTCATAATTTTGTTATGGCATTATGAGGCAATACGAAGACACTGGGGAGAAAGAGAGAGAAATGGTGTAGGAGAGGAAGACAGTGATTCACTGTTGTTTGGTTGCTGTTGTGTCTTGGTAGCAACAAACCAGTGTCGCAGAGAGGAGCCCTGTTTAAATTTCTCATTATAGTCCAACAAAGACGGCTCTTATTCTCTGACCACTAGTTTATAGATAGAAAACAAAAGCTACAAGCAACACAGAAAGACACATTGATGTATTTATTCCTTGGAGGTCTTAATAGTTGCTTTTGTGCCCACAGTTTGTTGAAGTGGAAGGACAGATCACCTCCATTGTGGATCTTTACCCAGCCCTCCTCAGGAAGGGTTACCGGCGGGAGATCTTTATAGCTGTGATGTGCTTCATAAGCTATCTCCTGGGGCTCGCCATGGTAACGAAAGTAAGTTCACCCGACAGTCATTTTAAGGGCTCTCTGAGCTCTTACCTTTTGTTCCTCATCCTGTTTAGAGAAGAAAAAAAGACACCCTGCTGATTCGGATCCACAGCAGAGATAACGTCACAGAATTTTCCACTTGCTTCATCGTTAAGACCAAATATGGCTTTCTATCACCTTCATCGCTCACTTTCTGTGTGTCTGAATGGAACAATTCGGAATGCCGTTTTCCGTTCGGGCGTTAATCATGCTTTAATAACGCCGTAGCACCTGTTGAACTATGCCTCTGTTGGTAGGGTGCCAGGCATTCTTGTGCGCTGCTTTCAGCACCCTACCCCCCATCCTGCCCCCTCTTATTATTTATACCCCCCTCTGTCTCTGTGACTTTCTCTTCTTCTACAAAAATCTGACAGATAATTTGTGTTTCTTTTCTTCTTTTTCTTTTTCTTTCCAGGGTGGCATGTATGTGTTTCAACTCTTTGACTACTATGCAGCCAGTGGTGTGTGCCTTTTGTGGGTGGCATTCTTTGAATGCATCGCTGTAGCCTGGGTTTATGGTAAGTGGGAACGACTCCACAAGACGGGTTTTTGTATCAGTGTGTGTCGTTTTTCAAAAGTAATGATCCTGAAGAGCACACATGATGTCTTTGCTGGTAAACAAAGATGTCCTTGTGGACATCTTTCCAAGTCAGTAGTAAATATGTTTAACTGCATGCAGGGGTGTGAGGGGCTGGGGGGAGTGATTATGGGGTTGGTCCCGTGCTTCATTGTGATTGGCTATCCAGTATCACTCCCACCATTTTGCATCCAGCGTTCATCTTTTAACATTCAGCAAATGGATGCGACTAAAATAAGAGTGAAAGCAAGGCTGTGGCAAGGCTTTGTTTCCCAATAATAAACAGGTTTAGTTAAAATGTTAATATTTCCATGAAGCCTTCTGATCCTTTCATCTGTTCTTTAAACTTCCCTATGCACCGTGTTGGCAAATCGGTCCCCAAGACGCTGATTTAGTGACATGATTTTGATATTTAGTTTTTTCATCTGAGCTCCCTTTCACGGGAGTTTCTGTTGTACATCAGGATTTATGAACACATGATTCTGAGGATTATAGTGTCGGTTGTAAAGTTGAGCCAGAGGTGGTCCCCATCTGTATTTCCCTGCCAATATCTTCATTTAATGAAATCATCCATGTAACATAAAATTGCTCATTGCCTGTTGATTATGTTACAATCTTGTAGATTTATGTTGTGGCCTCTACCTTTACTAATTTTAACTTCTGTGGAGAAATCATGTTTTTAGCATAGCTTTGGAATGTCGCACAGATTTATATAATACAAAAACCCATGGCCTCTGCTGCCCTGAGAAGAGGCCAGTCCAATATGCAAATCCTAGCATCAGCAAATGTTATGTAATACTAAAGATGTAATAGTTACTGAATTGACCAAGAATGTTGGATTGCAGATTGTGTTGTTTTTAATTTCCTCAACACTCCAAACCTCCAGATTACCAGTTTCCTTCTTCCGGGTGTTTTTCAAAACGGAATCAAACAACATGGAGTTACAGAGAGGCATCAGAAAAAACATCAGGCTTACTGAGGGCACATTGAACACAAAAAACAGAAAAAGTGATGACCTAGGAAGAAAGTTATGACGCTGAGACTGTTAAGACTCAGATAACAGTGTATCATTCATGACCCAGTGGAATTTCATGAGGCATTGAGGGCAGACAACACAGATAACACACGGGCCATGAAACCTGCCAAAAATCCAGAGGTTAATGTGAAGGTCATCTTGTAAAAACAAGGTATCACAGCTGAACTGTTAGGCCTGATGTTTATGTAACATATCCAATATTTTGACAAACTTTGTTGAAGAATAAAGAAGCGCTCAATTTGTTTTAATTCTCTCTGCTTTGTGTTCTAGGAGTTGATAAGTTCTACGATGGAATTGAGGACATGATTGGCTACAGACCAAACCCTTGGATGAAATGGAGCTGGACCATAATCACTCCTGTTCTCTGCATGGTGAGAGATTTTTAGAGCTGTATCTTTTGCCACTTTATTGTATCTGAGTCATGGACACGCACATGTGACAAACATTCATATTTTAAGGTCACAGACAAGCATTGGAGTTTTTCCTAAAGAGGCATGTGTCTGTTTTCCAGGGCTGCTTTGTTTTCTCCTTGGTGAAGTACAAGCCCTTGACCTATAACAAGGTGTACGAATACCCTGACTGGGCTATTGGCCTGGGGTGGTGTTTGGCCCTGTCCTCCATGATCTGCATCCCCATGGTGATGGTCATCAAGATCTTACAGTCTGAGGGACCCCTGATTGAGGTCAGTATTCTCAACCTAACCTTTTGCTCCTTCTATAAAGAGTTTGAAGCTTTCAGAAAAATGCCAAAGTTTACAAGAGGATTGACGTCACTCTTATATCCATGCATAATGGACATTTTTACAGATATGGCATTCTTAGCCTAGAATAAGAACTTGTAACAGAGGAAAACACCCAACATGGCTCCGAGTCTTACAGAATCCATCTCCCAGCAGATATCATTAAGACATACTGCCTCAGAAGGTTGTTTACCTAAGCCCCATAAGAAAGTACGTTGAAGAATCATTAACTCCATAGCCAACATGCAACATGTCTACAGACTTATCAAAAAGAAGAGGGTGTAGCTCCATGCCATTGTTATCATAGGACATCAAACAATCATCAATTCCATCTGATGTCCATTTTATGATTCAAGACATTCAAAACATTTTTAATGTTCAATTAATCTTACAGTCTTACAATCTTACAGTCTTAGCTCAAGTTACACAACAATATCTATAGCTAACATGATATGTTTGGGAAAGTATCAAAAAATAAGTTGGTGTAGCTCAGCCATGAAGTTGCAGGAAACAATGTTGTAGATGCTGTTTCAACCTGCTTCCACTCTTTATGCTAGACTTGGCTAATGGGCTAATGGCTGTACATTCGTATGTAGAATAAAGATGTGACTTTTACCTCGTCATCTGACTCAAGGCAATAAAGTTCATTCTTATGTTATGTAAAATGTTTGGATTCAGATTCAGGTGACGTTATTAATCCCAGTTTAATAACTCTATTAGCAAAGCCAGTTTGATGCATTGACGTATGTGAATTTGATTTAAAGTGACAAGTCTGGTACATGCTGAGTCGTGATATTTGTCATTCTACATTTGATAACTGTCATGTTGGGCCTTCAACTGCCCTAGTTTCTTGTGATCACTAGCCTAATATCTCATCTCCTTCCCCCAGAGGATCAAAGCTGTGGCAGCCCCGGCGAAGTCAGGCGTGAGTTCTCGCCCGAAAGAGTACAACTTGAAGGGCAACGAGTTGACACAGCCCCTGGACCCAAACGAGAACAATGGCTTGATGAAGCCCACCCACACCATTGTAGAAACAATGATGTGAGCGCTCTCTGTGAGAGGAATAAGATTGATGTGCTTTCTGTGTTATCATATTTGCTAACATTGATAATGGTAGGTTTACATTGTCCAGTATATTCATGTTAGAGATACTTTGGTTTGATTTCTATGAAGAGTTATATATTATTGTTGTATTTTTTTCTCTTGTATTTTTTTTTATTTTTTACTATATCAATATTGTTGATGTTTCAATTGTTGTTGCTGTAATTGGCACTGATCTCAGTTTAGGCAGTATTTTGAGATAGAACTTGTTCAATGTTTACTACCTTTCTATTGATTCCGGAGAGATGAAGAATTTACTTTTTTTTTTGGTGTAATAGAAGAAAAGAGGAAATTCTTGATTGACAAACTGTAACTAACTAAATGAGTTATTAACTATGTAAAAGGTAGAAACCGTCCAAACCTGCTCAAGTGATTGTGGCCATCGTTGGTGCCCAAGCTAACTTCTTATCTCTTGTTGTTGTCGTTGTTGATCCCCGCAGTGAAAATGAATGTAACCTGAGCCCCCCACAACTGTCATAGAACAAATCCATAATGTGTTCAGTGGCAATATGCAGTTAAAGATAGAGTTACATCTTGCTTACAAGTTGAACATGGCCTTGGCCAAATACTGTGAGAAATGCATTCATAAGAAGATCCGTCCGCTGAGGAAGAGGAAGTCAGGAGAAAAGGGAAGTGGCATTTTTAGAGTATTTGTACACTGCCTGTGTGACTACTATAGTCAGTCCCAGTGCATTTATTGAAACCTCTCTTTGCACTTTATATGTTGTCTCAACTTTATTGTAGTGTTTGTTATTATTGCTGCAAGGTATTGCAGTTACATTTGCAACACATTCAGGAGGAAATATTTTTAGCTTCTAACTTTTTGATATTGTAAACTTTGATATACAGTATCTAGTTGTCTCCTTGCTAAGACAAGGGCAAAATAATAAGTTATCTGACACCAAACATTCTGAGTCATAATAAATGTTAGTGGGATCTGTGAGAACATCACTAAAAAAGTAAAAACATTACTTTTTTTAACATCCATACAGCTCTCTTCATTGTTCATATTTCAGCAGCAGTACCACTGGATTCTAGTTTGTAATGTTCAGTCTAGGCATTTGTATTTGTAGAATTTGAACTGTTTGTAAATCACATATGCCTTTTTGTAACAATTTTATACTGTACATCATATAAACACCATCACTGATTAATTAATTGTACTGAAATCTCAAGCAATTTGTCTTCTAAGTATTGACCTCATGGGGAGCCTGGATGACATTTTTCAGTGTGCAATACTCATTGAAGCAATGGCATTCCCTGCTCCCTCAAAATACACCTTCAAATCAAAAACAATTGTAATGCTCAATGTTGTATGAAATACTGAAGGAATTGTTATCCTGGAGCATGTGTAGGAGTCATCAGTGTACCGTGCTGAGTCCATAAACAAATTCTCGTGCTACTTGGAAATTCAAGTTTACCAAAGTATTTTTGTCTCACAGTTGTCCCCTTTGAGATGCACATTGCATAATTTCTATATGAATTACAAATAAACATCTTTTTCTTTGGAATTCTTTGGTGTTAATGCATTTTTTATTCTCTAAATATGAAACTCTCTAAAGCATTTATTCCTCATTATTCATGCAAAGATAACATTATTGGCACATCTGACACTTTTATAACCATAAATATGTAATTATTTTTTAGGATCAAATTAAGGGACAAGTCTAAAATGTTAAGCTTTTGTTGATTAACAGGTACTGTATAATTTTGTTGTATGATTCAGTTACTAATATGTCCCATTTTTTCTGTAAACGATTGGGCTTTGTCGTTGACACATTGTAATCAATCCGAGAACAAGCAAGTCAGCTGTTATCATTTTATCAACGATATCCTCATATGTAACAGTAGTTACCCCAAAAAACATTTCTTTAATGACACCAAGTGGTAACAACCAAGTATTTTATTGGTAGTTATTTCATTTCACCCAGTTAAGTTGTTAATCATGGGCTGCATTCAGTGTTCACAGTAATCATGACGGGATATCAAAAGAATTGTGTGCTTAATAAAGCAGTTCTAGCATCGCACAGATGATTTAGATGTAGAATTTCATCACAGTATCATCTTATCTGTCCTGATAAGCCTTAAGGCCCTGCAGGAATGATTCTCTGGACATCACTGCAGTTCTTAAATTTCAAGATGACTTAACTACAGTACATCAAATCTAGATGACTGCTTGGTAGTGTGTGCACAGCCTCTAGTCTTTGGTTTAGAAAAAGTTGTTATAGGTCTTTTTTTGCCAATTAAATAGCTATCTCTATGTGTTTGATCATCCTCTGTTGAGTGGATAATACAGATGCCACCCCTCTGACCTGTGCCAGCTCGTTGACGTTTGCCCTAAATGTTTTAAGGGGGTCAATCCCTACATCAATCTAACACCCTTGACAGGTGGTAACTACATTGACATTTCACCCACAAATATGGGACTGGCTTATTTGGGCACGTCTCTGGTGTCTAGTTTGTCGAAAGCGCTTGAGGCACTGAACCCCCAGAGATTTTAAACCACGTCACCTGGATGATCAACATGAGTTTCTGAGCTCACCAGTTTGTAAAAACGTTACCCTGGCTTGCAGATGCATTTCCGTCACTTGGTGGACACTTTTTCCATCAGTGCACAAAGTAAATAATGGACCAGCCTTAAGCCATTGACTAGTATAGTTTTTGGACATGGTTCATATCAACAACCATGCTTGCTCTTTGATCCGGTCATTGGGCATAGCATTTAGCTTATTTAATTTAGACCTCTTTACAATTTAGAACATCTTCACAAACGGTACAGGAGGTGAATTATTCAACAACATTTCCGTTTTGATGTTATGAAGGATAAAAGTTTTTCGCAATAAGTCGCTTAGCAGACATGATTGACAGGTGCGTACAATGTAACGGTTTGTAAAGGGGCTTAAAACCCGCCTCAGCTCCAGCTCTTAGCCTATATGCGTTGACTGAATGTTAGGGTGAGACAGCATTTCCAGCATGGCAACCTCCATCGATGGGACTCCAAAGCCCCCTGCAGTAACAGATGGGTGACATCACTTTGGCATCATCCTTTAAAGTTTAGAGTGCACGGTATTATTCTAACATTTGGTTGTTGATTTTTTGCTAAGTAGCCTACCGTACAATTTTTATGTAAAACTTCCTGAACAGATATGAAGCCAATGTAGCCTATATTGAAAAGTTTCAATCCACTGAAATTTTAGATGCTTTGTGAGGCTACACATTGGCACAGCTTTTATCTGACTTAAATTTGCTGAATGCATTAAGTAAACACTAAACATGCCAATATTAAGATGCTACCAATTTGCACTTGCTAGCAGGAAAACACTTGGTACCATGTTTTATGTATATTACTGAAATAGTAATTAAAAAAAGAAAGAAGTGTAAAGAAGTACATTTAGAACATTTCAGACAAAGGCTAAGTGAACAACCATGCTAGTAGCACTGTACTGTTTTGAGTTATCGGACTGTTAATATCAAAAAGCTTACACACAAACAATGTCAACAGTAAAATGCTGATTTTAGGTAGGTACTATATATTTACTATGTAGCTTATAAAGTAACATTTTCTGATTTGCCCTTGACGTCAAACTCAGCTAGCTGTGCAGATAAATGGACAAAAACTAAGTGTTAACCATGTGATGGAGCTCAATGACTGTAAAAAAAATAAACATAAAATGTCATTTTAAGTTAAACATGAATGACTGAATAAATTGAGAGCCAAATCAACGCGGTTAATAAACCAGACCTAAATCCACCAGTTTGATAACTTTAATTCCATAAAAAGAAATACATTTCTTATCTCATAATAAATTAAATAAAAAATAAAATATCAAATAAATCTTTCAAGTTCCTCTTAAACAATTCCTGACTTATTCAGGGAGAATGTAGATATTAACCAAATATTGTGAAGCCACATTCAGTATCACATATTACATGAAGATAGTTTACTGTATGTGCCTGCACTGTAAATTAAAAAAAAAAAGCACAGCATACAATTATACATTAGAGTAAAATTTAAGGTACAATACAGTAAATTATTATAAAACCTTTAAAATAGGCCTCTTCATACACATAAGGTATAACATAAAACAGATTTAAAAAAAAGTTACTTTCCCAAGGATAAACAGTCTCTAAGGCTCCTCTAAACTGGAACTATCGCACCATTCTTCACATCAGCTGAGATGTAAAAAAAAGAATATGCATCTTATTTCCAGAGGCAGTACGACAAAGCTTTATAAAAACAATGTGTACTGTAGGAGCAAATAGAGATGACTCCATTACCGTCTATTCATAAGCAATACTTGCCGAGGACAAACCATATGCATGCCGAACATGCTTTTACATACTTTAGGGTGAAACAGCTATACTGCAGAGAAAAACTCAACTTTAAATCAATGGCCTTACGTGGTGTAAAAGCAAGAGAATCATTCATCACTGAAAACTGAAAGGCATTTCATCCTTGATTAGGGGAAGGATGTGATTTGCTTAAGGACGTGTCAGTGATGGACAACAAATCATAAGTCATTTTGGTGTAATGCCACACGTAGAGTCCCAGATGTACACAGTGAAATGAAATGTGAAAAAGTGAGAGTGAAGGCTGAACTTAAAAAGCAACAACAAAAAAAACTTAAGTGTTTTATGTGCAAATGCAGGATAAAAAAGAAATGGTGTGCAGACTGTGAAAATTAAAATATCATCTTTGGAAACATATGGCTGAGTCATCAAGCCAGAGTCAAAAATCCAAGTGACTCATATCTTAACGCTGGACTCTGTTGAACCATTAAAAGACACTTTAAACCAAAACGAGAAGAGTGTCCTCAATTATTAACAAATTAAGATGCAAGGGGCCTTAAAATTAAGCTAATTATACTTGGCAAGTAGCAGATTCTGTCTATTTGGAGGCCCTGTCCCCTCTCGAGGGTAGGCAGTGAGAAGGAGAGTCTGGAAATAAGGGCAGTGATCCAAGTCCTGGCTGAAATAACTCTAAGACGCCCAATGTGGCTTGAACCTTGAGTCCATCAACACCCTGTGTGCAGTCTGTGTTGAGTGCATGTGTGTATCTTGAGCACAACAAAAAGAAAAATACAATTGGAGAAATGTTCTTTCAAAAGGAAACATAAAGCTCATGAAAGTAAAAGAGTGGATGTGTCCATATTGTGTGTGCAGCATAAGACTCTCTTCACAGCTGAGGCATGTGTGTTGGCAACCTGGCTCAGTCTGAAGCTATGACTCCGCTGTTATATAACCTGCATGTGGCTTTGCCTCGGGAGTCTGAAGAGGTGGATGAGGGATGGGGGGGATGGGGGGGGGGGTGCCCTAAAGCCAGTACCTCCTTTTGAAACGCATCATGTGAACACAGTGACTAAAACTGGCAATCATGAACACATGCACTTGTAACTTTGTGAGTGAGAGATGCTTTCAGGCGTCTGTTCCTGGATGCCCCGCGTGCTGGACATGAGTGTGAAGGTCTGTGTGAGAGGTACAATGTGACAAACTTAACCGTGCATGAAGGATATGTGTGTGCAATGTGAGGTCCCAGCAGTGCTGTGTTTAAAGCTCGTGTTTGTGTGTCTTTGTGCTCACAGGGCAATTGTGTTGGTCCTGCGCTCAGGATAGCAGAACAGCGAGTTCGAGGGGTTGTCATAGTCGTTGGGCAGCCCGTTGTCTGCTGCCAGAGGATTCCTGCTAATGACCAAGTCCAGGCTGTCTCCTGCCTCTATAATTAGAGGTACAGTCAGACAACAGTCCAAGTCCCTGGTCCGCACACGGTTCACCTTGAAGATCAGAATTCATGAAGTTTAACATTCAACAGGTTTTGAAAATAACCAGATATAAGTGAAAATCATCAACTGCACTGGCCTGACACAGTTTAGAAAATAAAGCAAAAAAGCATAAAAAAGCATAAAGGCAAGACATGCAATATTGTAACAAGTTGAAAAAAAAATGTTCTTAATATACACTTTTTTTAGGTTAACATTATAAATGTGCTAACTAAATTGTTTGTAGTTGGCTTAAGTTTCTACTAGTAATTTAGCACAGCAACAAACAACTTGGCTAACGTTAAACGATTTCTTGTCACTGAAATAAGTTAAGCTAAGCTAACCACTGCCCAACTGTAACTCCATACTGAACAAAACATGTGTGGTGTCAATATTTTTTATGAAACTGCAAGAAAGCAAGTAGCCTAAACACAGGCCATTTCTCAATAAGAGCCTGGTAGTGGTTAGCCTGTCTTAATGACCATTTTTCTTTGCTTCCAGTCTAAGCATATCAACTTTTCAACCAGCTCATGACATTACACGACAAGCAAGTTCTTAAAAATGTTTAATTTCTTGCAATGTTTTTTTTTTTTTTTAATGTGTTGAAACAAAATGTACCTGAAGAATGCGGTCGAAAGGTTTCAGCCCCGCCTGGTCAGCAGGACCATCCGGTCGGATCATGTTGACATAAACTCCTTTTTCCAGTAGCCCATCAGATACACTGAAACCAAAGTCATGGCTGTCGTGGTCCTTCCTCAGAGTTACCTACAAATGAAGTTATACAGCACAGAACATCGTCAGAAACATCTACAGAGGTTTGGGCTGATGTAAAAAATCCTTATAGCAGAGGGCTTGATATTCAACTCTTCAGTGAAAAACCAAACTCATAGAAACCTTTTTATAGAACAACTTTGATTCAGCCTTCTACCTCTACAGTTTCTCCAGGGTGTCAGTCAAATCAGACAAATAACTTAGGTTAGTAGTTATCTCAATGAAGTAAACAAAAGGGGGGTGTCCTCTGTATACACTAAACAGGTTTTCATGGCCACAAAAACCTCTGATTCATTCGTTTCTCTGAGGGTCTTGTTTGTCACCAATAAAATGTTGTTGTATTGCATACAATGATAATGAAGTGTCTTATGTCTTATCAGACTGATAAACATTGTATCTATATTCTATTTATAGATCCTCTAAATTCCATTGTCACAAGAATTACATTTAAATGCCTAAAATTTAATTTTGACATTAATTCATAATTGCGACTATGGAAATATACTGTACCTTTAAGATACAAACTAACAACCACAGTTCTTAAATGTTAGCACATAAAAAAACATACTGTGCCACGCCCCTTTTACCATATTGGGAATGCAGCCACTTTGGCTCCGAAGGGAGCAAAAACATTAGCACCTTAGCACTACTGTGCTACCACAGGCTACGGCATATCGTGGGCGTGCTACAGAAGTTAATAGGCGTGCAACATGAGCTGCAGGGCTTTCCACAACGAGCCAATGGGCTTAGATCAGTGATATCACACTGACAAGACGTCACACTGGCAACATTTTTTTGAGGGGGGCTAGAATCGAGTGTTACATGCAGCTAACAGGAGGACGTAGGAGAAGCTGCATTTCCGCAGACTTTGAATTTTTGCACATAGATGTGCCTAAACATGCACAAAACACACTAAAGAGCATATAAAACCAGAAAAAGTATAATATGACCCATTTAACTACTCAATTTGAAACGTACATTTAAAAATAAAAAGGTACACAAGTTAGAAATGAATGTTGATATGAAGAATTAAAATTTTTACAAGTTAGAAGTTAATGGTGGATATCTTCTTAAGTCTCAACTTGTAAAATTTACTCTGCTTCCAACTAGCCCAAAGTCCATTTTCTGATTAAACGCTGAAAGAGTTTGTCATACCCCGCTTCCCTAATGAAACATCTACATACATGAGCGACTCCAAACAAGACGTCTCAGGGAGCATACTGGTGCAGTCTGGGGTCACAGCGTGTGTCGCTTCAGAGGTAATGTTTAATGAGGGTTGTGTGTTTACACACAATGCAAGTCCGGACTGGCCAGGTTATCCACTGGGCCCTGTTATGCCGTACAGACAGCCACGATGAGTCAAGTCAAGGAGTCATGGAGGCATAAACCTAATGATGGACAGATTCCCTCAGGATGATTGTTTGTACGATGATTTCAAGCTGTGAGAGCAGCGGACTTATAAATGACCACATTTAGCCCCAAGTGTCCAGTAGTGCTTTGGATAACAGCTTGCAAATTAAAATGGAAACTCAAAGTATGAGCAGAATACAAAAGAAGAGGAGAAAGTGTGTGTTATAACACATCTTTGTATTTAGAAGTGAAGTACCCTTTAAATCACTACATACTTGAGAATTATCCTTTAAAAGGAGTGGAAAAGGGCTAAATTGGGTAAAATATAAACTTATTTTTTATTTGGCAAACGTTAAAATTTAGGATTTTTTTATACATTCAAATAATAATGTTTAGTGTATTTTGTTAACATTATTATCATTGCCAGATACCAGAGTATTAACCTTGGCAAGAAAGGCAGTGTTTATCTTTACAGCTGCTTCTCTGCATGATTAGGATTTTTTGTGCCATCATATAATCATAGTTGACAGGAATCTTAACTTTTTATTGGTTTAACAAAGTGCCATGTGTACTATAGCTACTTTAAAAGGACACATGGGGTCCTCAGTTTGAAGGCGTCATTTGGCTCTAGGAAAGTTTGGAAATCAGCGCAAATCTAAAACTTGTGATATATTTGCTCTGGCAGATACATCTGATATCCCTCCCATTCTAAGACATTTGCATCCGGCCTGATTCAGTCACAACCATTTGTCTAACATAAGGGAAGTTTACACGCTGTTGAGGCTTTTTCCTAAACAACCAAGAGAGCTGCCGCTGATGTGAAACTTTCTAAATCTGCTTTTATGCATGTACTTAATGATTTGCCCGGGTCTTCATGCTACTTATAAATTATAAGTGTTGACAGCAAAATCATGTCACACGCAACATATGTGCATTTTGTTGTATCCACAGCAACATTCATTCAGGTGGAGTAGCCTAACAGACCATTCTGCTCTCATACATGTCTGATTTGATATTTCTCAGCACTGTCTTGTTAGATTTCTCATGTAATGGAATTTTTTAGCCAAGCGGGCGGCCCGGGTTAGAATCCAACCTGTGGCACTTTTTTGATATCCTTTATCATGTCCTGCATGTCATTCCCCACTATATATCTCTCCCTGATTTCTGACTTTATCCACTGTCCTGTCTCAAAATAAAGTCAGAAAAAAAGTCCAGAAATAAACCTAAAAAGGAAAAACTACCTTATGCAGTGCCAGGGTGGTAGAGGCCGACATGTCAGATGGGTCCCCTTTGCCCAGTGATGGTGCATTTCTGGCTCGGGTGGACATGTTCGGGGTGCCCTTGTTCTTACACTCCCTGAGGGTTCCCTCCCTCTTTATGGGACTAATGTCAGACTGAAACATCGAGTCGTCGTTGGTCTTGGTCTCCTCTAGGTACAGACTAAGAGCGCTACCTGTCATGGATGCCTGAAAGAGACCCCGAAAAAAAAAAAATTATTAGACATTTTGTATAAGAAAATAGACACACATATAACCTATTATGAAGTGCACACAGAGACTGATTATGGAAAAGCCTTCCCGGGTCAGTATAGCAGCAGTACGGCAGCAGGTGCACGGCCTGTCTTGTCAGATTTAATAACAGATTACACTCAGATTATCATAATGCTTCATCTGGCATGTTCACTTAGCCCTACACCAGTCTATGAATAGATGGAGAGGACAAATCAGATGGAGTAGGAGGAGGAGGGAGGAGGAAACAAGAGCAGGAAGCGGTTAGGGGGTGGAGGTGTCAGGTGAGGCCTACCTCCAGCTCCCTGAGAATCTCAGACTGGCCGCAGGTCTCGAGGTCCTGCAGAGCCTGGGACCAGAAGCTGTCATCCTGGTTCAGGGTGCCATGGCAACGAGGTGGGCTGACGAATCTATGACAACGCAGGAACCAGAACATGAGAGCAGCCCTGCGATCCTGCCGCCGTTGCAGCATGGGAAATGCAGTTGTTTTTGTTTTTTTGTTCTGGGTGCTGGAAAATCCTCATTCGAAAGTCTCTCAGGACCTCATTGAGGATGTTATTGTTAAATTCCCTTGTGGCAGTTCAAATGCCGAGGAGTCCGCTAGATTAGACAGAGCCTTTAAAAGAGTTCAATTTTATAAAAGTAAGGTCACCCAAAAAAAGAGCAGGAAATTGAACTCATGTAACACAAAAAGAAAAAAAAAAAAAAAAGTGTGACGAGACAGATAAGGCTGATGTATCCTTGGGCTCTTTAGATGCTTTCACAGGAAAGGCTTTTTTGTTTGTTGTGGAAAAGGGGGTGACACAAAAAAAGATGCATCTATGTGAAACACCAAAGAGCTTGTGGGCAGTTAGTAAAGCAGATGAGAGAGAGAATACCTGAGAAAGAAGAGAAAAGGACAGTTTGGAAAAGCACAAAACAGGGAAGCATACAACACAAAATGGAGAGAAAACAATTCACAGACTGTGCAGTTTGTATTTTTAATGAACCCAAAGAGGGAAAATAACTAAAGTTCTTATTTTCAGAGGTGGAAGAAGTATGCAGATACTTTAACTTGAGTAAAAGTACTATTGTTAAAATTTAGAAATAGAGCATTGTATTCAAAAGTACTCAAGAACAGACGGCAACCTAAAAGACTGTGTGAGTATCTTGTCCCAATGTAGCCCGTATATGACAGCATGTATTAGTTCTGCACAGATGTATTCATGTTTTGAACTTTATTCTAGGTTTTTTTGTAGACTTTTGAAAACATTTTGTAATCTATTTTCCTTGTTTGTCCTCAAAAGGTACATAATCCTTAAAAAAACAATGTCAGGGGTCCAAAACATCTAAAAGGTTAAAGGTTTAGTCCTTAAAAAAAAAATATATATATATTTATCTTATGTGTTGTTGGTGTAAAATATTTATTCTTACAGTTTAGTGACGTGGAATTATAAAGTGATAACAAAATGGAATACTCTTGTCATTTACCCTAAAGGGTTAATTTAAAAACTGTTTAAAGAAAGGACTGACTTTCCACCTTTGAATGTGATTTACATTTAAAAAAAAATAGTTTTATTATGAAATACAAAAGACTTGCAGCTGCACAGAAATGAAACAAGAAGCAGAGTAGATGATGTAGATTTCTGGACAGTGGGCTTACCCGGGTATCTTGTCCCACTCATCCTCAGTAAACCTCCCATCATACAGTGACGTGTGGTGGAGCAGGCCTGCAGAGCTAGAGCTGGTTTGGCTCCTGTGCTGTGTGCGCCGCCAGTCACTTGGATTGAGCAGTATATCTGATGCTTTGTGAAGATATGTTCCTGGAAAAAAAGGGGGGAAATCAACTGACCTCATTAGTACAAGGAAGGAAAATGGGGTAGTTTTCAGACAGCCAGCATCCTGGATTTAACCCACCTTGGCTGCCGTAGCCTGCATCAAACCCTGAGCTATCCCAGGAGCTCATTGCAGAGTCTATACTGGGCACAGTGGCAGAGTAGATCTCTGAGTGTTTACTGGTCTTCTGGAAGTCTGTCAGATCATCCTCTGTGTCGCTTAAAAACGCAGCTTCTCTTTCTGCCAGATGCCGTCTATCAGAACCTGGGAATGAGCAGTGAGATAAAGCTACATCAACAGGGAGAAGAAATGCACTCAGTCATCCGAAAGTGCAAAATTTAAACACTGAATCAATGTCTTTATGCCTGAAATTCATGTCTTTTTAGGCAGGCTTCTTTTACATTTCTACAAATACATTTTTTTTTTTTTTTTTAAATCACAGTAATGCATTGGAATGGATTACCAAGAAGAGATAAAATGTAAAAAAAAAGTTATACAGAATAAATGTTGGTACAAAACCCACTGGAACAAAATGTCTCCCACTCATGGGAAAGAATGCTGCAGGGCCATGAAACACATATTTCATATTTAGATGTGAAGAAGTGAAAGTGATTGTGAGTGGCGTGATGTTATCTTGACGCCTATCTTTTTGCTGACTAAGTGTAGCTTGCAGTGATTTCTGCAATGCATTCATAAGCGGTTCTTTCTTTTCAAACTGTTATGAGAGGTTAAAAACAAAAGAACAATAAGTTGCCAAAAGAAAAAACGTACGGTCAGCTTGTTTTTTTATCTTAAGGGTGACCGACTCCCCCGCCATCTGCAGGAGGTGGATGGCCTCACTCAGTGGTTTTCCTTTCAGACTGACCCCATTGATGGCCAGGACTCGGTCTCCAATGTGGATGGCCCCGGTCCTGCGGGGTTAGGAGAGCAGAGGAGACAGAGTTACCACATTACACCAGCCAGTACCGACATGCTGGCTTGGAGAACTGTCAGGCTGCCAGAGCGCCAACTGAGACGGAAAACAAAGAGGCTTTTTGTTACAGAAAAAGACGAGACAGCCATTGTCAACTGTGCTGTTTATTTTAAAAGGGGAAAAAAAAAAAAAAAAAAGTTTCCAAAGAAAGGAACTACAGATTTCACCCTTAACCAAATGTACATGCCACCACCTTCTTGAATAACTACCCTGACCCCTGAGTGTCACCCCACTCCCCTCACCTCTCTGCCAGGCCTTTCTTTGTGAGACCAGAGATGACGATGGGGTCAAAGGGCTCCTCTGTGCCTGAAATGGTGATGCCCAGGGGTCCGTTATACCTCTTCAGCTCCACTGTGTAGATTATAGAGCCTGACATCTCCAACTCATCTACACAAAAGGAAACAACACATAAGATTATACTGACAGTTTGAACCCTGTGAAGACGACAAAAAAAAAAAAAAAAAAAAAACATGAAACGGTCTGAGCAACAATTATCTCCTTTTCATTTTATTCTTACTGTACTTATTCTGAATATTTTGAGGCCAGTTTCTAGTGATGAGAGGTATAAACATTCATTGTGCACGTTAAAATAGCAACACAGTTATCAAGAAAATAAAAAATAAACTACAAGCAAATGTACTGCACTCTAAATATAAAACACACTTAAAAACAAGAAGTATTACATTTGAAATGTTCTTCTTTAGAAAAAAGGCTGATGTGAGACTATTAATAATTAAGAAGTACTCACAGGCTTAAAACTTTTATGCAAAACTGTTTTTTTTTTTTATATCTGCATAAACGATGCCAGTGGTTCTCAGTGGTTTTCAACTGGCGGGTCGGGACCCGAAGGTGGGTACCAGAGGCATTTTCAATGTGTCGGAAATGTGTGTCTGGACAAAAAAAACGTGTTTCAAAAAGTCATTAAGCGCTTTAAGACTTGTTTGTTTGTTCCGTCTCTGTTCTGTCTTATGTTCTGTAGCGTCTGAGGTTCAAACATGCGCAATTTTCTGATTGGTTAAAAAAAACATCAGAAATTTGGGTCACGATTCTTCATGAAGTAGTTGCTGGTGGGTCCTGAGACTATGATTATATAGATCAAATTTATTGAAAATTTTGAAATCTCATTTGTTGATAAAGTTAATCTTCATAACACATGTGTTGCTGGAGCTTTTTCACCTCTTGGGTCCTGAGACTATACCAGTTCAGAACCACTTCACTATTGTGTACAGTGTTGAGCTGTAACCATTATTAAAGTCAATTCACAGAAAAATGCCAACACTACATAGCTTCAAGTTTTGCTGTACGGATTTCATTTATATCTTAACTTTTATTTATATTTAAAGGTTTGACAAAACAAGACTTTTGAATCTGTCTGCATGTATTTTTTTTACATTGTTATGGACCTCATGATAAGCAGGTTGATTGGAGGGACTAAAACTGGTCCCAAGATAAACCTGAGGGGATATGAGATAAAAGAGAAGTGATGAAAAAAAATAAATGAAAAAAAAAGCTCAGCTGAACAAATCAGAGTCTATTTTTTAGTAGTTATGTTCCATTTCTTCCCTTTTATTTCTGAAAAAGACATAATTTTACATCTTAAAGCCCTGGGCAGCGATCTGAAGGAATCATGTGAGAAGATTCAAAGGGGGAAAAAAAGGAAAGAAAATCACTCTTTGGTTGAACTGCCATTAACCAGGAGAGATTTACAGAAATGGTAACAATAAGAAACTTAGATTAAGCAACAACAACAAAAAGAACTGTTTGTTGATTGTGAGGATTTTCAAGTTCATCTTGTTTTTAACAAAAGATAAACTAGTATCCTGAGGTGTCAAATAAATGCAGGGGAAAAGAAATAAATCATCTTCACAGAACTGTGGAATCCAGTTAAGTAAAATGTAGCAGCAATTTGAAAGCTAATATAACTGCACAATGTACTTCTGCTACTCTCCCCTTCTACTTCTATAATGGGTAATATGTTTGGTTTATAAATGGATTAAAGTACCAATGTTGTCCTCATCTTTCTGTATTCGTAGTTTGACCATGTCCTCGGCCTGCTCCAGGACGTGCATTGCGTCCTCCATGGTGCAGTTCTCCAGCCGGACGCTGTCTATGGCCAGCAGCCGGTCTCCAGGCTCAAGAGTGCCTGTTCTGCCGGGAACAAGAGAGAGAAAGAGAGAGAGAAAGAGAGAGAGAGAGAGAGAGAAGAAGAGAGAACCACAACTGTTAACTGGGAGCATGCAGGGAGCCGCTTCCTTCTGACTCAATATGAGAATCCCATTAGCTAAATGTCTCAGTGGGATCCTTTGGGGGTGACCCTAACCTCGCCTTCAACCTAATCAACACTGAGCCCAACTGAAATGTGTCTGCTCTGCCCTACTGATCCAGTTTTGATAGCTCAATCCAATTAGGCTCGTATTACACGGTGGATTCACCAAACAATTTTATTTTCTTCTTTCATAATCCTACTTAAGCCTCAAATACCTTGTTCACCCTGAGCGGTGAAGTGATTAGAAATAATGTATCTTCATCACGACCTGAAATTAAAACCTTAGATCATTAAACAACGATGTCTCCTTATAACTATTAGCCATGATTGATGATAGGACGTACCTGTGTGCTATGCTTCCTTTACGGATGTCAGAGATGATGAGGGGCTTGCCAGGTTTCTTACTTGCTGTTTAAAGAAGAACATATTTACATCAGTTTACATAAAAATATAACTATGTTAACTCTTACCAATATGACCACCAACATTCTTTTTTCTTGTTGTTGCACTTATAAAACTTCAACTGATGAACACCGGTGCAGGCCAGTATTATTCACAGGTAATGAGGTATGTGCACTCATTGTTTTGCAAGCCTGAGTTTTATGGATCACAGAACATTGATTCGAAGGAGCTTTATAATGTGTGGGCCCTATGGGGTGATATGAAACAACACTGCCCCCTGCTGTACATCTCAGTGTTACCCAACTCACCACTGATAGTGATGCCCAGCTCCACTCCTCTCCTCTTTGGCAGTTTGACGTGGAAGGTGCCGCTGCTGGGAACAACCGACTCTATTCATTGAATAAAGTAAAGATACGATTTAGGATGGAGGATCGCGTATACACTCCGGTTTCATCATTAGATATCTACTCGATATGATACCTGCAACATCAAACTCGACCTCCACTGTGACTTTATTGGCCAGAGCCGAGTCTCTGAGCAGCTGATGGGCTTCTTCCAAAGTGCCATCTTCAGTTGGGATCCCATTAATGGACAACAATCGGTCGCCAACCTGCAGCAGCCCACACCTGCACACACACACACACACACACACACACACAAGCCCATCAGCGGAAGAAAAGGTCCTTTCAAAACTGGATCACCCACAAATGTTTATACGGTAATTAAGAAACACAAATGTTAAGACATGTGATTAGCTGAAAATGTTACGGGACGTCTCATCTTTAATACATACGTTACTGTATGTCATTTTTATGCCCTCAAAAATGTCTGCTAATTTGTAGTCTTGAAAATTCCCAAAAAGTGACAATGAGCACAACACTGCCCAGGACCAAAGGTTAAAGTCTACTCATGAATTTCCAGAAACTTAATATCATATTGCATGTTTATATTTCATAGTCAGTTCCCATGGAAACAGCAAGCGAGCCAGCAACACTGAAAACTGTTTCATAAAGTCTTAATGTGATCTTTAGGTTATTTTCTACACTAGAGTTTGTACTAAAATGTGTTTCTGTTATAGAGCCTACCTTATCACTGATGGTTTGCATAATTATTTATTGATAGATAAAACACCTGATGGTATTAAGAAAATTAGCAGTCTGCTCACAAACTCACACAGAGGGATAAAACAGTTAGAAATATGTAATAGATATTAAAGAAAAACTTTTCAAAAAGCAGAACTTTCAAGACCCTCAGGAGCAACTGTTCAAACACAAAACAACAATATGAAGCAGGAACATCGGGATGTTTTCCCTCAATGAACTTAGATAATAAATCAGTGAGCAAAACAACCGGTTGTAAGCTCTAGTCACCTTTACAATTTATCTTCTAGGGACTCTGTATAGCCTGCCGGTTGTATCGTGCGCCCTATGTTCAGAGGCTACAGTCCACAAAGCGGGCGGCTCAGGTTCCACTCTAACTTTAGATGATTTGAAACGCGTCATTCATCATTCATTCATCCCAGTTTACTACTCTACCCACTGTCTTCCTCTATAATAAAAGACACGAAAGTAGTACAACAAATCTTTAAGTCACGTTGTCCACTCAAGCATCAGCAAGGATTTGTTAGGATTTCTGCTTTCAGTAAAAGTATTCTGACGAGTGACACATTCATGCTATCTGACACCACATGTCATATAGGATGAATGTTTAAAATGCCACCTATAACATGAAATAAAAAAAAGCTTCCAGGCCTTGAAACAAACACACTTGAACACTGACCTCATGTGAACTTCACTAGACACTTCAGCAAGGCGAGTGCATATTCATCCAGAAAACAACAAATATCACACGTTTAATCAGCCCCCTAATTACAAGGGGGAACACAGCAGATCTGTCAACTGTTATTAATTCACTGGCCATGGCTGCGTGTTAACCTTGTGTGGAGGCTGAGACACCAACATCACAGGCGGATACTGTACTTGAGTCACTTCTATCTCGACTGCTCCTGGACTAATCGTGGTGCAAGACCCATGGGGAAAGACCTCGCACTGCCTGCAGACACCATCATTAATCTTACAAGACAAGGACAAATACAGCTCTCTGGTGTACTGATCGGAGCTGCAACATGTAGCCTTGATCAATACAGTACCACGGACCAATATGAGGGGCTTTTCACGATCAAAAAATAAAACCATTACTTATTCATACAGTGCCAAATACCGACGCATAAAATCTTGTGCAACTGCTGACAGAGCAGGTTTACACTCTAGTTGTTAAAATAGTATTTCCTACTGCTTCATTGTGTTTAAGAGCAATAGCAACATCCACTAAACCCAAAGTACTGGACAAATTAAAGTTTATCACGACGCATCCTGCGGGGGGGGGGGGGGGGGGGGGGGGGGGGACTAGTTCCAATTTCAGGAACCACTGCATGAGACAAATGCAGTCCTAGATGCCTTCAGCTTAATACTCATCCAGACATCAGGCTAAAATTAGCTGTTTTCCACATGAGGCTGAATGATTAGCACTGGGGCGGTTTAGTTGAAGGTGACTCTCTATATGATATTTGTTTTTTTTGTTAGGTGTCTCAGCGCGTTACCTCTCAGCTGGGCTGTCGGGCTCAATAAAGCGGATGACTGGGGGAGCAGACAGGGTCTCTGTGGCAAAGACACCCCCCTGCAGCTGGATTCCAAAACCTGTGAGCGGATCCCCCCTCAGGACAACCTCGCTTGTTTCCACATGAAAAATCTGCCCCCCTGGGCCGACAGAACTTGACGCCAGGGATACTATGGGACAGAGTGGGTTGGAGGAAGGGAGAGAGAGAGAGAGAGAGAGCGAGAGAGAGAGAGAGAGAGAGAGAGAGAGGAGACACATCAGAGATAGATATTAGTGGAGAAGTGACAGATAAATGAAGGGAACAAGGAATTGTGATGGACAAAACACAGAGGGGGGGCTTCTGCACCCACAGAGAGGACATGGGAATGGATAGGGAATGAGTCACATATCAGAGTTGGCGTCAGCCATGCTAACATTAGGGGATCAGTCAAATCTGTTCACACACTGAGGGGGCAAAAAACGAGTGCAAGTTGGTTTAACAAAACTGTGAACATTTTAAAAAAGGTCAGTTCACCAAAATTACCAAAAGAAAAAGCCTTTAGCCCTCAGATAGCTTTCTGTTCTCATTATCCATTTGTTTTGCCTCCAGTGTAACAAAATGAATGTGATTCAAACTTACTTTTTTTTTTTAATGCTAACAGCATTTAAAAAAATACACTTGACAAGAATGTAAGTATATAGCATTGCTAGCAGCTACGTTTGCTTGAACTAATGAACAATTAGATGTTAATGTTAGCATGTTAACCTTCTCACAACCCATGGCTTAAAAGGACAAGCTACCATGCTGCTTATACCGGTATCAGTTTTTTTGTTTCTGTCCTGGTGAAGTGTGTTAGCCTGCTTAAACTTGCTAATATGCACAAAAAACAAAGGTTAAGGCTAATGAGAATAATATAAGTATATGTATATAATGACAAATGGACAATACTCAATTCTTCACCTATTTGATTTGTTGGTAACTTTTTTTTGTGGTAGTAGTCTTGGAATTCAACTGGGCCCCCAAAGGCTCAGGTAAGAAAAAAATAAAAATCAGTTTGCAAATCCTTACTATTACAAGTCCCTGCTCACGGATTTGCACAACTCTGCGCACACTTTATAAACCATGTGAATGTATTTTAAGCCATGAGCACAGGTTTGTAATCTGTGCGTAAGAATTTGTAAAATGTGCGCACGGATTTTGTTAACCCTAGGAATGGATTTACAAACGTCTTGTTTATTTCTCACCTGTGCCATGCGTGGCTCATTAGAATTATTTTATCTGGAAACACTCAGTTCCCAGTTTGTCAGGAACATGTGGATTACTAAAACTAATGTAGCCTATTACAAATTCTTAATTATTGACTGTGAAGCACTTTGTGTCATCTGTTCTTAAAAGGTGCTATATAAATTAACTTTACTTACTTACTGCAAAAGTTATTTTTCAAACAAATTAAAAAAAAAATTTGATGCTATTGAACTGTTTCACATTATAGAAAGATACATTTCTGCTACTAGCCTGATGTTTTTGACTTGTATGGGGGAAACAACACAAAGCCACAGACACACAAACAACCTAGCAGAAGCAGAAACTATAACCTTCAAGATATCATTAAGTTGCATCAGCATTATTTGTAAGAGAAAAAAAATAAATTTGAAGGCAGTAAAGCAGAGGGATTTTTCAT
The DNA here is from genome assembly GCF_963930695.1 of Labrus bergylta. Taxonomy (NCBI): domain Eukaryota; kingdom Metazoa; phylum Chordata; class Actinopteri; order Labriformes; family Labridae; genus Labrus; species Labrus bergylta. The sequence goes on along the minus strand of NC_089206.1, from coordinate 12,114,113 downwards.
ACATGAGCTCTTGTGGTCCTTCTTTCTGGTCCTCCTCTTGCCGGTGGAGCTGCGAGGGCTGTTGGGGGCAACGGTTGGGATGGGGCAGGGCAGTGTGCTACTGCCCTGGCTGCTGAAGCCAGAGGTGGCTGTGGAGGAAGGGGAGAAGCCACCACTCACCAGAGCTGAAAGGAGACATAGCACCTATGCGTTTCAAAGGGCAGGTACTAACATGACATTTTGTTTTCAGCGTCAGTAGCAGGATCAGAGTATGCTCAAAGAAAACATGCAACAAAAGAAAAGAAAAGGGGTAACAGTGTTGGAGTAAACCCATAGGACAATATTTAACAAAATGTGCTGAAGAAAAGGCTCCCTCCATGGTGTCTTGCCAGCAGCAGTGCTGTCACAAGTGATAACTTACTTTTGCAGTGGTCCTGCTGGTTGTGTGGGTGGCTCGGGCTGCTCCATGCCTTGCCGTGGCTGCCATGTGGGGGATGGCAGTAGTTGCTGCTGCTTTGGTCCCAGTGGTGATTGTTGCTTTTCTGCACTTTTACTGCAACAAAACAGAGGCAAATGCATCCATGAAGTAAAACAGATCCACTCCTCTGTTGTGCACGTCTCTAGATCATAGCCATGAAATCTTGCTTTTATTCCAATGTGTAAATGTGTACCACACTGCACAGTGCCTGGAGGGAAATTCAAAGCAAGGTAATTGATCTAATTTGTTTTGGACATGGTACAGTAGATTTAAGCCTGTGGTTTAATGTGTTTTGATGTTCTTCTAAGAATCAGACACAATGCTCAACAAACTCAATGTGAAGTGGTGCAGGGTCCGAAAAGAAACATTCAAAAAAATATCTTAACTTTTTCTAGCAAGCTTCCAATAAGCTGAGTGCAAACTGGAGATCATTTCGATCATTTTATTTTCAAAAAAGACCGAAGGTGCTAAAACAATCCGAGAAAGTTGATTGCTTGGCACCATCTAATGTTTTTTTTTTTTCAAACTAGAAGTGAGACATGTGGTTAACCTTGATTGGGCGCAGCTGAAAGCTTGATTGCTGATGATGACAGGGCATGTTTCTGCATCTGATTGGTCTATATGTTTTTTTAACTCTGGTTGATAATCAACTCTGCTGTCATTTGTTTGCACTTTAAATGACACAAAGAGCCAAATAGTGGTTATTCTGAAGGGGATCTTACCCTTCATTTTAAAGCCTGTATAAAAAGTTGTATTTGGTCAAATATCTGTGAAACATTCAAAGGGAAAAGACTGACCTCCTGTATGACACACACCTCCCTAATTAACGTTGCATTCACAGATTCATGCAGCTGAAATTGTCACAGACACTGACATGTGACAGTAATCCTTGATGTGTCATTTGCATGGGTCTAATCTCCAACAACTTGCTCACATGGATGAAGGATTTGCTGGAAACATGGATGACTGCATTAGTGCCTGGGAGGTTTGCCATCTTCATGAAACCTGGTTAAATCCAGCTGTATGCAATCAGAATACACAGAGGAGACCCTCCGGCCCTTTTCAGAGAGCCAGTTTCTATCGAGCTCAATCAAAAACCTGTAAAGACTCAACTCGGCTGGCTTACGCTAAGCCCACCTAGGGGAAGCGCTCCAAGAAATGATGTTTTTGCGATCTACGCGGGCAGAAAGAAACATTAACTCCTAATCTCTCAGTGGCTGTATCAGTCTTATTAAATCCCCAGAGGAGATTAGACAAATTGCATCTTTTAATCACGCCTTATCCCGGAGGAAAGGAAGCTGTGAAAATGTGGTTTTATTTTATCGTAAAGTCATGGTGCCTAATTCTTGAAGTGAATCACTATTAAATAGAAATTTCAGAGGATGAGTTACCTGTCTGTTATTTTACTGTGAAGGAATGCCTGTGCTGCACTTTGACAGGAGACAGGTCAATGGTCAACAGGAGCATATGCAGTTCAAGCTGTCTGGTAAAGTGGTTATTTTTATCCTCTCATCAAAGGATTAAACCCTCTGTTTAAGTAAAAGTCTGCTCATTAGCAAATTGCTTGATTGACTGAATTATTCTTAGGACTTTGTTAGGAAGTTTAGAATCACAGATGTAAAAAACAAAACAAGAATTTTGAGAAAATAAATTCTCTGTTTTGTCTTTTTGCAGACACATTAAATACGGTCTTTCCAGGACAACAAATAGTCGATCATCACACCCAAGACTTTAAAAAGACGCTTGATTTTTTTTCCATTATGAATAACAATAGGAGCTTTATGAGCTTCAGATGATAAACCAAATAGTTTTCTGTTTTTTTCAGTAAATAGAGATAAGAGTGAAATGCTGCACACTGTACCAGACAAAAAAAAAACACTGAATAATTACAAAAAGGAGAGGATCCAGTGACCCAAGAGAAGACCAAACTACATCTTCTTTCCCTCTGTCTTGTTGTGTGATTTGTCCCATGCTCACATGTAAAGGAGCCCTGCAGCTGCTGACCCAGAAAGAGTGAGCAGAACATGGCGCGAGCATGATCTCAGATGGAGGAAAAATGTATCCAGTGTATGTTTGTGTGCACGCAAGTGGCATAGGAAGGAGTGTGTATCCGAAGGCAGAAGGATTGTTGCTGGCAGCATGCACACACACAAAGAGTCGCATACTCAGGCTGATTCACAGCGTATAGAAAGGGACTGTTGGGAGGCAGCCAGGCTCCTTACAGCTGTAGGTAAAATAACTAAGAGCAGAGCCGTCACATTACATATGTCGAGGACAACGTGCTTATTTTTCCCGCAATGCACCAGAAGAACTTCTTTATTAGATTGAAATGATTGCATGACACTCAAATCAACTTCCTCTTTGCAACCTTTGCATTGCACTGCAAATGTGCCATTAAATTATGACAAATAAAAATTATCTACATGCCTTATTTGTATAGTTTGAAGTTAAAGCTGTGTAGCTTTTGCTTAATCTTCACAAAATTGTTATCATGTGTTACTTGTTAATTTTAAGATGTCAAACAGTCTCTGAATCCACCAGGAATATTTCAGCCCTTCACCGTATGTGATTGTTTATCAAACTTCTTTTGCTTTTCTGATGGTCTATTGCACATAAAGAATTTGGAGAAGTCAGCTTGAATTCTGAATAATTGACTGATATTTTATCACACTTTACAAACAGTGGATTTATTAGAAAATAGGTCACTTGCTTTGTCTACAAGAATTCATTTTTTTTCACTGATAATTCTCGCATCTCTTTGGTGTCTTCTCTGTGTTTTTTAAGGGATCTGCTGTGTTGTCTGCATCACCTCGAGGACATACCTGTGTCTTGTGGCCTAACAGGAAGTCGGCTCTGACTCGCTGGCAGAATCTCCAGTTTGACGACGTCAGAGGAGCTGGCGAGTAGCTGCGTGGCCTCCATCAGAGAGCAGTGCTCTGCACTGGTCCCATCTATACACAGAATAATGTCTCCTACATGAAGCGCTCCACACCTGAGAGAGCGACACAGAGGCAGCCAGTGTCAGGAAATGTCTGGGAGGCGTTAAATGTGTAAGATGTGGGTTATACCTTTCCACCACGCTGGCTGGCTTGATCTTGTCGATGATAATAACTTGTTTACTCCTGTATATTGTCGTGGTGAGACTGATCCCCAAGCTGGCAGAGGGACCTTTCACTATCTCCACCAGCAGAGGGCCTGAGGCTTGCTGCACCGCCTCTGAAACAGATATGACACACAGATATGATGGAGGCCGACAAGATCACTGGATGCATCTAAAGCATGAACAATAAAATACCTTTTTCACCCCTGGAATGAAAAAAAACATTACACTGATTCTCCCAGCATCGTTATCTATGTGCCACATTAAAACTTTCATATGTACATATTGCACTCCATCCTAACCTTTCAAACATGAATACATCTAGTCTTTAGACTCAGTTTGTATTTTAAATGCATCTTATTGCATGTTTTTTTTCTGGATTTTATAGGTGACACTCTCTAGATGTTTACCATACAGACCTCCTACCTCAAACAAAAATATTTAGTTGTTGAGGGGGGGGAAAATGTCAAAAATACTGTGTCAGTAAAGTCAGGAGTCTTCGAAAAGCCACTCTCCTTCTTTTATTTGATGTTTTTATATTACAGGTACGTAAAAGATACTCTGTGAAAATGGGACATTTAGCACATGCTGGAGTTTGGAAACATGAGTTTATTCAGCTGGCAGTAGAGGACATTTGTGTGTCTCAATGACAAATGAGAAATATAGATACACTTTTTGTTTTTTTAGCACTGGGATATTTTGACACTAGGCATTTAACTATCCTGACTCAAGCAATGACAAAGAGACTTTCTGGATGCAGTTATGAAGTGACAGCTGAAGTGTTTCCACTCCGCGTACAATGATGGGATGATTGCTCTTAATACTTCTTAATGGAACCCATGCTACAAAGAATATGTGACACACACACACACACATTCTTCTGAAAATTCTGAACCCTCTGAACCCTCTGACTGGCTCACTCTGTAGGCAGGAGGCCTGAGTCCTGAACTTCCACATACAGAGAAGTCACTTGTGTCAAAAGTCCTTGGTGACCTGTCCTATTTTACACAGAGTAGAGCAGATTTTTTCTGGAGAATTAGTCACCATGACCAAATAAGAGTTTCAATCTGCAGTTAGTCTGTTTTCCCTTTCCATATGTAGAGTCTTGCAATGAAAACTAACTGCATCCAATTTGTCAAAAAAATGCCCAAAAATAAATTCAGTCAAGTGTGATAGATTCGATTATGCATATACATGGATCATACCAAGTAAAAGGCATTTCAGTGGTCCAGCTGATGACTGCCAAGAATGTTTCATAATTCATCTGTACCTCCAGAGACGCAGATAATGTCATAGTGATGTCATCATGTTTGTTTAGGCCTGAGAACGAGGACTACATTTTTACATCAAAAGGCTTCACTAGGCACTCTTGGAGGCAAGAGAATTAACCAGGCTGATTGCATTGTGGGAAATGTAGGATCCAGTATTTTTTCTTCCTTTACTCACCTAAATGTCGAGATATTTTGGCCTCTGCTGCTTCAATTTTGACAATTCCTGCTCAAATCTGTCTCTTTTTAAGTCCCCTACATTGGGGAGATGTTATACTAAACCTCGCTCAATTTCTTTTAAAGCAACAAAACAAAAATTGTGTGATTAAACAAATGTTAATAAGGGGTGACGTTCCCTGTCTGACAAGCATTGAATGAACTAGGGTATGACTATTTAGATGGAACCTACATGGTTACAGAGTGTAGAGAGACTCAATAATACACTGAATATTACCCATCTACCCTTTCCGAGCTCAATTGTGCTCATGGGCCAGTGTGACTCCCCTAGTGGCGTCTCCAGCACACACACTCACGCACATTGACAGAGCCATAACAGCCACATTATTTACCCTCAGAGCAAAGCTGCCCAACCATGCCTGCACATATTCCCTGTGTGTGTGTGCTCACCCATGACAGAGACGTCATACTCAATCAGGAACAGAGCTTCCTGGCCACTCTGCATCAGCATGGTCAGGGCGTCTGCATGCTTCTCTCGGTTTAAAGGCATCCCGTCTATGCTCAGAACCCGATCTCCGCCTTTCAGAGTGCCCTCTCTGGAGTAACACAGAAAGCAGACAGGGAGAAGAATAAAGTAACCTGTGCAAGATGCTCATACAAGCGTTTAGGCGGGCAGTCACAGTAAATCATTAAACAGTTCCACATGAGCGTTCGCTCCCAGGTGAGATGAAGGATAAGCGAGATAAACGGCCGTAAAAGTCTTTGATGGCGAATTACGGTTGCTCCAGTGATTTGGTTCCCTGGATTCGTTTTTGTGTGTGTGTGTGTGTGTGTGTGTGTGTGTGTGTGTGTGTGTGTGTTTAAGAAAAGTGCAATGTTGCGTTAGCCTGCAGGATGAGTGGTGCCCTTTCTGCTTTGAAGATAAAATACACTCAACAGAATGTGTCACAGCCACGATTTCACGCAGAGTGTATGCTGATGCAAAAGAAATAACGTGAACATGGATTTTAACACATAAACTTCATATTTCAATCATTCAAAAGCGTTATTCCAAAGATTCTAATTCAATAGAAATACTGTTTTGAAGACAAGCATAAGGCAATTAGCAAAACACATATCCATCAGGCCATACATCTTCAGTAAATACACACATGCATGCACATACACAATTATTTGAATAGGCTCATTCATGCACATTCAGGACATACAAGGAACACAAATAGCAGCGCTTGTGCGCACACAAACATCAATCCACGTTCTCACCTGTCAGCAGGACCTCCGGGCCTCACGTACGTCACCACCAGGGAACGAGACCTGCGCCAGTCCTCATGGAAGCCTCCTAAAAAAAATGTAAACGGTAAGAGTGAATAAATCAGTGCCAAAAGCGAAAGATTTCGACTAAAATTAAAATCTCACAACGACATCCGGTCAAGCACCTACCTCTCATGACGAACCCAAAGCTGTTTCCCTCCTTGTGTAAACACACTTCTATGGTTTTGGTTAGGACTCCTGTCGGGGTCTGGACTAAGAGAAGAGGACAACCCATTCAGATAATTATTATCCCCCGAAGGTATCTGCAGTGTGTGAAGCTTTACAAAATAGTTGATGGTAAAGGAACTTGAGCTGGTATCGCGCTTTTCTAGTCTTCTAACTACTCAAAGCGCTTTTACACCACATGTCACACCTACACATTCACACCCATTCACGCAGTGGTTGCTATGTAAAGTGACCATCAGGAGTGCAAATCCCATTCATACACATTCATACTCCGCCGCCGCTGAAGCAGAGGGAGCAACTCGGGGTGTTTTACCCAAGGACACATCGGACATGTTGCTTCCAGTTGAGAGACAAAGACTCTACCAATAGAGCCCCCTGATCACAGTTTGATTTGAGTGAGTGCTGAATCGCAAGAATGAACAAAGAATCGTTTGAAATGTGTTTAATTATTCTGGGGGGAATCATAGTGTGGTTGACCCACACTAATGATTTCAGAGCTGTGAGCGGCCATGATACATCGCCTTGAGAATGTCTCTCTTTCTGAGGCTGGTGTCTTGACCAAGTAAGACTCAATAAGTATTGACTTGGTGAATTACATGTGGAAAATAAATAATAATAATTACTGATATTTTATAGATATAACTATTGATGCTATACTATGGTAATGTTTTCCCAATGACGATGTCGATTTGCTTCATAATTATGTAAAGGCTTCCAAGAACAATCATTTGTAGTTTGGATATATTTATTTAAAACTTTTGAACTGACATCCAGACATCATTTGACCTGCCAATAACTGATTCACTTCATGAGAGATGACTTTTTGGTGTATGAGTAAATAAAAGCGTCTGAAAAAACATGGGAAAAAAACATAAACATAGAGAAAAAGCCACAGTTTAAGATAGAAGAGAGGACTGCAGACATGCTTGAATTGGATGCTGGGCCTTCTGGAGGTGCGGGCGACCTCAACATGACTCTTGGAAGCCCTGAGGCCTGTACAAACGAAGCAGCTTCAAAATAGCCAGGGTAACTATGTCTATCTGGGTTTACTAACCCAACTGAAATAAACACAAAGGCGTTACAAATATGAAGATATGCACTGGCAGCAGAGCGGCATATTATACAAACTTAGAGAAAACTGTGACAGGAAAGAAATGTGTGAGTGAAACACTTAAGCCGGGGCTAAAAGCAACACAGCTGCAATAGGGGCAGATGGCAGAACTCACCGACTGTGTTAATGTGCAAATGAAGAAGCATCAAATGATTTGGAAATCTCCAGAGCACAAGTGCAACTGACTCTAATTACGCCTGTGTAATCTATACAATGAATGTGTTGCTTTGATGTATTCTAATAGTGCTTATGAACAGAATGAGCCATATTTCAGCTACAACCCCTTCAGTGTCAACAAACATAAATAAACATGATTCAAAGCATCAGAGGCTTACGCTCATATCTTATAACCGCATCAGTCTCCTGGCCTTTGTGCTTCCATCAGCTCTGTTGTAGAATATCTTAATAGAAATTAAGGCACAATGAATATCTCATCATGTGAAAAATCCCAGGAAACTCTGTTATGGATACTGTTTTTTACTGTTAAGGGGACAATCTTGATTGGTCAGTATGAGTTGCTTTTACGCAGTTTGATCTCTCGCCCTGGATGAGTTTAGTGTAACTCATTGAGTTACAATGGTGAGGAATCTGAGTAAGAAGTGAACACTGAAGCAATTTTGTTAATCACAAATTCTAGGTTGTAATACAGAACTCAGTTCTAAGGCCAACGTTGTTTTGTTTTCTGGTCCTGATGAATATGCAATCTATTGCTTCCTTTGCACCTTGCAGATGTTTCTGTTCCCCCTCAAGTTTACACGGATCTCCATCTAGTCTTAAGGTTGATTTAATTTGAACTACTGATCTGTTTTGGGGCAGGTTTAAGAAGCATTGAGGCCATTTTTTAAATGTTTATTTTTGGAGGTTTTGGGCTTTTATATAGAAAGGACAGTAGATAGAGTCAGACACCGGGGAGAGAGAGAGTGGGGAATGACATGCGGGAAAGGAGCCACAGATCAGATGCGAAACCGGGGCCACCCGCTTGGAGGTTTGTGGCCTCTGTACACTGACCACTAAGCTATACCGGCTCCCCAACCTTGAGGCAATTTAACCAAGGTGGCTGCCGCTCATGTGGAAGGCAAAACTTAAAATATAAGAGTTCCCCTTTAACTTGCTCCAAGGTCAAACCTACATGTCACATGACAGAAATGTACGACCTCACCTCCCAGTGGATCAGGTGAAATCTGGGGGTTACATTTCACTGCTGTGGCAACTGTTCTACAAGTTTATGACCCTTATTAACAACATCTAACTCATGTGCTCATAAACTGTTATGAAGCTGCTGATTACGAGGTTCTAATGCTGTCTGGACTTATAAACGTCTTCGCTCTGATTTAACTGGCAGATACCACTGCACACTGTGTGCCACTCATATTTAAGTGTCATGTCGATTCTTGGTGCGATGCGACTTTGACTTTCTTTTGATGACAGCACTTTCTTTAGATGTTAGAGCTTTTTTTCCCCTCATCCATCAAGCAGAATAATCCTCTTGCACAATTTCACCTACCGAATGGAGGCAGCTCGTACTCCACCTCCAGTACGACTCGCTCCCCGATGTTCTTCAGCAGGCTGATAATCTCATCATGGCGCAGCTTTGACAGGTTGATGCCGTTCACTGACTTGATATAGTCTCCTACATTGAGCTGGTCACTCCTGCGGAAAAGCACGGACAGACAAAATGATTCCTTTTAATTTTCTTTACTTTTGGATTTCTGATTTGCAAATGTCTGTTGCCAACGCCACCACAACATCAGCTATCAACCAAATCCTCTCTTCTGCTCTTTGCATGTTAATTGTTCTATTTTACAGCTCACAACCTCCACTCTTTCATCTCATAACTCACAGCTTCTTGAATATTAACATTACACTCAGAAATAGTGGAAAACAGCACATTTGGATCCAAACTGGTCAGTATAAAAATGAGATGTCTAATTATGTATCTTGGTCTGTTCTGTTTGGGCTTAAATTCCATGATGCTGCTGTGTGTAAGTGCAGAAATAAAAACTATAGTATAAACAGAATGAGCACTGTTATGATGTGACCATTATGTAAGGAATCATGGTTGGTTGCTCTAATTTGCACCAGACAGTAATGATGATTTTATTATGACTCTCTTTGTATCGACAAACATGAAGAGCTGAGGCTGAGCGGATGTTGTCTCACATTGTGCACATTGAATAGCAAATTAATCAAATAAAAGCTCTGCCCGGCTCACTCCTCTCACCTTTGGGCTACTCAACGCTGACAGCAGACAGAGAGAGACGTCTTAACCAGCAGAGCCGAGCGAGCGGCCTGTCGTCAGGTCCAGTCTCATCACACAATGTCACTGCCGGTCTCTCTGCTGTCTGCATGAGTGTCTCTCCACTCACTAAATTAGCAAGCACTTCCGCAGCAAGCATGAACTCAGCTGTGGGAGGACAAGCTGCTTGGAAGAATTAGCACAGTGTCTGTCTTTAAACCTCCCAAGACTTGACAAGCGATGTTTGGTCAAGGCATTTTTGTCGGGGGCTGCGTCATTCTTACAAAACTGTGTGCGTGTGTGTGCGTGTGTGTGCATACAGTCTATAGTGTGTGTGCATGTGTCACACATGCTTTCTTATTCATCATTAAACGTGAGTCATCCACTACATTTTACTTTCATGTGTTTGATGTAGGGGAAAATGAGTGTAATGCTGTTGACGTTGAAGGAAATTGGTTTAATCAAATGTTAATTAGGCTATATCAAGCTCTAAAACATCTTGCATTAAATAATTACTATTGCCAGAAGCAATGCAAGATGTCTTCTGCCAGACAATATAATACAAACTATAAATTGAATTGATTTTGTTCAAAAGCAGGACGTAGACCTCCTGTTTGTAACACTTGATGCCGAGAAAGCTTTTGATGGAGTGAGTTGCCCTTTCACGTTTCAGATTCTCAACATGCAGCTTTGGACTAGACGAGGAATGTAGCTTGTTTGTTTCTTCAAGCGAGTAACAGAAATCCAAACGCCAGAGTAAACAACAAATGGTGTTTTTTTGGCTGTGTTCTTTATTTAAAACGTGAGTTGTTCTATAGGCCTACATGCTCTAAAAAAAAGTTGCAATGCATTCTGAAGAATTGTCTGGAATGGCGATTGTGTAGGCCTATGACCATTTCAACAAAGTCGTAACATACAGTAAATGAAAGAAAGACATGAGAAAATAACACCAAATGTTGATTAATAGACTTATAATGTGGTTTTGAAGGGACTTGTGTTTTAGGTAATTGAGTGGGACGGCATTAACCTGATCCAACACAACACCTACAGTCCAGCAGTCAGGGCGATCTGGACATAACTTTGCAGGATAACGACTCTGAGTCTGGACAGCTTGCTCTGGTTGCCAGGTTTTAATCGCATCATAGAGCAAAGATCTCACCTGGCAGCGAGCCCACCTGGCCGTAGGTTTGACACTCTGGGCTTGCCGTCCTTATCAGACCCTCCGGAGATGGTGAGGCCAAGGCTGCTGCCTTCCCTTTTCATCAGGTCCACTGTGGTCACTCCTCTGTATTCATCTGCTGACAGACACACACAGGCACAGATCCACAGTCAGCATCAGCGTCTGCTTGACAGAATCACCCTATCTGAGAGGCAACAACAGGGTCTTTCTTTCTTTCTTTCTGGAGTGGCTCACAGAAATGCTCTTTGACACACGACCACATACTTTATTCTCTCGCTGTCGTGTATTTTCCTTGTTCTTTCGAATCTCTCAATCTGAGGGAATCTTTGTGACAGGTCCAGAGAGAGGAGGAGGAAGACGGAGTCACTTTTATTAACACCACAAACTCATAAAGGAAAGAAGTGTAATGCATTATTATAAAAATTTGACTCATTGAGATTTACAGCTTACTCATCAGTTCGTAAATTGAAATCCAATTGTGTTCTTAAGTGGATGAAAATGAGTTTGACCTTGATGGATATGTGGTTATAAAGTGTCATCAGAGGACTCATTCTGTCTTCTGCTCCACATTGTGCTGTGCTATTAAATCGTTCATCTTGAAGTAGAAGTGTGGTTTAATGCAAATGACAGGTATGCCACATAAGCAGTTTTTTCACCTTACCTAAGCATTCAAACAGTGCAACATCAAGCAAAAAACAGTAGACACACAGTTTCAAACATGGCATGACTCGTACTCTCCTTCTGTTTGGGTGCAGCAGCATGAATCAGATATGAAAGAGATACAGTCAACTCTGACTGAATTGTACCTGAAAAGCTGCGCCTCTGGGACGAATGCGATTGGTCAGTTGTCCCAGACTCCTTGCTCCCCTTTGAGTAAGGTCCTTCATCTGAGGAGACAGCAGGAAGGCATGGAGGTGCTGTTAGGAAGCACTGTGATGACATGAAGGGAAACTCTGCAGCAGAAGGCAAGATGAGCACAAGCATCCATTGCACATCATGACAGCTGCACACAATTGCATTCAGTATGGTGAATTTCATCATGTTCACACGGCAGCCATGCGCCTCTGACATCCCACTCAAGATTGGAAGTTCAAATACAGTTACAATATCACACTGCTGTGTTCCAGTTTGTTAGTTGTGTTCAAGATCATATGTAAATTGCTATCAATTGGTCGTAAAGTTTGTTTTGAGGTATTCGTAAATGTTAAGGTTTTAATTGTTAAAAGTAAGTGTTTTTCTTGTTTCCCTTTTTTTTCTTGGGTTCATTTATTCTTAAAATAATCTCAAACTAACACTTTCATGAGTCCAAAAATTGTGTATGTTCTTCAAAATGAAGCTCATTTTGCACCTTTGATTCCCAATAAGCGACTGTTATGCAAGATCTAATATTAGCATGAACCACTCACTAGCTTATGCTACAATAGCTGATAGGGTTGTCATGATGCCAGATTTAAACTTTGATACAAGTGTAAATCAAACAATGTCAATACCTCTTTTCAAATATAGAATTTTAGACATTGTGTACGAGGTTGCATGCAATTTTCTTTGATGGATCCAATTCTCACCTAAGCAACGTTCTTGTGAAATGGATGTAGTTTTTTTTAATATCTTCAACACTTTTAGAAACAATCAATCATTAAAATAATAGAGACTGTAGTGTTTTAAAATGTGTGGCATCGAAAAGTATCGAAATATCTAACATTTTAACCATAATAGTTAGGAAGTACATTCTAATGTTTAACATAATGTTTGCTGAAATTACATTTTTGACCACTACCAAATGGTTACATTAGCTTTCTGCCCCCTTCTAACTGGTGATTCTGCTTAAAACATGGCTGAGAAATGAGCACATGCGTTAGCTATTGTCCTATATGATGTAAGAGCAAAACAGTTTCTCAAACTGCTGAATTCTGGCCAATGCTCTAAACTGCAGACTGGAAGGGAAACAGAAGTCAGCCACACAGTCAAATATTAGCCAACTATTTAATAGCATCTTGTTGTTTTAATACACATTTTGTTTATGCAGTACACTATTTTATTATTTTCAGAAACCAGAGAGTTGCCTCACTTTTTCTCTGTGAGAATGACAGTTCAGGGTTTGTATCAAGGGTTTAAAATAGATCTGTCTGTAGTGGACCTTTGAAAACCATTAATATACCACAAGAATACATCGGCATCACGCTCAATGCATGCGATCACTAAAGCATGGGAATTCTGCAAAAGGATCAGCATGAGGTTAATGGACTGTTCGGGGATGGAGTGAAAGATCTTTTTCATGTAATTTACAGCAGCTGCTGCAAAAAGCCAGGAAATGCTCAATATGCTTTGCAAGGAAGCATTCTCTTTTTCTTTTCCACACAGTGGGACCCTTTTCTGACAGCACAGGGCTGGCCACAGATTTGCAGGGCCACTGCATGCCAGCCATCTGAACCTGAATGGAGCCACAGAAGCATGTCAGCAGCAACAGCGATGAGGAAACTTGACTTGGCACTTCTCTAATCCTGTCCACTGAGGATTACCTGTGCAGCTGTCCAACACAGTATAGGGCTGAGCAGAAAAAAAATCGATTCATCAACGCATTGCAAGCTATGTTTCCCCATACAATATCGATTCAGAAAATCCTGAAAATGATGACTTCCGTTGTAATGATTCCCTGCTCCTGTGGGGGCGCTGTGGTTAGTCCCCACTGGTTTTAAAAGGATGCTGCATTTGTATTACAGTCTGTTCTCATATTTTAAAACACAGTCTAAATAAAGAGGGAGATCAGGTTTATCTTACTGCTTCTATTATTATCAGTGGACCTGCAGCAACCTGTATGGCCAGGATGTGACACATTATTAAGATTCCGAGATGCATTTTGATTTGCGGTGATTATATTAACATGGAACGTTTGAGTCATGTCTATCTGAGGGATGGAACCGTTGTATTAAAAGTCCATTCTTGTGTCTTTTTCGATAACCGATCAATGATTTGTGATCCGTAGCACCACTAAAAAGAATGCACACATCATTATTCAACAAATATCAGAAGGTACGGTTATGAATTTTCCTATTGTTTCTGTCATCTTTGCGTATTATTGTATCAATATCGAAGCATATTGTTCAACATCAAATCAAATCAATTTGGCTTATTTAAATACTGCCAATATGCCAAAAGTGTAAACAAATAAAGAATTGAATGGGCTCGAGTTGTAGCTCAAAGCTAACTTACTGACACCATGAAATATTTTAGGCTACTTCCTGTGTCCAAACGTATTGGCATTGAGTACACAGCGAATAATACGACTTGTTTACTGTCTACTATAAATGTCATTCCTGTTGCTCTATTGTCTGTCACTAGTGTTCTGCTCTGCCCCTGTTCAACTAAAGCAGGGATTATGTGCATGTGTTCCTCCAGAAACTAGTCCTGTCATCATTTTAGAGATATCATCCCAGGCCTTTTATCAATCTGGCATGTAATGACATCCCCCCCCCCCCTCCCCCCAGTTCAATCTGTCTTTAAACTGTGCTAATTTACAAAGACTGAACTGGGAGACGCAAGTGCTCTGAGGGCATCAAATCCACTGCCTTCTCCCTTGTCCACATCATTCTTCCACATCTGCCTGACTGAAGATGAAGCCTTTAGACAGCTGAGAGGCACGGATCCTTTGTCAAACATCTTTGACCTGAAACCTCTGCGTGGGCCCTTAATACTAAAATCCCGCCATCTTCTGCTCACAGCTGCATGATTCAGACCTTAACTATAGGAATATCTTAAAAATGACTTGGCAGTTTGATGTCAATGTATAGGTGATACATATTTATAATATGGCATTTTACACTGATTTACACACATCCTTGCACAAAGTGTCCCATCCGGCAGCTGTGAGGCACAAACACAACGTGAGTGACACATCACAAACACAGTAATCTGGACAAAAGCCTTGTTACCACGCGGACTCCTGAGGGCCCCTGACAGTCCAGCAGCTGTCATTGCAGTCAAAAGGCAACGTTAGCTCTGGGTAACGCAGACCCCCACACTCTGCACGTGACTGAGCACTACTGTACCTTCAAGTCATCCTCCCCTAGCTTAAAATAACCATCGTTAATCCTAGCGGTAAGAATGAAGTTTAGGATGGAGCTGATTAATAAGCAGCCCCAGCAATGAAACAACTACTGGACAGAGAGAAAAAAAAACAGTCCACGCTCAGAGGAGGTCAGTTAAGGGGGATCCAGGATGAGGTTTGGCAGAAACGCAGCGTCTAAAGGACCTTGGAGCGTTGCGCTGACTAAAATAAGATTCTTTTGTCCTGCATAAATATCGTGTGAGTTAATTAACTTCTGAATTAATTCAGGGCACTGAATGCAACCTCTCCCAAAACCAATCAGAATGTAGGTTAAATATGGGGGTGGCACTGAAAATGACAATGAAATCATAAAGCTATTTTCAGATGTGAAACTTTATTTATAAACTATGTCCAGCCAGACCCAGTTTCACTTGCTATATTTGCCCCAGTAACACATGGCAGGATGGTATGAAGAGCTCCACAGACATTTCAATCTCAAACACAACCATAGTATAAAGCACAGTCATTCACACGCATGCTAATTTGATGACAGGTAACAGAATACTTTTCAGCTGAAGGTGCTGCCACGAATGAACCACACATAATCCGCTCTTCATAGGGTACTTATTGATCCAGATAATCAGTGAACCCCCTCCTGAGACACAAATACTCCAGTGTCCAAAGTGTGGTGCTCTTACCAGTGCTGTTCTTGGCGTCTCTCCTCAGACCACACAGCATGGCTGTAGTTTACGCAGCGCAGCCCCCCTCTGGAAGTAACCTTGCTGATTTGGAGCAGTGGGCACAGAGCTGAGGTTCCCAGCACACTTGAGGTGAGAGAACGTCACCCGAGAGTCTCAGCCGCTCAGACACAACACCATCCTCGTTCATTCACTCCTTTCCCTAACATTTCCTTAACCCTTGCCCCTGAGTCAAAAAGCCAGCAAAGGATCTGTGCTCCAACGCGCAGAATTCTGATCCTCAGATGGTCCTCTCTTTCTAAAACTTGTTGACAAAAGATGTTGATGTTAAATCATCCCCATCTATCCTTCAAATTCTGAAATCTACAAAGCTCTGTTTTTCTTTCAAAATCCAAAGCAGTGAGAGCAAAGGTTCATGTCCTTTTCTTGCCATCTTGTCGCGGTTCCATTTTGAGCTATTCTTACTAATCATTCGTCCTTTTCCAGAGGGGTTTATCATCCCCCCGTTCATACGCTCACATGAGCTCACACATAACCCTTCTCTCTCTCATACAGAGCTGGAGTGAGTGTGTTTGCTCTCCCTCTCTCTATCTCTCTCTCTCTCTTTCTCTCTTTCTCTCTCTCTTTGCCAGAGGGGTTCAGTGAGGCAGGCACACACGAGAGTCACTCCCTCCCCCAGCACACACAAACACACACACACACACACACATACATGCACACACTCCTTATCCATTTCCCACCAAGTCAAACACCCCTCTAATGCACATCCTCAAACCCACCCACACTCTTAGACACGACAAAACTGCACACACTCAACTCCCGGCACAATTAACACCACCTGCACATTCATTGTCATACTGAGCCCTGCAGAGTGTCACGTTTTTCCCACATAAGAGACTGCACCCGTTTCACACAGCTTGTATCCACACAGTGCTAGTATCTCCCTCTCTCACCCACACACATAAGCACATAGTGGAAAATGCATGTGCAAGATTCCTGTGCAGAGCAGCTGCCTGTTTGAGAACATGTTGATATGACCTGCGCTAATAAGAAGTCCAGTTGTGGCGCCTTGAGGCTGTAATGACAGATTTCATTCCTGAACAAATGGCAATCATGAAAAAAAACAACAACAAATGAATGATGTGCAGGTAGAAGAAAAACAAAAACATCTTTTAAATTTGATTTGACAAAAATGAGGCCTGGCATCTCGTGTCTCTCCCTCAGGAATGCAAAAGGACCCCAAAACAGAGGGTCTGCTACTGACCCTTCACCACACACCTGTCTGACTATTTGTCTCACACTCAAAGTTTGACGCCTGCCTCTCCCTGAGCCCCACTGCAACCACCACCAACTAACACAACAACAGACGGCTTCCCAAAGCCTCACTGGCGGCTCCTTAGGGCCTCTTCTGCCTCATTTGTTTTGGTCACTGCAGGCACAGTTTTGTCAGCATGAGGACAAAAAGAAACAGATACTGCCACAACATTTTAAAAATGGACAGTATGCCCTCTTATTCTCTGACTGCGCATTTGACATATGTATACAGTGATTACAAAACAAACATTTCTACCCACTGTTGCATGGAGCCTATAGTCAGCTGTTCCAGTGGACTCAATGCTCCTCAGGATTCAGGATAATTTCCTGGGAGACGTTTGTCCTTAATAGCCCATTTACAACGTGAGTGAGCGTAGTCTTTCAGAGCAAGACTAATTAATTTCAGACAGAATAAAAGACAAGAGGGAGATGGCGTAGTGCGTTGAACTGATAAGAAAAACCTATGGGAATCAAGTGGGAAATGTTGGTTCATGGTAAAAATGGATTGTTTTGCGATTCCTCAATCGAGATCATCAATGCGGAGTGAGAGATGATATAACAAATAGAGGACCTGCATTCTTTTTGCATTGACCTTGGCACACAAACATGCTCCAACAGAAGAGAGACCAGTGAATGTTAAAGGGCTTAAGATTTAATAAAGATTGACGTTTGACTTTGTGGTTTGTATTGAATGCTGCTTGAGGGTTTTTCTTTCTCCCAATTTTCAACAATATTCTTTTTAGAGTAGTCGTCGTTGCAATTATACAGAAATGGAAATTACAGTTATAATAGGATGGACTGCAATGTAAACCTGCTCCTCTGTCAGCTGACCACACTGCCATCTCATGGTGGTTACATTCAGATGCAACTTTCAAACGAGAGTCTGGGAAGCAAAAATGAAGACTGAAGTTTCAGCCAGCGAAGAACAGTGTGACAGAAAAAAATCATCCCAAGGTTAGGATGTCACACATTACATATAAATCTGACTGAACAAGGATACATGTAACAGAGATCTTTTACACGTTTTGTCTTTCGGTTTAAACGTGTTCAGGTCTAAATGTAAGCTGATGACTCTTGAAGAATATTAAAATAAAGATCAGTTCTTTAAAACAAAGATTTTCGTGCCAGCAACAAACTCTTCTTTTATATGAATGCAAAAAATGATCAAATAAGTAGACGACTTTTTCAACAGAATTATATTACTTTCAAAGTTTTCAAAGACATGATTTAGCTCTTCTGGTAGATTTACCTTTGGTTCTCCCTCTGATGACTCCCAGGCGACACCTAATAGAAAAAGAGAACATCTTCCTCTTCCCTCCTGCAGACCGGCTGCCTTTCCTCAGAGATTCCGTCTTGGGGAAAGCGAATGCGAGCTGCTTGGGAGCGAGGCGCCCCTTTCCAAACACTACCCTTGCTGACATGTTCATTTTGTGTCCAGTGACAAGGGGGGGAAAAAATGAATCCGTTCCTCTTTCTGAGACTCTCAGCATCTCTCAGACATCGCAGCCTCTCCCTGTCCTGCTGTTTTTTCTCTTCCCCTCCCACTCTGGAGAACTTCCAGCCCTCTCGTGGGGGTCTTTACCGAAACAAATCCACTAACAGGTCAAGGTTTGGTTTTTTTTTTTGGTTTTTTTTAGAAGAAAGATTAAGATCCAACACTAACTGTTTTCCAGATACAAACTGTGCGTGATGAAATAGACATTATGTTTATTTTTGCGTCTCTGGCAATGTCAGTATTTGAGGAGCAGATGGCAGAGGGCTCAGGGCTGTGGGGCAGTTTGTCTGCCAGAATGCAATGGAAACTTTCTCTGCAGGGAGCAAGCACTACACACACCAAACAACCAAAAATATACAATCTGAGCTGGACATTAAAAGGTAATCACTTCTGATATTTTATTAAGTCAGCATATCAGGGATTTGTCAAGACATACTGACACACGATGCCAAATAGACTTCCAACCTTCTATGTAAGTGGCATCCAATAGGCATACAGTATTTGAATTTGATAACATGAATCCCTATTTGACGTACTATATTCTTGCCTTCCAGTGTTTTAAACTTCTACGTTTACAGCTTGGTGTACTCCTTTTATTAAAAACCTGTTTTTTTATTTTTTATTTATAAAAATGTAGATGTCAGAGAAGTCTGATTTGGAATGAGGTAAACATCTAGCTGGATGAAATGGAAATAGAAGATAATTATTATTCTGAATGCTCTAATTAATGTTTTACGTAGAACTAGATAACAGTAATTTGTAAATTGGGAAAATACACATCATTAAAGCAATTTCAAAAGAATTAGATTTTTTTAAAACAAAAAGAGTCCCAAATGGCAAAA
The DNA here is from genome assembly GCF_963930695.1 of Labrus bergylta. Classification (NCBI taxonomy): domain Eukaryota; kingdom Metazoa; phylum Chordata; class Actinopteri; order Labriformes; family Labridae; genus Labrus; species Labrus bergylta. The sequence continues at coordinate 12,094,693 of NC_089206.1, read as the reverse complement.
AGCCTTTTAATCTCTATGACTGTTCTCTTTTACTAAATATAAACATGGCATCATTAAAGGAAAACTGCTGTTACATGGCCTTCTTCCATAATACAGGTCAACACTCTTCTTCAGGGCCTTTGCTCCTTTCGTTCTAACGGGGAAAAAACCCTGTTTACCCGACCGAGCACACAGCTCTGTAGCCATCGGTGAAGACACCAACTCATGTGTGTGAGCTTTTCTGAATTGCTCTGATGCTTGTGCACTGAGTGAAAATGGCCTTGATCTCAGTTATTATGCCTAAACTGAATGGCACCATTTATAACTCCTGTTCATGCTGCAATGTGTTAAACATTCAGCATCTAGAAATTAAGACCATCAACCCCACTAAAGATACCAGCTTGAAGCTGACAGAAAAAAAAAAAAAAAAAAGTCTTGCTGTGGAAAAAAAAACATGAAACAGACTTGGGGAAATTTGATGATTTCCAATTAAAGTCTGGGAATGTGAAGTTTTTCACATTCCCCCCCACCCCAATTAAAAGATTTAAAGACGCTATCAAACCGTCCTCTCTCGTAACATTTTAATTGTATATCATGCCAACAGTTTATTTGCAAACCTGTCCAACAACACTGTCATAAAGTAATAAGGAGCAGAAAAAAAAGAAATCACTCACAAGACTGATACAATTTCAAAGTGTTTATTGTGAATAACCAGTTTATTCGTTCTCCTCACTCCTGAGCCTGGCGTTGGGGTTTGTAATCTTGATGGCCAGCTGAGCTGCTCTCTCCACGATCAGCTTCCTGTTCTTGGAGGAGACGTTGTGGGCAATCTCAGCACAGTGAGTCCTGCAGAGGTGGAGAAAAGGACTCAACGTAAGTGACAAGATTAACACTGAGCTGGAAGTATCAGGTTTTCTAGTGAAACGTATTCATACACTCAAAAGGTCCAGTTACACGTCTTTTACACTAAAGACATTAAGAGATATGAAACAAGCATTAAGTTACGCTACAAGGTGAAGCCTTTAGTTATTACAACAGCTTTGGTCTCTTGCAAATCATTTCTCCATCACCTGTTTTGTCAGGCAATTTTAATTCTAAGGCAGGATCACTCGTGGTTGGTCAACAAAAATAACAATTTTGCCATCGCATATCTAAATATACAGTAATCCAGAAACTAACAATTTTACAAGCGATGATCCCAAAACTGTTAAGTGAAAGTAGTCCATTAAAAAGTTCAAGGCAATGTCTTCAGATGTCTTGATTTGTCAGGTCCAAACCCAAAGATATTTAGTTTATTATAATAACATAAAAAGCAGAAAATTAATAATCATATCCGAGGCTAGATAAAGTATTTACTTTATCTAGCCTCATGTTTTTCCCTCCTGTAAACGCAACGATTGAAGTGCTACGTCCCATTTTAAAAACTGTAGCTTCTTCTGCCGTTTTAATATCGTTCAGCAGCGATCGTTTCGATGAATGACACAAGCACAGTTCCCCTGATGTAATATCAATAGAGCATTTTAAAATGTGGGCCATGTACTTTAATGTCTCTAATGTACATTTGGTAAATATTGCAGAATCACACTATTAACAAAGCTACAGAATAAGGAAGGGGAAAGGAGAGTTTCATGGATGTGTGAGCGCATGTGTGGATCAGAGAATAGAAGGGGAACAGTTAAGATGAGCGGAATCAAGTTTTGTTCAAAATTTTAAAAGTTAATTACAATAATGTTCGACTTAACATTGCCAGTGAAGTTCATAACGTTCTGAAATAAAATAACCTTTTGAGATGTTTTTAGGGGCCCACATGGAATCACTGATGAGATACATTTGGACTCTTAGCTCAGTGTTTCAAAAGGAGTGACTTGAGTCAGATATAACCCAACATAGTAAATAGTCTAAATAGCTGGGGGTTTAAGGGCTTCCTGCCAATATTTTACAGTCTTAAACACAAATTCTGGACAACAAGAAAATTATTTAGAAAGACCATGTCCCCATTAGTCAGGAAGTTTGGCAAATACATCTTTGCAAGGAATGCTAAGAAAAGCTTTCATCAAACACTTACAGGTGTAATTCAATTGACCTAATCTAAAAACAGAATTTGCAGAAAAAGTTTTAGCAGGTATAAAATCTCTTACACCAAACACCTTGAAAGCTTTAAGATTTTAGGCATGAGGGCAAAAACCATCTCGCACTGTTTGATAGTATGTGCATGCAACTTACTTGTTACTCATCATCAGGACCTCGAGCTCCTTGATATTGTGCACCAGAAACTTCTTGAAGCCAGAGGGCAGCATGTACTTGGTCTTCTTGTTGCTACCATAACCAATGTTGGGCATCAGCATCTGACCCTTGAACCGCCTGCGAACCCTGTTGTCAATACCTCTGGGCTTACGCCAATTTTTCTGTTGGAGATTTAAAAAAAAAAAAAAATGAGATAGGATTAATTGATTGCAGGTCCAATATCACACATGGAAAGGAAAGAAGAAGAAAATTAGCACATTACAAGCACAACAAGTATGTAACAGAATCTTACCGCAATCTTCACATATCTGTCAGATTGATGGCGGATGAACTTCTTAGTTCTCTTTTTGACAATCTTGGGCTTTGTGAGGGGCCGGAGGGCTGCCATGGTGACTGAGGAGACAAGGAAACACATGTAAGCATTATAATACTACATCTGCTTCAGAATAGAGTAAATATACAGGAGCTTAACTTGAAATGCTACTATGACTTAAACACATTATACGAAATGGTAAGGTTCCTGCAATTGACAGTAGAATAACGCAACACTTGAAATGACAGGTCCCTCGAGCAACACAGTTTATCCACTTTAACCTGCAGGTGTGTTTTGAACCTCGAGGTAAACGTGTTAGCTTATGCGGCACATTCAGTGTGCAGCTAGTAAGCTAACCATGCTATTCTGCTTCCTGAACTCCCATTCAAGCTTCACGAAATGAACAAATGATTATTCGTAAGGACCGTTTGCAAATGGGTGTATGTATGAAGCGCTTAAGTGATAACATTTACGACAAAAAAACAACCCAATTTAACGAGGAAAGGAGTCGCAGTCGGTCACAGGCTACAGATGTGGCACTCCGGTCCTGGTCGAAACATTTAAGTACATTTTTGCATGACATCGTCGTCAATTTCATCGAATATTTAGAGGGAGGTCATTTATGATCGATAATCTGTCTGATTTGGGTTAAAGTAAACGACCATTTGGGCAGATTAACATAGATTGTGTTAACTCACCCGCCGATGTAAATCCAAAAGGGACTTCAGCGACGGCGGAAGGAAAGAAAAGGACTTCCGTGAGAGTCGCAAAGGCTTATGGGTAGTGTATTTTAACAGCGCACAGTAGGCTACTTCAAGGCACTTGAGGTCCATGGAATTTGCGTTTATTTCTGAAAAAAGTTTTGTTAATCATAATTGTCAGATATATCGAGTAGCCTATAGCTTGTTTCTTTTATTGGGTTAGGTTGTTGAGTGTTTTTGTTTTCGTGTTTTAAACTAAATTCACATCTATGGGTGGTTTCACACGAGGGACCGATCCGACTCCGACTACGCTTGACCTCAAAGTCTGATGAACATGAGACACTTTAACAAGGCAGACAAGTATGGAGTTAGATCAGTCTCACTATTCACAAATGCACACAGAAGGATTCACAAATGTATTTCAATCTATATAAATGTAAAACGAATCCACAAATAAAAAAAAACAAGATTCACAAATGTATTTCTGATTCACATACAAATATTTATAGTTTTGTATATATGTAATAGAAATCCACAAATGTATAATATACATATATTTAAAAAAACACATTTGTATCTTGTTACATTTATATACAAACTGTTCAGTCTGCATTTACAAACTGTTTGTCATTTGAGAACCTCACTGCATTTGTGTGTGGGACTTTTGAGACTCCCCTGCTGTGGTTAAAGATTAAAGATGACTTAATCAGATTGTCTGATAGCTAGACTAATTGCTGTCCGCGCAGATGTAACGCTAAAGTGATGACATTAAAACATACCTTTGAATCTACGCTACTGTGATTGGCTGAATAGGAAGGAGACATCTGATTGGCTACAGACATTTCCCTGCTGAAAAAAATGCATTTGTGACTCTAACCACGGCAGGGGAGTCTCAAAAGTCCCACACACAAATGCAGTGAGGTTCACAAATGACAAACAGTTTGTAAATGCAGACTAAACAGTTTGTATATAACTGTAACAAGATACAAATGTGTTTTTTAAATACAGTGGGTACGGAAAGTATTCAGACCCCTTTACATTTTTCACTCTTTGTTTCATTGCAGCCATTTGCTAAAATCTAAAAAGTTCATTTGATTTCTCATTAATGTACACTCAGCACCCCATCTTGACAGAAAAAAAACAGAAATGTAGAAATTTTTGCAAATTTATTAAAAAAGAAAAACTGAAATATCACATGGTCATAAGTATTCAGACCCTTTGCTGTGACACTCATATTTAACTCACATGCTGTCCATTTCTTCTGATCCTCCTTGAGATGGTTCTGCTCCTTCATTGGAGTCCAGCTGTGTTTAATTAAACTGATTGGACTTGATTAGGAAAGGCACACACCTGTACCTCTACATTTCTGTTTTTTTTCTGTCAAGATGGGGTGCTGAGTGTACATTAATGAGAAATCAAATGAACTTTTTAGATTTTAGCAAATGGCTGCAATGAAACAAAGAGTGAAAAATGTAAAGGGGTCTGAATACTTTCTGTACCCACTGTATATATGTATATTATACATTTGTGGATTTCTATTACATACATACAAAACTATAAATATTTGTGTGTGAATCAGAAATACATTTGTGAATCTTATTTTTTTATTTGTGGATTTCTTTTACATTTATATAGAATGAAATATATTTGTGTGTGCATTGAAATACATTTGTGAATATTGAGACTGATCTAACTCCACAGACAAGTGCAGATAACAGCCACAAATAGTTGTGTTGGGGCTTTACTTATGCAAATATGAAACTACACATGCTTTTGGCACATAATCATCTTCACATTGTCATAAAATATCAGGACCCTGAAAAGATACTGCAATAAACTGTGGCTTTTCCGAAGACTTTAAGAGCTCTACTTTCATCATTTTCGCGCAGGCTGGTCTCGAACTCGTCAATTTACGAGATTATTTTCGTAAATCTACGACTTTAATCTCGAAATTAAAACGAGTGTGGTCGTACAAACGTACCACACTCAAGAGTAGTTTCTGTGTTTGCAGTTGTTTACAGTTGTGTGTGTTTTGACACAAGTTTCGTTTCTGTACTTGCAGCGCGTTTGATGCTTATGCAGTTGTTTTGCCTATTTGCTGCGCGTTTGTGTCTTTGCAGCACGTTTCAGCCTTTGCATTTGTTGTGGTAGTTTGCATTTGCTTTTGAATGTGCAGCGTTTCTATATATGCTGCGCGTTTTTCTGTATGTCTGTCGTTTCATCAGTTGCTGAGCGTTTGACCCCTACCGGCCACCGTAAAAATGAGACAAGACAAACAAATAAATATTTATGTATATATATACTGCTATCAAGTGACCTATCTTTTACACTATGTGGTAGGTTAGGTAACCTGTTGGGCTTCATTTTATTAATTTGAGGAGCCAGGTCGCTTGTTTTTGGCTTGTTTCCATGGAGCTGGTTGCTTGTTTCTCTTGCGAGATCTGGCAACACTGGAGAAGGGAGGGGTTTCCTTCTGAACTTCTCTGAAGTGATGGACTTGAGTTCCCCAAAAGACCAGTGTAAAACACAATAAGCATTCATTTCAAGCGGAACACAGACCACCAAAAAGGGAAGGTTTTTTCCTGTTTAAGAAGAGGAGGCGGTAGCGGACTAAAATGCAACACACGGGGGTGGGGTATGATAAAAGGTAAATGATCAACATTTTGTCATTTTTGTGATGATAGGTTATATATTATTGCCATATTCGTAATTAGATCATGAACGATAGTATGTGTAGTTTGTCGTCTTCTTTCTAGTCGAGTTCCTGCGTTTTAATAAAGAATCAGCCGATAATGAAGTGAGCGTTGCATTTATGTTGCGTGTTTCACTTCTAACATAGTTTTTATTTTCCATTTCACTGACCTAACTTATCGTTTTCGCATTATTCGCAGCCACCAAAACCCAAATTATGGAGTGGCCAACCCCGGGTACTTCCCGGCAGCAGAAGGGGGGGCAGGTAAGATCCATGAAGTTGTATTAGCAGACGCGTCTCATCCGTGAGTGTTGTGAGTGTTGTGAGTGTTGCGACATCCACACTGAAAGGTATTTTCATCCCCCACACTTTTTTTTTTTTTTTTTTTACCAGTGGAGTCATTGATGAAAACCTATTGGTCAAATAAGATTTATTACCTGGCAATTAAGCCAATCATAGTTGTTTGGTTACAGTTGAAGCACGGAAAAGTTACGTGCATTTATCAGTAATCCTCCTGTCACTCATCACTGGCTGAAATCAGAGCTCAGAGCTAACAAATGGATACTGAAAGAGAGTTAGTCACCCATACAGATGTTTTTAAGATAAATCCACCCCACAAAACAACCTTAGTGTAACATTTTCTCCTCTTGGTTGTTCTTATAGCTGTATTTATTTACTCCTATTACTTTACGATGTAGCGGAAGTCACTGCGTCATTGCCAGCCGCTCCTCGCTTTTACATGAAGTGAGCCCCTCGCCCTAAATTTGAAGTGCCCACGTATTCTGATCTTTATGGTAAATGCTCCGGACTGCAGAGCGAGCAGGAGCAACTGACAGAGAGAGCGATTTTGACCCGTTATTAATCTCCTTTTCCAGGCAAAAGTGATTAGATAAAATAAAAATAATAATTGGTTACCAAAAAAAAAAAATGTAATCGATAATTGTTTTGTTGTCCACATTTTTGTAAATGTTTCTTGTTGCATTGTGGGTTTTAGGATAGGCCTAATTCAAAACAGAAAAAAAGGAACACGAGCGCAAAAAGAAAATAGATGACAAACAAAGCGCTGATAAAGGCTCCGTACGCTGCTACCCTAACTAAAATATCCCTTTAATTTACCCCCCTATGAATTCACAATGAACAAAAAGTCCCAGACAAACGAAATATGCAATATGATCCACGAAAGTTCAGTTCAAATTGTTTTTTTTTAGTCCACAGAAAAAGAAGGACTTTCACTTTGCGATTACCGCTTTACTCCGCTAAACCAATGACGTTTGATCATCCAGGACAGAGCAGCATAACGAGATGTTTTCCTGTATTTTGGAATTTTAGATGATTATTCTTTTATTAACTACAAAATGGAACAACCTTATAGGGAGAAATAGCTCATAGCGGACGGACGAGGGAGATTGAGTGAATGTGTCATTACGCACAGAGGAGAAAGATGAAACAGACAGACACTTAAATTGTTCACCTGTTCTATTGTAACTTCTTTTACCAGAGTAAAGTGTGCTCTACACTGCAGACTGTGGTCTTTGTTAACACAATGTTGCTGTCAAGACACCTTCAACGTGCGGTGAGTGCGCATTGATGTCTGCACGTCCGCTCGCCACACTGCACTAAATATAATCAAGTTTTGAAACGGTCATAACACGTCTGTGGGAATTTTTATTTGAGGTTTGCTGTCTGTTGAAGTAAGAAATGTCATATTTGAATGTTAATACAAAGGCCTCTTACTAACAATTATTAAAATCCCGAAGATTAAAATTAATCAATAGATACAGTCGGCATCGCGTCATAGTTGGGGGCGGGGCGTACCGTGGGGAAAAGAATCACAGAGAACTACAAAAAGATTACTCGAGTATTCGCTTTAACAATGGGAAGAGTAATCGATTAGAGACAATTTTGCATTTCTGCACCCTTAATACGGACACAGAAATGTATAAATAAATGAATTTAGAAATGAGTAAATGTGGAAATAAATAAATATGGAAATAAATAAATGTAGAAATGAGTAAATGTGGAAATAAATAAATATGGAAATAAATAAATGTAGAAATGAATAAATGTGGAAATAAATACATGTATAAATAAATAAATGTGGAAATAAATGTAGAAATACATTTAAGACATTTAATTATTTATGTCCCATTTATTTACCAGTTTTTATTTATATATTCACGCAGTTATTTATTAATTATTTTATTTATTTATTCCAGTATTTATTTATACATTTATTTATTTATATTTTTGTCAGATCTCGTCCTCCATACTAGTCGGCTCTGTGTGCTTCAAGGTACACACACGCTGCAGGTACCGAGTGCAAGCAAGGTCGCAGGGAGAACGTGGACTGGATTTTCAGTGATGTGGGCGTTCTCTATATGAACAAGTGGAATGGATTGGATAAGGACGCACTGAAGGGGCTCTCTCTACCTTACACTATGAAGTGAAGGGAAACTGACAAATTTATGATCATATTTAAGTGAATAATGGCAAGTTATATGACTATTATTTAAACTCATATTCTGGCCTCTTTATATTGAATTATTTCAATTGAATTGAATTGAAATAAAAAAAATAAAAAATAAAAACACCAAATTATTTAGGGGGGCTTCAGCTGACTTTTTACTTCTACTCCTTACATTTTCACACAATTATCTTTACTTTCTACTCCTTAAATTTTAAAAATAGCCTCGTTACTCCTATTTCATTTCGGCTTGTTTTCATTCCGGCTTGTCATCGTTCAAAAAAACACAAAAAAAACACAAAAACCTATCCAGATAAATTGCGCCATCCGGATAGAGTGAATTTGATTGTGGTTGGATGAAAAGTATAAACATATACCATTCTGACACGCTTTGGTGCGGCCTAAGCTTTTGTCCTCAATGGCATTTTTTTCCCCTTACATTACTTTTACTTTTATACTTTAAGTAGTTTTGAAACCAGTACTTTTACACTTTTAGTGTGTAGAGTAAAAAGCTCGAGTTGATACTTCAACTTCTACAAAAGTCTTTTTAAACCATAGTATTTGATTGGCGGCTGTAGCTCAGTTAGTAGAGTTGTCACCTCTAAAACTGGAAGGTCAAGGGTTCAATCCCCAGCTGAGCAAAATGTCCGATGTGTTCTTGGCACCTAACACTGCATTGCTTCCGCTGCTTCAGTGGCAGTGTATGAATGGAGTAGTGTTGTACTTAATCTCTGGTGTACGTCGCTTTGGATAAAAGCGACGTACACCATAGTATCTATAATGAACGTCAATACTTTTGACACCTCTGGCTAAATGTATACACTTGACCAAAACTGGTTCTTCTGGTTTGCTTTAGCTATGTTCGCCCCACCCACAGCAGACTTCCAGGGCCCCAGCGCTCCTCCGGCCAGTATGTTTGACAACTTGCCTGGCTATGAAGAAACAGTGGCGGGAGGAGAAGGTAAAGCACTGTAAAAATAGGAAACTATTCACCACACTGATGTCTTCTTTCACTTGGCCTCCTAGTCACATTGCTATTGTACACCACATCTGTTTAGGGTAATGCAGTCCAGGACATCGCCTCTCCAACACATGTTTTTCATGTTCACTTCATTTGGCTGTCGACTCGCCGTTATATTGTATAGTTTCTGCTTATAATATGTCTGCACTCATGCACTTTAACTGATGTCAATACTGTCCATTTACAACTCTGTTTTTGCACATTTACATTCAATCTGCCATATTTAATCTTCCTATTTAAGACTAGTAATGCTTAGTTAAATCCTGGTTGTATATATTCACATTCTTATTTTTGATATCTTTTAGTACTTATTTACTTTGTAGTTGATATTATATTGTGTTTAGATTGCTAACATTGTGTTTTTTACTCATATTGTGTGTTTGGATAACCTGCTGCTGTAACGCCACAATTTCCCAGTTTGGGATCAATAAAATAATTCTATTCTATTCTATTCTATTTTTCTATTCATTTATTTAGCTCATAAACATCAGTTTAAGTTGACATTTTTATGAAAGATAACAACATTTAGGCTAAATACATTAGGTCTTAATTTTGTGTTTAAAAAAAAATACAAACACCTGTCAATATTTGACATTAAGGTTAAATGCCACTAAGAACTACAAATACATGACTAAATCATAAAAGTTTGAGGAAACATTCACTCAAGATTGAGCATTGTAATCTGGAAATGAGGATTTATGGCTAAGCTGCTGATTCAGAATCAGAATCAGCTTTATTGGCCATGCATGCTTTTACACACACAAGGAATATGGCTTTGGTAAACTGTGCTCTCAGTGTACAAAAGTACAACATTAAATATAAACATAAATAATCAAAGATTTGTGTACCAATAAAGTGGCCACTGAGCTCATACTGCATGAACAAAAAGCATAGGAATGATTGCTACCAGAAAAAAGCAATACTACTTTTAATGTCTATAGGTGGATTTCTACCTCCTCCAATGCCTTCTTACCCAGTTCCTCAGCCTGAACCTGGACCTCACCAACCACAATGGAAGTAAGCCTTAAACCATTTCCTTTTATTTCAACATGGCTGTTCAAAATATTGCAAAAGATTTTCCGTAATGTGTTGTAAACATTTAAAGCAAGCTCAGCACTTTGTGCACTACTAAACTTGCACTTCATATCAAAGGTTTCAGACCCCATGACATACTGTATCTCATTCTCACACTGTCTACAGTATCCCGTCTATCAGCAAGGACACTGCCCGGGATGCGTTTGTCCTGTTTGCCTCCAGCAAATGCTGCTACAGTGCAGCACCAGCAAAGGATGGTGTGATCACCAGTATGGAGGCATTTAATGCTTACAGGGTAAGAGGTGGTCTATTGCACTGATCGGTTAGTCTGTGTGTTAGGAAACCTGCCAGAAGAAAAGCATGTAAATCAATAAAGGTTTTATAGTGGCTGTTTAATACATATTCCTGTTTTCTCCTCCAATGCTTTATCTTAGTACCGCCTGGAAACCTTCACTGAATCACGATCTACAAAGTGGAAGCATGAGCCATACCATAGTAATACCATCATATTGTTACATGGGTGCAATTCTCCTTCTCATTCAGTCAGCTGTTTCAGGACACTGCTCACTTAAATTACGTTTTTTATTCTTTATTTAATCAGACCAGCCTTTGGATGCCTTTGCCCAACCTCCACCAGGGCCGTGGGATATTCCTGCAAAATCCCCCACCTTTTTTGTGGATGACAAGCAGGTTATAAAGGTTCCCAACACATCCTCATTGAAGGTAAATCATTTGAAACATGATTGGAGAACAAAGAGCTGTTGTGATTGTGTTTAAAGATGATTCCTGACTACTATCATTGCATATACAGAGCTGCCATGCTTGTGTGGGAATGGGGAGAAAACCTTGCAATAGCTGTGTTGGTGCTGGAAATGTGAGTAGTTTCTGCAGACCTAATTGAAAGTGTAACTTTTGCAACCTTGAGTGTGATCATAAGAATTCCTTTCTTGCTCGTTTTAGAAAGTTTGTTGGGTCTGCAATGGATCCGGTTTCCGCCACGGAGATGATCGATGCCACCACTGCAGTGGCAGAGGGAGGGAAAAGTAAGTAAAACCCATTGGTTTTTCATTTTCATTCAATAAAAGTGTTAAGTAGGAGAGAAGAGTCTAATAGTTATTTATCATTATTCTCAGTTGCAGCCACTGTCACGGGCAAGGATCGGAGCAATGTATCACATGTCATGGAAAACGACAGCTTCTGGTCTACATCAAACTCACCGTGAAATGGTGCGGTTTCCTCAACATCTGTGAAGAATATCTAACTCCACTTACAACATAAAAACATCTCTTTACTATTTTCAGATTTGTAACGTTAATGGAATCTCAACTAGTTAACCAAATATAAACCCAAATTATTATTTTATTTATGAACATGATTTCAGGACCAACAACACTGATAACTGTGTTGTGGGACAGTCAAGTGGACTGCAGTTGGACAACCTGAGCAAAGTGTCTGGCGAGGAGCTTTTCAAAGACACTCAGTACATGGTAAAAAAATGATTTTTTTTCTTACTTATAAAGCACAAGTTCAGTCAGGAAGGATAGTTTTTTTGAATGGATACAATTTGAAGATTATTTCTATTGAATTTTTAAAGGTTTTTTTGCATCAATTTATAAGGAAAGTTTGAGAGAGACAGGAAATGTGGGGACAGAGTGGGGGATGACATGCACCAAATAGCACAAGGATCGATCAAACCTACCGACGACTGAAGCCTTGATAATTAGACTCTCAACACCAAGCATGCTCATATGTGGTTAAAACTGTGTAACATTTACCTTCCCCAACAGGCGTACAGAGTGTCGACACAGGTTGTTTCAGCCATGTCATAACCACTTCAACTGTGAACTAAGCCAGCATAACACTTGTGAGATGCTTCACAAGTTTAATTGTCACTTAAAGCACATTTGAATTTTGTGTGCAGCTTTAGCTATTGTAGTACTACGAGTATGCGGGTGACCACACACAAAAACACATCCTGTGTGACACTGATCAGGGACTGAATCTGTCATTGTGCTCTTTTACTAATTAGCAGTGGATAGTGGATGTAATGTGAAATATGAGCACTAATTAATATTATAGTGATCACCCTGTGCAGGTTTACCCAGTGACCGGCTTTCCAGATGTTACAGTGGTGAATACTGCACAGCGCCTTGTCGGAGAACACCAGAACAAGTTCTGCCAGAGCTCACGTATTCTACAACAGGTAAGAGTGCATCCAATGTATTTATAGTCTACTTTTTCAAGAAATGTTTATGAACTAGAAAATACTCATGATCAAAGCCTAATTTTGCCTCAGTGTATTATGCTCATATTTCCTTTCTTTGTCTTCAGCGTCAGACCATAGAGCTGATCCCCGTCACCAAAGTGACCTACTCATGGAAAGAGAACTCACATGTTTACTTTGTGTACGGAAATGAGTTCAAAGTCAGTGCAGATAATTATCCTGCTCCCTGTTGCTGTACTGTCATGTAATTGAAATGCTTTCATACAAAGGTAATTCAATTCCAGATCATTGGCTATCAAAATTAAGCAGTTTTACTACAAGTCACTTATATTGATTAATGGGAGGTTCCCTGATATGTAGGCATATAAGTCCTTTTTTAAGTTTATCTAAGAAGAGGTCAACAAGCCATTTAAGCAAGGATGCCAATTCAGTCAGAGGAACTAATGAAATCCATTCAATAAGTGATCTTAAACGCCAAGCAGACAGTGAATTTTCCTTTGAGCCGCTACAACATTAGTAAGTAAAGTTTATTTGTATAGAACCATTCACAGATACACATCACAAAGTGCTTTATTATTGTATGCCATGTATCAATCAATCAATTGTTATCTGTATAGCACCAATTTATAACAAGTATTATCTTGCATGACCTAATAAAGAAAATGCTTATTGATAACATGTAAAAATTAGTAAATGATACACTCTTTACACATTTATGTCAGTAATGTTGTCGTTTCCATCATAAATCAAAATGTTTTATGCTGAATATTTTTTGCATTATTAAACTTTTAGTAACATGTGTAACGTGATGTCACATGGCAAAACTTTTTTTTATATGAATGTTAATCATTGCTAACTTTGTGTTAAGTTTTATATATATCTATACTGTTGATGGGGGACAGGGGGTGCACAAGGGTGCTGGAAGTTGTGGTTATCGCTATACTATGTGTCGAATAAGAGTTCCAGTAAAGTATGTGATCATGAACAGCCTTCGTGGTATAATTATTGAACTAACATTGGTAGCAGAGGATGGCCGCTGGCAATTATAAAGTTCCGCCGCCATTTGACGAGAAGAAGTCATACGGAAGTTGGAAAAATGAGGTCGAAATTTGGAGGTTAGTTACCGATTTGGAGAAGAAGAAGGAGGCATTGGCTGTTGCCTTGTCGCTAACCGGAAGAGCGAGGGATAGCCCGCTGGAAATCGCTGCGGAGGACTTGAATAAGGATGATGGAATGACTAAACTTCTGACAAAATTAGACTCTGTGTTTTAGAGGAAAAAGATCGACAGTACGAGTTATACAGAGTTTGACCAGATAACGAGGGAAAATAGCGTTTCGATGGTGGATTACATTGTCGAATTTGAACGTCGATATAACAGACTGATTAAGTTCGACATGAAGCTTCCAGATGCCGTGTTAGCTTTCAAGCTACTAGACACAGCGAGACTTAGAGTTATAGACAAACACCTAGCGCTTACTGCCTGTTCAAGCCTCTCGTTTGTGAACATGAAGTCAGCTTTGAAGAGAATCTTTGGCGATAACGCGCAAGTGAACAAAGAATGTGTGTAGCTGCTGACTCTGCATACTACACAAGATTTCCCGGCAAGAGAGAAGGGAAACAAAGTCAACAAGGAACCGTGCAGTGCACAAATCCACTCAACAGGTATGGGTTTGGTGATGGTAGAGTTGTTTATTCTCCAAAGAAAGTCCAGCCAATCCCAGCCATGAAAGGACAGACTAGATGTCAAATTGAAACAGAAGTTGTCCCTGTTGATATTCTGTTGCTTTTGAGCAAAACCTCACTGAAAAGAGCAAGCGCAGTTTTGGACATTGAAAATGATAAAGCCACAATGTTCAAGCAACCAGTCAAACTTGAAAGCGGGATTCCAAACGGGGATGAAGTCCTCACTGTGACAGAAAACATGACAACAAAGGAGAAACAGAAAGTTTTATTAAAGCTACACAAGCAATTTGGCCATGCCTCAGCTGACAGACTTAATAAACTACTGGCCTGCTCAGGCAATAAAGATGATGAATGCAACACAATTCTCAAAGAGATTGTAAAAAACTGAGACATGCATCAGACACAGCAGACCAAAGCCTAAGCCAGCGGTAGGTTTGCCTATGGCCTCAACCTATAACAAAATTGTAGCTGTGGACTTGCATGAACTAGAGCCAGGAGTATGGTATATGCATGCTATTGATCATTTTACACGTTTCAGTGCAGGGAGCATCGTCACCTCCAAGAAACCAAGAGAAATTGTGAACTCACTGCTGGATAAGTGTTCATGGGCCTCCACGCAGACTGTTCAGTGACAGGTGAATTCAACAGTGAGGAGATGAGAGACATGGCTAAAACGTTTAACACTGAAGTGAAAACAACTGCAGCATACAGCCCATGGAGCAATGGCCTCTTGGAAAGGCATAATCAGACACTCACTGAAATCTTATTGATAGTAAAAAAAGACAACGAATGTGACTGGAAGACAGCCCTAGACTGGGCCTTGATGGCAAAAAACTCTATGCACAATGTACATGGCTACAGTCCTTACCAATTGGTGTTTGGGCAGAACCCAAATCTGCCTTCAGTGCTCACTGATACGCCCCCAGCTCTACAGGGCACCAGCATGAGCTCTTGGATATCCCAGAACATCACAGTGTTACATGCTGCAAGGAAAGCATTTGCAGAGGCTGAATGCTCTGAGAGGATCAGAAGAGCACTTCGAAAACAACTGCGGCCCACTGATGACCGAAAAATCATATTAAATTTACATCAGAGAGTAAGTACAACACAAGCAAGGATCTAGAAAAAAGGGGACAATGTCAGTAAGAGCAAACGATCAGCTTTGAGTCCGATTGGACACACAGGTGCTGACAGGCATTGCACAGAGGCAAAGCACAACATTGACAGCAGTTCTTGAGAGCTCTAATCAGTATAGAAACCATCTTATAAGTCATCGTTATCAAACAAAAACCATCGTCACAACCATCATCATCATCATCAATACTATCGAGACCATCATCATTAAGTTAGTAGGTATTCATGAAAAAGCTGGGTCTTTAGCTTTTTCTTAATTTGCAGAGGGACTCTGCAGATCAAATGGAGTTTGGAAGTTCATTCCAATCGCGGCTACTTGAACCTTAAAAGTTAGCTGGTCATCAATCATGACACCCAGGTTCCGGGCAGACTTTTTGGGCATGCGTTTGGTTGTTCCAAGCTGGACATTGATCTGTGGTTGCATAGAGGGACTGGCTGGGATGACAAGGAGCTCAGTCTTTGAAAGATTGAGTTGAAGGTGGCGTTCATTCATCCATTTAGAGATATCAGCAAGGCATGATGAGATTCTTGCAGAGACTGTAACATCGTCTGGCAGGAATGACATGAAGAGCTGGGTATCGTCAGCATAGCAGTGGTATGAGAAGCCATGAGAGCAGATTATTGAACCAAGTGAGCTTGTGTATATGGAGAAGAGAAGGGGACCAAGCACTGACCCTTGAGGTACCCCTGTGGATAAGCTGTGCGCTTTGGACACTTCTCCCTTCCACGACACTCTAAAAGATCGCCCAGAGAGGTAGGACACGGACCAGCAGAGGGCAGATCCTGAGATGCCAAGTTCAGAGAGCAAGGGCAAGTGCCTGAATGTCTGACATTTTTGCAAGTGCTTGGATGAATTCAGTTTTATTCTCAGCAGATTGACAGTTCCAGAGGCCTAACTAATACAAAACCATCCAATCCAATTTAACATCTTTCATAGGATATATTACACACCACATAGGCTTTATCAATTCAGTCATGAGACATCTCCCTGCTGCCCTAAGTGCAACAATCAAACAGGGGATATAATACATATGTTTTGGAAATGTGAAAGACTGAATGATTACTGGAACTTTATATTGAACCAACTTTCCAAAATATTTTTGAAAGAGCTGACCCCAAACCCCCGCATTGCTATTCTGGGCAATGCTACAGTGCTGATAAAATTTGACAATCATGAAAAGAAACTTATCCTACTGGCTATAACTGCAGCAATAAAATGCATTTTATGCCACTGGAAATCTGAAACCCCTCCCCCAATCAAGCAGTGGTGGTCAGAATTGCTATCGTATTGTACACCTGAGAAAATCATGTATGTAAGGACAACAAATGCAATTCCAAAAAGTTTGGGGTCATGTTATATCAAGTAGTAAACTAATTTGATTAATTTATCAAAGTGTTACAATGATTATGTATTTTTGTTTTATTTTTTATTTTATTTGTTGTTGTTGTTGTCTGCATTGTGTCTATGGTTTGGGGTGAAATGAATTAAAATAAAATAATTGAAAAAAAAAGCTTGAAGTGGTTGGCCGTCCAGGAAACAGTCAACAATACACTGTCTGCCAACTAGTGAGGTGACTCTGTTGGATCGGTTAACTGAAGATGGAGGAAGCACACAGTGTACCTGTTTGTCCTTACAAGGAGGTTTTTCAATGTTGTTTTCAGTTGTCAGTTGAGTGCATTTTTTCTTATGTTCAATCCAATGTTGTTTTTGACATGCTCTGGAACAATACAATGCCTTTTTACAGGATGAGCATTGTTTCAACTTCTTCAGTGAAGCTAGACAGTCACAACTCGCACATTTCGGGGACCTTTCATTGGTTACGGCTAACACTCGTCCCTCAGTGGTAACCTCCTCCCGTTTAAAGGGGCCGCTCCCGATGTTCTGCACCTCTGATTCTACATCTGACTTGAAAGTGTTCTCCACTCCCACATCTGTAGCAGTGTGTGCAGCGGTCATTCATTCCATATTTATTTATTTATAGCTCGCAGGGGATCCCCAGCAGAGATCTTCTCGGACCAGGGGACCAATTTCAAGGCTGGAGAGAGAGAGCCGCATGACGCCTTCATTAGCATGAGCCCTGAACTTCAGCAGCGCCTTGCGAAGTAGAAAATCACCTTTCACTTCAACCCTCTGGCAGCTACTCACTTTGGTGGGGCTTGGGAACACGAGATTCGTTCTGTGAAGGCCGCCTTGTACACTGTCATTGGAGCTCAATCAGTGTTGGAGGAAGTACTTCGCACAGTCCTGCTGGAAGTCGAAGCTATCCTAAACTCCAAGCCGTTAGGCTACGTTTCATCCAGCATAGCCGATGAAGACCCCATAACCCCAAATGTCCTCTTAATGGGGCGGCCAGATGGTGCACTACCGCAGGTGGTGTATGCCATGGACAAGGGATTAACCAGAAAGAGATGGAAGCACTGTCAGATCATGGCCGACCAGTTCTGGGCAAGTTTCATTCAGAGGTACCTACCCACGTTACAAGTTCGCCAGAAATGGCATCACACTCGTGGGGTTCTACTGGTGGATCCTCAGCTCCCCAGAGCAAGCTGGCCCATCGGAAGGATCACCAAGGTCCATCAAAGTGCAGATGGTCATGTCAGGTCAACAGATGTGTGTATGAAAGATCGGATCTACACCAGACCAGTGGCTTGACTCATCTGCCTTCCAGCCATCCCAGACTGACCACGCGTCATTGGCGGCTGTTCGAAAGGCTCTCTGGGTGATGACGTCATAGCCCCGCCCCTTCGACGATGTGCAGCTCTACTCACCTCATGTAGTTCAGTTAAGCAGTTGAGAGTTAACTGTTCCTTGTTAACTGCTCTGCCTGAATTAGAGCTGTAATCGGGCCTTAAAAGTTAGGCCCGACAAGGCCTGAGCCCGACAGAATTCGGCCCGAGCCCGACAAGTACATTTTGATTGACAGCTTTTTAAAAGCCCGAACCTGTTTACAGCCCTACATTATTCAAATGAGCACACGCACCCAGCTCTTTTGCCTTATGTCAAGAAAGAGTCATTTATACATTTTTTAACATCATTTATTCATGAACAACGTAGGCTATAGGCCACTTGGAAGTTGGAACAAAGAAATAAAATAAGTCCTCTGTAACATCGTAACATTTTAGCACTCTAAATAGGCCTACATAAAAAAAAAATTGTCTTTCTTAACAAATTAAATCAAGATAAATTCTAAACTAAGATAAGTATTTGGCAATAACGAAATAAAGATAAAGGCTCAGCGGGATTTGCTTCGCCACTTCTCTCCACAATCTGGGCCGGCCTCAACACGACAGTGAACAGCAGCTGAAATTTAATAAAAGAATAATGCCAACATTAGCCTATATACTCCGTCTACATTATGCATTTAATAATCAATAAATATTTAGTTATAATTTGAAAAAACTTTACTCACCAAGATTAGGCTACATGTTTTTGTGGAGGGAAATTATTGAATCCACTGTAGATGGCTTCAGCGAGGTCCTGCGCTCACTGATGGTGCGTCCAGCAGCACTGAAAACCCTTTCACTGCTGCTGCTACTGGCCGGGATGCATAGTACTGATCTGGCTAATTTTGCAAGTTTTGGGTAGGATGGTTTGTTGATCTTCCACCAGCCAAGAACATCCAGTTCATTTTCAATGACAGCCGTTTCAATGTAGCGAGTGACCTCGTCATCTTCCCAGTAAGCTTGCTGTACATTTTCCCACTCCGCAAAATTCGCTCTTTTTGCGGGAGGAGGAGTGGGTTGGACTCCGGAGACCTCTGGGTCTCGAATCTCCACATCTGGTGCACCTGCAGCCATGAGCATGAACGGCATTCCTGTCTGATTGTGACAACATTCTCAGCTGGTTAAATTTTGGCCAGAGGAATGTTGCGATCTTGTGGAGGTCCTGTATTATGCTGTATTATTGCTGAGGGGAGTCCAGGGCATTGGGCTGACAGTGGCGTTTCAGTTTCTCACACCAGAGACACACACGATTAAGTGTTGGATAATTGTCTCCCTCAAGTTCCCGCTGTGCTTCATATAACGGCTTCAGAAAGTCTATCAAAAAGCCCAGCGTGTCCGGTGCTATTTTTTCAATGCGCACGCTCTCCCCTCGTTCCTCCAGCTTTTCATGGAGCTCATGATAAATGGCCTGTATAGAAGTCAGTGTGAGCCACACTGTACTGAACCGAGTGTCTCCCATTTGCAGCAATGTTGTTGACAGTTGCGCAGCCAACCCCGACTGTTTAACGTACCTCACTAATGCTTTAGCAGTAGAAATGGTATCTCTTATGTCCGGAACACCGTCGGCTTTGGATAACTCTGCAATGTCGAGTCCATGGCGCAGTACCGTATTAATGACATGGTCAATGCAGTCCAATCTCTGGTATGGCCGCAGAGCTAATTTAAGGAAGCATCAAGGCCAAACTTTGTCACCAGTAGTTTCAGTATCTCCCGTCTGATATTTTCTCCCGTCTTTGCCTCTTCCAAAGGGAACATCGTAGCTGTCAGGGTTTTATTCACCAGTTCCATATCCTCACTTATGAAATGGCGTGATTGTCAAATAAATAATTTTCCGATAATCCTCTGTCCGTGGTCTGTGGTCATTGCGACTGTGCCATCCTTCAACAAAGTCTTAAGTTTCTGTACTAAAGCTGTCCTCCTTTCTTCTGCCATGTCAGTGCACCTCTTCGCAATTGTCACATGGCGGGGAATAACAGAGTTTACGGGAACCCTCCCATACGCAGCCCCGACATTAATTAGTTCTTGCGCCAGCTCTTCAAACCCCTCGCCATTTACGACATTAAAAAGCCTAATGTCTTTACAGCAAAAGCTGACACACTTCTCCGTCACCGTTTGTTTCACCTTTGCAGGGATGGGTTTTGAATCTGTAATAAATGATGTGATAGTAGGTTGATCCTGGGCACTAGTGGCAGGTACTGAACAGCTTCGGTCAACATGCCTCATCAGCGACGAATTCCCTGTCGTTTTGCTGTCGTACTTTAACAGAATGCCACATCTTTTGCATTTCACATAACCCACTGGCTCATTATTCTCATTATGCACATGGTCAAAACTTTTCCACACCTCAGACTTCGCTTTTTCTGCCGGTGCAACCAAAACGTAATCCCCAAAGGACAGCCTCCGTTTCACCTCCTCGGCATCCATTTTCACATCTTTCTCGCACTAATGGAAACGCATCACCTGACCGCTCATTTACTGCGCAAGCCCGAGCCTGGCCCAAGCCCGTGTAAAATGATAGAAATTAAGACCGAACCCGCCGGGCAAAGATCTTCATCTCTATCCTGAATCACCAGTTGTGTTGAGTGCTTTATTGTGTGCGTCCATGAGAACCTAGTAAGTACTGGAAGTATATGATTTAGTTGATGTTTTATGTTCAGAAGTAGAAGTGATATTAGTGTTAGCAATTAGCGCGCTAATCGTTAGCGATTGCTCTGCCTTAATTGTTTTGCAGACCACACACCCACATAGCACACACACACACGGATATTCTTCCACACACCTACATAGCACACACACACACACACACACACACACACACACACACACACACACACACACACACACACACACACACACACACACACACACACACACACACACACACACACACACACACACACACACACACACACACACACACACGGATATTCTTTCACACATCCTAACAGACAAACAGCTACCTATGCCCAGCTACTGTACCAACTTGGCTGTATTTCAACATATTGGATTAAAGGAGAAACTCAAGAAGGAAAACTGCTTCACTGGTGTTCTTACCGACATCACCCGAACAACACTCACCATTCATACCCAGTTATACAGTCCTAACCAAGTCCTCACCTACACTGGGGATCTCTTCCTGATCTAACTGCAGGTGGGGCATAGAACTGTGACTGCAACATGGGCTGCTGTAGTGTCTCTTTAATCTGAGCTATTTCTGCGCAGAGGCCTTTAAGAGATGCAACACCTGCTTTGAGTTCAGTTAGTTCTGTTAATAGTTCAGGCAGTACCTTAACTTTAGCTTCTTTCACAGAACCCTTTGCAGGTGGCTGTTCTTCTGACTGGACTACACTTACATTAGCTGGCTGTGGGGCACTGAACTTTTTATGTTTTCTCTCTGTTTCATTAACACAAGCAACGTCTGATGTTTCAGTACCTAACAAGAGAGGCTGCATGTCTATCCTGATACTATCGTTCTGGAGTCCTTTAAGTACTGTGTGCAAAAACATGCACTGAACTAAGACTGGATCATACTTAAGTCCTGATTCTCACTCTTGAGATGCAAATAAAACTTTCTGTTTCAGGTCCAAGACCTGCATGAGGAAGCTTTGAGGGGTCTCCTTGCTATGCTGCACTTCTGAAGCAAGCTGCTTGTACAGTTCTGTGGCGCTCTTCTCCTGGAAGTAGTAACAGCATCTACTATTTCTACCTCAGGATAACCCCTGTTCAGTCCATTCTCAATCTGATGAGCAAGGCTGGAGAATGTCAGTTTATCTTTTTGGCCTGGTTCGCCTATTTGACCGGAAATCTTGAACTCTTTGCGCCAGTATGAGCTTTGCTGCTGCTGTGCAGTGACTACGGGCTGCGAGTTGACTTGAGGATTATTAGCAATGGCATTCACTGTCGTAATCTGCTCAGTTGCTGTTGCTTGCTGTTCCTTTTCAGTTCTAGATTCTTGTATTTCTTCCTGTGACGCCTTCGTCTTAGGTCCTGTTCTGCTTGTACTGTCGTTATTTGTGTCACTCACTATATTGATAATTTTGTCCTTCAGTGACAGTATTTCAGACATGCCTTCATCTTCTAGTTCTGCTACTTCATCTCTTTCCAAATACCTCATGATGTGACTCACCAGTGATAAGCGAGATTTTCCTCTAACATCTGCTCCTGATCGCCGGATATTTCGAGGAAATCACAAATGTCAAGCAAACTGTCTTTATTTAAGGTGCACAATGCTCCTACCACCTCTTCCTGTAGCTCTTCAAGCGCAGTCATTTTGATGACAGGACAGGAGCAACTGTAGCTGTGCAGGAGATGACTCTAAACTG
Source organism: Labrus bergylta (assembly GCF_963930695.1). Taxonomy (NCBI): domain Eukaryota; kingdom Metazoa; phylum Chordata; class Actinopteri; order Labriformes; family Labridae; genus Labrus; species Labrus bergylta. The sequence continues at coordinate 12,072,156 of NC_089206.1, read as the reverse complement.
GAAGGTCTTTAATGTCCCTGATGATCTCTGACTGGAAGTATCTAACCACCAGCTTCCTGATGTCCTCACACAGAAACAACTTTCTCACTGCTACCTGCCTGGGTTATGGGGGGATTTAGCTGGCTCAGAATTCAGCGAACAGGCTGTGGAAACTGGACATCTGAACAGCTATCCCAGCGGTGCCTCCAAAATGTTACACCCCTGAAAAAGGAGAGAAATAATCACGAGTGATTCAGTTGTGTTTCCTCATCAAGAGCGTTTAGTGTAATGAATTACATGTTTACAGAAATATAACAATGTACAAAAGTACACATTTACAACATCTTTCACATTTCAGAATGAATAGAGGTGGAGGTAGGATATACACCTTTTCCTTTTACAATAACAAACAGTATTTTTCTGCAATAAATCTTTTCCTCACGCATTTCTTTTAAGCATGAGTCCAACCACATAAGACAATGAAACAACTTAAACACATCCTCATGTAACCCCTCAATTTCTGGTTCTCAGCAGACTGTAGAGATCACGCGACAACTCAGGTTCATGGCATTTATTCATCAGCACAGCTCCAGCCCCATAATTGATATTGTCAGCCAGCCAAGGGGGACAAACACTACAATACTTTTACAATGTGATCGTATAGCTTAGTTAGAAAACTAAAAATACATTTCTATTACAAATAAAAAGTTCACTAATACAAATGTTTACCCTGCTTCTGCATGTATAATCTGGTTTTGTAACATAAACTGCCATGAATCTATTTTAATTTTTATTTAAGTATTTTATATGAAAAAGGTTTACACTTCTATGTCACTTTATATGCACTTTGATATGATTAAAGTTCCTTTTATGGCTTAGTATTTACAACATGTCACGGAGCTGCTTTCATTACGTACTGTAATTGAGAACGTCAGCCAGCCAAGGGGACCAACTGACAATCCCAGACCTCTATAATTACCACCACCGCCACAAGAGGGCGCTATTCTCAAATAAATAAAAGGAGCCTTGCATAAATAGAGATGAAAGATACAACTGTCTATTAAATCTATATCACAAAGGAATAAGATCACAAGATAACTTTTCAGAAAATTAAAGGAACACTGAGTGAACACAGCAATACATTTTGACGAACTTCAATTATCTACAATAAACCCCGTTACACCTACTCCTGTGAAACAGAAGACTACACAGAAGACAACACACAGAACATGCTGCAGCGCAGCTACGGGTTGTGCTGTGGCTCCGAGCACGGGCTCGTATGCTAGCAAACTTATTGTTCTGAAACTTAACTTTAAACTTACTCAAACATCGAAATTACGTAGTCATGAAACTCTTTACTTGTTAGTAAGTTATTTCGGACATGTTAGCTGTGTTTATGACCAACTAAAGGAAAAGGAGAGAAATAATCACGAGAGGGATTCAGCTGTGTTTCCTCATCAAGAGCGTTTAGTGTAATGAGGAAAACACCGCGATTTCTCCTGGGCCCTTTCCGAATTGTCACAGCTTAGTATGCAGTACGTACTTTTCAGTAGGAGTTTCAGTATACTGAACTTTCGTGGTCATTCAGTATGCATTTCCGGGTTTCATGCAGTATGGATCGGATGCGTGCTTTTAGGAAATTAATTGTGTTTTACCACCCACAATGCTGTGCGAAATTACACGTAAATCGTTACTTCACGTCCGCCTCCAAATCATAGACTCCAAATCAAAACAAACGAGCGTGTTTTAATGGAATACATTTTTAATCTAGAGTTAAAGCCCTGAACTGAAATCGCTACTTTTAATTAACAACAGAAAATATAACAAATGTCTGAATTATGTTAAAACCTTTCCCCCTCTATTTAAATAATGAATTCCCTATTTAAATGCGTCTTTATTGGTTTATTTTACTTTATATATAATATTTTATTTGTACTTGTCTTTATGAAGGCTACTGTATGTTATTAGTTATTTAATCTGTCTTTTACTTGATTTACATTGTGATATTGTTTTTTACCTGACTGTATGCGCATTACTCTTCTTGAATAAAGCTAAACAAAACAAAAAAACGGGTGGATGTGGCCAGTTCGCGAAACGTAAATGACGTCACTTCCTTACTGAATGAATCAGAAGAAGTAGGAACAAATATCTGCCTACTGTGCGCGCCTACTGAATAGTAGGTACTAAACAGTATACAGCACGGATAGTACGTACTGCCTACTGCCTACTGCCAGGTTGAGTAGGTACTTGACTATTCGGAAAGGGCCCGGGTATGTGGGCGGAGACAAAAGCAATCGCTCCCAGATGGTCTAACTCAGACAAGTCAGTAGATCACAGATACACATCAACAAATCTTATTTTTAACAATAAAGAATGAACTAAATCATGTCTATTAAACATTCTTTTATCATCTTTAACCTTTTCTTTTCACATAAAACTGATATTTAAGCATTTTAACTTGTTTATACTTTTTTTTTAAATCACTCTCTATATAACTTCTTGTAACTATGCAATGTTTTTTTATCCACAATCAATTATTTAACCCTGTAACAGATCATGAACTCTGTGTTTTATTCTTAACTGTAAGTGTATTCCTTTTTAACGTGTCACATGCGCACTTCCTGAACAGATTTGTTTTTTTGTCGGGGGGCAAAGGGTGGCTTTTCCTTCTGAACTTCTCTGAAGTGATGGACTTGATTTCCCCAAAAGACCAGTGTATAGCAGAATAAGCATTCATTTCAAGCGGAACACAGACCACCAAAAAGGGAAGTTTATTTTCCTGTTTAAGAAGAGGAGGCGGTAGCGGAATAAAAATCCAGCACACGGGGGTGGGGTATGATAAAAGGTAAATGATCAGCATTTTGTCACATGATGATAGGTTATAGTGCCCTATTCTTGATTAGATCACGAATGTGTGGATAGTTTGTCATCTTCTTTCTAGTCGAGTTCCTGCGTTTTAATGGAGAATCAGCCGATAATGAAGTAAGCGTTGCATTTATGTTGCGTGTTTCACTTCTAACATATTTTTTATTTTCCATTTCACTGACCTAACTTTCGTTTTCGCATTATTCGCAGCCACCAAAACCCAAATTATGGAGTGGCCAACCCTGGGTACCTCCCGGCAGCAGAAGGGGGGGCAGGTAAGATCCATGGAGTTGTATTAGCTCATTCAAAGAGAGAGTTAACCAATTTAACTGAAACTAAAAACTCGTTTTACGGGTCAGTCACATAGCCGTGACGTCATTTTGTAGTTCAGGCTAGGTGAGGTGTCTGCGGTCGCTGCTGCCGTTCTGAGCGATACCACATTTACAGAAGTTACGGTGTTTAGAAACAACCCAGCCCTGTTTTGTGAGTCTATGGTTTTGCTATAAAATACCGCATGATGGATAATAACATGTATGATGCACAAGGTAAGTGATTCCTTCACGACTCTGTCTTAAGGTATTTTCATGTAGAGACGCGTTATACTGTAAACTTTATCAACTGGTTTTTGTGAGAAGATAAAGCTATGAGCATTGGAGTCAATACTCTTTTTTTCTTTATAAACTGTTTGTTCTATGCATTAACACTTTAAAAGATAACATTTTGAAAAGCTAAATGCAGGGGTGTCAAGTACAAGTAAGAAAACTTCGTTACCTTACTTAAGAGAAGGTAACCAGAGTAATGAACGTCAATACTTTTGACACCTCTCTGGCTAAATGTATACACATGACCAAAACTGGTTCTTCTGGTTTGCTTTAGCTATGTTCGCCCCACCCGCAGAAGACTTCCAGGGCCCCAGCGCTCCTCCGGCCAGTATGTTTGACAGTGTGCCTGGATATGAAGGAACAGTGGCGGGAGGAGGAGGTAAAGCACTGTAAAAATAGGAAACAATTCACCACACTGATGTCTTCTTTCACTTGGCCTCCTAGTCACATTGCTATTGTACACCACATCTGTTTAGGGTAATGCAGTCCAGGACATCGCCTCTCCAACAAATGTTTTTTTCTACTCATTTATTTTACTCATAAACATCAGTTTGAGTTGACATTTTTATGAAAGAGAACAACATTTAGGCTAAATACATTAGGTCTTAATTTTGTGTTTAAAAAAAAAATACAAACACCTCTCACTTTGACATTAAGGTTAAATTCCACTAAGAACTACAAATACATGACTAAATCATAAAAGTTTGAGGAAACATTCACTCAAGATTGAGCATTGTAATCTGGAAATGAGGATATATGGCTAAGCTGCTGATTCAGAATCAGAATCAGCTTTATTGGCCATGCATGCTTTTACACACACAAGGAATATGGCTTTGGTAAACTGTGCTCTCAGTGTACAAAAGTACAGCATTAAATATAAACATAAATAATCAAAGATTTGTGTACCAATAAAGTGGCCACTGAGCTCATACTGCATGAACAAAAAGCATAGGAATGATTGCTACCAGAAAAAAGCAATGCTACTGTTAATGTCTATAGGTGGATTTCTACCTCCTCCAATGCCTTCTTACCCAGTTCCTCAGCCTGAACCTGGACCTCACCAACCACATTGGAAGTAAGCCTTAAACCATTTCCTTATATTTCAACATGGCTGTTTAAAATATTGCAAAAGATTTTCCGTAATGTGTTGTAAACATTTAAAGCAAGCTAAGCATTTTGTGCACTACTAAAACTTGCACTTCATATCAAAGGTTTCAGACCCCATGACATACTGTATCTCATTCTCACACTGTCTACAGTATCCCGTCTATCAGCGAGGACACTGCCCGGGATGCGTTTGTCCTGTTTGCCTCCAGCAAATGCTGCTACAGTGCAGCACCAGCAAAGGATGGTGTGATCACCCGTATGGATGCATTTAATACTTACAGGGTAAGAGGTGGTCTATTGCACTGATCGGTTAGTCTGTGTGTTAGGAAACCTGCCAGAAGAAAAGCATGTAAATCAATAAAGGTTTTATAGTGGCTGTTTAATACATATTCCTGTTTTCTCCTCCAATGCTTTATCTTAGTACCGCCTGGAAACCTTCACTGAATCACGATCTACAGAGTGGAAGCATGATCCATACCATGGTAATACCATCATATTGTTACATGGGTGCAATTCTCCTTCTCATTCAGTCAGCTGTTTCAGGACACTGCTCACTTAAATTACGTTTTTTATTCTTTATTTAATCAGGCCAGCCTGTGGATGCCTTTGCCCAACCTCCACCAGGGCCGTGGGATATTCCTGCAAAATCCCCCACCTTTTTTGTGGATGACAAGCAGGTTATAAAGGTTCCCAACACATCCTCATTGAAGGTAAATCATTTGAAACATGATTGGAGAATAAAGAGCTGTTGTGATTGTGTTTAAAGATGATTCCTGACCACAATCATTGCATATACAGAGCTGCCATGCTTGTGTGGGAATGGGGAGAAAACCTTGCAAAAACTGTGCTGGTGCTGGAAATGTGAGTAGTTTCTGCAGACCTAATTGAAAGTGTAACTTTTGCGACCTTGAGTGTGATCATAAGAATTCCTTTCTTGCTCGTTTTAGAAAGTTTGTTGGGTCTGCAATGGATCCGGTTTCCGCCACGGAGATGATCGATGCGACCGCTGCAGTGGCAGAGGGAGGGAAAAGTAAGTAAAACCCATTGGTTTTTGATTGTCATTCAATAAAAGTGTTAAGTAGGAGAGAAGAGTCTAATAGTTATTTATCATTATTCTCAGTTGCAGCCAGTGTCACGGGCAAGGATCGAAGCAATGTGACACATGTCATGGAAAACAACAGCTTCTGGTCTACATCAACCTCACCGTGAAATGGTGCGGTTTCCTCAACATCTGTGAAGAATATCTAACTCCACTTACAACATAAAAACATTGTTTTTTATATTTTCAGATTTGTAACGTTAATGGAATCTCAACTAGTTAACCAAATATAAACCCAAATTATTATTTTATTTATGAACATGATTTCAGGACCAACAACACTGATAACTATGTTGTGGAACAGTCAAGTGGACTGCAGTTGGACAACCTGAGCAATGTGTCTGGCAAGGAGCTTTTCAAAGACACTCAGTACATGGTAAAAAAATGATTTTTTTTCTTACTCATAAAGCACAAGTTCAGTCAGGAAGGATAGTTTTTTTTTTAATGGATACAATAGATTATTTCTATTGAATTTTTAAAGGTTTTTTGCATTAATTTATAAGGAAAGTTTGAGAGAGACAGGAAATGTGGGGACAGAGTGGGGGATGACATGCACCAAATAGCACAAGGATCGATCAAACCTACCGACGACTGAAGCCTTGATAATTAGACTCTCAACACCAAGCATGCTCATATGTGGTTAAAATTGTGTAACATTTACCTTCCCCAACAGGCGTACAGAGTGTCAACACAGGTTGTTTCAGCCTTGTCATAACCACTTCAACTGTGAACTAAGCCAGCATAACACTTGTGAGATGCTTCACAAGTTTAACTGTCACTTAAAGCACATTTGAATTTTCTTTTATGTGTGCAGCTTTAGCTATTGTAGTACTACGAGTATGCGGGTGACCACACACAAAAACACATCCTGTGTGACACTGATCAGGGACTGAATCTGTCATTGTGCTCTTTTACTAATTAGCAGTGGATAGTGGATGTAATGTAAAATATGAGCACTAATTAATATTATAGTGATCACCCTGTGCAGGTTTACCCAGTGACCGGTCTTCCAGATGTTACAGTGGTGAATGCTTCACAGCGCCTCGTCAGAGAACACCAGAACAAGTTCTGCCAGAGCTCACGTATTCTACAACAGGTAAGAGTGCATCCAATGTATTTATAGTCTACTTTTTCAAGAAATGTTTATGAACTAGAAAATACTCATGATCAAAGCCTAATTTTGCCTCAGTGTATTATGCTCATATTTCCTTTCTTTGTCTTCAGCGTCAGACCATAGAGCTGATCCCCGTCACCAAAGTGACCTACTCATGGAAAGGGAAATCACACGTTTACTTTGTGTACGGAAATGAGTTCAGAGTCAGTGCAGATAACTATCCTGCTACCTGTTGCTGTACTGTCATGTAATTGAAATGCTTTCATACAAAGGTAATTCAATTCCAGATCATTGGCTATCAAAATTAAGCAGTTTTACTAAAAGTCACTTTTTACTGATTAATGGGAGGTTCCCTGACATGTAGGCATATAACCTTTTTTAAGTTTATCTAAGAAGAGGTCAACAAGCCATTTAAGCAAGGATGCCAATTCAGTCAGAGGAACTAATGAAATCCATTCAATAAGTGATCTTAAACAAGATTAGTAAGTAAGTAAAGTTTATTTGTATAGAACCATTCACAGATACACATCACAAAGTGCTTTACATTAAAACAAGTACACAATTAATCAAAATAAAAAGAAGAGAACAGTAATAAGCGCAGGGGAGAACAGATAACATCATAACAACAATAAAACTAATAAGCACAGTGATGCATAAGAATCAAATGTTACTGAGAAATAAAAGCAGAATAAACAAGACAATTATTACTAAGTTAAACTAATAATAATAATATCATTGTTATTATTGTATGCCATGTATCAATCGATCAATTGTTTTCTGTATAGCACCAATTTATAACAAGTATTATCTTGAGGTAGTATTATGCTTTATGGGATAATATGCAGGCAGGATTTCTCCTTTGTATGCATGACCTAATAAAGAAAATGCTTATTGATAACATGTAAAAATTTGTAAATGATACACTCTTTACACATTTATGTCAGTAATGTTGTCGTTTCCATCATAAATCAAAATGTTTTATGCTGAATATTTTTTGCATTATTAAACTTTTAGTAACATGTGTAACGTGATGTCACACGGCAAAACTTTTTCTTTTTTTTAACATGAATGTTAATCATTACTAACTTTGTATAATCTCAACACACGACAATATCTCCGACTTGCTTTGTATTTATCTATCAATTTGAATAAATGGTATTTTCACAATGTTTTGCTGTTGAAAGTTTCGTCATTAAAAGTGGACCGTCGCTCGTGAAATGACGTGTGGAACGTGTTCGCCATAATGATAATAAACCGTGAACACAAAGCTATAATAAAGCACATTAAGCTTTGTCTGTGAAATACTGGTCGGTAAATTGATTTTCACCTTGAATTGATCAAGTCTGAACTAATATCCGTGGAAACAAGACTTGGTTAAAAAAACAAAACGGAAAGGAAGTGAAGCGGGACAACAAGGTAAAGTTAGCATGCCAGCTAACTAGTCGGGTTTACCTGTGATGCTGCTAGCCTCTACCTCAGTGCTAAGTTACACGAACAGGCAGGTTTCTGTGGGCTGCGGTGCGATATGAGTTTGGAAAAAGAAAAGCTGTGCATGTCGGGGGACCGCTTCATGTTAAATGTAATCTGTAACGGGAAGTGAGAAGACGACGCTTTAAAAAGGAGACGTGAGCAAGCTAAACAGAATAGCTTCCCTCGGTGAGCCTCAGTCGAGCTAGCCGAAATATCGCAACAGGCTCTCTCTCTCTCTCTTTCCTGCAGACTTCACAAAGTGTCGGGTTTAGGAGAATATAGGATAACATGAAAAGATATCGCTCTGAGAGAGTAGTTCATTATCAAATCAAAAACATGCATGCTCGGGATTTCAGTCTATTTTTTTTAACCTGAACTGTAAAAGAGTTTTTGACAGTTGTTTTCCCAGGAGGGCAGAAACACCTGCACACAGTTTGTTGCCCCGACTTCAGAGTGAACTATACAAGAAGCGGTGTCTCGTTTATTCCGTACAGATTGGTTCACATGTACACAGTGAACAGTTTTGCATCACACGCTTTCATGAAAAGGTGTTTTTTGTTGTTGTTGTTGTTGTTGTTGAAGTGTTTCCGTCTTTGCTTTAAATGAAATAACAAGGCGAAATAATCCCTCAGCACCACAAACTATTCTCCAAAATAACCATGATAACTTAATTTACTCAGTTTAAACAATTGTTAATGGGTTATACGACAATATAGCTACCTGCATTCAAGTTAAGTGCATACACATCTGGCAGCTGAGTATATAAAGCACATGAAAAAGGCTTGCTTGTTTTTTGTTTGTGGTGTTATTGTTTAAATCATTATAAGTTATGCCACACGGTTGCCTGCTCTGTTATATCCTGGATGTGAATAGAAATGTAAAGAATGTATTCATGACAAATAAATCCAAATGAAGTGCATGCCACCCTGACAGGCTGTGCTATGGCGTCAGCATCTGCCAGTGTGGACTCCAAGGCAGAGCTGACTGCTCTACTTGAACAATGGGAGAGGGAGCAACAGGGCAGCACACAGGAGCTTGTTAACATCCTCACCAAGTAAGTAGTTATACTATCCTTTATTTAAAGATTGGAAAGTTGATAGAGTCAGATGTCATAAAGAAAGAAAGAAAGAGAGAGAGAGTGTTGGGTATGACGTGTGGGGAAAGGAGCCACAGGTTGGATTTGAACCTGGGCCTCCGTACATGGGGCTAGCACTAACCACTAGGTTACAGGTTTTAAAATGTATTCATATTCTGTGTTGCTCAGAATCTCAGAACTGGTTGAGAAAGAGACTGAAGAATACCACAAAGCCGATCCGGACCCTTTTGATGATCGACATCCTGGTACAAAAACAAAAAACACCCCTCATCGCTTAATAACTGGCAATTTACATATTGTGCATGATTTTGACATTTCCCTCTCGGCCACTAGGGAGAGCTGATCCAGAATGTGTGTTAGGGCACCTGCTGAAGATCCTGTTTAAGAATGACGACTTTATGAACACAGTAAGCATGACACTGTATTCGTGCAAAATTAAGGGCAGCTTTTAGCTCCCAAGTTTAAAAAAAAAAAATGATTCATGTGTTTTTTTTTCTCCTCTTTGTAGCTGGTGAACAGCTATGTGATGACCAGCAGGGAATTTTCCCTCAATGCAGCGGCTTGTCGCCTGCTCCAGAACATCATGCCTGGGCTGGAGACAGCTGTAGTCTTTCAGGAGAAGGTGGGTCCATTTTGAGTTCATGAAAGGGAGAAGCATTCTTTTTTTTTCTCCTCTGTACTCGTGTTTTAACTACGCGTCTCGTTTATATCAGCTGGTATGACACAATAAGAAAGACTCTGTATTAGGTCATATTTTAACAGATATAGAACTTGCTGAGTTAAATGGTCAAGGCTATATAAAGTGATGTATTTTCATGTACTTTTCACTGCCGGATACTAAGGTAAAAAAAAACAAAAAAACAGTGTGGTCATAAATTAAATTTGGAGAGCCAGTTTTCAGTTTTTCTTGGGGGGGAAAAAAAAAAAGCATTATGTGTAGGCAAATAAAGACAAAACTGCTGTAGTTGTTGAAAATGTAAACTTTTGTTTGTTTTGTCACAGTTCAGCCTGTGAGTCAGTAACACTTAAACCGCCTCTCTGTGACAGCTGATTTGAGGACAAACATAAACTCTCACCTGATTCTTTTTTTTTTAAAAGTATTACAAAGTCTTTGGAGTTCTTTTTGAATAAGTCCATCAGTGATAAATAATAAAGACTGGATATTCTTTTTAGAACTTTAGAAACTGTATTTCAAGCTTTAATACATTATTATTTGGCAACATGTTGGCAGAGACACAATACCTGACCTTTCTGGATAACATTCTTATTTCTAGATAAATTGAACCTGTCTTCTGTGCTTGCTCTTCACAGGAAGGCATAGTGGAACGGCTGTTTAAGTGGGCTCAGGAGGCCGAGCAGCCCCTCAGGATCTACGCCACTGGCTTGTTAGCCGGAGCCATGGAGAACCAGGACATTGCAGCCAACTACAGAGAGGAGAACTCTGTTTTGGTCAGTATGAGTTTTCTGCAGTCTTCTATGTCTGCTTTATTTTATTGGAAAACGTGACCCGGTTGACAAGGTACTTTAGAACTGTGCAAAGGATGAGACCAGTCTGCCCACAATCCGTCGGTTGTGTGATTTAGCAGCTTCACATCAACTAATTTTTCATGCTTAACTTTCGACAGGTGCCTTTGATGCTGCATCGTTTGCGTGAGCTTCAGGATAAGGACGCTGAGAACAAAAGGGAAATCAAACGGCCGAGCCCCAGGAAGACACTGGGAGAGCCTTTGTTGCCTCTGGATGAGGAGACTGTTGACGGAGGCTTTGAAGATAAGCCTTTTACGCTGGGCAGAAACGGAGCAGAAAGGGACGGGGCGGGACCAGAGGAGGACGGCGACATATCCCTCTCAACCATTGAACCCGAAAACGAGCTCTCGTTCCGTCTCAATTCTCCCCATAAGACCAGCAGCCGTGCCAACTCGGCTGTTAAAACCATGATGAAGCCCATGTCTGCCCCTGGTTCACTGACTCAGCTAGGCATGTCTGATGGCAGCAGTTACCTGAGAAGGAGGGTAGACAGGGACATCGGAAGGATCTCCAAACAGAAGCTGAATTTCTCTTTGCCAGATCCAGAAAGGAACTTTAGTGAGCTTTCAAACAGCAGCTGGTCTGAGATGAGTCCCTGGGTGATCGGCAACAACTATCATTTGTACCCTCTGACCCCAGAGATTGAGCAGAGGCTCATCCTTCAGTATCTCACCCCTCTGGGAGAATATCAGGAGGTAAGCAGCATGTAGAGGATCACTTTAAAATATCCTTGTCCTGTTAAATGTTCACCAGCAGGTGTCAGTCTTCCTTAATTTTTACAATAGAAATTAGTTTTATTCTGATGCAATTTAAAACCATTTTTGAAATGTGATACCTCATCTTTTCTATTTCACACAAGAAACGGTTACCAGTGTGTCTTACTTTGGTTCACAGGCGTTTTCTGGTTTCCATAAAGAAAATCGAGATGATTTATGTGTTGTCAATTTGATCATTCCTTTTCCCACCTGCAGCTGCTGGCAGTGTTCATGCAGATGGGAGCTCGTGAGCTTCTCATGCATTATATGGATCTAAAACAGACCAATGATGTGCAGCTCACCTTTGAAGCTCTCAAGGTAAATGCTGTCTCCTGCAGTCCACCCACTGTAGTCAACAGAAGCTGAACGTTTCTCAGGCTCACTTCTCTACTTGTCTCCTCTCCACTCCTGCAGTACTTGGCTTCTCTGCTGTTGCACAAGAAGTTTGCTGCAGAGTTTGTGGCTCATGGAGGAGTTCAGAAGTTGCTGGAAATCCCCAGGCCATCAATGGCAGCTACTGGCGTGTCACTGTGCCTCTACTACCTTGCCTATAACCAGGACGCCATGGAGAGGGTACAAACCAGACAAGCTTTACCACAAATGACATTTGAAATATTCTTTCACCGTTACATTTCGTTTAATTTCTGCCTGAAATTCTCTTAAAATATAAATATATTCATTCAGATTATCATTGTTACAAAAATGTTTAGGTATCTATCGGTTCATGACACTAGATTTCATCAGTATCATGTCATTTTTGTTTCAATTTCACATTTGCATTCATTGGTGTGTCCTCTATCCTCTCAAGGTGTGCATGTTGCCACACTCCATCCTGTCAGATGTGGTTGGTTACACACTGTGGCTGCTGGAGTGCTCACATGCGTCCGGCTGCTGCCACGCCACCATGTTCTTCTCCATCTCTTTTTCCTTTCGTGCCGTCCTGGAGCTTTTTGACAAGCAGGACGGACTCCGACGCCTCGTCAATCTGGTAGGACAAAGCAGCTGTCTGCCATATGTATTCCTCAGCTCACCCATGTAAACTTATCTGTATCTTTTTAGCAAACATATCAATAAAATGAACTGATAAAATGAGCGGCCGATAAATTCTCACTAATGTATGACACTGACTATTTCTAGATTAGCACACTGGAGATCCTGAACCCTGAGGACCAGGGAGCTCTGCTGAGTGACGATGAGATTTTCTCCAGCAGACAGACAGCCAAGCACACCTGCATGGCCCTGCGAAGATACTTTGAGGCCCATCTGGCAATCAAGGTTGAGCAGGTGAAGCAGTCCCTGCAGCGCACAGAGGGGGGCGCCCCCATTCACTCCCAGCCCTACTATAAGGTACACAGAGGGCAGATGATAAGTGGGAGTTATTTTAATTGCACAATTCATAATACGTTTGACATTTGTTTGCACAGATTTTCTGTTAAGTTGCTGCGTTTGTGGTTAGGTAAAATGCAGGAGTTTTTTTTTTGTTGAGGTAGTGTTCATAACTGTTCTCGTCTTGTTCTCCAGGCGGTCAGCTACAGCCGTGAGCAGGTGGTGGAAATGATGGAGTTTCTAATAGAGTATGGCCCACTCCGGCTGTACTGGGAACCAGCGGAGGTCTTTCACAAGCTGTCATGTGTTCAGCTCCTCCTGCAGCTCATTTCCATCGCCTGTGACTGGAGGACCTACTATGGCAGGTTTGGATCGGACGACCAGTCCAAGTCTTCTTTCATATTGTGTCATCTATTATCTTTTCCTTTTCTATAGAGAGCAGTAAAAGTATTCCCGCTATTAGTTATTGACTTCTGATGTCTGATATTGTGATTGTTTTTCTTTCCCTGTAGGAGCGATACAGTGCGTTATGCCCTTGACATCCTGAGTATCCTCACAGTAGTTCCAAAGACCCAGCTGTTGTTGTCCGAGGCTGTCGCTGTCCTCGATGAGGGAGGATCCAGTGTTTCCACTGTCGGTAGGTTGTATCAGAGCATGGTGCAATTTCAGCCAATTTCGTTCAATGAAACCCTGACCTTTTAGTATGAATGTGAGTCGTATGTTACAGTAGCTCTCAGGCCCTCTCAACTGGTTGTTTGCCATCAACAGTAACATACACAATGGAGCTGCATTGCAGGAGAAATGAAGTGCAAAATAAAATTGGGATTTGTAATAGTATTACTATCCACAACTAGTAACAACAGGCAGTAGCTTTGTAATTTCATTATTGTTTGTTTCATACAACCTGTGCCCATCCCTGCTGAGAAGCTGGCACAATTTCAAGTATTATTTTCCTGAAAGGTTTTTAATTTCGTCGTTTGTCTTTTCCTCTCAGGAATGAGTATCGTCCTGGCAGTGGCAGAAGGAGAGGTGTTTGTAAATGATGCCGAGATTCAGAAGTCGGCTCTGCAGGTCGCCATCAACTGCGTCTGTGCTCCAGACAAACGCATGTCCAGCATTGGCAAGTTCATTGCAGGAACCCCCCGCCGGCGCCTTCCTCAGCAGACCAAAGCCAGTGAGAGCGTGCTCAGTAAAATGTGGAACGTGGTGCAATCTAACAATGGCATCAAGGTAGACTTGATGCTTACTCCATTCACCACAACTTTTGTGATTTTAACTTCTTATGTCTGTTCCTGAGGTTTTTTTTTTTTTTTATATCAGGAACATCAAATGCTTTCTAGTGGTTCTGTAAGACAGGCTGTTTAAAGCTGTGGAAGTGGCTGAAAGGCACATTTGGGCTGTGACAGTTCTCGCTAAGTGCTGCAGTGGTAAATGGACTGGATTTATAAAGTGCCTTTTCCTGGAGCAGTGCACATTTTTAAACACTTTTTAAAGCCTCACATTCAGCCTCATACACGCGTCCATGAACTGAATATGGGGAAGCTGGCGGTGCAAGATGCAGTCCTGCACTGAAGGAAATCTGCTGTTCATTGTATCACCTAATCACACATCGCAGAAGGAAAACTTTCAAGAGAGTATTACATGCAAATTTACAGGTGGAAAAAAATCTTGATTTAAAAGACAGTGGCTTCATTTTACTACTCTTGGACTAGATGATCTAAAATTCAAAACAAACATTAGAACATGTAATTTCCGGTAAGGATTTAGTTGGTTTTGTAAACCAAGGTGTACCAGCCAAAGGCAAATCTCTGCATAAAAGTGGCAGACAGGAACCTTTGTGGTTCTGGTCTTAATTGTGAGCTGTGCAGTGCCTTAGCAGAGACCTGTGCAGTTTTTCTTAAATATCTCTAATTTTTCTTTAGTTAAATAACATCACACTGCAGGTGTACTTATAACTTTTTAAATCGTTCTTCTACCTCTCATTTTTAAGGTTGGTAGCATTCAGAATAAAATGAAACACTGGTTTTTGTCAGCCTTTGTCTTTTTAGCTTACATTCTGCATTTGTCCTGTAGGTGCTGCTATCCCTGCTGACAGTGAAGATGCCCATTACAGATGCAGATCAGATCCGAGCTCTGGCCTGTAAGGCTCTGGTGGGTCTGTCTCGCTCCAGCTCCGTCAGACAGATCATCAGCAAGCTGCCTTTGTTCAGCAGCGGACACATCCAACAGCTCATGAAGGAGCCTGTGCTCCAGGACAAACGCAGTGAACACGTCAAGTTCAGCAAGTTTGCGGCTGAGCTGATAGAACGGATCTCTGGGAAACCGCTGATGATCGGAACGGATGTGTCTCTGGCGTGGCTGCAGAGGGCCAGCGTGGTGGCTCAGTCCAGGATCAGCTTCCCTGAGAAAGAGCTGCTGCTGCTTATTAGAAACCACCTCGTTGCAAAAGGCCTTCATGACACCGCTACCACGCTCACCAAGGAGGCAGAACTGCCAATGTCTTGTCTGTCTCATTCAGCTCATTCCACTTGTGCTTTCCCTCCCGTTGCTCCTCCCCTGCCTGCCTCCCCTGTTGCGACTCTCCCCCGTACCCCACGGCTGGCGAACGGCGTCAGCTCAAGACTCGGAAACCATCCCCCTCATTTATCGACCCCAGGATCAAGCAATCCACCAACACGCCCCTGTCCATCACAAACCACCGTATGTTCTTCCTCTACTGCTTTTCCCTCAACGTCTGTCCCCCTCTGTAGCAACGGCTCACCCCTGATTGGACGCATCGTTTTCTCTCGTGAACGGCAAATGGGGTGCAGTGCTGTAAATTGTAAGAAACCTCGAGTGCTGAGGCAGAAGTCTGACCACGGTGCCTTCAGCCAGAGTCCAGCCATGAAGAAGCAGTTTGACAGACACCTGCCATCCCCCCCTGCACTAGACAGCATCATCACAGAGTACCTGAGGGAGCAGCACGCACGCTGTAAAAACCCTGTGGCAACATGCCCGCCTTTCTCTCTCTTCACCCCGCATCAGTGCCCAGAGCCCAAACAGAGACGTCAAGCCCCCATCAACTTCACGTCCCGACACACACGGAGGGTAATTTATCCCAAATATGGAGGAGTGGATGGAGGCTGCTTTGACAGACATCTCATCTTCAGCAGGTAGGTGGTTTTATTAGAGTCAGGCTTCCTTCCCTGAACACAAAAGCAATCTTCCAAAACCATTTCCTTACATTTTTTTTCCCCCTCTCCCGTTTCCTAGGTTTCGTCCTATTTCCGTGTTCAGGGAGGCAGACGAGGACGAGAGTGGATTCATGTGTTGTGCCTTCTCTGCTCGCGAGCGCTTCCTGATGCTCGGCACGTGCACAGGGCAGCTCAAACTCTACAATGTGTTTACAGGCCAGGAGGAGGCCAGCTACAGCTGTCACAGCTCTGCCATCACTCACCTGGAGCCGTCCCGGGTCTGTAGTGAACGCTTTCTAGTATACCGACATTTTAATGCCATGATTAGCTGCTGCCTTTTACATGTGGTTCATCTGAATTCCCTCTCCACTCAAAAAATGGGTTGGGCAGTGTTTTCTTTTCTGGGATGTCTCAGTTTTAGATGTATTTCAATTATTTAAAACAAAACAATGTGTAACTGCCATTTGGGAGCTTGAACCCTTCAGTTTGCTGAGAGTTGACCCTAGGGGACACCTTAAATTCAGAACCACTTATTGATTGTTTGATTGATAGGACTTTATTGTCAGAAGATGTCTGAAATGTGTATGGCATCACAGACACATTTATGTGATGCAGAACCTAAAAATGAATGGCAAGATACAAAGATACAAACTATTGACACAACATTCAGACGCCTTCATCGATCTGGGATTCAGATCCATATTTATTTGAAGGATTGATGGGTGTAAAGAGATGGGTGGGACCCTGTAGCTCAGGTTTGACGGTAATATTTCAAACTCACTGTTCAGGGTGCGGTCAGGGTCAGGGTGCATATGTTTACATATTCATAGATACTTAAAGATGTTGAAAACAATATTTAATTCATTAATGATATCAAATATCAAGTAGAAGATTTCTTATGTTTGTGGAAGGTGTAAGGGGTGAGATCTTTAACCATCATATTTTGTGTTTTTTTTTAGGATGGCTCTCTGCTCTTAACGTCCGCCTCTTGGAGTTACCCTCTGTCTGCACTGTGGGGCATGAAATCAGTCTTCATCATGAAGTAAGGGACGTTTGATTTTTTTTTACCACTCCTATACATAATTCATTCTTTTAAATATAAGTCTGAAATATTGAAGCAGTAGTGTGTGAATGCCAGCATGTTCAACATGACTTCTGTCTGAATGCCGAGTGTCATAAACCTTTAAAATAAGGCCGCCTATGATCCCACTGCCTCATGTATGTGGGTTTGCTCACAACACAGCAGCTTTATTCTGTCAAAGATGGAGCCGCAGATAGGCTGCTGTTTAATTATGAACGCTCACAGCCCGAGGGCGCCAGTCTTCAGTTCTTAGGACACAAGCACTTCACTCCATTTATCTACGCTGTTTAAATAAGACAATACTGGTAATCTAGCTGTTTGAATTTGTCCTACAGTGTCTTAAAACAATGATACGTTTAAAATAACCGAGCTTTTATACTCGTACTGTCTTTGTGTTTTTGATGAAATGTTAAAGTGTTCCTCTTGTTGTCTTCAGGCACTCCTTTCTGGGCGACCACTATGTGGAGTTCAGTAAGCTCTCACAGGATCGTGTGATCGGGACTAAAGAGCATGTAGCACGTGTGAGTATGTCAGACATTTTTGCAGCATTGTGAAAAACATTCGCCATCAATGGGCACCGCTTACGTTCAATTCTTGTTTTTTTTTTCCAGATTTACGACATTCAGACGGGTCAGGTGACTCTGACTCTAAACAACCCAGACCTGGCAAACAATTACAAGCGAAACTGTGCCACCTTCAACCCCACAGACGACCTGGTGCTGAATGACGGCGTGCTGTGGGATGTTCGCACGGCTCAGGCCATCCACAAGTTTGACAAGTTCAACATGAACATCAGCGGCGTTTTCCACCCGAACAGCCTGGAGGTCATCATCAATACAGAGATTGTATCCTTGAGACTTAGATGCATGGCCAGCAAATAGTAAAGTGCCTAAAGGAGAAAAATGCTAATGTCAGCACACTGTCATCTAACAATGACAATGCTAACAATCTGAGGTCCTGCATGTTTAATATTAACCTAGGGCTGGGCGATAAATCGACTTAAACAATAAATCAGGTTTGTGGAAAACCGAGATTTTTCACTTTCCTATCTTTCCCTTGGGCTCGGTTTACTTCCTACAGAGGGGCTCGTCTGCCCCAGATATGTCACACCTAGCCACAAGTTCTTGCTAAAGTTGCTCTGCGTCATCTGCGCTTTGGCTGTATCCTGAAACAGCAAAGTGTCTCAAGTTTTCAGCTTTGCACTTAAACCCCAAAAGAGAAATCTGGTTACTTTATTAATAATTGAAGGTAAATCCAGATTGCTTTAGTTACAATTTCTTAATAAAATAAAAGCAAAATGTATTTTTAGCAATTTATTCGTCATTTTAATATTTTTTCTAGAAGAAGATAAAAGGCGATTAAAATCGTAAATCAGGTTTGGTGTGAGAAAATCTGAGAATGTATTTTTTAGGCTATATCGCCCAGCACTATATTAACGCTGTTCTCAGTCTCTGTTAAGCATTATGGCATGCTTACATCTTTCTAAATAGCACAAAACACAAAGTAGAGCTGAGACTGATCAGAATGTCATTAGTTTTGTATTTCCTCAAATGTTGACCTTATTTTGGCACTGCATGGACGGTTGAAGGATTACCTAAGTGATGTTGGTTTAACCTTAGGGGGACTGAACCAAATCACTGTTATCCATCTGACAATTTGAAGCACTATTGGTGGAGAGGAAAACTTAAAGGTGCACCTATTTAAGAGAGTTGGATAGACTGTGAATCATTAAAGCCGCTACAAAATAAAATACCAATGGACCAAAGTTGGTGCCTAAAGAAACTCCTAGTCCTGCTAGATTTGCTCAAATTAAAATGTTCCCGAAGTTAAATGAGTGCATACATTTCTAATTATAGAGGGTTTGATGTCATGTAAATTGATACAGTGAAGGTGTTTTGTTTTAAGTCTTCTAAATGCTAAGTTTGCTGCTAAAGCATTAGCAAGTTTAATGTTCTGAAGGATCTGTCCTTGTTTGGATCAGTGTGTTTTTATCACCTTTGGTTTGAAAAGAGATAGTGATAATACACAGTTTATTTTAGCAGGTAACGCGTAGACAGTAGAGAAAATGTGATTCTGTCAGCAGTTCAAATTTGCAGCAGCCCCAGTTATGAGATCAGTTATTGAGCTTTCACTTCACATCTAAACATTAAATATTTATTGCTCTGAAAATTGATTTTGACGTCCCTTGGGATGGTTTTAAACACTGTGTAATTAAATTCATAGCAGATTGATTTGATACAAATGAAAAATGAAGAATGTCAAAGCCCTTAGTTACAGTTTCAGTGGGATCTGCGCACTTTCCACCTCCTGCACACAGTTCCAGCCCTGGACCAGTGCAGGATAGTCTTCAACAACAACGGCACTGTCATCTATGGAGGTAAATACAGAGCCACTGAATGATGGGGTAATGTGCCGTGTTTGGCATCCACCCTACAACTCACTCCACAGTCAGTGCAAGTGTGTGAAAGGTGTGTCTGAGCGAACACCTTCTAATTATCAAGCAAAGTAAATCACGTGTGTGTTTGGAGAGCAAGAGGTGTGAACAGGGCCCGTAGAGGTGTGTGATACTGTGTGTGTGTGTGTGTGTGTGATACCGCAGTCACTCAGAGAGCCATATGGGCATTAGGCTCCGTGTTGGGACTGGCTACAGAGAGAACCAGCTGGTTCAAGCCTCCTCACAGGGCGCGCCATGGTGCGTGCTGTGTAGGCTCTGCCCAAACAACAATCACTCCAATGCTCTGGAGCCCCAAAACTCGGCTGACAACCTCGCTGTGCGGGTTTTCATTTATTCTCTGCTTCATGTTGTTGCTCTGTACTTCTGCAGCAATGTTGCAGGCGGACGATGAAGACGACATGATGGAGATGCAGATGAAAAGTCCTTTTGGTTCATCATTCAGGACCTTCAATGCCACAGACTACAAACCAATAGGTAAGGCTAGCTGCCCTCACCTCATCATTAATGAATTAATTCTTTCATGAATATGAAAGTGTTTCATTTTACATTACTTCTCCTGACAAAACGTCTCTGCTCTCTTCACAGCTACAATTGATGTCAAGAGGAACATATTTGACCTCTGCACTGATACCAAAGACTGCTACCTCGCTGTGATTGAGGTAAGTTCTTCTCTTAATGTGGCTTTAGAATGAAATCGTTTTTGATACATTTTTTTTCTGTATGAAATAATTAAAATGTCTCTTCCCCCCTGCTTGTCCTGTAGAACCAAGACTCTGTGAACACTGACACAGTGTGCAGGCTGTATGAAGTTGGCCGGCAGAGGCTAGCAGAGGAAGAGGAGGAGGATGAGGAGGATCAGGTTCTTAATTTATTTTCTTTTATCATGCTGCTTTGTTGATTTTATTTTTTTTATTAAATGCAGACACAAAAATGAATTGTACCCTTTTTTTTTCGGTACCAGGAGGATGACGATCAGGAGGAAGACGACGACGACGACGACGATTCAGACGATGACATCGATACGGATCCCCTCATCGCAGAGCTAGAGAACGAGAACGGTGGCGAGGACGAAGACGACGAAGAAGAGGACGATGGGAATGATGAATTGTCTCCCTCTGATGACGAGGTGGCGCGTCTTCTCGAGGACGATGTGGACGCCGGCGAAGACGAAGATGAGGAAGACAATGACGAGGATGACTCTGATAATGACGATGTCGATCTGGATGTGGACAACGGTGAGTAGCACTTCGATCCACCCGTAAGATTTCTACAGGCTCCACTAAATCCTCAGACTTTCTTAGATTTATTTATTTATATTATTCAAAATGTCTGCTTATCACCTACCTTTGCCTTGTTCTTTTCTATACATGTATTTTATTTTGAAACATGTGTATTTGCTCTTTGTTCCTAATTCAATTTCAGTTCATAGTATATGATTCAAAACATTTTAGGAATTTTAAGTCTTTTAAAGCTAGATTAAAATGTACCTGCACATTTT